>NW_027480425.1:22171656-22857208 GCF_051401765.1 Calliopsis andreniformis
CATAACTTTCACACGGGTTGCAATTATTCCTGTTATAGGATGGAAAGACTGTTGTATTTTTATTGTATTTTATACTTCAGGCGTTGACTTCTGAGGCCGCAGCTATTCGATGTGGTGGAAGAACGCCATAGAGTGAAGCCTAGGTTGCCCGGAACGTAGAAATGACCACAAGTTTCATACTGGCTGCAATTATTCGTTTTATACGATGGAAAAACTGTTGTATTTATATTGTATTTTATGCTTCTGGCGTTCAATTCTGTGGCCCTAACTATTCGATCTGGTGGAACAACGCCCTAGGGTGAAGCCTAGGTTGCCCGGAACGTTGAACTGACTATAACTTTCACACTGGTTGCTATTATTCGTTTTATACGATGGAAAAACTGTTAGGTTTATATTGTTATTTATTCTTATGGCGTTGAATTCTAAGTCCCTAGCTATTCGATCTGGTGGAGCAACGCCCTAGAGTGAAACCTAGGTTACCCGGAACGTAGATATGACCAGTACTTTCACACTGCTTGCAGTTATTCCTGTTGTACGATGGAAAAACTGTTGCATCATTATTGTATTTTATGCTTCTGGCGTTGACTTCTAAGGCGCTAACTATTCGATCTGGTGGAGCAACGCCCTAGAGTGAAGCCTAGGTTCCTCGGAATGTAGAAATGACCATAACTTTCACACTGGTTGCAATTATTCATTTTATACGATGGAAAAACTGTTGTACTTATATTGTATTTTATACTTATGGCGTTGAATTCTAAGTCCCTAGCTATTCCATCTCGTGGAACAACGCCCTACGGAAAAGCCCAGGTTGCGCGGAACGTAGAAATGACCATAACTTTCACACTGGTAGCAATTACTCGTTTTATACGATGGAAAAACTGTTGTATTTATTTTGTATTTTATGCTTCAGGGGTTGACTTCTAAGGCCCTAACTATTCGATCTGGTGGAGCAACGCCCTAGAGTGAAGCCTAGGTTGCCCGGAACGTAGAAATGACCATAACTTTCACACTGGTTGCTATGATTCGATTTATACGATGGAAAAACTGTTATATTTACATTGTATTTTATACTTCTGGCGTTGACTTCTTAGGCCCTAACTGTTCGATCTTGTGGAACAACGCCCTAGAGCGAAGCCTAGGTTATCCGGAACGTAGAAATGACCAGTACATTCACTCTGGTTGCAGTTATTCCTGTAAAACGATGGAAAAACTGTTGCATCTTTATTGTATTTTATGCTTCTGGCGTTGACTTCTAAGGCCCTAACTATTCCATCTGGTGGAACAACGCCCTAGGGTCAAGCCTAGGTTGCCCGGAATGTAGAAATGCCCATAACTTCCACACTGGTAGAAATTATTCGTTTTATACGATTGAAAAACTGTACTATTTATTTTGAATTTTATGCTTCGGGCGTTGACTTCTAAGGCCCTAGCTGTTCCATCTGGTGGAGCAACGCCGTAGAGTGAAGCCTAGGTTGCCCGGAACGTAGAAATGAGCATAACTATCACACTGGTTGCAATTGTTCGTTTTATACGATGGAAAAGCTGCCGTATTTATATCGTATTTTATGCTTCCGGCGTTGACTTCTTGGGCCCTAACTATTCCATCTGGTAGAACAACGCCCTAGGGTGACGCCTAGGTTGCCTGGAAAGTAGAAATGACCATAACTTTCACACTGGTAGCAATTATTCGTTTTATACGATGGAAATACTGTTCTATATATTATGTATTTTATGCTTCTGGCGTTGCCTTCTTAGGCCCTAACTGCTCGATCTGGCGGAACAATGCCCTAGAGTGAAGCCTAGGTTACCCGGAACGTAGAAATGACCAGTACTTTCACACTGTTTGCAATTATTCATTTTATACGATGGAAAAGCTGTTGTATTGATATTGTATTTTATGCTTCTGGCGTTGACTTCTAAGGCCGTAGCTATTAGCTGTGGTGGCGCAACGCCCTACAGTGACGCCTAGGATGCCCGGAACGTAGAAATGACCATTAATTTCACAATGTTTACAATTATTCATTTTATACAATGGAAAAACGGTTGTACTTATATTGTGTTTTATGCTTCTGGCGTTGAATTCCAAGTCCCTAGCTATTCGATCTGGTGGAGCAACGCCCTAGAGTGAAATCTAGCTTGCTCGGAATGTAGAAATGACTTTAACTTTCACACTGGTCCCAATTATTCATTTTATACGTTGGAAAAGCTGTTGTATTTTGTATCGTATTTTATGCTTCGGGCGTTTACTTCTAAGGCCCTCAGTATTCGATCTGGTGGAGCAACGCCCTAGAGTGAAACCTAGGTTGCCCGGAACGTAGAAATAACCACAACTTTCATACTTGTTGCAATTATTCGTTTTATACGATGGAAAAACTGTTGTATTTATATTGTTTTTTATGCTTCTGGCATTGACTTCTAAGGCCCTAACTATTCAAACTGTTGGAGCAACGCCCTAGAGTGTAGCCTAGGTTGCCCGGAAAGTAGAAATGACCACAACTTTCATACTGGTTGCAATTACTCGTTTTATATGATGGAAAAACTGTTGTATTTATATTGTATTTTATGCTTCTGGCGTTCACTTCTTAGGCCCTAACTATTCGATCTGGTGGAAAAACGCCCTAGGGTGAAGCCTAGGTTGCCCGGAACGTAGAAATGACCATAACTTTTACACTGGTAGCAATTATTCGTTTTATACTATGGAAAAGCAGTTCTATTTATTTTGTATTTTATGCTTCGGGCGTTGACTTCTAAGGCCCTAACTGTTTTATCTGGTGGAGCAACGCCCTAGAGTAAAGCCTAGGTTGCCCGGAACGTAGAAATGACCATAACTTTCACACTGGTTGCTATTATTCGTTCTATAGGATGGAAAAACTGTTATATTTATATTGTATCTTATGCTTCTGGCGTTGACTTCTTAGGCCCTAACAATTCGATCTGGTGGAACAACGCCCTAGAGTGAAGCCTAGGTTGCCCGGAACGTAGACATGACCATAACTTTCATACTGGTTGCAATTATTCGTTTTATATGATGGAAGAACTGTTGTATTTATATTGTATTTTATGCTGCTGGCGTTCACTTCTTAGGCCCTAGCTATTCAATCTGTTGGGTCAACGCCCCAGAGTGAAGCCTAGGTTGCTCGGAATGTAGAAATGACCATAACATTCACACTGGTTGCAATTATTCCTTTTATACGATGGAACAGCTGTTGTATTTATATCGTATTTTATGCTTCTGGCGTTGACTTCTAAGGACCTAACTATGCGAACTGGTGGAGCAACGCCCTGGACTGAAACCTAGGTTGCCCGGAACGTAGAAATGACCATAACTTTCACACCGGTAGAAACTATTCGTTTTATACGATGGAAAAACTGTTCTATTTATTTTGTATTTTATGCTTCGGGCGTTGACATCTGAGGCCCTAACTATTCAATCTGTTGGTGCAACGCCCTAGGGTGAAGCCTAGGTTGCCCGGTACGTAGAAATGACCATAACTTTCACACTGGTTGCTATCATTCGATTTAAAAGATGGAAAAACTGTTATATTTACATTGTATTTTATACTTCTGGCGTTGACTTCTTGGGCCCTAACTGTTCGATCTGGTGGAAGAACGCCCTAGAGTGTAGCCTAGGTTATCCGGAACGTAGAAATGATCAGTACATTATCACTGGTTGCAGTTATTCCTGTAAAACGATGGAAAAACTGTTGCATCTTTATTGTATTTTATGCTTCTGGCGTTGACTTCTAAGGCCCTAACTATTCGATCTGGTGGAGCAACGCCCTAGGGTGAAGCCTAGGTTGGCCGGAATGCAGAAATGTCCATAACTTTCACACTGGTTGCAATTATTCGTTTTATACGATTGAAAAGCTGTTGTATTTATATTGTATTTGATGCTTCTGGCGTTGACTTCTTAGGCCGTAATTATTCCATCTGGTGGAACAACGCCCTAGAGTGAAGCCTAGGTTGCCTGGAACGTAGAAATGACCAGTACATTCACACTGGTTGCAGTTATTCCTGAAAAACGATGGAAAAACAGTTGCATCTTTATTGTATTTTATGCTTCTGGCGTTGTCTTGTAAGGCCCTAACTATTCGATCTGGTGGAGCAACGCCCTAGGGTGAAGCCTAGGTTGGCCGGAATGTAGAAATGACCATAACTTTCACACTGGTAGCAATTATTCGTTTAATACGGTGGAAATGCTGTTGTATTTATATTGTATTTTTTGCTTCGGGCGTAGACTTCTTAGGCCCTAACATTTCGATCTGGTGGAGCAACGCCCTAGGGTGACGCGTAGGTTGCCTGGAAAGTAGAAATGACCATAACTTTCACACTGGTAGCAATTATTCGTTTTATACGATGGAAATACTGTTCTATATATTTTGTATTTTATTCTTCTGGTGTTGACTTCTTAGGCCCTAACTATTCGATCTGGTGGAACAACGCCGCAGAGTGAAGCCTAGGTTGCCCGGAACGTAGAAATGACCATTACTTTCACACTGTTTGCAATTATTCCTTTTATACGATGGAACAGCTGTTGTTATTATATCGTATTTTATGCTTCTGGCGTTGACTTCTAAGGACCTAACTACTCGACCTGGTGGAGCAACGCCCTAGAGTGAAACCTAGGATGCCCGGAACGTAGAAATGACCATTACATTCGCACTGGTTGCAATTATTCCTGTTATACGATGGAAAAACTGTTGAATTTTTATGTATTCTATGCTTCTGGCGTTTAATTCTAAGTGGCTAGCTATTTGATCTGGTGGAGCAACGCCCTAGAGTGAAACCTAGTTTATCCGGAACGTAGAAATGACCAGTACATTCACACTGGTTGCAGTAACTCCTGTTAAACGATGGAAAAACTGTTGCATCTTTATTGTATTTTATGCTTCTGGCGTTGCCTTCTTAGGCCCTAACTGCTCGATCTGGTGAAACAATGCCCTAGAGTGAAGCCTAGGTTAGCCGGAACGTAGAAATGACCAGTACTTTCACACTGTTTGCAATTATTCATTTTAAACGATGGAAAAGCTGTTGTATTGATATTGTATTTTATGCTTCTGGCGTTGACTTCTAAGGCCGTAGCTATTAGCTGTGGTGGCGCAACGCCCTACAGTGACGCCTAGGATGCCCGGAACGTAGAAATGACCATTAATTTCACAATGTTTACAATTATTCATTTTATACAATGGAAAAACGGTTGTACTTATATTGTGTTTTATGCTTCTGGCGTTGAATTCCAAGTCCCTAGCTATTCGATCTGGTGGAGCAACGCCCTAGAGTGAAACCTAGCTTGCTCGGAATGTAGAAATGACTTTAACTTTCACACTGGTCCCAATTATTCATTTTATACGTTGGAACAGCTGTTGTATTTTGTATCGTATTTCATGCTTCGGGCGTTTACTTCTAAGGCCCTCAGTATTCGATCTGGTGGAGCAACGCCCTAGAGTGAAACCTGGGTTGCCCGGAACGTAGAAATAACCACAACTTTCATACTTGTTGCAATTATTCGTTTTATACGATGGAAAAACTGTTGTATTTATATTGTTTTTTATGCTTCTGGCGTTGACTTCTAAGGCCCTAACTATTCAATCTGTTGGAGCAACGACCGAGGGTGTAGCCTAGGTTGCCCGGAAAGTAGAAATGACCACAACTTTCATACTGGTTGCAATTACTCGTTTTATATGATGGAAAAGCTGTTGTATTTATATTGTTTTTTATGCTTCTGGCGTTCACTTCTTAGGCACTAACTACTCGATCTGGTGGAGCAACGCCCTAGAGTGAAGCCGAGGTTGCCCGGAACGTAGAAATGACCATCACTTTCAAACTGGTTGCAATTTTTCCGGTTATATGATGGAAAAACTGTTGTACGTTTATTGCATTTTATGCTTCGGGCATAGGCTTCTAAGGCCCTAACTATTCAAACTGTTGGTGCAACGCCCTAGGGTGTAGCCTAGGTTGCCCGGAAAGTAGAAATCACCACAGCTTTCATACTGGTTGCAATTACTCGTTTTATATGATGGAAAAACTGTTGTATTTATATTGTATTTTATGCTTCTGGCGTTCACTTCTTAGGCCCTAACTATTCGATCTGGTGGAAAAACGCCCTAGGGTGAAGCCTAGGTTGCCCGGAACGTAGAAATGACCATAACTTTTACACTGGTAGCAATTATTCGTTCTATAGGATGGAAAAACTGTTATATTTATATTGTATCTTATGCTTCTGGCGTTGACTTCTTAGGCCCTAACAATTCGATCTGGTGGAACAACGCCCTAGAGTGAAGCCTAGGTTGCCTGAAACGTACAAATGACCATCACTTTCACACGGGTTGCAATTATTCCTGTTATAGGATGGAAAGACTGTTCTATTTTAATTGTATTTTATGCTTCAGGCGTTGACTTCTGAGGCCGTAGCCATTCGATGTGATGGAAGAGCGCCATAGAGTGAAGCCTAGGTTGCCCGGAACGTAGACATGACCATAACTTTCATACTGGTTGCAATTATTCGTTTTATATGATGGAAGAACTGTTGTATTTATATTGTATTTTATGCTGCTGGCGTTCACTTCTTAGGCCCTAACTATTCAATCTGTTGGGTCAACGCTCCAGAGTGAAGCCTAGGTTGCTCGGAATGTAGAAATGACCATAACATTCACACTGGTTGAAATTATTCGTTTTATATGATGGAAAAGCTGTTGCATCTTTATTGTATTTTATGCTTCTGGCGTTTAATTCTAAGTCGCTAGCTATTTGATCTGGTGGAGCAACGACCTAGAGTGAAGCCTAGGTTGCCCGGAACGTAGAAATGTCAATTACTTTCACACTGTTTGGTATTATTCATTTTGTACGATGGAAAAGCTGTTGTATTTATATTGTATTTTTTGCCTCTGGCGTTGACTTCTAAGGCCGTAGCTATTAGATGCGGTGGAGCAACGCCCTAGAGTGACGCCTAGGTTGCCCGGAACGTAGAAATGACCATAACTTTCACACTGGTTGCTATCATTCGTTTTATACGATGGAAGAACTGTTATATTTATATTGTATTTTATGCTTCTGGCGTTGACTTCTTAGGCCCCAACTGCTCGATCTGGTGGAACAACGCCCTAGAGTGAAGCCTAGGTTATCCGGAACGTAGAAATGACAGTACATTCACACTGGTTGCAGTTATTCCTGTAAATGATGGAAAAACTGTTGTATTTTAATTGTATTTTATTCTTTTGGCGATGACTTCTTAGGCCCTAATTATTCCATCTGGTGGAACAACGCCCTAGGGTGAAGCCTAGGTTGCCTGGAACGTAGAAATGACCATAACTTTCACACGGGTTGCAATTATTCGTTTTATACGATACAAAAACTGTTATATTTATATTGCATTTTATGCTTCTGGCGTTGACTTCTTAGGCCCTAATTATTCCATCTGGTGGAACAACGCCCTAGGGTGAAGCCTAGGTTGCCTGGAACGTAGAAATGACCATAACTTTCACACGGGTTGCAATTATTCCTGTTATAGGATGGAAAGACTGTTGTATTTTTATTGTATTTTATACTTCAGGCGTTGACTTCTGAGGCCGCAGCTATTCGATGTGGTGGAAGAACGCCATAGAGTGAAGCCTAGGTTGCCCGGAACGTAGAAATGACCACAAGTTTCATACTGGCTGCAATTATTCGTTTTATACGATGGAAAAACTGTTGTATTTATATTGTATTTTATGCTTCTGGCGTTCAATTCTGTGGCCCTAACTATTCGATCTGGTGGAACAACGCCCTAGGGTGAAGCCTAGGTTGCCCGGAACGTTGAACTGACTATAACTTTCACACTGGTTGCTATTATTCGTTTTATACGATGGAAAAACTGTTAGGTTTATATTGTTATTTATTCTTATGGCGTTGAATTCTAAGTCCCTAGCTATTCGATCTGGTGGAGCAACGCCCTAGAGTGAAACCTAGGTTACCCGGAACGTAGATATGACCAGTACTTTCACACTGCTTGCAGTTATTCCTGTTGTACGATGGAAAAACTGTTGCATCATTATTGTATTTTATGCTTCTGGCGTTGACTTCTAAGGCGCTAACTATTCGATCTGGTGGAGCAACGCCCTAGAGTGAAGCCTAGGTTCCTCGGAATGTAGAAATGACCATAACTTTCACACTGGTTGCAATTATTCATTTTATACGATGGAAAAACTGTTGTACTTATATTGTATTTTATACTTATGGCGTTGAATTCTAAGTCCCTAGCTATTCCATCTCGTGGAACAACGCCCTACGGAAAAGCCCAGGTTGCGCGGAACGTAGAAATGACCATAACTTTCACACTGGTAGCAATTACTCGTTTTATACGATGGAAAAACTGTTGTATTTATTTTGTATTTTATGCTTCAGGGGTTGACTTCTAAGGCCCTAACTATTCGATCTGGTGGAGCAACGCCCTAGAGTGAAGCCTAGGTTGCCCGGAACGTAGAAATGACCATAACTTTCACACTGGTTGCTATGATTCGATTTATACGATGGAAAAACTGTTATATTTACATTGTATTTTATACTTCTGGCGTTGACTTCTTAGGCCCTAACTGTTCGATCTGGTGGAACAACGCCCTAGAGCGAAGCCTAGGTTATCCGGAACGTAGAAATGACCAGTACATTCACTCTGGTTGCAGTTATTCCTGTAAAACGATGGAAAAACTGTTGCATCTTTATTGTATTTTATGCTTCTGGCGTTGACTTCTAAGGCCCTAACTATTCCATCTGGTGGAACAACGCCCTAGGGTCAAGCCTAGGTTGCCCGGAATGTAGAAATGCCCATAACTTCCACACTGGTAGAAATTATTCGTTTTATACGATTGAAAAACTGTACTATTTATTTTGAATTTTATGCTTCGGGCGTTGACTTCTAAGGCCCTAGCTGTTCCATCTGGTGGAGCAACGCCGTAGAGTGAAGCCTAGGTTGCCCGGAACGTAGAAATGAGCATAACTATCACACTGGTTGCAATTGTTCGTTTTATACGATGGAAAAGCTGCCGTATTTATATCGTATTTTATGCTTCCGGCGTTGACTTCTTGGGCCCTAACTATTCCATCTGGTAGAACAACGCCCTAGGGTGACGCCTAGGTTGCCTGGAAAGTAGAAATGACCATAACTTTCACACTGGTAGCAATTATTCGTTTTATACGATGGAAATACTGTTCTATATATTTTGTATTTTATGCTTCTGGCGTTGCCTTCTTAGGCCCTAACTGCTCGATCTGGCGGAACAATGCCCTAGAGTGAAGCCTAGGTTACCCGGAACGTAGAAATGACCAGTACTTTCACACTGTTTGCAATTATTCATTTTATACGATGGAAAAGCTGTTGTATTGATATTGTATTTTATGCTTCTGGCGTTGACTTCTAAGGCCGTAGCTATTAGCTGTGGTGGCGCAACGCCCTACAGTGACGCCTAGGATGCCCGGAACGTAGAAATGACCATTAATTTCACAATGTTTACAATTATTCATTTTATACAATGGAAAAACGGTTGTACTTATATTGTGTTTTATGCTTCTGGCGTTGAATTCCAAGTCCCTAGCTATTCGATCTGGTGGAGCAACGCCCTAGAGTGAAATCTAGCTTGCTCGGAATGTAGAAATGACTTTAACTTTCACACTGGTCCCAATTATTCATTTTATACGTTGGAAAAGCTGTTGTATTTTGTATCGTATTTTATGCTTCGGGCGTTTACTTCTATGGCCCTCAGTATTCGATCTGGTGGAGCAACGCCCTAGAGTGAAAGCTAGGTTGCCCGGAACGTAGAAATAACCACAACTTTCACACTGGTTGCTATTATTCGTTCTATAGGATGGAAAAACTGTTATATTTATATTGTATCTTATGCTTCTGGCGTTGACTTCTTAGGCCCTAACAATTCGATCTGGTGGAACAACGCCCTAGAGTGAAGCCTAGGTTGCCCGGAACGTAGACATGACCATAACTTTCATACTGGTTGCAATTATTCGTTTTATATGATGGAAGAACTGTTGTATTTATATTGTATTTTATGCTGCTGGCGTTCACTTCTTAGGCCCTAGCTATTCAATCTGTTGGGTCAACGCCCCAGAGTGAAGCCTAGGTTGCTCGGAATGTAGAAATGACCATAACATTCACACTGGTTGCAATTATTCCTTTTATACGATGGAACAGCTGTTGTATTTATATCGTATTTTATGCTTCTGGCGTTGACTTCTAAGGACCTAACTACTCGACCTGGTGGAGCAACGCCCTAGAGTGAAACCTAGGATGCCCGGAACGTAGAAATGACCATTACATTCACACTGGTTGCAATTATTCCTGTTATACGATGGAAAAACTGTTGAATTTTTATTGTATTCTATGCTTCTGGCGTTTAATTCTAAGTGGCTAGCTATTTGATCTGGTGGAGCAACGCCCTAGAGTGAAACCTAGTTTATCCGGAACGTAGAAATGACCAGTACATTCACACTGGTTGCAGTAACTCCTGTTAAACGATGGAAAAACTGTTGCATCTTTATTGTATTTTATGCTTCTGGCGTTGCCTTCTTAGGCCCTAACTGCTCGATCTGGTGAAACAATGCCCTAGAATGAAGCCTTGGTTACCCGGAACGTAGAAATGACCAGTACTTTCACACTGTTTGCAATTATTCATTTTAAACGATGGAAAAGCTGTTGTATTGATATTGTATTTTATGCTTCTGGCGTTGACTTCTAAGGCCGTAGCTATTAGCTGTGGTGGCGCAACGCCCTACAGTGACGCCTACGATGCCCGGAACGTAGAAATGACCATTAATTTCACAATGTTTACAATTATTCATTTTATACAATGGAAAAACGGTTGTACTTATATTGTGTTTTATGCTTCTGGCGTTGAATTCCAAGTCCCTAGCTATTCGATCTGGTGGAGCAACGCCCTAGAGTGAAACCTAGCTTGCTCGGAATGTAGAAATGACTTTAACTTTCACACTGGTCCCAATTATTCATTTTATACGTTGGAACAGCTGTTGTATTTTGTATCGTATTTCATGCTTCGGGCGTTTACTTCTAAGGCTCTCAGTATTCGATCTGGTGGAGCAACGCCCTAGAGTGAAACCTGGGTTGCCCGGAACGTAGAAATAACCACAACTTTCATACTTGTTGCAATTATTCGTTTTATACGATGGAAAAACTGTTGTATTTATATTGTTTTTTATGCTTCTGGCGTTGACTTCTAAGGCCCTAACTATTCAATCTGTTGGAGCAACGACCGAGGGTGTAGCCTAGGTTGCCCGGAAAGTAGAAATAACCACAACTTTCACACTGGTTGCTATTATTCGTTCTATAGGATGGAAAAACTGTTATATTTATATTGTATCTTATGCTTCTGGCGTTGACTTCTTAGGCCCTAACAATTCGATCTGGTGGAACAACGCCCTAGAGTGAAGCCTAGGTTGCCCGGAACGTAGACATGACCATAACTTTCATACTGGTTGCAATTATTCGTTTTATATGATGGAAGAACTGTTGTATTTATATTGTATTTTATGCTGCTGGCGTTCACTTCTTAGGCCCTAGCTATTCAATCTGTTGGGTCAACGCCCCAGAGTGAAGCCTAGGTTGCTCGGAATGTAGAAATGACCATAACATTCACACTGGTTGCAATTATTCCTTTTATACGATGGAACAGCTGTTGTATTTATATCGTATTTTATGCTTCTGGCGTTGACTTCTAAGGACCTAACTACTCGACCTGGTGGAGCAACGCCCTAGAGTGAAACCTAGGATGCCCGGAACGTAGAAATGACCATTACATTCACACTGGTTGCAATTATTCCTGTTATACGATGGAAAAACTGTTGAATTTTTATTGTATTCTATGCTTCTGGCGTTTAATTCTAAGTGGCTAGCTATTTGATCTGGTGGAGCAACGCCCTAGAGTGAAACCTAGTTTATCCGGAACGTAGAAATGACCAGTACATTCACACTGGTTGCAGTAACTCCTGTTAAACGATGGAAAAACTGTTGCATCTTTATTGTATTTTATGCTTCTGGCGTTGCCTTCTTAGGCCCTAACTGCTCGATCTGGTGAAACAATGCCCTAGAATGAAGCCTTGGTTACCCGGAACGTAGAAATGACCAGTACTTTCACACTGTTTGCAATTATTCATTTTAAACGATGGAAAAGCTGTTGTATTGATATTGTATTTTATGCTTCTGGCGTTGACTTCTAAGGCCGTAGCTATTAGCTGTGGTGGCGCAACGCCCTACAGTGACGCCTACGATGCCCGGAACGTAGAAATGACCATTAATTTCACAATGTTTACAATTATTCATTTTATACAATGGAAAAACGGTTGTACTTATATTGTGTTTTATGCTTCTGGCGTTGAATTCCAAGTCCCTAGCTATTCGATCTGGTGGAGCAACGCCCTAGAGTGAAACCTAGCTTGCTCGGAATGTAGAAATGACTTTAACTTTCACACTGGTCCCAATTATTCATTTTATACGTTGGAACAGCTGTTGTATTTTGTATCGTATTTCATGCTTCGGGCGTTTACTTCTAAGGCTCTCAGTATTCGATCTGGTGGAGCAACGCCCTAGAGTGAAACCTGGGTTGCCCGGAACGTAGAAATAACCACAACTTTCATACTTGTTGCAATTATTCGTTTTATACGATGGAAAAACTGTTGTATTTATATTGTTTTTTATGCTTCTGGCGTTGACTTCTAAGGCCCTAACTATTCAATCTGTTGGAGCAACGACCGAGGGTGTAGCCTAGGTTGCCCGGAAAGTAGAAATGACCACAACTTTCATACTGGTTGCAATTACTCGTTTTATATGATGGAAAAGCTGTTGTATTTATATTGTTTTTTATGCTTCTGGCGTTCACTTCTTAGGCACTAACTATTCGATCTGGTGGAGCAACGCCCTAGAGTGAAGCCGTGGTTGCCCGGAACGTAGAAATGACCATCACTTTCAAACTGGTTGCTATTTTTCCGGTTATATGATGGAAAAACTGTTGTACGTTTATTGCATTTTATGCTTCGGGCATAGACTTCTAAGGCCCTAACTATTCAAACTGATGGAGCAACGCCCTGGGGTGTAGCCTAGGTTGCCCGGAAAGTAGAAATCACCACAGCTTTCATACTGGTTGCAATTACTCGTTTTATATGATGGAAAAACTGTTGTATTTATATTGTATTTTATGCTTCTGGCGTTCACTTCTTAGGCCCTAACTATTCGATCTGGTGGAAAAACGCCCTAGGGTGAAGCCTAGGTTGCCCGGAACGTAGAAATGACCATAACTTTCACACTGGTTGCTATTATTCGTTCTATAGGATGGAAAAACTGTTATATTTATATTGTATCTTATGCTTCTGGCGTTGACATCTTAGGCCCTAACAATTCGATCTGGTGGAACAACGCCCCAGAGTGAAGCCTAGGTTGCCCGGAACGTAGAAATGACCATAACTTTCACACTGGTTGCAATTATTTGTTTTATACGATGGAAAAGCTGTTGTAGTTATATCGCATTTTATGCTTCTGGCGTTCACTTCTTAGGCCCTAACTATTCGATCTGGTGGAACAACGCCCTAGGGTGAAGCCTAGGTTGCCCGGAACGTAGAAATGACCATAAGTTTTACACTGGTAGCAATTATTCGTTTTATACAATGGAAAAGCAGTTCTATTTATTTTGTATTTTATGCTTCGGGCGTTGACTTCTAAGGCCCTAACTGTTTTATCTGGTGGAGCAACGCCCTAGAGTAAAGCCTAGGTTGCCCGGAACGTAGAAATGACCATAACTTTCACACTGGTTGCTATTATTCGTTCTATAGGATGGAAAAACTGTTATATTTATATTGTATCTTATGCTTCTGGCGTTGACTTCTTAGGCCCTAACAATTCGATCTGGTGGAACAACGCCCTAGAGTGAAGCCTAGGTTGCCCGGAACGTAGACATGACCATAACTTTCATACTGGTTGCAATTATTCGTTTTATATGATGGAAGAACTGTTGTATTTATATTGTATTTTATGCTGCTGGCGTTCTCTTCTTAGGCCCTAACTATTCAATCTGTTGGGTCAATGCCCCAGAGTGAAGCCTAGATTGCTCGGAATGTAGATATGACCATAACATTCACACTGGTTGAAATTATTCGTTTTATATGATGGAAAAGCTGTTGCATCTTTATTGTATTCTATGCTTCTGGCGTTTAATTCTAAGTCGCTAGCTATTTGATCTGGTGGAGCAACGACCTAGAGTGAAGCCTAGGTTGCCCGGAACGTAGAAATGACAATTACTTTTACACTGTTTGGTATTATTCATTTTGTACGATGGAAAAGCTGTTGTATTTATATTGTATTTTTTGCCTCTGGCGTTGACTTCTAAGGCCGTAGCTATTAGATGCGGTGGAGCAACGCCCTAGAGTGACGCCTAGGTTGCCCGGAACGTAGAAATGACCATAACTTTCACACTGGTTGCTATCATTCGTTTTATACGATGGAAGAACTGTTATATTTATATTGTATTTTGTGCTTCTGGCGTTGACTTCTTAGGCCCTGACTGCTCGATCTGGTGGAACAACGCCCCAGAGTGAAGCCTAGGTTATCCGGAACGTAGAAATGACAGTACATTCACACTGGTTGCAGTTATTCCTGTAAAACAATGGAAAAACTGTTGTATTTTAATTGTATTTTATGCTTTTAGCGATGAATTCTAAGTCCCTAGCTATTCGATCTGGTGGAGCAACGCCCTAGAGTGACGCCTAGCTTGCTCGGAACGTAGAAATGACCATTACTTTCACACTGGTTGCAATTATTCGTTTTATACGATTGAAAAGCTGTTGTATTTATATCGTATTTTATGCTTCTGGCGTTGACTTCTTATGACCTAACTATGCGAACTGCTGGAGCAACGCCCTGGAGTGAAACCTAGGTTGCCCGGAACGTAGAAATGACCATAACTTTCACACTGGTTTGTATTATTCGTTTTATACGATACAAAAACTGTTATATTTATATTGTATTTTATGCTTCTGTCGTTGACTTCTTAGGCCCTAATTATTCCATCTGGTGGAACAACGCCCTAGGGTGAAGCCTAGGTTGCCTGGAACGTAGAAATGACCATAACTTTCACACGGGTTGCAATTATTCCTGTTATAGGATGGAAAGACTGTTGTATTTTTATTGTATTTTATGCTTCAGGCGTTGACTTCTGAGGCCGTAGCCATTCGATGTGGTGGAAGAACGCCATAGAGTGAAGCCTAGGTTGCCTGAAACGTCCAAATGACCATCACTTTCACACGGGTTGCAATTATCCCTGCTATAGGATGGAAAGGCTGTTCTATTTTAATTGTATTTTATGCTTCAGGCGTTGACTTCTGAGGCCGTAGCCATTCGATGTGGTGGAAGAACGCCATAGAGTGAAGCCTAGGTTGCCCGGAACGTAGACATGACCATAACTTTTATACTGGTTGCAATTATTCGTTTTATATGATGGAAGAACTGTTGTATTTATATTGTATTTTATGCTGCTGGCGTTCACTTCTAAGGCCCTAACTATTCGATCTGTTGGAACAACGCCCTGGGGTGAAGCCTAGGTTGCCCGGAACGTAGAAATGACCATAACTTTGACACTGGTTGCTGTTATTCGTTTTATACGATGGAGAAACTGTTCTATTTATTTTGTATTTTATGCTTCGGGCGTTGACTTCTCAGGCCCTAACTGTTTGACCTGGTGGAGCAACGCCCTAGAGTGAAGCCTAGGTTGCCCGGAACGTAGAAATGACCATAACTTTCACACTGGATGCTATTATTCGTTCTATACGATGGAAAAACTGTTATATTTATATTGTATCTTATGCTTCTGTCGTTGACTTCTTAGGCCCTAACAATTCGATCTGGTGGTACAACGCCCTAGAGTGAAGCCTAGGTTGCCTGGAACGTACAAATGACCATCACTTTCACACGGGTTGCAATTATTCCTGTTATAGGATGGAAAGACTGTTGTATTTTTATTGTATTTTATGCTTCAGGCGTTGACTTCTGAGGCCGTAGCTATTCGATGTGGTGGAAGAACGCCATAGAGTGAAGCCTAGGTTTCCCGGAACGTAGAAATGACTATAACTTTCATACTGGTTGCAATTACTCGTTTTATATGATGGAAGAACTGTTGTATTTATATTGTATTTTATGCTGCTGGCGTTCACTTCTTAGGCCCTAACTAGTCGATCTGGTGGAACAACGCCCTGGGGTGAAGCCTAGGTTGCCCGGAACGTACAAATGACCATAGCTTTCACACTGGTTGCTATTATTCGTTTTATACGATGGAAAAACTGTTATATTTATATTGTATTTTATGCTTCTGGCGTTGCCTTCTTAGGCCGTAGCTATTAGCTGTGGTGGAGCAACGCCCTACAGTGACGCCTAGGTTGCCCGGAACGTAGAAATGACCATAACTTTCACACTGGTTGCTATTCTTCGTTCTATACGATGGAAAAACTGTTATATTCATATTGTATCTTATGCTTCTGGCGTTGACTTCTTAGGCCCTAACAATTCGATCTGGTGGAACAACGCCCTAGAGTGAAGCCTAGGATGCCTGGAACGTACAAATGACCATCACTTTCACACGGGTTGCAATTATGCCTGTTATAGGATGGAAAGGCGGTTGTATTTTTATTGTATTTTATGCTTCAGGCGTTGACTTCTGAGGCCGCAGCTATTCGATGTGGTGGAAGAACGCCATAGAGTGTAGCCTAGGTTGCCCGGAACGTAGAAATGACCATAACTTTCATACTGGTTGCAATTATTCGTTTTATATGATGGAAGAACTGTTGTATTTATAGTGTATTTTATGCTGCTGGCGTGCACTTCTTAGGCCCTAACTATTCGATCTGGTGGAACAACGCCCTGGGGTGAAGCCTAGGTTGCCCGGAACGTAGAAATGACCATAACTTTCATACTGGTTGCAATTATTCGTTTTATATGATGGAAGAACTGTTGTATTTATATTGTATTTTATGCTGCTGGCGTTCACTTCTTAGGCCCTAGCTAGTCGATCTGGTGGAACAACGCCCTGGGGTGAATCCTAGGTTTCCCGGAACGTAGAAGTGACCATAACTTTCACACTGGTTGCTATTATTCGTTTCATACGATGGAAAAACTGTTGTATTGATATTGTATTTTATGCTTCTGGCGTTGACTTCTAAGGCACTAACTATTCGATCTGGTGGAGCAACGCCCTAGAGTGAAGCCGAGGTTGCCCGGAACGTAGAAATGACCATCACTTTCAAACTGGTTGCAATTATTCCGGTTATATGATGGAAAGACTGTTGTATTTTTATTGCATTTTATGCTTCGGGCATTGACTTCTAAGGCCCTAACTATTCAATCTGTTGGAGCAACGCCCTAGGATGTAGCCTAGGTTGCCCGGAAAGTAGAAATGACCACAACTTTCATACTGGTTGCAATTACTCGTTTTATATGATGGAAAAACTGTTGTATTTATACTGTATTTTATGCTTCTGGCGTTCACTTCTTAGGCCCTAACTATTCGATCTGGTGGAACAACGCCCTAGGATGAAGCCTAGGTTGCCCGGAACGTAGAAATGATCATAACTTTTACACTGGTAGCAATTATTCGTTTTATACAATGGAAAATCTGTTCTATTTATTTTGTATTTTATGCTTCGGGCGTTGACTTCTAAGGCCCTAACTGTTGGGTCTGGTGGAGCAACGCCCTAGGGTGGATCCTAGGTTGCCCGGAAAGTAGAAATGACCATAACTTTCATACTGGTTGCAATTATTCGTTTTATACGATGGAAAAACTGTTGTAGTTATATTGTACTTTATTCTTATGGCGTTGAATTCTAAGTCCCTAGCTATGAGGTCTGGTGGAGCAACGCCCTAGAGTGAAACCTAGGTTGCCCGGAACGTAGAAATTACCATAACTTTCACACTGGTAGGAATTATTCGTTTTATACGATGGAACAACTGTTCTATGTATTTTGTATTTCATGCTTCGGGCGTTGACTTCTAAGGCCCTAACCATTCAATCTGTTGGAACAGCGCCCTAGGGTGAAGCCTAGGTTGCCCGGAAAGTAGAAATGACCAGAACTTTCACACTGGTTGCTATTATTCGTTTTAAACGATGGAAAAACTGTTCTATTTATTTTGTATTTTATGCTTCTAGCGTTGACTGCTAAGGCCGTAGCTATTAGATGTGGTGGAGTAACGCCCTAGAGTGACGCCTACGTTGCCTGGAACCTAGAAATGACCATTACTTTCACAATGTTTCCAATTATTCATTTTATACGATGGAAAAACTGTTGTACTTATATTGTATTTTATTCTTATGGCGTTGAATTCTAAGTCCCTAGCTATGCGATCTGGTGGAGCAACGCCCTAGAGTGAAGCCTAGGTTGCCCGGAAAGTAGAAATGACCACAACTTTCACACCAGTTGCAATTATTCATGCTATACGTTGGAAAAACTGTTGCATTTTTATTGTAATTTATGCTTCCAGCGTTGACTTCTAAGGACGTAGCTATTCGATGTGGTGGAGCAACGCCCTAGAGTGAAGCCTAGGTTGCCCGGAACGTAGAAATGACCAGAACTTTCACACTGGTTGCTATTATTCGTTTTGTACGATGGAAAAACTGCTCTATTCATATTGTGTTTTATGCTTCTGGCGTTGACTTCTAAGGTCCTAGCTATTCGATCTCGTGGGGCAACGTCCGAGAGTGTAGCCTATGTTGCCCGAAACGTAGAAATGACCATTACTTTCACGCTGGTTACAATTATTCCTGTTATACGATGTACAAACTGTTGGATTTTTATTATACTTTATGCTTCTGGATTTGACTTCTAAGGCCCTAACTATTCGATCTAGTGGAGCAACGCCCTAAAATGAAGCCTAGGTTGCGCGGAACGTAGAAATGACCGTAACTTTGACACTGGTTGCAATTATTCCTGTTATAGGATGAAAAGACTGTTGTATTTTTAATGTATTTTATGCTTCAGGCGTTGACTTCTGAGGCCGCAGCTATTCGATGTGGTGGAAGAACGCCATAGAGTGAAGCCTAGGTTGCCCGGAACGTAGAAATGACCATAACTTTTATACTGGTTGCAATTATTCGTTTTATATGATGGAAGAACTGTTGTATTTATATTGTATTTTATGCTGCTGGCGTTCACTTCTTAGGCTCTAACTATTCGATCTGGTGGAACAACGCCCTGGGGTGAAGCCTAGGTTGCCCGGAACGTAGAAATGACCATAACTTTCATACTGGTTGCTATTATTCGTTTTATACGATGTGAAAACTGTTATATTTATATTGTATTTTATGCTTCTGGCGTTGCCTTCTTAGGCCGTAGCTATTAGCTGTGGTGGAGCAACGCCCTACAGTTGACGCCTAGTTTGCCCGGAACGTAGAAATGACCATTAATTTCACAATGTTTGCAATTATTCATTTTATACAATGGAAAAACGGTTGTACTTATATTGTGTTTTATTCTTCTGGCGTTGAATTCCAAGTCCCTAGCTATTAGATCTGGTGGAGCAACGCCCTAGAGTGAAACCTAGGTTGCCCGGAACGTAGAAACGACCATAACTTTCACACTGGTTGCTATTATTCGTTCTATACGATGGAAAAACTGTTATATTTATATTGTATCTTATGCTTCTGGCGTTCACTTCTTAAGCCCTAACTATTCGATCTGGTGGAACAACGCCCTAGGATGAAGCCTAGGTTGCCCGGAACGTAGAAGTGATCATAACTTTTACACTGGTAGCAATTATTCGTTTTATACAATGGAAAATCTGTTCTATTTATTTTGTATTTTATGCTTCGGGCGTTGACTTCTAAGGCCCTAACTGTTGGGTCTGGTGGAGCAACGCCCTAGGGTGGATCCTAGGTTGCCCGGAAAGTAGAAATGACCATAACTTTCATACTGGTTGCAATTATTCGTTTTATACGATGGAAAAACTGTTGTAGTTATATTGTACTTTATTCTTATGGCGTTGAATTCTAAGTCCCTAGCTATGAGGTCTGGTGGAGCAACGCCCTAGAGTGAAACCTAGGTTGCCCGGAACGTAGAAATTACCATAACTTTCACACTGGTAGGAATTATTCGTTTTATACGATGGAACAACTGTTCTATGTATTTTGTATTTCATGCTTCGGGCGTTGACTTCTAAGGCCCTAACCATTCAATCTGTTGGAACAGCGCCCTAGGGTGAAGCCTAGGTTGCCCGGAAAGTAGAAATGACCAGAACTTTCACACTGGTTGCTATTATTCGTTTTAAACGATGGAAAAACTGTTCTATTTATTTTGTATTTTATGCTTCTAGCGTTGACTGCTAAGGCCGTAGCTATTAGATGTGGTGGAGTAACGCCCTAGAGTGACGCCTACGTTGCCTGGAACCTAGAAATGACCATTACTTTCACAATGTTTCCAATTATTCATTTTATACGATGGAAAAACTGTTGTACTTATATTGTATTTTATTCTTATGGCGTTGAATTCTAAGTCCCTAGCTATGCGATCTGGTGGAGCAACGCCCTAGAGTGAAGCCTAGGTTGCCCGGAAAGTAGAAATGACCACAACTTTCACACCGGTTGCAATTATTCATGCTATACGTTGGAAAAACTGTTGCATTTTTATTGTAATTTATGCTTCCAGCGTTGACTTCTAAGGACGTAGCTATTCGATGTGGTGGAGCAACGCCCTAGAGTGAAGCCTAGGTTGCCCGGAACGTAGAAATGACCAGAACTTTCACACTGGTTGCTATTATTCGTTTTGTACGATGGAAAAACTGCTCTATTCATATTGTGTTTTATGCTTCTGGCGTTGACTTCTAAGGTCCTAGCTATTCGATCTCGTGGGGCAACGTCCGAGAGTGTAGCCTATGTTGCCCGAAACGTAGAAATGACCATTACTTTCACGCTGGTTACAATTATTCCTGTTATACGATGTACAAACTGTTGGATTTTTATTATACTTTATGCTTCTGGATTTGACTTCTAAGGCCCTAACTATTCGATCTAGTGGAGCAACGCCCTAAAATGAAGCCTAGGTTGCGCGGAACGTAGAAATGACCGTAACTTTGACACTGGTTGCAATTATTCCTGTTATAGGATGAAAAGACTGTTGTATTTTTAATGTATTTTATGCTTCAGGCGTTGACTTCTGAGGCCGCAGCTATTCGATGTGGTGGAAGAACGCCATAGAGTGAAGCCTAGGTTGCCCGGAACGTAGAAATGACCATAACTTTTATACTGGTTGCAATTATTCGTTTTATATGATGGAAGAACTGTTGTATTTATATTGTATTTTATGCTGCTGGCGTTCACTTCTTAGGCTCTAACTATTCGATCTGGTGGAACAACGCCCTGGGGTGAAGCCTAGGTTGCCCGGAACGTAGAAATGACCATAACTTTCATACTGGTTGCTATTATTCGTTTTATACGATGTGAAAACTGTTATATTTATATTGTATTTTATGCTTCTGGCGTTGCCTTCTTAGGCCGTAGCTATTAGCTGTGGTGGAGCAACGCCCTACAGTTGACGCCTAGTTTGCCCGGAACGTAGAAATGACCATTAATTTCACAATGTTTGCAATTATTCATTTTATACAATGGAAAAACGGTTGTACTTATATTGTGTTTTATTCTTCTGGCGTTGAATTCCAAGTCCCTAGCTATTAGATCTGGTGGAGCAACGCCCTAGAGTGAAACCTAGGTTGCCCGGAACGTAGAAACGACCATAACTTTCACACTGGTTGCTATTATTCGTTCTATACGATGGAAAAACTGTTATATTTATATTGTATCTTATGCTTCTGGCGTTGACTTCTTAGGCCCTAACAATTCGATCTGGTGGAACAACGCCCTAGAGTGAAGCCTAGGTTGCCTGGAACGTACAAATGACCATCACTTTCACACGGGTTGCAATTGTTCCTGTTATAGGATGGAAAGACTGTTGTATTTTTATTGTATTTTATGCCTCAGGCGTTGACTTCTGAGGCCGCAGCTATTCGATGTGGTGGAAGAACGCCATAGAGTGAAGCCTAGGTTGCCCGGAACGTAGAAATGACCATAACTTTCATACTGGTAGCAATCATTCGTTTTATATGATGGAAGAACTGTTGTATTTATATTGTATTTTATGCTGCTGGCGTTCACTTCTTAGGCCCTAACTATTCGATCTGGTGGAGCAACGCCCTAGGGTGAAGCCTACGATGCCCGGAAAGTAGAAATGACGTTAACTTTCATACTGGCTGCAATTATTCGTTTTATACGATGGGAAAACTGTTGTATTTATATCGTTTTCTATGCTTCTGGCGTTGACTTCTAAGGCACTAACTATTCGATCTGGTGGAGCAACGCCCTGTAGTGAAGCCGAGGTTGCCCGGAACGTAGAAATGACAATCACGTTCAAACTGGTTGCAATTATTCCGGTTATATGATGGAAAAACTGTTGTATTTTTATTGCATTTTATGCTTCGGGCATTGACTTCTAAGGCCCTAACTATTCAATCTGTTGGAGCAACGCCCTAGGGTGTAGCCTAGGTTGCCCGGAACGTAGAAATGACCATAACTTTTACACTGGTGGCAATTATTCGTTTTATACAATGGAAAAACTGTTCTATTTATTTTGTATTTTATACTTCGGGCGTTGACTTCTAATGCCTAAACTGTTTGATCTGGTAGAGCAACGCCCTAGAGTGAAGCCTAGGTTGCCCGGAACGTAGAGATGACCATAACTTTCACACTGGTTGCTATTCTTCGTTCTATACGATGGAAAAACTGTTATATTCATATTGTATCTTATGCTTCTGGCGTTGACTTCTTAGGCCCTAACAATTCGATCTGGTGGAACAACGCCCTAGAGTGAAGCCTAGGATGCCTGGAACGTACAAATGACCATCACTTTCACACGGGTTGCAATTATTCCTGTTATAGGATGGAAAGACTGTTGTATTTTTATTGTATTTTATGCTTCAGGCGTTGACTTCTGAGGCCGTAGCTATTCGATGTGGTGGAAGAACGCCATAGAGTGAAGCCTAGGTTTCCCGGAACGTAGAAATGACTATAACTTTCATACTGGTTGCAATTACTCGTTTTATATGATGGAAGAACTGTTGTATTTATATTGTATTTTATGCTGCTGGCGTTCACTTCTTAGGCCCTAACTAGTCGATCTGGTGGAACAACGCCCTGGGGTGAAGCCTAGGTTGCCCGGAACGTACAAATGACCATAGCTTTCACACTGGTTGCTATTATTCGTTTTATACGATGGAAAAACTGTTATATTTATATTGTATTTTATGCTTCTGGCGTTGCCTTCTTAGGCCGTAGCTATTAGCTGTGGTGGAGCAACGCCCTACAGTGACGCCTAGGTTGCCCGGAACGTAGAAATGACCATTAATTTCACAATGTTTGCAATTATTCATTTTATACAATGGAAAAACGGTTGTACTTATATTGTGTTTTATTCTTCTGGCGTTGAATTCCAAGTCCCTAGCTATTCGATCTGGTGGAGCAACGCCCTAGAGTGAAACCTAGGTTGCCCGGAACGTAGAAATGACCATAACTTTCACACTGGTTGCTATTATTCGTTCTATACGATGGAAAAACTGTTATATTTATATTGTATCTTATGCTTCTGGCGTTGACTTCTTAGGCCCTAACAATTCGATCTGGTGGAACAACGCCCTAGAGTAAAAATGACCATCACTTTCACACTGCTTGCAATTATTCCTGTTGTACCATGGAAAAACGGTTGTATTTTTATTGTATTTTATGCTTCGGGCGTTGACTTCTAAGGCCCTAGCTATTCGGTTTGGTGGAGCAACGCACTAGAGTCAAGCCTAGGTTGCCGGAAACGTAGAAATGACCATTACTTTCACACTGGTTGCAATTATTCGTGCTATACGATGGAGAAACTGTTGTATTTTTATAGTATTTTATGCTTCTGGCGTTGACTTCTTAGGCCCTAACTATTCGATGTGGTGGAGCAACGCCCTAGAGTGAAGACTAGGTTACACGGAACGTAGAAATGACCAGTACTTTCACACTGGTTGCAATTACTCGCTTTATACGATGGAAAAACTGTTGTATCTATTTCGTATTTTATGCTTCTGGCGTTGACTTCTAAGGCCCTAACTATTCAATCAAGTGGAGCTACGCCCTAGAATGAAGCCTAGGTTGTCCGGAACGTAGAATTGACCATAACTTTAACACTGGTTACAATTATTCCAGTTATACGATGGAAAAGGTGTTGTATTTATATTGTATTTTATGCTACTGGCTCTGACTTCTCAGGCCCTAACTATTCGATCTGGCGGAGCAACGCCCTAGAGTGAAGCCTAGGTTGCCCGAAACGTTGAAATGACCATCACTTTCACACTGGTTGCAATTATTCCTGTTATACGATGGACAAACTGTTGCATTTTTATTGTACTATATGCTTCTGGCGCTGACTTCTAAGGTCCTACGTATTCGATCTGGTGGAGCAATGCCCCACAGTTAAATCTAGGATGCCCGAAACGTCGAAATGATCATTACTTTCACACTGATTGCAATTATTCATGCTATATGATGGAAAAACTGTTGTACTTTTATTGTATTTTATGCTTTGGGCGTTGACTTCTAAGGCCCTAGCAATCCGATCTGGTGGAACAACACACTAGAGGGAAGCCTAGGTTGCCCGGAACGTAGAAATGACCATTACTCTCACACTGGTTGCTATTACTCCTGTTATACGATAGAAAAACTCTTGTATATTAATTGTATTTTATGCTTCGGGCGTTGACTTCGATGGCCCTACCTATTTGATCTGGTGGAGCAACACCCTACAGTGAAGCCTAGGTTGCCCGAAACGTAGATATGACCATAACCTTCACACAGGTTGCAATTATTTGTTTCATACAATGGAAAAACTGTTCTATTTATTTCGTATTTTATGCTTCGAGCGTTGTCTTCTAAGGCCCTAACTGTTCTATCTGGTGGAGCGACGCCCTAGAGTGAAGCCTAGGTTGCCCGGAACGTAGAAATGACAATAACTTTCACACTGGTTGCAATTATTCGTTTTATACGATGGAAAAGCTGTTGTATTCATATCGTATTTAATGCTTCTGGCGTTGACTTCTTAGGCCCTAACTATTCCATCTGGTGGAACGACGCCCTTGGGTGAAGCCTAGGTTGCCAGGAACGTAGAAATGACCATATCTTTCACACTGGTAGCAATTATTCGTTTCATACAATGGAAAAACTGTTCTATTTATTTTGTATTTTATACTTCGGGCGTTGACTTCTAAGGCCGTAACTATTCGATCTGCTGGAACAACGCCCTAGAGCGAAGACTAGGTTGCGCGGAACGTGGAAACGACCATCACTTTCAAACTGGTTGCAATTATTCCGGTTATATGATGGAAAGACTGTTGTATTTTTATTGCATTTTATGCTTCGGGCATTGACTTCTAAGGCCCTAACTATTCAATCTGTTGGAGCAACGCCCCAGGATGTAGCCTAGGTTGCACGGAAAGTAGAAATGACCACAACTTTCATACTGGTTGCAATTACTCGTTTTATATGATGGAAAAACTGTGGTATTTATACTGTATTTTATGCTTCTGGCGTTCACTTCTTACGCCCTAACTATTCGATCTGGTGGAACAACGCCCTAGGATGAAGCCTAGGTTGCCCGGAACGTTGAAATGACCATAACTTTTACACTGGTAGCAATTATTCGTTTTATACAATGGAAAAACTGTTCTATTTATTTTGTATTTTATGCTTCGGGCGTTGACTTCTAAGGCCCTAACTGTTGGCTCTGGTGGAGCAACGCCCTAGGGTGGATCCTAGGTTGCCCGGAAAGTAGAAATGACCATAACTTTCATACTGGTTGCAATTATTCGTTTTATACGATGGAAAAACTGTTGTACTTATATTGTACTTTATTCTTATGGCGTTGAATTCTAAGTCCCTAGCTATGCGATCTGGTGGAGCAACGCCCTAGAGTGAAGCCTAGGTTGCCCGGCACGTAGAAATGACCAGAACTTTCACACTGGTTGCTATTATTCGTTTTGTACGATGGAAAAACTGCTCTATTCATATTGTGTTTTATGCTTCTGGCGTTGACTTCTAAGGTCCTAGCTATTCGATCTCGTGGGGCAACGTCCGAGAGTGTAGCCTATGTTGCCCGAAACGTAGAAATGACCATTACTTTCACGCTGGTTACAATTATTCCTGTTATACGATGTACAAACTGTTGGATTTTTATTATACTTTATGCTTCTGGATTTGACTTCTAAGGCCCTAACTATTCGATCTAGTGGAGCAACGCCCTAAAATGAAGCCTAGGTTGCGCGGAACGTAGAAATGACCGTAACTTTGACACTGGTTGCAATTATTCCTGTTATAGGATGGAAAGACTGTTGTATTTTTATTGTATTTTATGCCTCAGGCGTTGACTTCTGAGGCCGCAGCTATTCGATGTGGTGGAAGAACGCCATAGAGTGAAGCCTAGGTTGCCCGGAACGTAGAAATGACCATAACTTTCATACTGGTAGCAATCATTCGTTTTATATGATGGGAGAACTGTTGTATTTATATTGTATTTTATGCTGCTGGCGTTCACTTCTTAGGCCCTAACTATTCGATCTGGTGGAGCAACGCCCTAGGGTGAAGCCTACGATGCCCGGAAAGTAGAAATGACGTTAACTTTCATACTGGCTGCAATTATTCGTTTTATACGATGGGAAAACTGTTGTATTTATATCGTTTTCTATGCTTCTGGCGTTGACTTCTAAGGCACTAACTATTCGATCTGGTGGAGCAACGCCCTGTAGTGAAGCCGAGGTTGCCCGGAACGTAGAAATGACAATCACGTTCAAACTGGTTGCAATTATTCCGGTTATATGATGGAAAAACTGTTGTATTTTTATTGCATTTTATGCTTCGGGCATTGACTTCTAAGGCCCTAACTATTCAATCTGTTGGAGCAACGCCCTAGGGTGTAGCCTAGGTTGCCCGGAACGTAGAAATGACCATAACTTTTACACTGGTGGCAATTATTCGTTTTATACAATGGAAAAACTGTTCTATTTATTTTGTATTTTATACTTCGGGCGTTGACTTCTAATGCCTAAACTGTTTGATCTGGTAGAGCAACGCCCTAGAGTGAAGCCTAGGTTGCCCGGAACGTAGAAATGACCATAACTTTCACACTGGTTGCTATTCTTCGTTCTATACGATGGAAAAACTGTTATATTCATATTGTATCTTATGCTTCTGGCGTTGACTTCTTAGGCCCTAACAATTCGATCTGGTGGAACAACGCCCTAGAGTGAAGCCTAGGATGCCTGGAACGTACAAATGACCATCACTTTCACACGGGTTGCAATTATGCCTGTTATAGGATGGAAAGACGGTTGTATTTTTATTGTATTTTATGCTTCAGGCGTTGACTTCTGAGGCCGCAGCTATTCGATGTGGTGGAAGAACGCCATAGAGTGTAGCCTAGGTTGCCCGGAACGTAGAAATGACCATAACTTTCATACTGGTTGCAATTATTCGTTTTATATGATGGAAGAACTGTTGTATTTATATTGTATTTTATGCTGCTGGCGTTCACTTCTTAGGCCCTAACTAGTCGATCTGGTGGAACAACGCCCTGGGGTGAAGCCTAGGTTGCCCGGAACGTAGAAGTGACCATAACTTTCACACTGGTTGCTATTATTCGTTTCATACGATGGAAAAACTGTTGTATTGATATTGTATTTTATGCTTCTGGCGTTGACTTCTAAGGCACTAACTATTCGATCTGGTGGAGCAACGCCCTAGAGTGAAGCCGAGGTTGCCCGGAACGTAGAAATGACCATCACTTTCAAACTGGTTGCAATTATTCCGGTTATATGATGGAAAGACTGTTGTATTTTTATTGCATTTTATGCTTCGGGCATTGACTTCTAAGGCTCTAACTATTCAATCTGTTGGAGCAACGCCCTAGGGTGGATCCTAGGTTGCCCGGAAAGTAGAAATGACCATAACTTTCATACTGGTTGCAATTATTCGTTTTATACGATGGAAAAACTGTTGTAGTTATATTGTACTTTATTCTTATGGCGTTGAATTCTAAGTCCCTAGCTATGAGGTCTGGTGGAGCAACGCCCTAGAGTGAAACCTAGGTTGCCCGGAACGTAGAAATTACCATAACTTTCACACTGGTAGGAATTATTCGTTTTATACGATGGAACAACTGTTCTATGTATTTTGTATTTCATGCTTCGGGCGTTGACTTCTAAGGCCCTAACCATTCAATCTGTTGGAACAGCGCCCTAGGGTGAAGCCTAGGTTGCCCGGAAAGTAGAAATGACCAGAACTTTCACACTGGTTGCTATTATTCGTTTTATACGATGGAAAAACTGTTCTATTTATTTTGTATTTTATGCTTCGGGCGTTGACTTCTATGGCCCGACCTATTCGATCTGGTGGAGCAACACCCTACAGTCAAGCCTAGGTTGCCCGGAACGTAGAAATGACCATAACATTCACACCGGTTGCAATTATTCATGCTATACGTTGGAAAAACTGTTGCATTTTTATTGTAATTTATGCTTCCAGCGTTGACTTCTAAGGACGTAGCTATTCGATGTGGTGGAGCAACGCCCTAGACTGAAGCCTAGGTTGTCCGGAACGTAGAAATGACCATTACTTTCACACTGTTTGCTATTATTCATTTTATACGATGGAAAAGGTGTTGTATTTATATTGTATTTTATGCTTCTAGCGTTGACTGCTAAGGCCGTAGCTATTAGATGTGGTGGAGTAACGCCCTAGAGTGACGCCTACGTTGCCTGGAACCTAGAAATGACCATTACTTTCACAATGTTTCCAATTATTCATTTTATACGATGGAAAAACTGTTGTACTTATATTGTATTTTATTCTTATGGCGTTGAATTCTAAGTCCCTAGCTATGCGATCTGGTGGAGCAACGCCCTAGAGTGAAGCCTAGGTTGCCCGGAAAGTAGAAATGACCACAACTTTCATACTGGTTGCAATTATTCGTTTTATACGATGGAAAAGCTGTTGTATTTATACCGTATTTTATGCTTCTGGCGTTGACTTCTTATACCCTAACTATTCGATCTGGTGGAACAACGCCCTAGAGTGAAGCCTAGGTTGCCCGGAACGTAGAAATGACCAGAACTTTCACACTGGTTGCTATTATTCGTTTTGTACGATTAAAAAACTGCTCTATTTATATTGTGTTTTATGCTTCTGGCGTTGACTTCTTAGGCCCTAAGTGTTCGATCTGGTGGAGCAACGCCCTAGAGTGAAGCCTAGGTTGCCCGGAACGTAGAAATGATCATCACTTTCAAACTGGTTGCAATTAATCCTTTTATACGATGGAAAAACTGTTGTATTTATATTGCATTTTATGCTCCGGGCGTAGACGTTTATGGCCCTACCTATTCGATCTGGTGGAGCAACACCCTACAGGGAAGCCTACGTTGCCCGGAACGTAGAAATGACCATAACCTTCACACAGGTTGCAATTATTCGTTTTCTACGATGGAAAAGCTGTTGTATTTAAATTGTATTTTATGATTCCGGTGTTGACTTCTTAGACCCTAACTTTTCGATCTGGTGGAACAATGCCCTAGAATGAAGCCTAGGTTGCCCGGAACGTAGAAATGACCATCACTTTTCACTGGTTGCAATTATTCCTGTTATACGATGGAAAAGCTCTTGTATATTTAATGTATTTTATGCTTCGGGCGTTGACTTCTATGGCCCTACCTATTCGATCTGGTGGAGCAACGCCCTACAGTCAAGCCTAGGTTTCCCGGAAAGTAGAAATGACTATAACTTTCACACTGGTTGCAATTATTCGTTTTATAAGGATGGAAAAGCTGTTGTATTTATACCGTATTTTATGCTTCTGGCGTTGACTTCTTATGCCCTAACTATTCCATCTGGTGGAACAACACCCTAGGGTGATGCCTAGGTTGCCTGGAACGTAGAAATGACCATAACTTTCACACCGGTAGCAATTATTCGTTTTATACGATGGAAAACCTGTTGTATTTATATTGCATTTTATGCTTCGTGCGTTAACTTGTGAATCCCTAACTATTCAATCTGTTGGAGCAACGCCCTTGGGTGAAGCCTAGGTTGCCAGGACCTTAGAAATGACCATAACTTTCACACTGATTGCTATTATTCGTTCTATACGATGGAAAAACTGTTAAATTTATATTGTGTCTTATGCTTCTGGCGTTGACTTCTTCGGCCCTAACAATTCGATCTGGTGGAACAACGCCCTAGAGTGAAGCCTAGGTTGCCCGGAACGTAGAAATGACCATAACTTTCACACTGGTTGCTATTATTCGTTCTATACGATGGAAAAACTGTTATATTTATATTGTATCTTATGCTTCTGGCGTTGACTTCTTAGGCCCTAACAATTCGATCTGGTGGAACAACGCCCTAGAGTGAAGCCTAGGTTGCCTGGAACGTACAAATGACCATCACTTTCACACGGGTTGCAATTGTTCCTGTTATAGGATGGAAAGACTGTTGTATTTTTAATGTATTTTATGCTTCAGGCGTTGACTTCTGAGGCCGCAGCTATTCGATGTGGTGGAAGAACGCCATAGAGTGAAGCCTAGGTTGCCCGGAACGTAGAAATGACCATAACCTTCATACTGGTAGCAATCATTCGTTTTATATGATGGAAGAACTGTTGTATTTATATTGTATTTTATGCTGCTGGCGTTCACTTCTTAGGCCCTAACTATTCGATCTGGTGGAGCAACGCCCTAGGCTGAAGCCTACGTTGCCCGGAAAGTAGAAATGACGTTAACTTTCATACTGGCTGCAATTATTCGTTTTATACGATGGAAAAACTGTTGTATTTATATCGTTTTTTATGCTTCTGGCGTTGACTTCTAAGGCACTAACTATTCGATCTGGTGGAGCAACGCCCTAGAGTGAAGCCGAGGTTGCCCGGAACGTAGAAATGACAATCACTTTCAAACTGGTTGCAATTATTCCGGTTATATGATGGAAAAACTGTTGTATTTTTATTGCATTTTATGCTTCGGGCATTGACTTCTAAGGCCCTAACTATTCAATCTGTGGGAGCAACGCCCTAGGGTGTAGCCTAGATTGCCCGGAATGTAGAAATGACCACAACTTTCATACTGGTTGCAATTACTCGTTTTATATGACGGAAAAACTGTTGTATTTATAATGTATTTTATGCTTCTGGCGTTCACTTCTTAGGCCCTAATGTTTCGATCTGGTGGAACAACGCCCTAGGGTGAAGCCTAGGTTGCCCGGAACGTAGAAATGACCATAACTTTTACACTGGTAGCAATTATTCGTTTTATACAATGGAAAAACTGTTCTATTTATTTTGTATTTTATACTTCGGGCGTTGACTTCTAAGGCCTAAACTGTTTGATCTGGTGGAGCAACGCCCTAGAGTGAAGCCTAGGTTGCCCGGAACGTAGAAATGACCATCACTTTCAAACTGGTTGCAATTATTCCGGTTATATGATGGAAAGACTGTTGTATTTTTATTGCATTTTATGCTTCGGGCATTGACTTCTAAGGCCCTAACTATTCAATCTGTTGGAGCAACGCCCTAGGATGTAGCCTAGGTTGCCCGGAAAGTAGAAATGACCACAACTTTCATACTGGTTGCAATTACTCGTTTTATATGATGGAAAAACTGTTGTATTTATACTGTATTTTATGCTTCTGGCGTTCACTTCTTAGGCCCTAACTATTCGATCTGGTGGAACAACGCCCTAGGATGAAGCCTAGGTTGCCCGGAACGTAGAAATGATCATAACTTTTACACTGGTGGCAATTATTCGTTTTATACAATGGAAAAACTGTTCTATTTATTTTGTATTTTATGCTTCGGGCGTTGACTTCTAAGGCCCTAACTGTTGGGTCTGGTGGAGCAACACCCTACGGTGGATCCTAGGTTGCCCGGAAAGTAGAACTGACCATAACTTTCATACTGGTTGCAATTATTCGTTTTATACGATGGAAAAACTGTTGTAGTTATATTGTACTTTATTCTTATGGCGTGAATTCTAAGTCCCTAGCTATGCGGTCTGGTGGAGCAACGCCCTAGAGTGAAACCTAGGTTGCCCGGAACGTAGAAATTACCATAACTTTCACACTGGTAGGAATTATTCGTTTTATACGATGGAACAACAGTTCTATGTATTTTGTATTTCATGCTTCGGGCGTTGACTTCTAAGGCCCTAACCATTCAATCTGTTGGAACAGCGCCCTAGGGTGAAGCCTAGGTTGCCCGGAAAGTAGAAATGACCAGAACTTTCACACTGGTTGCTATTATTCGTTTTATACGATGGAAAAACTGTTCTATTTATTTTGTATTTTATGCTTCGGGCGTTGACTTCTATGGCCCGACCTATTCGATCTGGTGGAGCAACACCCTACAGTCAAGCCTAGGTTGCCCGGAACGTAGAAATGACCATAACATTCACACCGGTTGCAATTATTCATGCTATACGTTGGAAAAACTGTTGCATTTTTATTGTAATTTATGCTTCCAGCGTTGACTTCTAAGGACGTAGCTATTCGATGTGGTGGAGCAACGCCCTAGAGTGAAGCCTAGGTTGCCTGGAACGTACAAATGACCATCACTTTCACACGGGTTGCAATTGTTCCTGTTATAGGATGGAAAGACTGTTGTATTTTTATTGTATTTTATGCTTCAGGCGTTGACTTCTGAGGCCGCAGCTATTCGATGTGGTGGAAGAACGCCATAGAGTGAAGCCTAGGTTGCCCGGAACGTAGAAATGACCATAACCTTCATACTGGTAGCAATCATTCGTTTTATATGATGGAAGAACTGTTGTATTTATATTGTATTTTATGCTGCTGGCGTTCACTTCTTAGGCCCTAACTATTCGATCTGGTGGAGCAACGCCCTAGGCTGAAGCCTACGTTGCCCGGAAAGTAGAAATGACGTTAACTTTCATACTGGCTGCAATTATTCGTTTTATACGATGGAAAAACTGTTGTATTTATATCGTTTTTTATGCTTCTGGCGTTGACTTCTAAGGCACTAACTATTCGATCTGGTGGAGCAACGCCCTAGAGTGAAGCCGAGGTTGCCCGGAACGTAGAAATGACAATCACTTTCAAACTGGTTGCAATTATTCCGGTTATATGATGGAAGAACTGTTGTATTTTTATTGCATTTTATGCTTCGGGCATTGACTTCTAAGGCCCTAACTATTCAATCTGTGGGAGCAACGCCCTAGGGTGTAGCCTAGATTGCCCGGAATGTAGAAATGACCACAACTTTCATACTGGTTGCAATTACTCGTTTTATATGACGGAAAAACTGTTGTATTTATAATGTATTTTATGCTTCTGGCGTTCACTTCTTAGGCCCTAATGTTTCGATCTGGTGGAACAACGCCCTAGGGTGAAGCCTAGGTTGCCCGGAACGTAGAAATGACCATAACTTTTACACTGGTAGCAATTATTCGTTTTATACAATGGAAAAACTGTTCTATTTATTTTCTATTTTATACTTCGGGCGTTGACTTCTAAGGCCTAAACTGTTTGATCTGGTGGAGCAACGCCCTAGAGTGAAGCCTAGGTTGCCCGGAACGTAGAAATGACCATCACTTTCAAACTGGTTGCAATTATTCCGGTTATATGATGGAAAGACTGTTGTATTTTTATTGCATTTTATGCTTCGGGCATTGACTTCTAAGGCCCTAACTATTCAATCTGTTGGAGCAACGCCCTAGGATGTAGCCTAGGTTGCCCGGAAAGTAGAAATGACCACAACTTTCATACTGGTTGCAATTACTCGTTTTATATGATGGAAAAACTGTTGTATTTATACTGTATTTTATGCTTCTGGCGTTCACTTCTTAGGCCCTAACTATTCGATCTGGTGGAACAACGCCCTAGGATGAAGCCTAGGTTGCCCGGAACGTAGAAATGATCATAACTTTTACACTGGTGGCAATTATTCGTTTTATACAATGGAAAAACTGTTCTATTTATTTTGTATTTTATGCTTCGGGCGTTGACTTCTAAGGCCCTAACTGTTGGGTCTGGTGGAGCAACACCCTACGGTGGATCCTAGGTTGCCCGGAAAGTAGAACTGACCATAACTTTCATACTGGTTGCAATTATTCGTTTTATACGATGGAAAAACTGTTGTAGTTATATTGTACTTTATTCTTATGGCGTTGAATTCTAAGTCCCTAGCTATGCGGTCTGGTGGAGCAACGCCCTAGAGTGAAACCTAGGTTGCCCGGAACGTAGAAATTACCATAACTTTCACACTGGTAGGAATTATTCGTTTTATACGATGGAACAACAGTTCTATGTATTTTGTATTTCATGCTTCGGGCGTTGACTTCTAAGGCCCTAACCATTCAATCTGTTGGAACAGCGCCCTAGGGTGAAGCCTAGGTTGCCCGGAAAGTAGAAATGACCAGAACTTTCACACTGGTTGCTATTATTCGTTTTATACGATGGAAAAACTGTTCTATTTATTTTGTATTTTATGCTTCGGGCGTTGACTTCTATGGCCCGACCTATTCGATCTGGTGGAGCAACACCCTACAGTCAAGCCTAGGTTGCCCGGAACGTAGAAATGACCGTAACATTCACACCGGTTGCAATTATTAGTGCTATACGTTGGAAAAACTGTTGCATTTTTATTGTAATTTATGCTTCCAGCGTTGACTTCTAAGGACGTAGCTATTCGATGTGGTGGAGCAACGCCCTCGACTGAAGCCTAGGTTGTCCGGAACGTAGAAATGACCATTACTTTCACACTGTTTGCTATTATTCATTTTATACGATGGAAAAGGTGTTGTATTTATATTGTATTTTATGCTTCTAGCGTTGACTGCTAAGGCCGTAGCTATTAGATGTGGTGGAGTAACGCCCTAGAGTGACGCCTACGTTGCCTGGAACCTAGAAATGACCATTACTTTCACAATGTTTCCAATTATTCATTTTATACGATGGAAAAACTGTTGTACTTATATTGTATTTTATTCTTATGGCGTTGAATTCTAAGTCCCTAGCTATGCGATCTGGTGGAGCAACGCCCTAGAGTGAAGCCTAGGTTGCCCGGAAAGTAGAAATGACCACAACTTTCATACTGGTTGCAATTATTCGTTTTATACGATGGAAAAGCTGTTGTATTTATACCGTATTTTATGCTTCTGGCGTTGACTTCTTATACATTAACTATTCGATCTGGTGGAACAACGCCCTAGAGTGAAGCCTAGGTTGCCCGGAACGTAGAAATGACCAGAACTTTCACACTGGTTGCTATTATTCGTTTTGTACGATTAAAAAACTGCTCTATTTATATTGTGTTTTATGCTTCTGGCGTTGACTTCTTAGGCCCTAAGTGTTCGATCTGGTGGACCAACGCCCTAGAGTGAAGCTTAGGTTGCCCGGAACGTAGAAATGATCATCACTTTCAAACTGGTTGCAATTAATCCTTTTATACGATGGAAAAACTGTTGTATTTATATTGCATTTTATGCTCCGGGCGTAGACGTTTATGGCCCTACCTATTCGATCTGGTGGAGCAACACCCTACAGTGAAGCCTACGTTGCCCGGAACGTAGAAATGACCATAACCTTCACACAGGTTGCAATTATTCGTTTTCTACGATGGAGAAGCTGTTGTATTTAAATTGTATTTTATGCTTCCGGTGTTGACTTCTTAGACCCTAACTTTTCGATCTGGTGGAACAATGCCCTAGAGTGAAGCCTAGGTTGCCCGGAACGTAGAAATGACCATCACTTTTCACTGGTTGCAATTATTCCTGTTATACGATGGAAAAGCTCTTGTATATTTAATGTATTTTATGCTTCGGGCGTTGACTTCTATGGCCCTACCTATTCGATCTGGTGGAGCAACGCCCTACAGTCAAGCCTAGGTTGCCCGGAAAGTAGAAATGACTATAACTTTCACACTGGTTGCAGTTATTCGTTTTATAAGGATGGAAAAGCTGTTGTATTTATACCGTATTTTATGCTTCTGGCGTTGACTTCTTATGCCCTAACTATTCCATCTGGTGGTACAACACCCTAGGGTGATGCCTAGGTTGCCTGGAACGTAGAAATGACCATAACTTTCACACCGGTAGCAATTGTTCGTTTTATACGATGGAAAACCTGTTGTATTTATATTGCATTTTATGCTTCGTGCGTTAACTTGTGAATCCCTAAATATTATATCTGGTGGAGCAACGCCCTAGGCTGAAGCCTACGTTGCCCGGAAAGTAGAAATGACGTTAACTTTCATACTGGCTGCAATTATTCGTTTTATACGATGGAAAAACTGTTGTATTTATATCGTTTTTTATGCTTCTGGCGTTGACTTCTAAGGCACTAACTATTCGATCTGGTGGAGCAACGCCCTAGAGTGAAGCCGAGGTTGCCCGGAACGTAGAAATGACAATCACTTGCAAACTGGTTGCAATTATTCCGGTTATATGATGGAAAAACTGTTGTATTTTTATTGCATTTTATGCTTCGGGCATTGACTTCTAAGGCCCTAACTATTCAATCTGTGGGAGCAACGCCCTAGGGTGTAGCCTAGGTTGCCCGGAATGTAGAAATGACCACAACTTTCATACTGGTTGCAATTACTCGTTTTATATGACGGAAAAACTGTTGTATTTATAATGTATTTTATGCTTCTGGCGTTCACTTCTTAGGCCCTAATGTTTCGATCTGGTGGAACAACGCCCTAGAGTGAAGCCTAGGATGCCTGGAACGTACAAATGACCATCACTTTCACACGGGTTGCAATTATGCCTGTTATAGGATGGAAAGACTGTTGTATTTTTATTGTATTTTATGCTTCAGGCGTTGACTTCTGAGGCCGCAGCTATTCGATGTGGTGGAAGAACGCCATAGAGTGAAGCCTAGGTTGCCCGGAACGTAGAAATAACCATAACTTTCATACTGGTTGCAGTTATTCGTTTTATATGATGGAAGAATTGTTGTATTTATATTGTATTTTATGCTGCTGGCGTTCACTTCTTAGGCCCTAACTATTCGATCTGGTGGAACAACGCCCTGGGGTGAAGCCTAGGTTGCCCGGAACGTAGAAATGACCATAACTTTCATACTGGTTGCAATTACTCGTTTTATATGATGGAAGAACTGTTGTATTTATATTGTATTTTATGCTGCTGGCGTTCACTTCTTAGGCCCTAACTAGTCGATCTGGTGGAACAACGCCATGGGGTGAAGCCTAGGTTGCCCGGAACGTAGAAATGACCATAACTTTCACACTGGTTGCTATTGGTCGTTTTATACGATGGAAAAACTGTTATATTTATATTGTATTTTATGCTTCTGGCGTTGCCTTCTTAGGCCGTAGCTATTAGCTGTGGTGGAGCAACGCCTTACAGTGACGCCTAGTTTGCCCGGAACGTAGAAATGACCATTAATTTCACAATGTTTGCAATTATTCATTTTATACAATGGAAAAACGGTTGTACTTATATTGTGTTTTATTCTTCTGGCGTTGAATTCCAAGTCCCTAGCTATTCGATCTGGTGGAGCAACGCCCTAGAGTGAAACCTAGGTTGCCCGGAACGTAGAAATGACCATAACTTTCACACTGGTTGCTATTATTCGTTCTATACGATGGAAAAACTGTTATATTTATATTGTATCTTATGCTTCTGGCGTTGACTTCTTAGGCCCTAACAATTCGATCTGGTGGAACAACGCCCTAGAGTGAAGCCTAGGTTGCCTGGAACGTACAAATGACCATCACTTTCACACGGGTTGCAATTATTCCTGTTATAGGATGGAAAGACTGTTGTATTTTTATTGTATTTTATGCTTCGGGCATTGACTTCTAAGGCCCTAACTATTCAATCTGTTGGAGCAACGCCCTAGGGTGTAGCCTAGGTTGCCCGGAATGTAGAAACGACCACAACTTTCATACTGGTTGCAATTACTCGTTTTATATGACGGAAAAACTGTTGTATTTATAATGTATTTTATGCTTCTGGCGTTCACTTCTTAGGCCCTAATGTTTCGATCTGGTGGAACAACGCCCTAGAGTGAAGCCTAGGATGCCTGGAACGTACAAATGACCATCACTTTCACACGGGTTGCAATTATGCCTGTTATAGGATGGAAAGACTGTTGTATTTTTATTGTATTTTATGCTTCAGGCGTTGACTTCTGAGGCCGCAGCTATTCGATGTGGTGGAAGAACGCCATAGAGTGAAGCCTAGGTTGCCCGGAACGTAGAAATAACCATAACTTTCATACTGGTTGCAGTTATTCGTTTTATATGATGGAAGAATTGTTGTATTTATATTGTATTTTATGCTGCTGGCGTTCACTTCTTAGGCCCTAACTATTCGATCTGGTGGAACAACGCCCTGGGGTGAAGCCTAGGTTCCCCGGAACGTAGAAATGACCATAACTTTCATACTGGTTGCAATTACTCGTTTTATATGATGGAAGAACTGTTGTATTTATATTGTATTTTATGCTGCTGGCGTTCACTTCTTAGGCCCTAACTAGTCGATCTGGTGGAACAACGCCATGGGGTGAAGCCTAGGTTGCCCGGAACGTAGAAATGACCATAACTTTCACACTGGTTGCTATTGGTCGTTTTATACGATGGAAAAACTGTTATATTTATATTGTATTTTATGCTTCTGGCGTTGCCTTCTTAGGCCGTAGCTATTAGCTGTGGTGGAGCAACGCCTTACAGTGACGCCTAGTTTGCCCGGAACGTAGAAATGACCATTAATTTCACAATGTTTGCAATTATTCATTTTATACAATGGAAAAACGGTTGTACTTATATTGTGTTTTATTCTTCTGGCGTTGAATTCCAAGTCCCTAGCTATTCGATCTGGTGGAGCAACGCCCTAGAGTGAAACCTAGGTTGCCCGGAACGTAGAAATGACCATAACTTTCACACTGGTTGCTATTATTCGTTCTATACGATGGAAAAACTGTTATATTTATATTGTATCTTATGCTTCTGGCGTTGACTTCTTAGGCCCTAACAATTCGATCTGGTGGAACAACGCCCTAGAGTGAAGCCTAGGTTGCCTGGAACGTACAAATGACCATCACTTTCACACGGGTTGCAATTATTCCTGTTATAGGATGGAAAGACTGTTGTATTTTTATTGTATTTTATGCTTCAGGCGTTGACTTCTGAGGCCGTAGCTATTCGATGTGGTGGAAGAACGCCATAGAGTGAAGCCTAGGTTGCCCGGAATGTAGAAATGACCACAAGTTTCATACTGGTTGCAATTACTCGTTTTATATGATGGATAAACTGTTGTATTTATAATGTATTTTATGCTTCTGGCGTTCACTTCTTAGGCCCTAACTATTCGATCTGGTGGAACAACGCCCTAGGGTGAAGCCTAGGTTGCCCGGAACGTAGAAATGACCATAACTTTTACACTGGTAGCAATTATTCGTTTTATACAATGGAAAAGCTGTTCTATTTATTTTGTATTTTATACTTTGGGCGTTGACTTCGCTGGCCTAAACTGTTTGATCTGGTGGAGCAACGCCCTAGAGTGGAGCCTAGGTTGCCCGGAACGTAGAAATGACCATAACTTTCACACTGGTTGCTATTCTTCGTTCTATACGATGGAAAAACTGTTATATTCATATTGTATCTTATGCTTCTGGCGTTGACTTCTTAGGCCCTAACAATTCGATCTGGTGGAACAACGCCCTAGAGTGAAGCCTAGGATGCCTGGAACGTACAAATGACCATCACTTTCACACGGGTTGCAATTATGCCTGTTATAGGATGGAAAGACGGTTGTATTTTTATTGTATTTTATGCTTCAGGCGTTGACTTCTGAGGCCGCAGCTATTCGATGTGGTGGAAGAACGCCATAGAGTGTAGCCTAGGTGGCCCGGAACGTAGAAATGACCATAACTTTCATACTGGTTGCAATTATTCGTTTTATGTGATGGAAGAACTGTTGTATTTATAGTGTATTTTATGCTGCTGGCGTGCACTTCTTAGGCCCTAACTATTCGATCTGGTGGAACAACGCCCTGGGGTGAAGCCTAGGTTGCCCGGAACGTAGAAATGACCATAACTTTCATACTGGTTGCAATTATTCGTTTTATATGATGGAAGAACTGTTGTATTTATATTGTATTTTATGCTGCTGGCGTTCACTTCTTAGGCCCTAACTAGTCGATCTGGTGGAACAACGCCCTGGGGTGAAGCCTAGGTTGCCCGGAACGTAGAAATGACCATAACTTTCACACTGGTTGCTATTATTCGTTTTATACGATGGAAAAACTGTTGTATTGATATTGTATTTTATGCTTCTGGCGTTGACTTCTAAGGCACTAACTATTCGATCTGGCGGAGCAACGCCCTAGAGGGAAGCCGAGGTTGCCCGGAACGTAGAAATGACCATCACTTTCAAACTGGTTGCAATTATTCCGGTTATATGATGGAAAGACTGTTGTATTTTTATTGCATTTTATGCTTCGGGCATTGACTTCTAAGGCCCTAACTATTCAATCTGTTGGAGCAACGCCCTAGGATGTAGCCTAGGTTGCCCGGAAAGTAGAAATGACCACAACTTTCATACTGGTTGCAATTACTCGTTTCATATGATGGAAAAACTGTTGTATTTATACTGTATTTTATGCTTCTGGCGTTCACTTCTTAGGCCCTAACTATTCGATCTGGTGGAACAACGCCCTAGGATGAAGCCTAGGTTGCCCGGAACGTAGAAATGACCATAACTTTTACACTGGTAGCAATTATTCGTTTTATACAATGGAAAAACTGTTCTATTTATTTTGTATTTTATGCTTCGGGCGTTGACTTCTAAGGCCCTAACTGTTGGGTCTGGTGGAGCAACGCCCTAGGGTGGATCCTAGGTTGCCCGGAAAGTAGAAATGACCATAACTTTCATACTGGTTGCAATTATTCGTTTTATACGATGGAAAAACTGTTGTACTTATATTGTACTTTATTCTTATGGCGTTGAATTCTAAGTCCCTAGCTATGCGGTCTGGTGGAGCAACGCCCTAGAGTGAAACCTAGGTTGCCCGGAACGTAGAAATTACCATAACTCTCACACTGGTAGGAATTATTCGTTTTATACGATGGAACAACTGTTCTATGTATTTTGTATTTCATGCTTCGGGCGTTGACTTCTAAGGCCCTAACCATTCAATCTGTTGGAACAGCGCCCTAGGGTGAAGCCTAGGTTGCCCGGAAAGTAGAAATGACCAGAACTTTCACACTGGTTGCTATTATTCGTTTTATACGATGGAAAAACTGTTCTATTTATTTTGTATTTTATGCTTCGGGCGTTGACTTCTATGGCCCGACCTATTCGATCTGTTGGAGCAACACCCTACAGTCAAGCCTAGGTTGCCCGGAACGTAGAAATGACCATAACATTCACACCGGTTGCAATTATTCATGCTATACGTTGGAAAAACTGTTGCATTTTTATTGTAATTTATGCTTCCAGCGTTGACTTCTAAGGACGTAGCTATTCGATGTGGTGGAGCAACGCCCTAGACTGAAGCCTAGGTTGTCCGGAACGTAGAAATGACCATTCCTTTCACACTGTTTGCTATTATTCATTTTATACGATGGAAAAGGTGTTGTATTTATATTGTATTTTATGCTTCTAGCGTTGACTGCTAAGGCCGTAGCTATTAGATGTGGTGGAGTAACGCCCTAGAGTGACGCCTACGTTGCCTGGAACCTAGAAATGACCATTACTTTCACAATGTTTCCAATTATTCATTTTATACGATGGAAAAACTGTTGTACTTATATTGTATTTTATTCTTATGGCGTTGAATTCTAAGTCCCTAGCTATGCGATCTGGTGGAGCAACGCCCTAGAGTGAAGCCTAGGTTGCCCGGAAAGTAGAAATGACCACAACTTTCATACTGGTTGCAATTATTCGTTTTATACGATGGAAAAGCTGTTGTATTTATACGGTATTTTATGCTTCTAGCGTTGACTTCTTATGCCCTCACTATTCGATCTGGTGGAACAACGCCCTAGAGTGAAGCCTAGGTTGCCCGGAACGTAGAAATGACCAGAACTTTCACACTGGTTGCTATTATTCGTTTTGTACGATGGAAAAACTGCTCTATTTATATTGTGTTTTATGCTTCTGGCGTTGACTTCTTAGGCGCTAAGTGTTCGATCTGGTAGAACAACGCCCTAGGATGAAGCCTAGGTTGCTCGGAACGTAGAAATGACCATAACTTTTACACTGGTAGCAATTATTCGTTTTATACAATGGAAAAACTGTTCTATATATTTTGTATTTTATGCTTCGGGCGTTGACTTCTAAGGCCCTAACTGTTGGGTCTGGTGGAGCAACGCCCTAGGGTGGATCCTAGGTTGCCCGGAAAGTAGAAATGACCAGTACTTTCACACTGGTTGCTATTATTCGTTTTATACGATGGAATAACTGTTCTATTTTTTTTGTACTTTATGCTTCGGGCGTTGACTTCTATGGCCCGACCTATTCGATCTGGTGGAGCAACACCCTACAGTCAAGCCTAGGTTGCCCGGAACGTAGAAATGATCATAACATTCACACCGGTTGCAATTATTCATGCTATACGTTGGAAAAACTGTTGCATTTTTATTGTAATTTATGCTTCCAGCGTTGACTTCTAAGGACGTAGCTATTCGATGTGGTGGAGCAACGCCCTAGACTGAAGCCTAGGTTGCCCGGAACGTAGAAATGACCAGAACCTTCACACTGGTTGCTATTATTCGTTTTATACGATGGAAAAACTGTTATATTTATATTGTATTTTATGCTTCTGGCGTTGACTTCTACGGCCCTAACTTTTCGATCTGGTGGAACAACGCCCTAGAGTGAAGCCTAGGTTGCCCGGAACGTAGAAATGACCATCACTTTCACACTGGTTGCAATTATTCCTGTTATACGATGGAAAAGCTCTTGTATATTTAATGTATTTTATGCTTCGGGCGTTGACTTCTATGGCCCTACCTATTCGATCTGGTGGAGCAACGCCATACAGTCAAGCCTGGGTTGCCCGGAACGAAGAAATGAACATAACTTTCACACTGGTAGCAATTATTCGTTTTATACAATGGAAAAACTGTTCTATTTATTTTGTATTTTATGCTTCGGGCGTTGACTTCTTTGGCCCTACCTATTCGATCTGGTGGAGCAACACCCTACAGTCAAGCCTAGGTTTCCCGGAACGTAGAAATGATCATAACATTCACACCGGTTGCAATTATTCATGCTATACGTAGGAAAAACTGTTGCATTTTTATTGTAATTTATGCTTCTAGCGTTGACTTCTAAGGACGTAGCTATTCGATGTGGTGGGGCAACGCCCTAGAGTGAAGCCTAGGTTGTCCGAACTTAGAAATGACCATAACTTTCACACTGGTTGCTATTATTCGTCTTATACGATGGAAAAACTGTTATATTTATATTGTATTTTATGCTTCTGGCGGTGCCTTCTTAGGCCCTAAGTGTTCGATCTGGTGGAGCAACGCCCTAGAGTGAAGCCTAGGTTGCCCGGAACGTAGAAATGATAATCACTTTCAAACTGGTTGCAATTAATCCTTTTATACGATGGAAAAACTGTTGTATTTATATTGCATTTTATGCTTCGGGCGTAGACTTCTATGGCCCTACCTATTTGATCTGGTGGAGCAACACCCTACAGTGAAGCCTAGGTTGTCAGAAACGTAGAAATGACCATAACTTTCACACTGGTTGCTATTGGTCGTTTTATACGATGGAAAAACTGTTATATTTATATTGTATTTTATGCTTCTGGCGTTGCCTTCTTAGGCCGTAGCTATTAGCTGTGGTGGAGCAACGCCTTACAGTGACGCCTAGTTTGCCCGGAACGTAGAAATGACCATTAATTTCACAATGTTTGCAATTATTCATTTTATACAATGGAAAAACGGTTGTACTTATATTGTGTTTTATTCTTCTGGCGTTGAATTCCAAGTCCCTAGCTATTCGATCTGGTGGAGCAACGCCCTAGAGTGAAACCTAGGTTGCCCGGAACGTAGAAATGACCATAACTTTCACACTGGTTGCTATTATTCGTTCTATACGATGGAAAAACTGTTATATTTATATTGTATCTTATGCTTCTGGCGTTGACTTCTTAGGCCCTAACAATTCGATCTGGTGGAACAACGCCCTAGAGTGAAGCCTAGGTTGCCTGGAACGTACAAATGACCATCACTTTCACACGGGTTGCAATTATTCCTGTTATAGGATGGAAAGACTGTTGTATTTTTATTGTATTTTATGCTTCGGGCATTGACTTCTAAGGCCCTAACTATTCAATCTGTTGGAGCAACGCCCTAGGGTGTAGCCTAGGTTGCCCGGAATGTAGAAACGACCACAACTTTCATACTGGTTGCAATTACTCGTTTTATATGACGGAAAAACTGTTGTATTTATAATGTATTTTATGCTTCTGGCGTTCACTTCTTAGGCCCTAATGTTTCGATCTGGTGGAACAACGCCCTAGAGTGAAGCCTAGGATGCCTGGAACGTACAAATGACCATCACTTTCACACGGGTTGCAATTATGCCTGTTATAGGATGGAAAGACTGTTGTATTTTTATTGTATTTTATGCTTCAGGCGTTGACTTCTGAGGCCGCAGCTATTCGATGTGGTGGAAGAACGCCATAGAGTGAAGCCTAGGTTGCCCGGAACGTAGAAATAACCATAACTTTCATACTGGTTGCAGTTATTCGTTTTATATGATGGAAGAATTGTTGTATTTATATTGTATTTTATGCTGCTGGCGTTCACTTCTTAGGCCCTAACTATTCGATCTGGTGGAACAACGCCCTGGGGTGAAGCCTAGGTTCCCCGGAACGTAGAAATGACCATAACTTTCATACTGGTTGCAATTACTCGTTTTATATGATGGAAGAACTGTTGTATTTATATTGTATTTTATGCTGCTGGCGTTCACTTCTTAGGCCCTAACTAGTCGATCTGGTGGAACAACGCCATGGGGTGAAGCCTAGGTTGCCCGGAACGTAGAAATGACCATAACTTTCACACTGGTTGCTATTGGTCGTTTTATACGATGGAAAAACTGTTATATTTATATTGTATTTTATGCTTCTGGCGTTGCCTTCTTAGGCCGTAGCTATTAGCTGTGGTGGAGCAACGCCTTACAGTGACGCCTAGTTTGCCCGGAACGTAGAAATGACCATTAATTTCACAATGTTTGCAATTATTCATTTTATACAATGGAAAAACGGTTGTACTTATATTGTGTTTTATTCTTCTGGCGTTGAATTCCAAGTCCCTAGCTATTCGATCTGGTGGAGCAACGCCCTAGAGTGAAACCTAGGTTGCCCGGAACGTAGAAATGACCATAACTTTCACACTGGTTGCTATTATTCGTTCTATACGATGGAAAAACTGTTATATTTATATTGTATCTTATGCTTCTGGCGTTGACTTCTTAGGCCCTAACAATTCGATCTGGTGGAACAACGCCCTAGAGTGAAGCCTAGGTTGCCTGGAACGTACAAATGACCATCACTTTCACACGGGTTGCAATTATTCCTGTTATAGGATGGAAAGACTGTTGTATTTTTATTGTATTTTATGCTTCAGGCGTTGACTTCTGAGGCCGTAGCTATTCGATGTGGTGGAAGAACGCCATAGAGTGAAGCCTAGGTTGCCCGGAATGTAGAAATGACCACAAGTTTCATACTGGTTGCAATTACTCGTTTTATATGATGGATAAACTGTTGTATTTATAATGTATTTTATGCTTCTGGCGTTCACTTCTTAGGCCCTAACTATTCGATCTGGTGGAACAACGCCCTAGGGTGAAGCCTAGGTTGCCCGGAACGTAGAAATGACCATAACTTTTACACTGGTAGCAATTATTCGTTTTATACAATGGAAAAGCTGTTCTATTTATTTTGTATTTTATACTTTGGGCGTTGACTTCGCTGGCCTAAACTGTTTGATCTGGTGGAGCAACGCCCTAGAGTGGAGCCTAGGTTGCCCGGAACGTAGAAATGACCATAACTTTCACACTGGTTGCTATTCTTCGTTCTATACGATGGAAAAACTGTTATATTCATATTGTATCTTATGCTTCTGGCGTTGACTTCTTAGGCCCTAACAATTCGATCTGGTGGAACAACGCCCTAGAGTGAAGCCTAGGATGCCTGGAACGTACAAATGACCATCACTTTCACACGGGTTGCAATTATGCCTGTTATAGGATGGAAAGACGGTTGTATTTTTATTGTATTTTATGCTTCAGGCGTTGACTTCTGAGGCCGCAGCTATTCGATGTGGTGGAAGAACGCCATAGAGTGTAGCCTAGGTGGCCCGGAACGTAGAAATGACCATAACTTTCATACTGGTTGCAATTATTCGTTTTATGTGATGGAAGAACTGTTGTATTTATAGTGTATTTTATGCTGCTGGCGTGCACTTCTTAGGCCCTAACTATTCGATCTGGTGGAACAACGCCCTGGGGTGAAGCCTAGGTTGCCCGGAACGTAGAAATGACCATAACTTTCATACTGGTTGCAATTATTCGTTTTATATGATGGAAGAACTGTTGTATTTATATTGTATTTTATGCTGCTGGCGTTCACTTCTTAGGCCCTAACTAGTCGATCTGGTGGAACAACGCCCTGGGGTGAAGCCTAGGTTGCCCGGAACGTAGAAATGACCATAACTTTCACACTGGTTGCTATTATTCGTTTTATACGATGGAAAAACTGTTGTATTGATATTGTATTTTATGCTTCTGGCGTTGACTTCTAAGGCACTAACTATTCGATCTGGCGGAGCAACGCCCTAGAGGGAAGCCGAGGTTGCCCAGAACGTAGAAATGACGAACACTTTCACACTGGTTGCAATTATTCCTGTTATACGATGGAAAAACTCTTGTATATTTATTGTATTTTATGCTTCGGGCGTTGACTTCTATGGCCCTACCTATTTGATTTGCTGGAGCAACACCCTACAGTGAAGCCTAGGTTGTCAGGAACGTAGAAATGAACATAACTTTCACACTGGTAGCAATTATTCGTTTTATACAATGGAAAAACTGTTCTATTTATTTTGTATTTTATGCTTCGGGCGTTGACTTCTAAGGCCCTAACTGTTCGATCTGGTGGAGCAACGCCCTAGAGTGAAGCCTAGGTTGCCCGGAACGTAGAAATGACCAGAACTTTCACACTGGTTGCAATTACTCGTTTTATACAATGGAAGAACTGTTGGACTTTTCCTGTATTTTATTCTTCTGGCGTTGAATTCCAAGTCCCTAGCTATTCGATCTGGTGGAGCAACACCCTAAAGTCATGCCTAGGTTGCCCGGAACGTAGAAATGAACATAACTTTCACACTGGTAGCAATTATTCGTTTTATACAATGGAAAAACTGTTCTATTTATTTTGTATTTTATGCTTCGGGATTTGACTTCTATGGACCTACCTATTCGATCTGGTGGAGCATCACCCTACAGTCAAGCCTAGGTTGCCCGGAACGTAGAAATGAAAATAACATTCACACCGGTTGCAATTATTCATGCTATACGATGGAAAAACTGTTGCATTTTTATTGTATTTTATACTTCTAGCGTTGACTTCTAAGGCCGTAGCTATACGATGTGGTGGAGCAACGCCCATAGAGTGAAGCCTAGGTTGTCCGGAACGTAGAAATGACCATTACTTTCACACTGTTTGCTATTATTCATTTTATACGATGGAAAAGGTGTTGTATTTGTATTGTATTTTATGCTTCTGGCGTTGACTTCTAAGGCCGTAGCTATTAGATGTGGTGGAGTAACGCCCTAGAGTGACGCCTAGGTAGCCTGGAACGTAGAAATGTCCATTACTCTCACAATGTTTCCAATTATTCATTTTATACGATGGAAAAACTGTTGTACTTATATTGTATTTTATTCTTATGGCGTTGAATTCTAAGTCCCTAGCTATGCGATTTGGAGGAGCAACGCCCTAGAGTGAAACCTTGGTTGCCCGGAACGTGGAAATTTCCATCACTTTCACACTGGTAGCAACTATTCGTTTTATACAATGGAAAAACTGTTCTATTTATTTTGTATTTCATGCTTCGGGCGTTAACTTCTAAGGCCCTAACTCTTCAATCTGTTGGAACAACGGCCCAGGGTGAAGCCTAGGTATCCCGGAAAGTAGAAATGACCATAACCTTCATACTGTTTGCAATTATTCGTTTTATACGATGGAAAAGCTGTTGTATTTTGTATCGTATTTTATGCTTCGGGCGTTGACTTCTAAGGCCCTCACTATTCGATCTGGTGGAGCAACGCCCTAGAGTGAAACCTGGGTTGCCCAGAACGTAGAAATGACGAACACTTTCACACTGGTTGCAATTATTCCTGTTATACGATGGAAAAACTCTTGTATATTTATTGTATTTTATGCTTCGGGCGTTGACTTCTATGGCCCTACCTATTTGATTTGCTGGAGCAACACCCTACAGTGAAGCCTAGGTTGTCAGGAACGTAGAAATGAACATAACTTTCACACTGGTAGCAATTATTCGTTTTATACAATGGAAAAACTGTTCTATTTATTTTGTATTTTATGCTTCGGGCGTTGACTTCTAAGGCCCTAACTGTTCGATCTGGTGGAGCAACGCCCTAGAGTGAAGCCTAGGTTGCCCGGAACGTAGAAATGACCAGAACTTTCACACTGGTTGCAATTACTCGTTTTATACAATGGAAGAACTGTTGGACTTTTCCTGTATTTTATTCTTCTGGCGTTGAATTCCAAGTCCCTAGCTATTCGATCTGGTGGAGCAACACCCTAAAGTCAAGCCTAGGTTGCCCGGAACGTAGAAATGAACATAACTTTCACACTGGTAGCAATTATTCGTTTTATACAATGGAAAAACTGTTCTATTTATTTTGTATTTTATGCTTCGGGATTTGACTTCTATGGACCTACCTATTCGATCTGGTGGAGCATCACCCTACAGTCAAGCCTAGGTTGCCCGGAACGTAGAAATGAAAATAACATTCACACCGGTTGCAATTATTCATGCTATACGATGGAAAAACTGTTGCATTTTTATTGTATTTTATACTTCTAGCGTTGACTTCTAAGGCCGTAGCTATACGATGTGGTGGAGCAACGCCCATAGAGTGAAGCCTAGGTTGTCCGGAACGTAGAAATGACCATTACTTTCACACTGTTTGCTATTATTCATTTTATACGATGGAAAAGGTGTTGTATTTGTATTGTATTTTATGCTTCTGGCGTTGACTTCTAAGGCCGTAGCTATTAGATGTGGTGGAGTAACGCCCTAGAGTGACGCCTAGGTAGCCTGGAACGTAGAAATGTCCATTACTCTCACAATGTTTCCAATTATTCATTTTATACGATGGAAAAACTGTTGTACTTATATTGTATTTTATTCTTATGGCGTTGAATTCTAAGTCCCCAGCTATGCGATTTGGAGGAGCAACGCCCTAGAGTGAAACCTTGGTTGCCCGGAACGTGGAAATTACCATCACTTTCACACTGATAACAATTATTCGTTTTATACGATGGAACAACTGTTCTATTTATTTTGTATTTCATGCTTCGGGCGTTAACTTCTAAGGCCCTAACTCTTCAATCTGTTGGAACAACGCCCCAGGGTGAAGCCTAGGTTGCCCGGAAAGTAGAAATGACCATAACCTTCATACTGGTTGCAATTATTCGTTTTATACGATGGAAAAACTGTTGTATTTATATTGTATTTTATGCTTCTGGCGCTGACTTCTAGGGCACTAACTATTCGATCTGGTGGAGCAGCGCCCTAGGGTGAAGCCTAGGTTGCCGGAACGTAGAAATGACCATAACTTTCAAACCGGTAGCAATTATTCGTTTTATACGATGGAAAAACTGTTGTATTAATATTGCATTTTATGCTTCTGGCGTTGACTTCTTAGGTCCTAGCTACTCGACCTGGTGGAGTAATGCCTCACAGTTAAGTCTAGGATGCCCGAAACGCCGAAATGATCATTACTTTCACACTGGTTGCAATTATTCATGCTATACGATGGAAAAACTGCTGCTTTCCTGTTGTATTTTCTGTTTGTGGCTTCGACTTCTAAGGTCCTAGCTATTCGATCTGGTGGGGCAACATCCAAGAGTGAAGCCTGTGTTGCCCGGAACGTAGAAATGACCATAACTTTCACACTGGTAGCTATTACTCTTTTTATACAATGGAAAGACTGTTGTATCTATATTGTATTTTATGCTTCTGGCGTTGACTTCTAAGGCCCTACCTATTTGATCTGGTGGAGCAACGCCCTACAGTGAAGCCTAGTTTGCCCGGAACGTAGATATGACCTTAACCTTCACACAGGTTGCAGTTATTCGTTTTATACGATGTAAAGGCTGTTGTATTTATTTTCTAGTTTATGCTTCTGGCGTTGAGTTCTAAGGCCCTAACTCTTCGATCTGGTGGAGCAACGCCTCAGAGTTAAGTCTGGGATGCCCGAAACGTCGAAATGATCATTACTATCGCACTGGTTGCAATTAGTCATGCTATACGATGGAAAAACTGTTGCATTTTTATTGTATTTACTGCTTCCGGCTTCGACTTCTAAGGTCCTAGCTATTCGATCTGGTGGGGCAACGTCCAAGAGTGAAGCCTATGTTGCCCGGAACGTAGAAATGACCATAACTTTCACACTGGTTGCAATTACTCGTTTTATACAATGGAAGAACTGTTGTATCTATATTGTATTTTAGGCTTCTGGCGTTGTCTTCTAAGGCCGTAGCTATTCGATGTGGTGGAGCAACGCCCTAGATTGAAGCCTAGGTTGACCGGAACATAGAAATGACCATATCATTCAAACTGGTTGCAATTATTCCTGTTATACGATGGAACAGCTGTTGTATTCATATCGTATTTTATGTCTCTGGCGTTGACTTCTTAGGCCCTAACTATTCAATCTGGTGGAGCAATGCCATAGAGTGAAACGTAGGTTGCCCAGAACGTAGAAATGACCATTACTTTCACACTGGTTGCAATTATTCCTGTTATACGATGGAAGAACTGTTGTATTTTCACTGTATTTTATGCTTCTGGCGTTGAATTCTAAGTCCATAGCTATTCGTTCTGGTGGTGCAACGCCCTAGAGTGAAGCCTAGGTAGCCCGGAACGTAGAAATGTCCATTACTTTCACACTGTTTGCAATTATTCATTTTATACGATGGAAAAGCTGTTGTATTTATATTGTATTTTATGCTTCTGGCGTTGACTTCTAAGGCCATGGCTATTAGCTGTGGTGGAGGAACGCCCTACAGTGACGCCTAGGTTGTCCGGAACGTAGAAATGAACATTAATTTCACAATGTTTGTAATTATACATTTTATACAATGGAAAAACTGTTGGACTTTTCCTGTATTCTATTCTTCTGGCGTTGAATTCCAAGTCCCTAGCTATTCGATCTGGTGGAGCAACACCCTACAGTCAAGCCTAGGTTGCCCGGAACGTAGAAATGAACATAACTTTCATACTGGTAGCAATTATTCGTTTTATACAATGGAGAAACTGTTCTATTTATTTTGTAATTTATGCTTCGGGATTTGACTTCTATGGACCTACCTATTCGATCTGGTGGAGCAACACCCTACAGTCAAGCCTAGGTTGCCCGGAACGTAGAAATGAAAATAACATTCACACCGGTTGCAATTATTCATGCTATACGATGGAAAAACTGTTGCATTTTTATTGTATTTTATACCTCTAGCGTTGACTTCTAAGGCCGTAGCTATACGATGTGGTGGAGCAACGCCCATAGAGTGAAGCCTAGGTTGTCCGGAACGTAGAAATGACCATTACTTTCACACTGTTTACTATTATTCATTTTATACGATGGAAAAGGTGTTGTATTTGTATTGTATTTTATGCTTCTGGCGTTGACTTCTAAGGCCGTAGCTATTAGATGCGGTGGAGTAACGCCCTAGAGTGACACCTAGGTAGCCTGGAACGTAGAAATGTCCATTACTCTCACAATGTTTCCAATTATTCATTTTATACGATGGAAAAGCTGTTGTATTTTGTATCGTATTTTATGCTTCGGGCGTTGACTTCTAAGGCCCTCACTATTCGATCTGGTGGAGCAACGCCCTAGAGTGAAACCTGGGTTGCCCAGAACGTAGAAATGACCAACACTTTCACACTGGTTGCAATTATTCCTGTTATACGATGGAAAAACTCTTGTATGTTTATTGTATTTTATGCTTCGGGCGTTGACTTCTATGGCCCTACCTATTTGATTTGCTGGAGCAACACCCTACAGTGAAGCCTAGGTTGTCAGGAACGTAGAAATGAACATAACTTTCACACTGGTAGCAATTATTCGGTTTATACAATGGAAAAACTGTTCTATTTATTTTGTATTTTATGCTTCGGGATTTGACTTCTATGGACCTACCTATTCGATCTGGTGGAGCATCACCCTACAGTCAAGCCTAGGTTGCCCGGAACGTAGAAATGAAAATAACATTCACACCGGTTGCAATTATTCATGCTATACGATGGAAAAACTGTTGCATTTTTATTGTATTTTATACTTCTAGCGTTGACTTCTAAGGCCGTAGCTATACGATGTGGTGGAGCAACGCCCATAGAGTGAAGCCTAGGTTGTCCGGAACGTAGAAATGACCATTACTTTCACACTGTTTGCTATTATTCATTTTATACGATGGAAAAGGTGTTGTATTTGTATTGTATTTTATGCTTCTGGCGTTGACTTCTAAGGCCGTAGCTATTAGATGCGGTGGAGTAACGCCCTAGAGTGACGCCTAGGTAGCCTGGAACGTAGAAATGTCCATTACTCTCACAATGTTTCCAATTATTCATTTTATACGATGGAAAAACTGTTGTACTTATATTGTATTTTATTCTTATGGCGTTGAATTCTAAGTCCCTAGCTATGCGATTTGGAGGAGCAACGCCCTAGAGTGAAACCTTGGTTGCCCGGAACGTGGAAATTACCATCACTTTCACACTGATAGCAATTATTCGTTTTATACGATGGAACAACTGTTCTATTTATTTTGTATTTCATGCTTCGGGCGTTAACTTCTAAGGCCCTAACTCTTCAATCTGTTGGAACAACGCCCCAGGGTGAAGCCTAGGTTGCCCGGAAAGTAGAAATGACCATAACCTTCATACTGGTTGCAATTATTCGTTTTATACGATGGAAAAACTGTTGTATTTATATTGTATTTTATGCTTCTGGCGCTGACTTCTAGGGCACTAACTATTCGATCTGGTGGAGCAACGCCCTAGAGTGAAACCTGGGTTGCCCAGAACGTAGAAATGACCAACACTTTCACACTGGTTGCAATTATTCCTGTTATACGATGGAAAAACTCTTGTATATTTATTGTATTTTATGCTTCGGGCGTTGACTTCTATGGCCCTACCTATTTGATTTGCTGGAGCAACACCCTACAGTGAAGCCTAGGTTGTCAGGAACGTAGAAATGAACATAACTTTCACACTGGTAGCAATTATTCGTTTTATACAATGGAAAAACTGTTCTATTTATTTTGTATTTTATGCTTCGGGCGTTGACTTCTAAGGCCCTAACTGTTCGATCTGGTGGAGCAACGCCCTAGAGTGAAGCCTAGGTTGCCCGGAACGTAGAAATGACCAGAACTTTCACACTGTTTGCTATTATTCATTTTATACGATGGAAAAGGTGTTGTATTTGTATTGTATTTTATGCTTCTGGCGTTGACTTCTAAGGCCGTAGCTATTAGATGTGGTGGAGTAACGCCCTAGAGTGACGCCTAGGTAGCCTGGAACGTAGAAATGTCCATTACTCTCACAATGTTTCCAATTATTCATTTTATACGATGGAAAAACTGTTGTACTTATATTGTATTTTATTCTTATGGCGTTGAATTCTAAGTCCCTAGCTATGCGATTTGGAGGAGCAACGCCCTAGAGTGAAACCTTGGTTGCCCGGAACGTGGAAATTACCATCACTTTCACACTGATAGCAATTATTCGTTTTATACGATGGAACAACTGTTCTATTTATTTTGTATTTCATGCTTCGGGCGTTAACTTCTAAGGCCCTGACTCTTCAATCTGTTGGAACAACGCCCCAGGGTGAAGCCTAGGTTGCCCGGAAAGTAGAAATGACCATAACCTTCATACTGGTTGCAATTATTCGTTTTATACGATGGAAAAACTGTTGTATTTATATTGTATTTTATGCTTCTGGCGCTGACTTCTAGGGCACTAACTATTCGATCTGGTGGAGTAACGCCCTAGAGTGAAACCTGGGTTGCCCAGAACGTAGAAATGACCAACACTTTCACACTGGTTGCAATTATTCCTGTTATACGATGGAAAAACTCTTGTATATTTATTGTATTTTATGCTTCGGGCGTTGACTTCTATGGCCCTACCTATTTGATTTGCTGGAGCAACACCCTACAGTGAAGCCTAGGTTGTCAGGAACGTAGAAATGAACATAACTTTCACACTGGTAGCAATTATTCGTTTTATACAATGGAAAAACTGTTCTATTTATTTTGTATTTTATGCTTCGGGCGTTGACTTCTAAGGCCCTAACTGTTCGATCTGGTGGAGCAACGCCCTAGAGTGAAGCCTAGGTTGCCCGGAACGTAGAAATGACCAGAACTTTCACACTGTTTGCTATTATTCATTTTATACGATGGAAAAGGTGTTGTATTTGTATTGTATTTTATGCTTCTGGCGTTGACTTCTAAGGCCGTAGCTATTAGATGTGGTGGAGTAACGCCCTAGAGTGACGCCTAGGTAGCCCGGAACGTAGAAATGTCCATTACACTCACAATGTTTCCAATTATTCATTTTATACGATGGAAAAACTGTTGTACTTATATTGTATTTTATTCTTATGGCGTTGAATTCTAAGTCCCTAGCTATGCGATTTGGAGGAGCAACGCCCTAGAGTGAAACCTTGGTTGCCCGGAACGTGGAAATTACCATCACTTTCACACTGATAGCAATTATTCGTTTTATACGATGGAACAACTGTTCTATTTATTTTGTATTTCATGCTTCGGGCGTTAACTTCTAAGGCCCTAACTCTTCAATCTGTTGGAACAACGCCCCAGGGTGAAGCCTAGGTTGCCCGGAAAGTAGAAATGACCATAACCTTCATACTGGTTGCAATTATTCGTTTTATACGATGGAAAAACTGTTGTATTTATATTGTATTTTATGCTTCTGGCGCTGACTTCTAGGGCACTAACTATTCGATCTGGTGGAGCAGCGCCCTAGGGTGAAGCCTAGGTTGCCGGAACGTAGAAATGACCATAACTTTCAAACCGGTAGCAATTATTCGTTTTATACGATGGAAAAACTGTTGTATTAATATTGCATTTTATGCTTCTGGCGTTGACTTCTTAGGTCCTAACTACTCGATCTGGTGGAGTAATGCCTCACAGTTAAGTCTAGGATGCCCGAAACGCCGAAATGATCATTACTTTCACACTGGTTGCAATTATTAGTTTTATACCATGGAAAAACTGTTCTATATATTTTGTATTTTATGCTTCGGGCGTTGACTTCTAAGGCCCTACCTATTCAATCTGTTGGAGCAACGCCCTAGGGTGAAGCCTAGGTTGCCCGGAAAGTAGAAATGTCCATACCTTTCATAATGGTTGCAATTATTTGTTTTATACGATGGAAAAGCTGTTGTATTTATACCGTATTTTATGCTTCTGGCGTTGACTTCTTATGCCCTAACTATTCCATCTGGTGGAACAACGCCCTAGGGAGAAGCCTAGGTTGCCCGGAAAGTAGAAATAACCACAACTTTCATACTTGTTGCAATTATTCGTTTTATACGATGGAAAAACTGTTATATTTATTTTGTATTTCATGCTTCGGGCGTTGACTTCTAAGGCCCTTACTATTCAATCTGTTGGAACAACGCCCTATTGTGAAGCCTAGGTTGCCCGGAACGTAGGACATACCATTACCTTCACACTGGTTGCAATTATTCCTGTTATACGATGGAAAAGCTGTTGCATCTTTATTGTACTTTGTGCTTCTGGCGTTGACTTCTAAGGCCCTAACTCTTCAATCTGGTGGAGCAGCGCCCTAGGGTGAAGCCTAGGTTGCCCGGAACGTAGAAATGACCATCACTTTCACACTGGTTGCAATTATTCCTGTTATACGATGGAAAAACTCTTGTATATTTATTGTATTTTATGCTTCGGGCGTTGACTTCTATGGCCCTACCTATTCGATTTGGTGGAGCAACACCCTACAGTGAAACCTAGGCTGCCCGGAACGTAGAAATGACCAGAGCTTTCACACTGGTTGCTATTATTCGTTTTATACGATGGAAAAACTGTTCTATTTATTTTGTATTTTATGCTTCGGGCGTTGACTTCTAAGGCCCTAACAATTCGATCTGGTGGAGCAACGCCCTAGAGTGAAGCCTAGGTTGCCCGGAACGTAGAAATGACCAGAACTTTCACACTGGTTGCTATTATTCGTTTTATACTATGGAAAAACTGTTACATTTATATGGTATTTTATGCGTCAGGCGTTGACTTCTTAGGCCCTAAATTCTCGATCTGGCGGAACAACGCCCTAGAGTGAAGCCTAGGTTGCCCGGAACGTAGAAATGACCATCACTTTCACACTGGTTGCAATTATTCCTGTTATACGACGGAAAAGCTCTTGCATATTTAGTGTATTTTATGCGTCGGGCGTTGACTTCTATGGCCCTACCTATTCGATCTGGTGGAGTAACACCCTACAGTCAAGCCTAGGTTGCCCGGAACGTAGAAATGAAAATAACATTCACACCGGTTGCAATTATTCATGCTATACGATGGAAAAACTGTTGCATTTTTATTGTACTTTATGCTTCTAGCGTTGACTTCTAAGGCCGTAGCTATTCGATATGGTGGAACAACGCCCTAGAGTGAAGCCTAGGTTGTCCGGAACGTAGAAATGACCATTACCTTCACACTGTGTGCTATTATTCATTTTATACGATGGGAAAGGTGTTTTATTTATATTGTATTTTATGCTTCTGGCGTTGACTTCTAAGGCCGTAGCTATTAGATGTGGTGGAGTAACGCCCTAGAATGACGCCTAGGTTGCCGGGAACGTAGAAATGACCATTACTTTCACAATGATTCCAATTATTCTTTTTATACGATGGAAAAACTGTTGTACTTATATTGTATTTTATTCTTATGGCGTTGAATTCTAAGTCCCTAGCTATGCGATCTGGTGGAGCAACGCCATACAGTGAAACCTAGGTTGCCCGGAACGTAGAAATTACCATAACTTTCACACTGATAGCAATTATTCGTTTTATACGATGGAAAAACTGTTCTATTTATGTTGTATTTCATGCTTCGGGCGTTGACTTCTAAGGCCCTAACTATTCAATCTGCTGGAACAACGCCCTAGGGTGAAGAATAGGTTGCCCGGAAAGTAGAAATGACCATAACTTTCATACTGCTTGCAATTATTCGTTTTATACGATGGAAAAACTGTTGTATTTATATTGTATTTTATGCTTCTGGCGCTGACTTCTAGGGTACTAACAATTCGATCTGGTGGAGCAGCGCCCTAGGGTGAAGCCTAGGTTGCCCGGAACGTAGAAATGACCATAACTTTCACACTGGTAGCTATTACTCTTTTTATACAATGGAAAAACTGTTGTATCTATATTGTATTTTATGCTTCTGGCGTTGACTTCTAAGGCCCTACCTATTTGATCTGGTGGAGCAACGCCCTACAGTGAAGCCTAGTTTGCCCGGAACGTAGATATGACCTTAACCTTCACACAGGTTGCAGTTATTCGTTTTATACGTTGTAAAGGCTGTTGTATTTATTTTCTAGTTTATGCTTCTGGCGTTGAGTTCTAAGGCCCTAACTCTTCGATCTGGTGGAGCAACGCCTCAGAATTAAGTCTGGGATGCCCGAAACGTCGAAATGATCATTACTATCGCACTGGTTGCAATTAGTCATGCTATACGATGGAAAAACTGTTGCATTTTTATTGTATTTACTGCTTCCGGCTTCGACTTCTAAGGTCCTAGCTATTCGATCTGGTGGGGCAACGTCCAAGAGTGAAGCCTATGTTGCCCGGAACGTAGAAATGACCATAACTTTCACACTGGTTGCAATTACTCGTTTTATACAATGGAAGAACTGTTGTATCTATATTGTATTTTAGGCTTCTGGCGTTGGCTTCTAAGGCCGTAGCTATTCGATGTGGTGGAGCAACGCCCTAGATTGAAGCCTAGGTTGACCGGAACATAGAAATGACCATATCATTCAAACTGGTTGCAATTATTCCTGTTATACGATGGAACAGCTGTTGTATTCATATCGTATTCTATGTCTCTGGCGTTGACTTCTTAGGCCCTAACTATTCAATCTGGTGGAGCAATGCCATAGAGTGAAACGTAGGTTGCCCAGAACGTAGAAATGACCATTACTTTCACACTGGTTGCAATTATTCCTGTTATACGATGGAAGAACTGTTGTATTTTCACTGTATTTTATGCTTCTGGCGTTGAATTCTAAGTCCATAGCTATTCGTTCTGGTGGTGCAACGCCCTAGAGTGAAGCCTAGGTAGCCCGGAACGTAGAAATGTCCATTACTTTCACACTGTTTGCAATTATTCATTTTATACGATGGAAAAGCTGTTGTATTTATATTGTATTTTATGCTTCTGGCGTTGACTTCTAAGGCCATGGCTATTAGCTGTGGTGGAGGAACGCCCTACAGTGACGCCCAGGTTGTCTGGAACGTAGAAATGACCATTAATTTCACAATGTTTGTAATTATTCATTTTATACAATGGAAAAACTGTTGGACTTTTCCTGTATTTTATTCTTCTGGCGTTGAATTCCAAGTCCCTAGCTATTCGATCTGGTGGAGCAACACCCTACAGTCAAGCCTAGGTTGCCCGGAACGTAGAAATGAACATAACTTTCACACTGGTTGCAATTATTCGTTTTATACAATGGAAAAACTGTTCTATTTATTTTGTAATTTATGCTTCGGGATTTGACTTCTATGGACCTACCTATTCGATCTGGTGGAGCAACACCCTACAGTCAAGCCTAGGTTGCACGGAACGTAGAAATGAAAATAACATTCACACCGGTTGCAATTATTCATGCTATACGATGGAAAAACTGTTGCATTTTTATTGTATTTTATACTTCTAGCGTTGACTTCTAAGGCCGTAGCTATACGATGTGGTGGAGCAACGCCCATAGAGTGAAGCCTAGGTTGTCCGGAACGTAGAAATGACCATTACTTTCACACTGTTTGCTATTATTCATTTTATACGATGGAAAAGGTGTTGTATTTGTATTGTATTTTATGCTTCTGGCGTTGACTTCTAAGGCCGTAGCTATTAGATGCGGTGGAGTAACGCCCTAGAGTGACACCTAGGTAGCCTGGAACGTAGAAATGTCCATTACTCTCACAATGTTTCCAATTATTCATTTTATACGATGGAAAAACTGTTGTACTTATATTGTATTTTATTCTTATGGCGTTGAATTCTAAGTCCCTAGCTATGCGATTTGGTGGAGCAACGCCCTGGAGTGAAACCTTGGTTGCCCGGAACGTGGAAATTACAATCACTTACACACTGATAGCAATTATTCGTTTTATACGATGGAACAACTGTTCTATTTATTTTGTTTTTCATGCTTCGGGCGTTGACTTCTAAGGCCCTAACTCTTCAATCTGTTGGAACAACGGCCCAGGGTGAAGCCTAGGTATCCCGGAAAGTAGAAATGACCATAACCTTCATACTGTTTGCAATTATTCGTTTTATACGATGGAAAAGCTGTTGTATTTTGTATCGTATTTTATGCTTCGGGCGTTGACTTCTAAGGCCCTCACTATTCGATCTGGTGGAGCAACGCCCTAGAGTGAAACCTGGGTTGCCCAGAACGTAGAAATGACGAACACTTTCACACTGGTTGCAATTATTCCTGTTATACGATGGAAAAACTCTTGTATATTTATTGTATTTTATGCTTCGGGCGTTGACTTCTATGGCCCTACCTATTTGATTTGCTGGAGCAACACCCTACAGTGAAGCCTAGGTTGTCAGGAACGTAGAAATGAACATAACTTTCACACTGGTAGCAATTATTCGTTTTATACAATGGAAAAACTGTTCTATTTATTTTGTATTTTATGCTTCGGGATTTGACTTCTATGGACCTACCTATTCGATCTGGTGGAGCATCACCCTACAGTCAAGCCTAGGTTGCCCGGAACGTAGAAATGAAAATAACATTCACACCGGTTGCAATTATTCATGCTATACGATGGAAAAACTGTTGCATTTTTATTGTATTTTATACTTCTAGCGTTGACTTCTAAGGCCGTAGCTATACGATGTGGTGGAGCAACGCCCATAGAGTGAAGCCTAGGTTGTCCGGAACGTAGAAATGACCATTACTTTCACACTGTTTGCTATTATTCATTTTATACGATGGAAAAGGTGTTGTATTTGTATTGTATTTTATGCTTCTGGCGTTGACTTCTAAGTCCGTAGCTATTAGATGTGGTGGAGTAACGCCCTAGAGTGACGCCTAGGTAGCCTGGAACGTAGAAATGTCCATTACTCTCACAATGTTTCCAATTATTCATTTTATACGATGGAAAAACTGTTGTACTTATATTGTATTTTATTCTTATGGCGTTGAATTCTAAGTCCCTAGCTATGCGATTTGGAGGAGCAACGCCCTAGAGTGAAACCTTGGTTGCCCGGAACGTGGAAATTACCATCACTTTCACACTGGTAGCAACTATTCGTTTTATACAATGGAAAAACTGTTCTATTTATTTTGTATTTCATGCTTCGGGCGTTAACTTCTAAGGCCCTAACTCTTCAATCTGTTGGAACAACGGCCCAGGGTGAAGCCTAGGTATCCCGGAAAGTAGAAATGACCATAACCTTCATACTGTTTGCAATTATTCGTTTTATACGATGGAAAAGCTGTTGTATTTTGTATCGTATTTTATGCTTCGGGCGTTGACTTCTAAGGCCCTCACTATTCGATCTGGTGGAGCAACGCCCTAGAGTGAAACCTGGGTTGCCCACAACGTAGAAATGACGAACACTTTCACACTGGTTGCAATTATTCCTGTTATACGATGGAAAAACTCTTGTATATTTATTGTATTTTATGCTTCGGGCGTTGACTTCTATGGCCCTACCTATTTGATTTGCTGGAGCAACACCCTACAGTGAAGCCTAGGTTGTCAGGAACGTAGAAATGAACATAACTTTCACACTGGTAGCAATTATTCGTTTTATACAATGGAAAAACTGTTCTATTTATTTTGTATTTTATGCTTCGGGCGTTGACTTCTAAGGCCCTAACTGTTCGATTTGGTGGAGCAACGCCCTAGAGTGAAGCCTAGGTTGCCCGGAACGTAGAAATGACCAGAACTTTCACACTGGTTGCAATTACTCGTTTTATACAATGGAAGAACTGTTGGACTTTTCCTGTATTTTATTCTTCTGGCGTTGAATTCCAAGTCCCTAGCTATTCGATCTGGTGGAGCAACACCCTAAAGTCAAGCCTAGGTTGCCCGGAACGTAGAAATGAACATAACTTTCACACTGGTAGCAATTATTCGTTTTATACAATGGAAAAACTGTTCTATTTATTTTGTATTTTATGCTTCGGGATTTGACTTCTATGGACCTACCTATTCGATCTGGTGGAGCATCACCCTACAGTCAAGCCTAGGTTGCCCGGAACGTAAAAATGAAAATAACATTCACACCGGTTGCAATTATTCATGCTATACGATGGAAAAACTGTTGCATTTTTATTGTATTTTATACTTCTAGCGTTGACTTCTAAGGCCGTAGCTATACGATGTGGTGGAGCAACGCCCATAGAGTGAAGCCTAGGTTGTCCGGAACGTAGAAATGACCATTACTTTCACACTGTTTGCTATTATTCATTTTATACGATGGAAAAGGTGTTGTATTTGTATTGTATTTTATGCTTCTGGCGTTGACTTCTAAGGCCGTAGCTATTAGATGTGGTGGAGTAACGCCCTAGAGTGACGCCTAGGTAGCCTGGAACGTAGAAATGTCCATTACTCTCACAATGTTTCCAATTATTCATTTTATACGATGGAAAAACTGTTGTACTTATATTGTATTTTATTCTTATGGCGTTGAATTCTAAGTCCCCAGCTATGCGATTTGGAGGAGCAACGCCCTAGAGTGAAACCTTGGTTGCCCGGAACGTGGAAATTACCATCACTTTCACACTGATAACAATTATTCGTTTTATACGATGGAACAACTGTTCTATTTATTTTGTATTTCATGCTTCGGGCGTTAACTTCTAAGGCCCTAACTCTTCAATCTGTTGGAACAACGCCCCAGGGTGAAGCCTAGGTTGCCCGGAAAGTAGAAATGACCATAACCTTCATACTGGTTGCAATTATTCGTTTTATACGATGGAAAAACTGTTGTATTTATATTGTATTTTATGCTTCTGGCGCTGACTTCTAGGGCACTAACTATTCGATCTGGTGGAGCAGCGCCCTAGGGTGAAGCCTAGGTTGCCGGAACGTAGAAATGACCATAACTTTCAAACCGGTAGCAATTATTCGTTTTATACGATGGAAAAACTGTTGTATTAATATTGCATTTTATGCTTCTGGCGTTGACTTCATAGGTCCTAACTACTCGACCTGGTGGAGTAATGCCTCACAGTTAAGTCTAGGATGCCCGAAACGCCGAAATGATCATTACTTTCACACTGGTTGCAATTATTCATGCTATACGATGGAAAAACTGCTGCTTTCCTGTTGTATTTTCTGTTTGTGGCTTCGACTTCTAAGGTCCTAGCTATTCGATCTGGTGGGGCAACATCCAAGAGTGAAGCCTGTGTTGCCCGGAACGTAGAAATGACCATAACTTTCACACTGGTAGCTATTACTCTTTTTATACAATGGAAAAACTGTTGTATCTATATTGTATTTTATGCTTCTGGCGTTGACTTCTAAGGCCCTACCTATTTGATCTGGTGGAGCAACGCCCTACAGTGAAGCCTAGTTTGCCCGGAACGTAGATATGACCTTAACCTTCACACAGGTTGCAGTTATTCGTTTTATACGATGTAAAGGCTGTTGTATTTATTTTCTAGTTTATGCTTCTGGCGTTGAGTTCTAAGGCCCTAACTCTTCGATCTGGTGGAGCAACGCCTCAGAGTTAAGTCTGGGATGCCCGAAACGTCGAAATGATCATTACTATCGCACTGGTTGCAATTAGTCATGCTATACGATGGAAAAACTGTTGCATTTTTATTGTATTTACTGCTTCCGGCTTCGACTTCTAAGGTCCTAGCTATTCGATCTGGTGGGGCAACGTCCAAGAGTGAAGCCTATGTTGCCCGGAACGTAGAAATGACCATAACTTTCACACTGGTTGCAATTACTCGTTTTATACAATGGAAGAACTGTTGTATCTATATTGTATTTTAGGCTTCTGGCGTTGTCTTCTAAGGCCGTAGCTATTCGATGTGGTGGAGCAACGCACTAGATTGAAGCCTAGGTTGACCGGAACATAGAAATGACCATATCATTCAAACTGGTTGCAATTATTCCTGTTATACGATGGAACAGCTGTTGTATTCATATCGTATTTTATGTCTCTGGCGTTGACTTCTTAGGCCCTAACTATTCAATCTGGTGGAGCAATGCCATAGAGTGAAACGTAGGTTGCCCAGAACGTAGAAATGACCATTACTTTCACACTGGTTGCAATTATTCCTGTTATACGATGGAAGAACTGTTGTATTTTCACTGTATTTTATGCTTCTGGCGTTGAATTCTAAGTCCATAGCTATTCGTTCTGGTGGTGCAACGCCCTAGAGTGAAGCCTAGGTAGCCCGGAACGTAGAAATGTCCATTACTTTCACACTGTTTGCAATTATTCATTTTATACGATGGAAAAGCTGTTGTATTTATATTGTATTTTATGCTTCTGGCGTTGACTTCTAAGGCCATGGCTATTAGCTGTGGTGGAGCAACGCCCATAGAGTGAAGCCTAGGTTGTCCGGAACGTAGAAATGACCATTACTTTCACACTGTTTACTATTATTCATTTTATACGATGGAAAAGGTGTTGTATTTGTATTGTATTTTATGCTTCTGGCGTTGACTTCTAAGGCCGTAGCTATTAGATGTGGTGGAGTAACGCCCTAGAGTGACGCCTAGGTAGCCTGGAACGTAGAAATGTCCATTACTCTCACAATGTTTCCAATTATTCATTTTATACGATGGAAAAACTGTTGTACTTATATTGTATTTTATTCTTATGGCGTTGAATTCTAAGTCCCTAGCTATGCGATTTGGAGGAGCAACGCCCTAGAGTGAAACCTTGGTTGCCCGGAACGTGGAAATTACCATCACTTTCACACTGATAGCAATTATTCGTTTTATACGATGGAACAACTGTTCTATTTATTTTGTATTTCATGCTTCGGGCGTTAACTTCTAAGGCCCTAACTCTTCAATCTGTTGGAACAACGCCCCAGGGTGAAGCCTAGGTTGCCCGGAAAGTAGAAATGACCATAACCTTCATACTGGTTGCAATTATTCGTTTTATACGATGGAAAAACTGTTGTATTTATATTGTATTTTATGCTTCTGGCGCTGACTTCTAGGGCACTAACTATTCGATCTGGTGGAGCAGCGCCCTAGGGTGAAGCCTAGGTTGCCGGAACGTAGAAATGACCATAACTTTCAAACCGGTAGCAATTATTCGTTTTATACGATGGAAAAACTGTTGTATTAATATTGCATTTTATGCTTCTGGCGTTGACTTCTTAGGTCCTAACTACTCGATCTGGTGGAGTAATGCCTCACAGTTAAGTCTAGGATGCCCGAAACGCCGAAATGATCATTACTTTCACACTGGTTGCAATTATTCATGCTGTACGATGGAAAAACTGCTGCTTTCCTGTTGTATTTTCTGTTTGTGGCTTCGACTTCTAAGGTCCTAGCTATTCGATCTGGTGGGGCAACATCCAAGAGTGAAGCCTGTGTTGCCCGGAACGTAGAAATGACCATAACTTTCACACTGGTAGCTATTACTCTTTTTATACAATGGAAAAACTGTTGTATCTATATTGTATTTTATGCTTCTGGCGTTGACTTCTAAGGCCCTACCTATTTGATCTGGTGGAGCAACGCCCTACAGTGAAGCCTAGTTTGCCCGGAACGTAGATATGACCTTAACCTTCACACAGGTTGCAGTTATTCGTTTTATACGATGTAAAGGCTGTTGTATTTATTTTCTAGTTTATGCTTCTGGCGTTGAGTTCTAAGGCCCTAACTCTTCGATCTGGTGGAGCAACGCCTCAGAGTTAAGTCTGGGATGCCCGAAACGTCGAAATGATCATTACTATCGCACTGGTTGCAATTAGTCATGCTATACGATGGAAAAACTGTTGCATTTTTATTGTATTTACTGCTTCCGGCTTCGACTTCTAAGGTCCTAGCTATTCGATCTGGTGGGGCAACGTCCAAGAGTGAAGCCTATGTTGCCCGGAACGTAGAAATGACCATAACTTTCACACTGGTTGCAATTACTCGTTTTATACAATGGAAGAACTGTTGTATCTATATTGTATTTTAGGCTTCTGGCGTTGTCTTCTAAGGCCGTAGCTATTCGATGTGGTGGAGCAACGCCCTAGATTGAAGCCTAGGTTGACCGGAACATAGAAATGACCATATCATTCAAACTGGTTGCAATTATTCCTGTTATACGATGGAACAGCTGTTGTATTCATAACGTATTTTATGTCTCTGGCGTTGACTTCTTAGGCCCTAACTATTCAATCTGGTGGAGCAATGCCATAGAGTGAAACGTAGGTTGCCCAGAACGTAGAAATGACCATTACTTTCACACTGGTTGCAATTATTCCTGTTATACGATGGAAGAACTGTTGTATTTTCACTGTATTTTATGCTTCTGGCGTTGAATTCTAAGTCCATAGCTATTCGTTCTGGTGGTGCAACGCCCTAGAGTGAAGCCTAGGTAGCCCGGAACGTAGAAATGTCCATTACTTTCACACTGTTTGCAATTATTCATTTTATACGATGGAAAAGCTGTTGTATTTATATTGTATTTTATGCTTCTGGCGTTGACTTCTAAGGCCATGGCTATTAGCTGTGGTGGAGGAACGCCCTACAGTGACGCCTAGGTTGTCCGGAACGTAGAAATGAACATTAATTTCACAATGTTTGTAATTATATATTTTATACAATGGAAAAACTGTTGGACTTTTCCTGTATTCTATTCTTCTGGCGTTGAATTCCAAGTCCCTAGCTATTCGATCTGGTGGAGCAACACCCTACAGTCAAGCCTAGGTTGCCCGGAACGTAGAAATGAACATAACTTTCACACTGGTAGCAATTATTCGTTTTATACAATGGAAAAACTGTTCTATTTATTTTGTAATTTATGCTTCGGGATTTGACTTCTATGGACCTACCTATTCGATCTGGTGGAGCAACACCCTACAGTCAAGCCTAGGTTGCCCGGAACGTAGAAATGAAAATAACATTCACACCGGTTGCAATTATTCATGCTATACGATGGAAAAACTGTTGCATTTTTATTGTATTTTATACCTCTAGCGTTGACTTCTAAGGCCGTAGCTATACGATGTGGTGGAGCAACGCCCATAGAGTGAAGCCTAGGTTGTCCGGAACGTAGAAATGACCATTACTTTCACACTGTTTACAATTATTCATTTTATACGATGGAAAAGGTGTTGTATTTGTATTGTATTTTATGCTTCTGGCGTTGACTTCTAAGGCCGTAGCTATTAGATGCGGTGGAGTAACGCCCTAGAGTGACACCTAGGTAGCCTGGAACGTAGAAATGTCCATTACTCTCACAATGTTTCCAATTATTCATTTTATACGATGGAAAAACTGTTGTACTTATATTGTATTTTATTCTTATGGCGTTGAATTCTAAGTCCCTAGCTATGCGATTTGGTGGAGCAACGCCCTGGAGTGAAACCTTGGTTGCCCGGAACGTGGAAATTACCATCACTTTCACACTGATAGCAATTATTCGTTTTATACGATGGAACAACTGTTCTATTTATTTTGTATTTTATGCTTCGGGCGTTGACTTCTAAGGCCCTAACTATTCGATCTGGTGGAGCAACGCCCTAGAGTGAAGCCTAGGTTGCCCGGAACGTAGAAATGACCAGAACTTTCACACTGGTTGCAATTACTCGTTTTATACAATGGAAGAACTGTTGGACTTTTCCTGTATTTTATTCTTCTGGCGTTGAATTCCAAGTCCCTAGCTATTCGATCTGGTGGAGCAACACCCTACAGTCAAGCCTAGGTTGCCCGGAACGTAGAAATGAACATAACTTTCACACTGGTAGCAATTATTCGTTTTATACAATGGAAAAACTGTTCTATTTATTTTGTATTTTATGCTTCGGGATTTGACTCCTATGGACCTACCTATTCGATCTGGTGGAGCATCACCCTACAGTCAAGCCTAGGTTGCCCGGAACGTAGAAATGAAAATAACATTCACACCGGTTGCAATTATTCATGCTATACGATGGAAAAACTGTTGCATTTTTATTGTATTTTATACTTCTAGCGTTGACTTCTAAGGCCGTAGCTATACGATGTGGTGGAGCAGCGCCCTAGGGTGAAGCCTAGATTGCCGGAACGTAGAAATGACCATAACTTTCACACCGGTAGCAATTATTCGTTTTATACGATGGAAAAACTTTTGTATTAATATTGCATTTTATGCTTCTGGCGTTGACTTCTTAGGTCCTAACTACTCGATCTGGTGAAGTAATGCCTCACAGTTAAGTCTAGGATGCCCGAAACGCCGAAATGATCATTACTTTCACACTGGTTGCAATTATTCATGCTATACGATGGAAAAACTGTTGCATTCCTGTTGTATTTTCTGTTTCTTTCTTCGACTTCTAAGGTCCTAGCTATTCGATCTTGTGGGGCAACATCCAAGAGTGAAGCCTATGTTGTCCGGAACGTGGAAATGACCATAACTTTCACGCTGGTAGCAATTACTCTTTTTGTACAATGGAAAAACTGTTGTATCTATATTGTATTTTATGCTTCTGGCGTTGACTTCTTAGGTCCTAACTACTCGATCTGGTGAAGTAATGCCTCACAGTTAAGTCTAGGATGCCCGAAACGCCGAAATGATCATTACTTTCACACTGGTTGCAATTATTCATGCTATACGATGGAAAAACTGCTGCTTTCCTGTTGTATTTTCTGTTTCTGGCTTCGACTTCTAAGGTCCTATCTATTCGATCTGGTGGGGCAACATCCAATAGTGAAGCCTATGTTGCCTGGAACGTAGAAATGACCATAACTTTCACACTGGTAGCTATTACTCTTTTTATACGATGGAAAAACTGTTGTATCTATATTGTATTTTATGCTTCTGGCGTTGACTTCTAAGGCCCTACCTATTTGATCTGGTGGAGCAACGCCCTACAGTGAAGCCTAGTTTGCCCGGAACGTAGATATGACCTTAACCTTCACACAGGTTGCAGTTACTCGTTTTATACGATGTAAAGGCTGTTGTATTTATTTTGTAGTTTATGCTTCTGGCGTTGAGTTCTAAGGCCCTAACTCTTCGATCTGGTGGAGCAACGCCTCAGAGTTAAGTCTGGGATGCCCGAAACGTCGAAATGATCATTACTATCGCACTGGTTGCAATTAGTCATGCTATACGATGGAAAAACTGTTGCATTTTTATTGTATTTACTGCTTCCGGCTTCGACTTCTAAGGTCCTAGCTATTCGATCTGGTGGGGCAACGTCCAAGAGTGAAGCCTATGTTGCCCGGAACGTAGAAATGACCATAACTTTCACACTGGTTGCAATTACTCGTTTTATACAATGGAAGAACTGTTGTATCTATATTGTATTTTATGCTTCTGGCGTTGTCTTCTAAGACCCTAACTATTCGATCTGGTGGGGCAACGTCCAAGAGTGAAGCCTATGTTGCCCGGAACGTAGAAATGACCATAACTGTCAGACTGGTTGCAATTACTCGTTTTATACAATGGAAGAGCTGTTGTATCTATATTGTATTTTATGCTTCTGGCGTTGACTTCTAAGGTCCTAGCTATTCGATCTGTTGGGGCAACATCCAATAGTGAAGCCTATGTTGCCCGGAACGTAGAAATGACCATAACTTTCACGCTGGTTGCAATTACTCTTTTTGTACAATGGAAAAACTGTTGTATCTATATTGTATTTTATGCTTCTGGCGTTGACTTCTAAGGCCGTAGCTATTCGATGTGGTGGAGCAACGCCCTAGATTGGAGCCTAGGCTGCACGGAAAGTAGAAATGACCGTAACTTTCACACTGGTTGCAATTATTCGTTTTATACGATGGAAAAGCTGTTGTATTCATATCGTATTTTATGTCTCTGGCTTTGACTTCTTAGGCCCTAACTATTCGATCTGGTGGAGCAATGCCATAGAGTGAAACGTAGGTTGCCCAGAACGTAGAAATGACCATTACTTTCACAATGTTTCCAATTATTCGTTTTATACGATGGAAAAACTGTTGTACTTATATTGTATTTTATTCTTATAGCGTTGTATTCTAAGTCCCTAGCTATGCGATCTGGTGGAGCAACGCCCTAGAGTGAAACCTAGGTTGCCCGGAACGTAGAAATGACCATAACTTTCACACCGGTAGCAATTATTCGTTTTATACGATGGAAAAACTTTTGTATTAATATTGCATTTTATGCTTCTGGCGTTGACTTCTTAGGTCCTAACTACTCGATCTGGTGAAGTAATGCCTCACAGTTAAGTCTAGGATGCCCGAAACGCCGAAATGATCATTACTTTCACACTGGTTGCAATTATTCATGCTATACGATGGAAAAACTGTTGCATTCCTGTTGTATTTTCTGTTTCTGGCTTCGACTTCTAAGGTCCTAGCTATTCGATCTGGTGGGGCAACATCCAAGAGTGAAGCCTATGTTGTCCGGAACGTGGAAATGACCATAACTTTCACGCTGGTTGCAATTACTCTTTTTGTACAATGGAAAAACTGTTGTACTTATATTGTATTTTATGCTTCTGGCGTTGACTTCTAAGGCACTAACTATTCGATCTGGTGGAGCAACGCCCTAGAGTGAAGCCAAGGTTGCCCGGAACGTAGAAATGACCATCACCTTCAAACTGGTTGCAATTATTCCTGTTATATGATGGAAAAACTGTTATATTTATATTGTATTTTATGCTTCTGCCGTTGATTTCTTAGGCCCTAACTATTCAATATGGAGGAACAACGCCCTAGAGTGAGGCATAGGTTGCCCTGAATGTAGAAATGACCATCACTTCCATACTGGTTGCTATTATTCGTTTTATACAATGGAAAAACTGTTCTATTTATTTTATATTTTACGCTTCGGGCGTTGACTTCTAAGGCCCTAACTCTTCAATCTGTTGGAACAACGCCCCAGGGTGAAGCCTAGGTTGCCCGGAAAGTAGAAATGACCATAACCTTCATACTGGTTGCAATTATTCGTTTTATACGATGGAAAAACTGTTGTATTTATATTGTATTTTATGCTTCTGGCGCTGACTTCTAGGGCACTAACTATTCGATCTGGTGGAGCAGCGCCCTAGGGTGAAGCCTAGGTTGCCCGGAACGTAGAAATGACCATAACTTTCACACCGGTAGCAATTATTCGTTTTATACGATGGAAAAACTGTTGTATTAATATTGCATTTTATGCTTCTGGCGTTGACTTCTTAGGTCCTAACTACTCGATCTGGTGGAGTAATGCCTCACAGTTAAGTCTAGGATGCCCGAAACGCCGAAATTATCATTACTTTCAAACTGGTTGCAATTACTCATGCTATACGATGGAAAAACTGCTGCATTCCTGTTGTATTTTCTGTTTCTGGCTTCGACTTCTAAGGTCCTAGCTATTCGATCTGGTGGGGCAACATCCAGGAGTGAAGCCTATGTTGTCCGGAACGTGGAAATGACCATAACTTTCACGCTGGTTGCAATTACTCTTTTTGTACAATGGAAAAACTGTTGTATCTATATTGTATTTTATGCTTCTGGCGTTGACTTCTAAGGTCCTATCTATTCGATCTGGTGGGGCAACATCCAATAGTGAAGCCTATGTTGCCTGGAACGTAGAAATGACCATAACTTTCGCACTGGTAGCTATTACTCTTTTTATACAATGGAAAAACTGTTGTATCTATATTGTATTTTATGCTTCTGGCGTTGACTTCTAAGGCCCTACCTATTTGATCTGGTGGAGCAACGGCCTAGAGTGAAGCCTACGTTGCCCGGTACGTAGAAATGTCCATATCTTTCACACTGTTTGCAATTATTCATTTTATACGATGGCAAAGCTGTTGTATTTATATTATATTTTATGCTTCTGGCGTTGAGTTCTTAGGCCCTAACTATTCGATCAGGTGGAGGGATGCCTCAGAGTTAAGTCTAGGATGCCCGAAACGCCGAAATGATCATTACTTTCACGCTTGTTGCAATTATTCCTGTTATAGGATGGAAAGACTGTTGTATTTTTATTGTATTTTATACTTCAGGCGTTGACTTCTGAGGCCGTAGCTATTCGATGTGGTGGAAAAACGCCATACAGTGAAGCCTACGTTTCCCGGAACGTAGAAATAACCATTACTTTCACACTGTTTGCAATTATTTGTTTTATACGATGGAAAAGCTGTTGTATTTATATCGTATTTTATGCTTCGGGCGTTGACTTCTAAGGCCCTAACTGTTTGATCTGGTGGAGCAACGCCCTAGAGTGAAGCCTAGGTTGCCCTGAACGTAGAAATGACCACAACTTTCACACTGGTTGCTATTATTCGTTTTATACGATGGAAAAGCCGTTATATTTATATTCTATTTTATGCTTCTGGCGTTGACTTCTGAGGCCGTTGCTATTCGATGTGGTGGAAGAACGCCATAGAGTGAAGCCTAGGAAGCCCGGAACGTAGAAATGTCCATATCTTTCACACTGTTTGCAATTATTCATTTTATACGATGGAAAAGCTGTTGTATTTTTATTGCATTTTATGCTTCGGGCATTGACTTCCAAGGCCCTAACTATTCAATCTGTTGGAGCAACGCCCTAGGGTGAAGCCTATGTTGCCCGGAACGTAGAAATGACCATAACTTTCACACTGGTTGCAATTATTCGTTTTATGCGATGGAAAAGCTGTTGTATTTATATCGTATTTTATGCTTCTGGCGTTGACTTCTTAGGCCCTAACTATTCCATCTGGTGGAACAACGCCCTAGGGTGAAGTCTAGGTTGCCCGGAAAGTAGAAATGACCATAACTTTCACACTGGTAGCAATTATTCGTTTTATACGATGGAAAAACTGTTCTATTTATTTTATATTTTATGCTTCGGTCGTTGACTTCTAAGGCCCTAACTATTCGATCTGGTGGAGCAACGCCCTAGAGTGAAGCCTAGGTTGCCCGGTACGTAGAAATGACCATAAGTTTCATACTGGTTGCAATTATTCGTTTTATACGATGGAAAGACTGTTGTATTTATATTGTATTTTATGCTTCTGGCGTTCTCTTCTTAGGCCCTAACTATTCGATCTGGTGGTACAACGCACTAGGGTGAAGCCTAGGTTGCCCGGAATGTATAAATGTCCATAACTTTTACACTGGCAGCAATTATTCGTTTTATACAATGGAAAAACCGTTCTATTTATTTTGTATTTTATGCTTCGGGCGTTGACTTCTGAGGCTGTTGCTATTCGGTGTGGTGGAAGAACGCCTAGAGTGAAGCCTAGGTAGCCCGGGTCGTAGAAATGTCCATATCTTTCACACTGTTTGCAATTTTTCGTTTTATACAATGGAAAAACTGTTCTATTTATTTTGTATTTAATGCTTCGGGCGTTGACTTCTAAGGCCCTAACTGTTTGATCTGGTGGAGCAACGCCCTAGAGTGAAGCCTAGGTTGCCCGGAACGTAGAAATGAACATAACTTTCACACTGGTTGCTATTATTCGTTTTATACGATGGAGAAACTGTTATATTTATATTGTATTGTATGCTTCTGGCGTTGACTTCTTAGGCCCTAACTATTCGATCTTGTAGAACAACGCGCTGCAGTGAAGCCTAGGTTGCCCGGAACGTAGATATGACCATAACCTTCACACAGGTTGCAATTATTCGTTTTATACGGTGTAAAGGCTGTTGTATTTATTTTGTATTTTATTCTTCTGGTGTTGACATCTTAGGCCCTAACTATTCGATCTGGTGGAACAACGCCGTAGAGTGAAGCCTAGGTTGCCCGGAACGTAGAAATGACCATTACTTTCACACTGTTTGCAATTATTCCTTTTATACGATGGAAAAGCTGTTGTATTTATATCGTATTTTATGCTTCTGGCGTTGACTTCTAAGGACCTAACTATTCGATCTGGTGGAGCAACGCCCTAGAGTGAAGCCTATGTTGCCCGGAACGTAGAAATGACCATAACTTTCACACTGGTTGCAATTACTCGTTTTATACAATGGAAGAACTGTTGTATCTATATTGTATTTTATGCTTCTGGCGTTGTCTTCTAAGGCCGTAGCTATTCGATGTGGTAGAGCAACGCTCTAGATTGAAGCCTAGGTTCACCGGAACATAGAAATGACCATATCTTTCAAACTGGTTGCAATTATTCCTGTTATACGATGGAACAGCTGTTGTATTCATATCGTATTTTATGTCTCCGGCGTTGACTTCTTAGGCCCTAACTATTCAATCTGGTGGAGCAATGCCATAGAGTGAAACGTAGGTTGCCCAGAACGTAGAAATGACCATTACTTTCACACTGGTTGCAATTATTCCTGTTATACGATGGAAGAACTGTTGTATTTTCACTGTATTTTATGCTTCTGGCGTTGAATTCTAAGTCCATAGCTATTCGTTCTGGTGGAGCAACGCCCTAGAGTGAAGCCTAGGTAGCCCGGAACGTAGAAATGACCATAACTTTCATACTGGTTGCAATTATTCGTTTTATATGTTGGAAGAACTGTTGTATTTATATTGTATTTTATGCTGCTGGCGTTCACTTCTTAGGCCCTAACTATTCGATCTGGTGGAACAACGCCCTGGGGTGAAGCCTAGGTTGCCCGAACGTAGAAATGACCATAACCTTCATACTGGTTGCAATTATTCGTTTTATACGATGGAAAAACTGTTGTATTTATATTGTATTTTATGCTTCTGGCGCTGACTTCTAGGGCACTAACTATTCGATCTGGTGGGGCAACGTCCAAGAGTGAAGCCTATGTTGCCCGGAACGTAGAAATGACCATAACTGTCAGACTGGTTGCAATTACTCGTTTTATACAATGGAAGAGCTGTTGTATCTATATTGTATTTTATGCTTCTGGCGTTGACTTCTAAGGTCCTAGCTATTCGATCTGGTGGGGCAACATCCAATAGTGAAGCCTATGTTGCCCGGAACGTAGAAATGACCATAACTTTCACGCTGGTTGCAATTACTCTTTTTGTACAATGGAAAAACTGTTGTATCTATATTGTATTTTATGCTTCTGGCGTTGACTTCTAAGGCCGTAGCTATTCGATGTGGTGGAGCAACGCCCTAGATTGGAGCCTAGGCTGCACGGAAAGTAGAAATGACCGTAACTTTCACACTGGTTGCAATTATTCGTTTTATACGATGGAAAAGCTGTTGTATTCATATCGTATTTTATGTCTCTGGCTTTGACTTCTTAGGCCCTAACTATTCGATCTGGTGGAGCAATGCCATAGAGTGAAACGTAGGTTGCCCAGAACGTAGAAATGACCATTACTTTCACAATGTTTCCAATTATTCGTTTTATACGATGGAAAAACTGTTGTACTTATATTGTATTTTATTCTTATAGCGTTGTATTCTAAGTCCCTAGCTATGCGATCTGGTGGAGCAACGCCCTAGAGTGAAACCTAGGTTGCCCGGAACGTAGAAATGACCATAACTTTCACACCGGTAGCAATTATTCGTTTTATACGATGGAAAAACTTTTGTATTAATATTGCATTTTATGCTTCTGGCGTTGACTTCTTAGGTCCTAACTACTCGATCTGGTGAAGTAATGCCTCACAGTTAAGTCTAGGATGCCCGAAACGCCGAAATGATCATTACTTTCACACTGGTTGCAATTATTCATGCTATACGATGGAAAAACTGTTGCATTCCTGTTGTATTTTCTGTTTCTGGCTTCGACTTCTAAGGTCCTAGCTATTCGATCTGGTGGGGCAACATCCAAGAGTGAAGCCTATGTTGTCCGGAACGTGGAAATGACCATAACTTTCACGCTGGTTGCAATTACTCTTTTTGTACAATGGAAAAACTGTTGTACTTATATTGTATTTTATGCTTCTGGCGTTGACTTCTAAGGCACTAACTATTCGATCTGGTGGAGCAACGCCCTAGAGTGAAGCCAAGGTTGCCCGGAACGTAGAAATGACCATCACCTTCAAACTGGTTGCAATTATTCCTGTTATATGATGGAAAAACTGTTATATTTATATTGTATTTTATGCTTCTGCCGTTGATTTCTTAGGCCCTAACTATTCAATATGGAGGAACAACGCCCTAGAGTGAGGCATAGGTTGCCCTGAATGTAGAAATGACCATCACTTCCATACTGGTTGCTATTATTCGTTTTATACAATGGAAAAACTGTTCTATTTATTTTATATTTTACGCTTCGGGCGTTGACTTCTAAGGCCCTAACTCTTCAATCTGTTGGAACAACGCCCCAGGGTGAAGCCTAGGTTGCCCGGAAAGTAGAAATGACCATAACCTTCATACTGGTTGCAATTATTCGTTTTATACGATGGAAAAACTGTTGTATTTATATTGTATTTTATGCTTCTGGCGCTGACTTCTAGGGCACTAACTATTCGATCTGGTGGAGCAGCGCCCTAGGGTGAAGCCTAGGTTGCCCGGAACGTAGAAATGACCATAACTTTCACACCGGTAGCAATTATTCGTTTTATACGATGGAAAAACTGTTGTATTAATATTGCATTTTATGCTTCTGGCGTTGACTTCTTAGGTCCTAACTACTCGATCTGGTGGAGTAATGCCTCACAGTTAAGTCTAGGATGCCCGAAACGCCGAAATTATCATTACTTTCAAACTGGTTGCAATTACTCATGCTATACGATGGAAAAACTGCTGCATTCCTGTTGTATTTTCTGTTTCTGGCTTCGACTTCTAAGGTCCTAGCTATTCGATCTGGTGGGGCAACATCCAGGAGTGAAGCCTATGTTGTCCGGAACGTGGAAATGACCATAACTTTCACGCTGGTTGCAATTACTCTTTTTGTACAATGGAAAAACTGTTGTATCTATATTGTATTTTATGCTTCTGGCGTTGACTTCTAAGGTCCTATCTATTCGATCTGGTGGGGCAACATCCAATAGTGAAGCCTATGTTGCCTGGAACGTAGAAATGACCATAACTTTCACACTGGTAGCTATTACTCTTTTTATACAATGGAAAAACTGTTGTATCTATATTGTATTTTATGCTTCTGGCGTTGACTTCTAAGGCCCTACCTATTTGATCTGGTGGAGCAACGCCCTACAGTGATGCCTAGGTTGCCCGGAACGTAGATATGACCATAACCGTCACACTGGTTGCAAATTATTCCTGCTATACGATGGAAAAACTGTTGTATTTTTATTGCATTTTATGCTTCGGGCATTGACTTCTAAGGCCCTAGATATGCAATCTGTTGGAGCAACGCCCTAGGGGGAAGCCTAGGTTGCCCGGAACGTAGAAATGACCATAACTTTCACACTGGTTGCAATTATTCGTTTTATACGATGGAAAAGCTGTTGTATTTATATCGTATTTTATGCTTCTGGCGTTGACTTCTTAGGCCCTAACTATTCCATCTGGTGGAACAACGCCCTAGGGGGAAGCGTAGGTTGCCCGGAAAGTAGAAATGACCATTACTTTCACACTGGTAGCAATTATTCGTTTTATACGATGGAAAAACTGTTCTATTTATTTTGTATTTTATGCTTCGGTCGTTGACTCCTAAGGACCTAACTATCCGATCTGGTGGAGCAACGGCCTAGAGTGAAGCCTACGTTGCCCGGTACGTAGAAATGTCCATATCTTTCACACTGTTTGCAATTATTCATTTTATACGATGGCAAAGCTGTTGTATTTATATTATATTTTATGCTTCTGGCGTTGACTTCTTAGGCCCTAACTATTCGATCAGGTGGAGGGATGCCTCAGAGTTAAGTCTAGGATGCCCGAAACGCCGAAATGATCATTACTTTCACGCTTGTTGCAATTATTCCTGTTATAGGATGGAAAGACTGTTGTATTTTTATTGTATTTTATACTTCAGGCGTTGACTTCTGAGGCCGTAGCTATTCGATGTGGTGGAAAAACGCCATACAGTGAAGCCTACGTTTCCCGGAACGTAGAAATAACCATTACTTTCACACTGTTTGCAATTATTTGTTTTATACGATGGAAAAGCTGTTGTATTTATATCGTATTTTATGCTTCGGGCGTTGACTTCTAAGGCCCTAACTGTTTGATCTGGTGGAGCAACGCCCTAGAGTGAAGCCTAGGTTGCCCTGAACGTAGAAATGACCACAACTTTCACACTGGTTGCTATTATTCGTTTTATACGATGGAAAAGCCGTTATATTTATATTCTATTTTATGCTTCTGGCGTTGACTTCTGAGGCCGTTGCTATTCGATGTGGTGGAAGAACGCCATAGAGTGAAGCCTAGGAAGCCCGGAACGTAGAAATGTCCATATCTTTCACACTGTTTGCAATTATTCATTTTATACGATGGAAAAGCTGTTGTATTTTTATTGCATTTTATGCTTCGGGCATTGACTTCCAAGGCCCTAACTATTCAATCTGTTGGAGCAACGCCCTAGGGTGAAGCCTATGTTGCCCGGAACGTAGAAATGACCATAACTTTCACACTGGTTGCAATTATTCGTTTTATGCGATGGAAAAGCTGTTGTATTTATATCGTATTTTATGCTTCTGGCGTTGACTTCTTAGGCCCTAACTATTCCATCTGGTGGAACAACGCCCTAGGGTGAAGTCTAGGTTGCCCGGAAAGTAGAAATGACCATAACTTTCACACTGGTAGCAATTATTCGTTTTATACGATGGAAAAACTGTTCTATTTATTTTATATTTTATGCTTCGGTCGTTGACTTCTAAGGCCCTAACTATTCGATCTGGTGGAGCAACGCCCTAGAGTGAAGCCTAGGTTGCCCGGTACGTAGAAATGACCATAAGTTTCATACTGGTTGCAATTATTCGTTTTATACGATGGAAAGACTGTTGTATTTATATTGTATTTTATGCTTCTGGCGTTCACTTCTTAGGCCCTAACTATTCGATCTGGTGGTACAACGCACTAGGGTGAAGCCTAGGTTGCCCGGAATGTATAAATGTCCATAACTTTTACACTGGCAGCAATTATTCGTTTTATACAATGGAAAAACCGTTCTATTTATTTTGTATTTTATGCTTCGGGCGTTGACTTCTGAGGCTGTTGCTATTCGGTGTGGTGGAAGAACGCCTAGAGTGAAGCCTAGGTAGCCCGGGTCGTAGAAATGTCCATATCTTTCACACTGTTTGCAATTTTTCGTTTTATACAATGGAAAAACTGTTCTATTTATTTTGTATTTAATGCTTCGGGCGTTGACTTCTAAGGCCCTAACTGTTTGATCTGGTGGAGCAACGCCCTAGAGTGAAGCCTAGGTTGCCCGGAACGTAGAAATGATCATAACTTTCACACTGGTTGCTATTATTCGTTTTATACGATGGAGAAACTGTTATATTTATATTGTATTTTATGCTTCTGGCGTTGACTTCTTAGGCCCTAACTATTCGATCTTGTAGAACAACGCGCTGCAGTGAAGCCTAGGTTGCCCGGAACGTAGATATGACCATAACCTTCACACAGGTTGCAATTATTCGTTTTATACGGTGTAAAGGCTGTTGTATTTATTTTGTATTTTATTCTTCTGGTGTTGACATCTTAGGCCCTAACTATTCGATCTGGTGGAACAACGCCGTAGAGTGAAGCCTAGGTTGCCCGGAACGTAGAAATGACCATTACTTTCACACTGTTTGCAATTATTCCTTTTATACGATGGAAAAGCTGTTGTATTTATATCGTATTTTATGCTTCTGGCGTTGACTTCTAAGGACCTAACTATTCGATCTGGTGGAGCAACGCCCTAGAGTGAAGCCTATGTTGCCCGGAACGTAGAAATGACCATAACTTTCACACTGGTTGCAATTACTCGTTTTATACAATGGAAGAACTGTTGTATCTATATTGTATTTTATGCTTCTGGCGTTGTCTTCTAAGGCCGTAGCTATTCGATGTGGTAGAGCAACGCTCTAGATTGAAGCCTAGGTTGACCGGAACATAGAAATGACCATATCTTTCAAACTGGTTGCAATTATTCCTGTTATACGATGGAACAGCTGTTGTATTCATATCGTATTTTATGTCTCCGGCGTTGACTTCTTAGGCCCTAACTATTCAATCTGGTGGAGCAATGCCATAGAGTGAAACGTAGGTTGCCCAGAACGTAGAAATGACCATTACTTTCACACTGGTTGCAATTATTCCTGTTATACGATGGAAGAACTGTTGTATTTTCACTGTATTTTATGCTTCTGGCGTTGAATTCTAAGTCCATAGCTATTCGTTCTGGTGGAGCAACGCCCTAGAGTGAAGCCTAGGTAGCCCGGAACGTAGAAATGACCATAACTTTCATACTGGTTGCAATTATTCGTTTTATATGTTGGAAGAACTGTTGTATTTATATTGTATTTTATGCTGCTGGCGTTCACTTCTTAGGCCCTAACTATTCGATCTGGTGGAACAACGCCCTGGGGTGAAGCCTAGGTTGCCCGAACGTAGAAATGACCATAACTTTCACACTGGTTGCTATTATTCGTTTTATACGATGGAAAAACTGTTCTATTTATATTGTATTTTATGCTCCTGGCGTTGACTTTTAATGCACTAACTATTCGATCTGGCGGAGCAACGCCCTAGAGTGAAGCCGAGGTTTCCCGGAACGTAGAAATGACCATCACTTTCAAACTGGTTGCAATTATTCCTGTTATGTGATGGAAAAACTGTTGTATTTTTAATGCATTTTATGCTTCGGGCATTGACTTCTAAGACCCTAACTATTCGATCTGGTGGCGCAACGCCCTAGGGTGAAGCCTAGGTTGGCCGGAATGTAGGAGTGTCCATATCTTTCACACTGTTTGCAATTATTCATTTTATACGATGGAAAAACTGTTCTATTTATTTTGTATTTTATGCTTCGGGCGTTGACTCCTAAGGACCTAACTATCCGATCTGGTGGAGCAACGGCCTAGAGTGAAGCCTACGTTGCCCGGTACGTAGAAATGTCCATATCTTTCACACTGTTTGCAATTATTCATTTTATACGATGGCAAAGCTGTTGTATTTATATTATATTTTATGCTTCTGGCGTTGACTTCTTAGGCCCTAACTATTGGATCAGGTGGAGCGATGCCTCAGAGTTAAGTCTAGGATGCCCGAAACGCCGAAATGATCATTACTTTCACGCTTGTTGCAATTATTCCTGTTATAGGATGGAAAGACTGTTGTATTTTTATTGTATTTTATACTTCAGGCGTTGACTTCTGAGGCCGTAGCTATTCGATGTGGTGGAAGAACGCCATACAGTGAAGCCTACGTTTCCCGGAACGTAGAAATGACCATTACTTTCACACTGTTTGCAATTATTTGTTTTATACGATGGAAAAGCTGTTGTATTTATATCGTATTTTATGCTTCGGGCGTTGACTTCTAAGGCCCTAACTGTTTGATCTGGTGGAGCAACGCCCTAGAGTGAAGCCTAGGTTGCCCTGAACGTAGAAATGACCACAACTTTCACACTGGTTGCTATTATTCGTTTTATACGATGGAAAAGCCGTTATATTTATATTCTATTTTATGCATCTGGCGTTGACTTCTGAGGCCGTTGCTATTCGATGTGGTGGAAGAACGCCATAGAGTGAAGCCTAGGATGCCCGGAACGTAGAAATGTCCATATCTTTCACACTGTTTGCAATTATTCATTTTATACGATGGAAAAGCTGTTGTATTTTTATTGCATTTTATGCTTCGGGCATTGACTTCCAAGGCCCTAACTATTCAATCTGTTGGAGCAACGCCCTAGGGTGAAGCCTATGTTGCCCGGAACGTAGAAATGACCATAACTTTCACACTGGTTGCAATTATTCGTTTTATGCGATGGAAAAGCTGTTGTATTTATATCGTATTTTATGCTTCTGGCGTTGACTTCTTAGGCCCTAACTATTCCATCTGGTGGAACAACGCCCTAGGGTGAAGTCTAGGTTGCCCGGAAAGTAGAAATGACCATAACTTTCACACTGGTAGCAATTATTCGTTTTATACGATGGAAAAACTGTTCTATTTATTTTATATTTTATGCTTCGGTCGTTGACTTCTAAGGCCCTAACTATTCGATCTGGTGGAGCAACACCCTAGAGTGAAGCCTAGGTTGCCCGGTACGTAGAAATGACCATAAGTTTCATACTGGTTGCAATTATTCGTTTTATAGGATGGAAAAACTGTTGTATTTATATTGTATTTTATGCTTCTGGCGTTCACTTCTTAGGCCCTAACTATTCGATCTGGTGGTACAACGCCCTAGGGTGAAGCCTAGGTTGCCCGGAATGTATAAATGTCCATAACTTTTACACTGGCAGCAATTATTCGTTTTATACAATGGAAAAACCGTTCTATTTATTTTGTATTTTATGCTTCGGGCGTTGACTTCTGAGGCAGTTGCTATTCGGTGTGGTGGAAGAACGCCATAGAGTGAAGCCTAGGTAGCCCGGGTCGTAGAAATGTCCATATCTTTCACACTGTTTGCAATTTTTCGTTTTATACAATGGAAAAACTGTTCTATTTATTTTGTATTTAATGCTTCGGGCGTTGACTTCTAAGGCCCTAACTGTTTGATCTGGTGGAGCAACGCCCTAGAGTGAAGCCTAGGTTGCCCGGAACGTAGAAATGATCATAACTTTCACACTGGTTGCTATTATTCGCTTTATACGATGGAGAAACTGTTATATTTATATTGTATTTTATGCTTCTGGCGTTGACTTCTTAGGCCCTAACTATTCGATCTTGTAGAACAACGCGCTGCAGTGAAGCCTAGGTTGCCCGGAACGTAGATATGACCATAACCTTCACACAGGTTGCAATTATTCGTTTTATACGGTGTAAAGGCTGTTGTATTTATTTTGTATTTTATTCTTCTGGTGTTGACATCTTAGGCCCTAACTATTCGATCTGGTGGAACAACGCCGTAGAGTGAAGCCTAGGTTGCCCGGAACGTAGAAATGACCATTACTTTCACACTGTTTGCAATTATTCCTTTTATACGATGGAAAAGCTGTTGTATTTATATCGTATTTTATGCTTCTGGCGTTGACTTCTAAGGACCTAACTATTCGATCTGGTGGAGCAACGCCCTAGAGTGAAGCCTAGGTTGCTCGGACTGTAGAAATGAGCATAACTTTCACACAGATTGCAATTATTCGTTTTATACGATGGAATAACTGTTGTACTTATTTTGTATTTTATCCTTCTGGCGTTGAATTCTAAGTCCCTAGCTATTCGATCTGGTAGAGCAACGCCCTAGAGTGAAACCTAGGTTACCCGGAACGTAGAAATGACCAGTACATTCACACTGGTTGCAGTTATTCCTGTTAAACGATGGAAAAACTGTTGCATCTTTATTGTATTTTATGCTTCTGGCGCTGACTTCTAAGGCCGTAACTATTCGATCTGGTGGAGCAACGCCCTAGGGTGAAGGGTAGGTTGCGCGGAACGTAGCAATGACCATAACTTTCACACTGGTTGCAATTACTCGTTTTATACGATGGAAAAACTGTTGCATCTTTATCCTATTTTATGCTTCTGGCGTTGACTTCTGAGGCCGTTGCTATTCGATGTGGTGGAAGAACGCCATAGAGTGAAGCGTAGGAAGCCCGGAACGTAGAAATGTCCATATCTTTCACACTGTTTGCAATTATTCATTTTATACGATGGCAAAGCTGTTGTATTTATATTGTATTTTTAGCTTCTGGCGTTGACTTCTTAGGCCCTAACTATTCGATCAGATGGATCGATGCCTCAGAGTTAAGTCTAGGATGCACGAAACGCCGAAATGATCAGTACTTTCACGCTTGTTGCAATTATTCCTGTTATAGGATGGAAAGACTGTTGTATTTTTATTGTATTTTATACTTCAGGCGACGACTTCTGAGGCCGTAGCTTTTCGATGTGGTGGAAGAACGCCATACAGTGAAGCCTAGGTTGCCCGGAACGTAGAAATGACCATTACTTTCACACTGTTTGCAATTATTCCTTTTATACGATGGAAAAGCTGTTGTATTTATATCGTATTTTATGCTTCTGGCGTTGACTTCTAAGGACCTAGCTATTCGGTCTGGTGGAGCAACGCCCTAGAGTGAAGCCTAGGTTGTTCGGAATGTAGAAATGACCATAACTTTCACACTGGTTGCAATTATTCGTTTTATACGGTGGAAAAACTGTTGCATCTTTATCGTATTTTGTGCTTCTGGCGTTAACTTCTTAGGCCGTAACTATTCGATCTGGTGGAGCACCGGCCTGGAGTGAAACCTAGGTTGCCCGGAACGTAGAAATGACCACTACTATCACACTGGTTGCAAATTATTCCTGCTATACGATGGAAAAGCTGTTGTATTTTTATTGCATTTTATGCTTCGGGCATTGACTTCTAAGGCCCTAACTATTCAATCTGTTGGAGCAACGCCCTAGGGTGAAGCGTATGTTGCCCGGAACGTAGAAATGACCATAACATACACACTGGTTGCAATTATTCGTTTTATACGATGGAAGAGCTGTTGTATTTATGTCGTATTTTATGCTTCTGGCGTTGACTTCTTAGGCCCTAACTATTCCATCTGGTGGAACAACGCCCGAGCGTGAAGTCTAGGTTGCCCGGAAAGTAGAAATGACCATAACTTTCACACTGGTAGCAATTATTCGTTTTATACGATGGAAAAACTGTTCTATTTATTTTATATTTTATGCTTCGGTCGTCGACTTCTAAGGCCCTAACTACTCGATCTGGTGGAGCAACGCCCTTGAGTGAAGCCTAGGTTGCCCGGTACGTATAAATGACCATCACTATTAAACTGGTTGCAATTATTTGTTTTATACGATGGAAAAGCTGTTGTATTTATATCGTATTTTATGCTTCTGGCGTTGACTTCTTAGGCCCTAACTATTCCATCTGGTGGAACAACGCCCTAGGGTGAAGCCTAGGTTGCCCGGGAAGTAGAAATGACCATAACTTTCACACTGGTAACAATTATTCGTTTTATACGATGGAAAAGCTGTTCTATTTATTTTGTATTTTATGCTTCGGGCGTTGACTTCTAAGGCCCTAACTATTCGATCTGGTAGAGCAACGCCCTAGAGTGAAGCCTAGGTTGCCCGGTACGTAGAAATGACCATAAGTTTCATACTGGTTGCAATTATTCGTTTTATACGATGGAAAAACTGTTGTATTTATATTGTATTTTATGCTTCTGGCGTTCACTTCTTAGGCCCTAACTATTCGATCCGGTGGTACAACGCCCTAGGGTGAAGCCTAGGTTGCCCGGAATGTATAAATGTCCATAACTTTTACACTGGCAGCAATTATTCGTTTTATACAATGGAAAAACCGTTCTATTTATTTTGTATTTTATGCTTCGGGCGTTGACTTCTGAGGCTGTTGCTATTCGGTGTGGTGGAAGAACGCCATAGAGTGAAGCCTAGGTAGCCCGGGTCGTAGAAATGTCCATATCTTTCACACTGTTTGCAATTTTTCGTTTTATACAATGGAAAAACTGTTCTATTTATTTTGTAATTAATGCTTCGGGCGTTGACTTCTAAGGCCCTAACTGTTTGATCTGGTGGAGCAACGCCCTAGAGTGAAGCCTAGGTTGCCCGGAACGTAGAAATGATCATAACTTTCACACTGGTTGCTATTATTCGTTTTATACGATGGAGAAACTGTTATATTTATATTGTATTTTATGCTTCTGGCGTTGACTTCTTAGGCCCTAACTATTCGATCTTGTAGAACAACGCGCTGCAGTGAAGCCTAGGTTGCCCGGAACGTAGATATGACCATAACCTTCACACAGGTTGCAATTATTCGTTTTATACGGTGTAAAGGCTGTTGTATTTATTTTGTATTTTATTCTTCTGGTGTTGACATCTTAGGCCCTAACTATTCGATCTGGTGGAACAACGCCGTAGAGTGAAGCCTAGGTTGCCCGGAACGTAGAAATGACCATTACTTTCACACTGTTTGCAATTATTCCTTTTATACGATGGAAAAGCTGTTGTATTTATATCGTATTTTATGCTTCTGGCGTTGACTTCTAAGGACCTAACTATTCGATCTGGTGGAGCAACGCCCTAGAGTGAAGCCTAGGTTGCTCGGACTGTAGAAATGAGCATAACTTTCACACAGATTGCAATTATTCGTTTTATACGATGGAATAACTGTTGTACTTATTTTGTATTTTATCCTTCTGGCGTTGAATTCTAAGTCCCTAGCTATTCGATCTGGTAGAGCAACGCCCTAGAGTGAAACCTAGGTTACCCGGAACGTAGAAATGACCAGTACATTCACACTGGTTGCAGTTATTCCTGTTAAACGATGGAAAAACTGTTGCATCTTTATTGTATTTTATGCTTCTGGCGCTGACTTCTAAGGCCGTAACTATTCGATCTGGTGGAGCAACGCCCTAGGGTGAAGGGTAGGTTGCGCGGAACGTAGCAATGACCATAACTTTCACACTGGTTGCAATTACTCGTTTTATACGATGGAAAAACTGTTGCATCTTTATCCTATTTTATGCTTCTGGCGTTGACTTCTGAGGCCGTTGCTATTCGATGTGGTGGAAGAACGCCATAGAGTGAAGCGTAGGAAGCCCGGAACGTAGAAATGTCCATATCTTTCACACTGTTTGCAATTATTCATTTTATACGATGGCAAAGCTGTTGTATTTATATTGTATTTTTAGCTTCTGGCGTTGACTTCTTAGGCCCTAACTATTCGATCAGATGGATCGATGCCTCAGAGTTAAGTCTAGGATGCACGAAACGCCGAAATGATCAGTACTTTCACGCTTGTTGCAATTATTCCTGTTATAGGATGGAAAGACTGTTGTATTTTTATTGTATTTTATACTTCAGGCGACGACTTCTGAGGCCGTAGCTTTTCGATGTGGTGGAAGAACGCCATACAGTGAAGCCTAGGTTGCCCGGAACGTAGAAATGACCATTACTTTCACACTGTTTGCAATTATTCCTTTTATACGATGGAAAAGCTGTTGTATTTATATCGTATTTTATGCTTCTGGCGTTGACTTCTAAGGACCTAGCTATTCGGTCTGGTGGAGCAACGCCCTAGAGTGAAGCCTAGGTTGTTCGGAATGTAGAAATGACCATAACTTTCACACTGGTTGCAATTATTCGTTTTATACGATGGAAAAACTGTTGCATCTTTATCGTATTTTGTGCTTCTGGCGTTAACTTCTTAGGCCGTAACTATTCGATCTGGTGGAGCACCGGCCTGGAGTGAAACCTAGGTTGCCCGGAACGTAGAAATGACCACTACTATCACACTGGTTGCAAATTATTCCTGCTATACGATGGAAAAGCTGTTGTATTTTTATTGCATTTTATGCTTCGGGCATTGACTTCTAAGGCCCTAACTATTCAATCTGTTGGAGCAACGCCCTAGGGTGAAGCGTATGTTGCCCGGAACGTAGAAATGACCATAACTTACACACTGGTTGCAATTATTCGTTTTATACGATGGAAAAGCTGTTGTATTTATATCGTATTTTATGCTTCTGGCGTTGACTTCTTAGGCCCTAACTATTCCATCTGGTGGAACAACGCCCTAGCGTGAAGTCTAGGTTGCCCGGAAAGTAGAAATGACCATAACTTTCACACTGGTAGCAATTATTCGTTTTATACGATGGAAAAACTGTTCTATTTATTTTATATTTTATGCTTCGGTCGTCGACTTCTAAGGCCCTAACTACTCGATCTGGTGGAGCAACGCCCTTGAGTGAAGCCTAGGTTGCCCGGTACGTATAAATGACCATCACGATTAAACTGGTTGCAATTATTTGTTTTATACGATGGAAAAGCTGTTGTATTTATATCGTATTTTATGCTTCTGGCGTTGACTTCTTAGGCCCTAACTATTCCATCTGGTGGAACAACGCCCTAGGGTGAAGCCTAGGTTGCCCGGGAAGTAGAAATGACCATAACTTTCACACTGGTAACAATTATTCGTTTTATACGATGGAAAAGCTGTTCTATTTATTTTGTATTTTATGCTTCGCGCGTTGACTTCTAAGGCCCTAACTATTCGATCTGGTAGAGCAACGCCCTAGAGTGAAGCCTAGGTTGCCCGGTACGTAGAAATGACCATAAGTTTCATACTGGTTGCAATTATTCGTTTTATACGATGGAAAAACTGTTTTATTTATATTGTATTTAAGCATCTGGCGTTGACTTCTGAGGCTGTTGCTATTCGATGTGGTGGAAGAACGCCATAGAATGAAGCCTAGGTAGCCCGGGTCGTAGAAATGTCCATATCTTTCACACTGTTTGCAATTTTTCGTTTTTTACAATGGAAAAACTGTTCTATTTATTTTGTATTTAATGCTTCGGGCGTTGACTTCTAAGGCCCTAACTGTTTGATCTGGTGGAGCAACGCCCTAGAGTGAAGCCTAGGTTGCCCGGAACGTAGAAATGATCATAACTTTCACACTGGTTGCTATTATTCGTTTTATACGATGGAGAAACTGTTATATTTATATTGTATTTTATGCTTCTGGCGTTGACTTCTTAGGCCCTAACTATTCGATCTTGTAGAACAACGCCCTGCAGTGAAGCCTAGGTTGCCTGGAACGTAGAAATGACCATCACTTTCACACGGGTTGCAATCATTCCTGTTACAGGATGGAAATACTGTTGTATTTTTATTGTATTTTATACTTCAGGCGCTGACTTCTGAGGCCGTAGCTATTCGATGCGGTGGAAGAACGCCATACAGTGAAGCCTAGGTTGCCCGGTACGTATAAATGACCATCACTATTAAACTGGTTGCAATTATTTGTTTTATACGATGGAAAAGCTGTTGTATTTATATCGTATTTTATGCTTCTGGCGTTGACTTCTTAGGCCCTAACTATTCCATCTGGTGGAACAACGCCCTAGGGTGAAGCCTAGGTTGCCCTGAACGTAGAAATGACCACAACTTTCACACTGGTTGCTATTATTCGTTTTATACGATGGAAAAGCCGTTATATTTATATTCTATTTTATGCTTCTGGCGTTGACTTCTGAGGCCGTTGCTATTCGATGTGGTCGAAGAACGCCATAGAGTGAAGCCTAGGAAGCCCGGAACGTAGAAATGTCCATATCTTTCACACTGTTTGCAATTATTCATTTTATACGATGGAAAAGCTGTTGTATTTTTATTGCATTTTATGCTTCGGGCATTGACTTCCAAGGCCCTAACTATTCAATCTGTTGGAGCAACGCCCTAGGGTGAAGCCTATGTTGCCCGGAACGTAGAAATGACCATAACTTTCACACTGGTTGCAATTATTCGTTTTATGCGATGGAAAAGCTGTTGTATTTATATCGTATTTTATGCTTCTGGCGTTGACTTCTTAGGCCCTAACTATTCCATCTGGTGGAACAACGCCCTAGGGTGAAGCCTAGGTTGCCCGGGAAGTAGAAATGACCATAACTTTCACACTGGTAACAATTATTCGTTTTATACGATGGAAAAGCTGTTCTATTTATTTTGTATTTTATGCTTCGGGCGTTGACTTCTAAGGCCCTAACTATTCGATCTGGTAGAGCAACGCCCTAGAGTGAAGCCTAGGTTGCCCGGTACGTAGAAATGACCATAAGTTTCATACTGGTTGCAATTATTCGTTTTATACGATGGAAAAACTGTTGTATTTATATTGTATTTTATGCTTCTGGCGTTCACTTCTTAGGCCCTAACTATTCGATCTGGTGGTACAACGCCCTAGGGTGAAGCCGAGGTTGCCCGGAACGTAGAAATGACCATAACTTTTACACTGGCAGCAATTATTCGTTTTATACAATGGAAAAACCGTTCTATTTATTTTGTATTTTATGCTTCGGGCGTTGACTTCTAAGGCGCTTACTGTTTGATCTGGTGGAGCAACGCCCTAGAGTGAAGCCTAGGTTGCCCGGAACGTAGAAATGAGCATAACTTTCACACTGGTTGCTATTATTCGTTTTATACGATGGAGAAACTGTTATATTTATATCGTATTTTATGCTTCTGGCGTTGACTTCTTAGGCCCTAACTATTCCATCTGGTGGAACAACGACCTAGGGTGAAGTCTAGGTTGCCCGGAAAGTAGAAATGACCATAACTTTCACACTGGTAGCAATTATTCGTTTTATACGATGGAAAAACTGTTCTATTTATTTTATATTTTATGCTTCTGGCGTTGACTTCTTAGGCCCTAACTATTCCATCTGGTGGAACAACGCCCTAGGGTGAAGCCTAGGTTGCCCGGGAAGTAGAAATGACCATAACTTTCAGACTGGTAACAATTATTCGTTTTATACGATGGAAAAGCTGTTCTATTTATTTTGTATTTTATGCTTCGGGCGTTGACTTCTAAGGCCCTAACTATTCGATCTGGTAGAGCAACGCCCTAGAGTGAAGCCTAGGGTGCCCGGTAAGTAGAAATGACCATAAGTTTCATACTGGTTGCAATTATTCGTTTTATACGATGGAAAAACTGTTGTATTTATATTGTATTTTATGCTTCTGGCGTTCACTTCTTAGGCCCTAACTATTCGATCTGGTGGTACAGCGCCCTAGGGTGAAGCCTAGGTTGCCCGGAACGTAGAAATGACCATAACTTTTACACTGGTAGCATTTATTCGTTTTATACAATGGAAAAACCGTTCTATTTATTTTGTATTTTATGCTTCGGGCGTTGACTTCTAAGGCCGTAACTATTCGATCTGGTGGAGCAACGCCCTGGAGTGGAACCTAGGTTGCCCGGAACGTAAAAATGACCACTACTATCACACTGGTTGCATATTATTCCTGCTACACGATGGAAAGCTGTTGTATTTTTAATGCATTTTATGCTTCTGGCGTTCACTTCTTAGGCCCTAACTATTCGATCTGGTGGAACAACGGCCTAGGGTGAAGCCTAGGTTGCGCGGAACGTAGATATGACCATAGATTTTACACTGGTAGCAATTATTCGTTTTATACAATGGAAAAACCGTTCTATTTATTATTGTATTTTATGCTTCGGGCGTTGACTTCTAAGGCCCTAACTATTCAATCTGTTGGAGCAACGCCCTAGGGTGAAGCCTAGGTTGCTCGGAAAGTAGAAATGACCATAAGTTGCATACTGGTTGCAATTATTCGTTTTATACGATGGAAAAACTGTTGTATTTATATTGTATTTTATGCTTCTGGGGTTGACTTCTAAGGCCCTAAATAATCGATCTGGTGGAGCAATGCCTCAGAGTTAAGTCTAGGATGCCCGAAACGCCGAAATGGTCATTACTTTCACGCTTGTTGCAATTATTCCTGTTATACGATGAAAAGACTGTTGTATTTTTATTGTATTTTATGCGTCAGGCGTGGACTTCTGAGGCCGTAGCTATTCGATGTGGTGGAAGAACGCCTTACAGTGAAGCCTAGGTTGCCCGGAACGTAGAAATGACCACTGCTTTCACACTGTTTGCAATTATTCATTTAATACGATGGAAATGCTGTTGTATTTATATCGTATTTTATGCTTCGGGCGTAGACTTCTTAGGCCCTAACATTTCTATCTGGTGGAGCAACGCCCGACAGTGAAGCCTAGGTTGCCCGGAACGTAGATATGACCATAACCTTCACACAGGTTGCAATTATTCGTTTTATACGGTGTAAAGGCTGTTGTATTTATTTTGTATTTTATTCTTCTGGTGTTGACTTCTTAGGCCCTAACTATTCGATCTGGTGGAACAGCGCCGTAGAGTGAAGCCTAGGTTGCCCGGAACGTAGAAATGAGCATTACTTTCACACTGTTTGCAATTATTCCTTTTATACGATGGAAAAGCTGTTGTATTTATATCGTATTTTATGCTTCTGGCGTTGACTTCTAAGGACCTAACTATTCGATCTGGTGGAGCAACGCCCTAGAGTGAAGCGTAGGTTGCTCGGAATGTAGAAATGACCATAACTTTCACACTGATTGCAATTATTCGTTTTATACGATGGAATAACTGTTGTACTTATATTGTATTTTATCCTTCTGGCGTTGAATTCTAAGTCCCTAGCTATTCGATCTGGTAGAACAACGTCCTAGAGTGTTACCTAGGTTATCCGGAACGTAGAAATGACCAGTACATTCACACTGGTTGCAGTTATTCCTGTTAAACGATGGAAAAACTGTTGCATCTTTATTGTATTTTATGCTTCTGGCGCTGACTTCTAAGGCCGTAACTATTCGTTCTGGTGGAGCAACGCCCAAGGGTGGAGGGTAGGTTGCGCGGAACGTAGCAATGACCACAACTTTCACACTGGTAGCAATTATTCGTTTTATACGATTGAAAAACTGTTCTATTTATTTTGTATTTTATGCTTCGGGCGTTAACTTCTAAGGCCCTAGCTATTGGATCTGTTCGAGCAACGCCATAGAGTGAAGCCTAGGTTGCTCGGAATGTAGAAATGACCATAACTTTCACACTGGTTGCAATTACTCGTTTTATACGATGGAAAAACTGTTGCATCTTTATCGTATTTTATGCTTCTGACGTTGACTTCTGAGGCCGTTGCTATTCGATGTGGTGGAAGAACGCCATAGAGTGAAGCCTAGGAAGCCCGGAACGTAGAAATGTCCATATCTTTCACACTGTTTGCAATTATTCATTTTATACGATGGCAAAGCTGTTGTATTTATATTGTATTTTTAGCTTCTGGCGTTGACTTCTTAGGCCCTAACTATTCGATCAGGTGGATCGATGCCTCAGAGTTAAGTCTAGGATGCCCGAAACGCCGAAATGATCATTACTTTCACGCTTGTTGCAATTATTCCTGTTATAGGATGGAAAGACTGTTTTATTTTTATTGTATTTTATACTTCAGGCGTTGACTTCTGAGGCCGTAGCTATTCGATGTGGTGGAAGAACGCCATACAGTGAAGCCTAGGTTGCCCGGAACGTAGAAATGACCATTACTTTCACACTGTTTGCAATTATTCCTTTTATACGATGGAAAAGCTGTTGTATTTATATCGTATTTTATGCTTCTGGCGTTGACTTCTAAGGACCTAGCTATTCGGTCTGGTGGAGCAACGCCCTAGAGTGAAGCCTAGGTTGCTCGGAATGTAGAAATGACCATAACTTTCACACTGGTTGCAATTATTCGTTTTATACGATGGAAAAACTGTTGCATCTTTATCGCATTTTGTGCTTCTGGCGTTGACTTCTTAGGCCGTAACTATTCGATCAGGTGGAGCACCGGCCTGGAGTGAAACCTAGGTTGCCCGGAACGTAGAAATGACCACTACTATCACACTGGTTGCAAATTATTCCTGCTATACGATGGAAAAGCTGTTGTATTTTTATTGCATTTTATGCTTCGGGCATTGACTTCTAAGGCCCTAACTATTCAATCTGTTGGAGCAACGCCCTAGGGTGAAGCGTATGTTGCGCGGAACGTAGAAATGACCATAACCTTCACACTGGTTGCAATTATTCGTTTTATACGATGGAAAAGCTGTTGTATTTATATCGTATTTTATGCTTCTGGCGTTGACTTCTTAGGCCCTAACTATTCCATCTGGTGGAACAACGCCCTAGGGTGAAGTCTAGGTTGCCCGGAAAGTAGAAATGACCATAACTTTCACACTGGTAGCAATTATTCGTTTTATACGATGGAAAAACTGTTCTATTTATTTTATATTTTATGCTTCGGTCGTTGACTTCTAAGGCCCTAACTATTCGATCTGGTGGAGCAACGCCCTAGAGTGAAGCCTAGGTTGCCCGGTACGTAGAAATGACCATCACTATTAAACTGGTTGCAATTATTTGTTTTATACGATGGAAAAGCTGTTGTATTTATATCGTATTTTATGCTTCTGGCGTTGACTTCTTAGGCCCTAACTATTCCATCTGGTGGAACAACGCCCTAGGGTGAAGCCTAGGTTGCCCGGGAAGTAGAAATGACCATAACTTTCACACTGGTAACAATTATTCGTTTTATACGATGGAAAAGCTGTTCTATTTATTTTGTATTTTATGCTTCGGGCGTTGACTTCTAAGGCCCTAACTATTCGATCTGGTAGAGCAACGCCCTAGAGTGAAGCCTAGGTTGCCCGGTACGTAGAAATGACCATAAGTTTCATACTGGTTGCAATTATTCGTTTTATACGATGGAAAAACTGTTGTATTTATATTGTATTTTATGCTTCTGGCGTTCACTTCTTAGGCCCTAACTATTCGATCTGGTGTTACAACGCCCTTGGGTGAAGCCTAGGTTTCGCGGAACGTAGAAATGACCATAGATTTTACACTGGTAGCAATTATTCGTTTTATACAATGGAAAGACCGTTCTATTTATTTTGTATTTTATGCTTCGGGCGTTGACTTCTAAGGCCCTAACTATTCAATCTGTTGGAGCAACGCCCTAGGGTGAAGCCTAGGTTGCTCGGAAAGTAGAAATGACCATAAGTTGCATACTGGTTGCAATTATTCGTTTTATACGATGGAAAAACTGTTGTATTTATATTGTATTTTATGCTTCTGGGGTTGACTTCTAAGGCCCTAAATAATCGATCTGGTGGAGCAGTGCCTCAGAATTAAGTCTAGGATGCCCGAAACGCCGAAATGATCATTACTTTCACGCTTGTTGCAATTATTCCTGTTATACGATGAAAAGACTGTTGTATTTTTATTGTATTTTATGCGTCAGGCGTAGACTTCTGAGGCCGTAGCTATTCGATGTGGTGGAAGAACGCCTTACAGTGAAGCCTAGGTTGCCCGGAACGTAGAAATGACCACTACTTTCACACTGGTTGCAGTTATTCCTGTTAAACGATGGAATAACTGTTGCATCTTTATTGTATTTTATGCTTCTGGCGCTGACTTCTAAGGCCGTAACTATTCGATCTGGTGGAGCAACGCCCTAGGGTGAAGGGTAGGTTGCGCGGAACGTAGCAATGACCATAACTTTCACACTGATTGCAATTATTCGTTTTATACGATGGAAAAACTGTTGCATCTTCATCGTATTTTATGCTTCTGGCGTTGACTTCTTAGGCCGTAACTATTCGATCTGGTGGAGCAACGCCCTAGGGTGAAGGGTAGGTTGCGCGGAACGTAGAAATGACCACTGCTTTCACACTGTTTGCAATTATTCATTTAATACGATGGAAATGCTGTAGTATTTGTATCGTATTTTATGCTTCGGGCGTAGACTTCATAGGCCCTAACATTTCGATCTGGTGGAGCAACGCCCGACAGTGAAGCCTAGGTTGCCCGGAACGTAGATATGACCATAACCTTCACAGAGGTTGCAATTATTCGTTTTATACGGTGTAAAGGCTGTTGTATTTATTTTGTATTTTATTCTTCTGGTGTTCACTTCTTAGGCCCTAACTATTCGATCTGGTGGAACAACGCCGTAGAGTGAAGCCTAGGTTGCCCGGAACGTAGAAATGAGCATTAGTTTCACACTGTTTGTAATTATTCCTTTTATACGATGGAAAAGCTGTTGTATTTATATCGTATTTTATGCTTCTGGCGTTGACTTCTAAGGACCTAACTATTCGATCTGGTGGAGCAACGCCCTAGAGTGAAGCGTAGGTTGCTCGGAATGTAGAAATGACCATAACTTTCACACTGATTGCAATTATTCGTTTTATACGATGGAATAACTGTTGTACTTATATTGTATTCTATCCTTCTGGCGTTGAATTGTAAGTCCCTAGCTATTCGATCTGGTAGAACAACGCCCTAGAGTGAAACCTAGGTTATCCGGAACGTAGAAATGACCAGTACATTCACACTGGTTGCAGTTATTCCTGTTAAACGATGGAAAAACTGTTGCATCTTTATTGTATTTTATGCTTCGGGCGTTGACTTCTAAGGCCCTAGCTATTCGATCTGTTCGAGCAACGCCATAGAGTGAAGCCTAGGTTGCTCGGAATGTAGAAATGACCATAACTTTCACACTGGTTGCAATTACTCGTTTTATACGATGGAAAAACTGTTGCATCTTTATCGTATTTTATGCTTCTGGCGTTGACTTCTGAGGCCGTTGCTATTCGATGTGGTGGAAGAACGCCATAGAGTGAAGCCTAGGAAGCCCGGAACGTAGAAATGTCCATATCTTTCACACTGTTTGCAATTATTCATTTTATACGATGGCAAAGCTGTTGTATTTATATTGTATTTTTAGCTTCTGGCGTTGACTTCTTAGGCCCTAACTATTCGATCAGGTGGATCGATGCCTCAGAGTTAAGTCTAGGATGCCCGAAACGCCGAAATGATCATTACTTTCACGCTTGTTGCAATTATTCCTGTTATAGGATGGAAAGACTGTTGTATTTTTATTGTATTTTATACTTCAGGCGTTGACTTCTGAGGCCGTAGCTATTCGATGTGGTGGAAGAACGCCATACAGTGAAGCCTAGGTTGCCCGGAACGTAGAAATGACCATTACTTTCACACTGTTTGCAATTATTCCTTTTATACGATGGAAAAGCTGTTGTATTTATATCGTATTTTATGCTTCTGGCGTTGGCTTCTAAGGACCTAGCTATTCGGTCTGGTGGAGCAACGCCCTAGGGTGAAGCCTAGGTTGCTCGGAATGTAGAAATGACCATAACTTTCACACTGGTTGCAATTATTCGTTTTATACGATGGAAAAACTGTTGCATCTTTATCGTATTTTGTGCTTCTGGCGTTGACTTCTTAGGCCGTAACTATTCGATCTGGTGGAGCACCGGCCTGGAGTGAAACCTAGGTTGCCCGGAACGTAGAAATGACCACTACTATCACACTGGTTGCAAATTATTCCTGCTATACGATGGAAAAGCTGTTGTATTTTTATTGCATTTTATGCTTCGGGCATTGACTTCTAAGGCCCTAACTATTCAATCTGTTGGAGCAACGCCCTAGGGTGAAGCGTATGTTGCCCGGAACGTAGAAATGACCATAACCTTCACACTGGTTGCAATTATTCGTTTTATACGATGGAAAAGCTGTTGTATTTATACCGTATTTTATGCTTCGGGCGTTGACTTCTTAGGCCCTAGCTATTCGATCTGGTGGAGCAACGCCCTAGAGTGAAACCTAGGCTACCCGGAACGTAGAAATGACCACTACTTTCACACTGTTTGCAATTATTCATTTAATACGATGGAAATGCTGTTTTATTTATTTTGCATTTTGTGCTTCGGGCGTTGACTTCTAAGGCCCTAACTATCCGATCTGGTGGAGCAACGCCCTAGAGTGAAGCCTAGGTTGCCCGGAACGTAGAAATGACCATAACTTTCACACTGGTTGCTATCATTCGATTTATACGATGGAAAAACTGTTACATTTACACTGTATTTTATACTTCTGGCGTTGACTTCTTAGGCCCTAACTGTTCGATCTGGTGGAACAACGCCCTAGAGTGAAGCCTAGGTTAATCGGAACGTAGGAATGACCAGTACATTCACACTGGTTGCAGTTATTCCTGTAGAACAATGGAAAAACTGTTGCACCTGTATTGTATTTTATGCTTCTGGCGTTGACTTCTAAAGCCCTAACTATTCGATCTGGTGGAGCAACGCCCTAGGGTGAAGCCTAGGTTGGCCGGAATGTAGAAATGTCCATAACTTTCACACTGGTTCCAATTATTCGTTTTATATGATTGAAAAGCTGTTGTATTTATATTGTATTTTATGCTTCTGGCGTTGACTTCTTAGGCCCTAACTATTCCCTCTGGTGGGTCAACGCCCTAGAGTGAAACCTGCGTTGCCCGGAACGTAGAAATGACCATTCCTTTCACACTGCTTGCAATTATTCCTGCTATACGATGGAAAAACTGTTGTATTTTATTTCTATTTTATGCTTTTAGCGATGAATTCTAAGTCCCTAGCTATTCGATCTGGTGTAGCAACGCCCTAGAGTGAAGCCTAGGTTGCCCAGAACGTAGAACAAACCATTACCTCCACCCTGGTTGCAAGTATTCATTTTATACGATGGCAAAGCTGTTGTATTTATATTGTATTTTTAGCTTCTGGCGTTGACTTCTTAGGCCCTAACTATTCGATCAGGTGGATCGATGCCTCAGAGTTAAGTCTAGGATGCCCGAAACGCCGAAATGATCATTACTTTCACGCTTGTTGCAATTATTCCTGTTATAGGATGGAAAGACTGTTTTATTTTTATTGTATTTTATACTTCAGGCGTTGACTTCTGAGGCCGTAGCTATTCGATGTGGTGGAAGAACGCCATACAGTGAAGCCTAGGTTGCCCGGAACGTAGAAATGACCATTACTTTCACACTGTTTGCAATTATTCCTTTTATACGATGGAAAAGCTGTTGTATTTATATCGTATTTTATGCTTCTGGCGTTGACTTCTAAGGACCTAGCTATTCGGTCTGGTGGAGCAACGCCCTAGAGTGAAGCCTAGGTTGCTCGGAATGTAGAAATGACCATAACTTTCACACTGGTTGCAATTATTCGTTTTATACGATGGAAAAACTGTTGCATCTTTATCGCATTTTGTGCTTCTGGCGTTGACTTCTTAGGCCGTAACTATTCGATCAGGTGGAGCACCGGCCTGGAGTGAAACCTAGGTTGCCCGGAACGTAGAAATGACCACTACTATCACACTGGTTGCAAATTATTCCTGCTATACGATGGAAAAGCTGTTGTATTTTTATTGCATTTTATGCTTCGGGCATTGACTTCTAAGGCCCTAACTATTCAATCTGTTGGAGCAACGCCCTAGGGTGAAGCGTATGTTGCGCGGAACGTAGAAATGACCATAACCTTCACACTGGTTGCAATTATTCGTTTTATACGATGGAAAAGCTGTTGTATTTATATCGTATTTTATGCTTCTGGCGTTGACTTCTTAGGCCCTAACTATTCCATCTGGTGGAACAACGCCCTAGGGTGAAGTCTAGGTTGCCCGGAAAGTAGAAATGACCATAACTTTCACACTGGTAGCAATTATTCGTTTTATACGATGGAAAAACTGTTCTATTTATTTTATATTTTATGCTTCGGTCGTTGACTTCTAAGGCCCTAACTATTCGATCTGGTGGAGCAACGCCCTAGAGTGAAGCCTAGGTTGCCCGGTACGTAGAAATGACCATCACTATTAAACTGGTTGCAATTATTTGTTTTATACGATGGAAAAGCTGTTGTATTTATATCGTATTTTATGCTTCTGGCGTTGACTTCTTAGGCCCTAACTATTCCATCTGGTGGAACAACGCCCTAGGGTGAAGCCTAGGTTGCCCGGGAAGTAGAAATGACCATAACTTTCACACTGGTAACAATTATTCGTTTTATACGATGGAAAAGCTGTTCTATTTATTTTGTATTTTATGCTTCGGGCGTTGACTTCTAAGGCCCTAACTATTCGATCTGGTAGAGCAACGCCCTAGAGTGAAGCCTAGGTTGCCCGGTACGTAGAAATGACCATAAGTTTCATACTGGTTGCAATTATTCGTTTTATACGATGGAAAAACTGTTGTATTTATATTGTATTTTATGCTTCTGGCGTTCACTTCTTAGGCCCTAACTATTCGATCTGGTGTTACAACGCCCTTGGGTGAAGCCTAGGTTTCGCGGAACGTAGAAATGACCATAGATTTTACACTGGTAGCAATTATTCGTTTTATACAATGGAAAGACCGTTCTATTTATTTTGTATTTTATGCTTCGGGCGTTGACTTCTAAGGCCCTAACTATTCAATCTGTTGGAGCAACGCCCTAGGGTGAAGCCTAGGTTGCTCGGAAAGTAGAAATGACCATAAGTTGCATACTGGTTGCAATTATTCGTTTTATACGATGGAAAAACTGTTGTATTTATATTGTATTTTATGCTTCTGGGGTTGACTTCTAAGGCCCTAAATAATCGATCTGGTGGAGCAATGCCTCAGAATTAAGTCTAGGATGCCCGAAACGCCGAAATGATCATTACTTTCACGCTTGTTGCAATTATTCCTGTTATACGATGAAAAGACTGTTGTATTTTTATTGTATTTTATGCGTCAGGCGTAGACTTCTGAGGCCGTAGCTATTCGATGTGGTGGAAGAACGCCTTACAGTGAAGCCTAGGTTGCCCGGAACGTAGAAATGACCACTACTTTCACACTGGTTGCAGTTATTCCTGTTAAACGATGGAATAACTGTTGCATCTTTATTGTATTTTATGCTTCTGGCGCTGACTTCTAAGGCCGTAACTATTCGATCTGGTGGAGCAACGCCCTAGGGTGAAGGGTAGGTTGCGCGGAACGTAGCAATGACCATAACTTTCACACTGATTGCAATTATTCGTTTTATACGATGGAAAAACTGTTGCATCTTCATCGTATTTTATGCTTCTGGCGTTGACTTCTTAGGCCGTAACTATTCGATCTGGTGGAGCAACGCCCTAGGGTGAAGGGTAGGTTGCGCGGAACGTAGAAATGACCACTGCTTTCACACTGTTTGCAATTATTCATTTAATACGATGGAAATGCTGTAGTATTTGTATCGTATTTTATGCTTCTGGCGTTGACTTCTTAGGCCCTAACTATTCCATCTGGTGGAACAACGCCCTAGGGTGAAGTCTAGGTTGCCCGGAAAGTAGAAATGACCATAACTTTCACACTGGTAGCAATTATTCGTTTTATACGATGGCAAAGCTGTTGTATTTATATTGTATTTTTAGCTTCTGGCGTTGACTTCTTAGGCCCTAACTATTCGATCAGGTGGATCGATGCCTCAGAGTTAAGTCTAGGATGCCCGAAACGCCGAAATGATCATTACTTTCACGCTTGTTGCAATTATTCCTGTTATAGGATGGAAAGACTGTTTTATTTTTATTGTATTTTATACTTCAGGCGTTGACTTCTGAGGCCGTAGCTATTCGATGTGGTGGAAGAACGCCATACAGTGAAGCCTAGGTTGCCCGGAACGTAGAAATGACCATTACTTTCACACTGTTTGCAATTATTCCTTTTATACGATGGAAAAGCTGTTGTATTTATATCGTATTTTATGCTTCTGGCGTTGACTTCTAAGGACCTAGCTATTCGGTCTGGTGGAGCAACGCCCTAGAGTGAAGCCTAGGTTGCTCGGAATGTAGAAATGACCATAACTTTCACACTGGTTGCAATTATTCGTTTTATACGATGGAAAAACTGTTGCATCTTTATCGCATTTTGTGCTTCTGGCGTTGACTTCTTAGGCCGTAACTATTCGATCAGGTGGAGCACCGGCCTGGAGTGAAACCTAGGTTGCCCGGAACGTAGAAATGACCACTACTATCACACTGGTTGCAAATTATTCCTGCTATACGATGGAAAAGCTGTTGTATTTTTATTGCATTTTATGCTTCGGGCATTGACTTCTAAGGCCCTAACTATTCAATCTGTTGGAGCAACGCCCTAGGGTGAAGCGTATGTTGCGCGGAACGTAGAAATGACCATAACCTTCACACTGGTTGCAATTATTCGTTTTATACGATGGAAAAGCTGTTGTATTTATATCGTATTTTATGCTTCTGGCGTTGACTTCTTAGGCCCTAACTATTCCATCTGGTGGAACAACGCCCTAGGGTGAAGTCTAGGTTGCCCGGAAAGTAGAAATGACCATAACTTTCACACTGGTAGCAATTATTCGTTTTATACGATGGAAAAACTGTTCTATTTATTTTATATTTTATGCTTCGGTCGTTGACTTCTAAGGCCCTAACTATTCGATCTGGTGGAGCAACGCCCTAGAGTGAAGCCTAGGTTGCCCGGTACGTAGAAATGACCATCACTATTAAACTGGTTGCAATTATTTGTTTTATACGATGGAAAAGCTGTTGTATTTATATCGTATTTTATGCTTCTGGCGTTGACTTCTTAGGCCCTAACTATTCCATCTGGTGGAACAACGCCCTAGGGTGAAGCCTAGGTTGCCCGGGAAGTAGAAATGACCATAACTTTCACACTGGTAACAATTATTCGTTTTATACGATGGAAAAGCTGTTCTATTTATTTTGTATTTTATGCTTCGGGCGTTGACTTCTAAGGCCCTAACTATTCGATCTGGTAGAGCAACGCCCTAGAGTGAAGCCTAGGTTGCCCGGTACGTAGAAATGACCATAAGTTTCATACTGGTTGCAATTATTCGTTTTATACGATGGAAAAACTGTTGTATTTATATTGTATTTTATGCTTCTGGCGTTCACTTCTTAGGCCCTAACTATTCGATCTGGTGTTACAACGCCCTTGGGTGAAGCCTAGGTTTCGCGGAACGTAGAAATGACCATAGATTTTACACTGGTAGCAATTATTCGTTTTATACAATGGAAAGACCGTTCTATTTATTTTGTATTTTATGCTTCGGGCGTTGACTTCTAAGGCCCTAACTATTCAATCTGTTGGAGCAACGCCCTAGGGTGAAGCCTAGGTTGCTCGGAAAGTAGAAATGACCATAAGTTGCATACTGGTTGCAATTATTCGTTTTATACGATGGAAAAACTGTTGTATTTATATTGTATTTTATGCTTCTGGGGTTGACTTCTAAGGCCCTAAATAATCGATCTGGTGGAGCAATGCCTCAGAATTAAGTCTAGGATGCCCGAAACGCCGAAATGATCATTACTTTCACGCTTGTTGCAATTATTCCTGTTATACGATGAAAAGACTGTTGTATTTTTATTGTATTTTATGCGTCAGGCGTAGACTTCTGAGGCCGTAGCTATTCGATGTGGTGGAAGAACGCCTTACAGTGAAGCCTAGGTTGCCCGGAACGTAGAAATGACCACTACTTTCACACTGGTTGCAGTTATTCCTGTTAAACGATGGAATAACTGTTGCATCTTTATTGTATTTTATGCTTCTGGCGCTGACTTCTAAGGCCGTAACTATTCGATCTGGTGGAGCAACGCCCTAGGGTGAAGGGTAGGTTGCGCGGAACGTAGCAATGACCATAACTTTCACACTGATTGCAATTATTCGTTTTATACGATGGAAAAACTGTTGCATCTTCATCGTATTTTATGCTTCTGGCGTTGACTTCTTAGGCCGTAACTATTCGATCTGGTGGAGCAACGCCCTAGGGTGAAGGGTAGGTTGCGCGGAACGTAGAAATGACCACTGCTTTCACACTGTTTGCAATTATTCATTTAATACGATGGAAATGCTGTAGTATTTGTATCGTATTTTATGCTTCGGGCGTAGACTTCATAGGCCCTAACATTTCGATCTGGTGGAGCAACGCCCGACAGTGAAGCCTAGGTTGCCCGGAACGTAGATATGACCATAACCTTCACAGAGGTTGCAATTATTCGTTTTATACGGTGTAAAGGCTGTTGTATTTATTTTGTATTTTATTCTTCTGGTGTTCACTTCTTAGGCCCTAACTATTCGATCTGGTGGAACAACGCCGTAGAGTGAAGCCTAGGTTGCCCGGAACGTAGAAATGAGCATTAGTTTCACACTGTTTGTAATTATTCCTTTTATACGATGGAAAAGCTGTTGTATTTATATCGTATTTTATGCTTCTGGCGTTGACTTCTAAGGACCTAACTATTCGATCTGGTGGAGCAACGCCCTAGAGTGAAGCGTAGGTTGCTCGGAATGTAGGAATGACCATAACTTTCACACTGATTGCAATTATTCGTTTTATACGATGGAATAACTGTTGTACTTATATTGTATTCTATCCTTCTGGCGTTGAATTGTAAGTCCCTAGCTATTCGATCTGGTAGAACAACGCCCTAGAGTGAAACCTAGGTTATCCGGAACGTAGAAATGACCAGTACATTCACACTGGTTGCAGTTATTCCTGTTAAACGATGGAAAAACTGTTGCATCTTTATTGTATTTTATGCTTCGGGCGTTGACTTCTAAGGCCCTAGCTATTCGATCTGTTCGAGCAACGCCATAGAGTGAAGCCTAGGTTGCTCGGAATGTAGAAATGACCATAACTTTCACACTGGTTGCAATTACTCGTTTTATACGATGGAAAAACTGTTGCATCTTTATCGTATTTTATGCTTCTGGCGTTGACTTCTGAGGCCGTTGCTATTCGATGTGGTGGAAGAACGCCATAGAGTGAAGCCTAGGAAGCCCGGAACGTAGAAATGTCCATATCTTTCACACTGTTTGCAATTATTCATTTTATACGATGGCAAAGCTGTTGTATTTATATTGTATTTTTAGCTTCTGGCGTTGACTTCTTAGGCCCTAACTATTCGATCAGGTGGATCGATGCCTCAGAGTTAAGTCTAGGATGCCCGAAACGCCGAAATGATCATTACTTTCACGCTTGTTGCAATTATTCCTGTTATAGGATGGAAAGACTGTTGTATTTTTATTGTATTTTATACTTCAGGCGTTGACTTCTGAGGCCGTAGCTATTCGATGTGGTGGAAGAACGCCATACAGTGAAGCCTAGGTTGCCCGGAACGTAGAAATGACCATTACTTTCACACTGTTTGCAATTATTCCTTTTATACGATGGAAAAGCTGTTGTATTTATATCGTATTTTATGCTTCTGGCGTTGGCTTCTAAGGACCTAGCTATTCGGTCTGGTGGAGCAACGCCCTAGGGTGAAGCCTAGGTTGCTCGGAATGTAGAAATGACCATAACTTTCACACTGGTTGCAATTATTCGTTTTATACGATGGAAAAACTGTTGCATCTTTATCGTATTTTGTGCTTCTGGCGTTGACTTCTTAGGCCGTAACTATTCGATCTGGTGGAGCACCGGCCTGGAGTGAAACCTAGGTTGCCCGGAACGTAGAAATGACCACTACTATCACACTGGTTGCAAATTATTCCTGCTATACGATGGAAAAGCTGTTGTATTTTTATTGCATTTTATGCTTCGGGCATTGACTTCTAAGGCCCTAACTATTCAATCTGTTGGAGCAACGCCCTAGGGTGAAGCGTATGTTGCCCGGAACGTAGAAATGACCATAACCTTCACACTGGTTGCAATTATTCGTTTTATACGATGGAAAAGCTGTTGTATTTATACCGTATTTTATGCTTCGGGCGTTGACTTCTTAGGCCCTAGCTATTCGATCTGGTGGAGCAACGCCCTAGAGTGAAACCTAGGCTACCCGGAACGTAGAAATGACCACTACTTTCACACTGTTTGCAATTATTCATTTAATACGATGGAAATGCTGTTTTATTTATTTTGCATTTTGTGCTTCGGGCGTTGACTTCTAAGGCCCTAACTATTCGATCTGGTGGAGCAACGCCCTAGAGTGAAGCCTAGGTTGCCCGGAACGTAGAAATGACCATAACTTTCACACTGGTTGCTATCATTCGATTTATACGATGGAAAAACTGTTACATTTACACTGTATTTTATACTTCTGGCGTTGACTTCTTAGGCCCTAACTGTTCGATCTGGTGGAACAACGCCCTAGAGTGAAGCCTAGGTTAATCGGAACGTAGGAATGACCAGTACATTCACACTGGTTGCAGTTATTCCTGTAGAACAATGGAAAAACTGTTGCACCTGTATTGTATTTTATGCTTCTGGCGTTGACTTCTAAAGCCCTAACTATTCGATCTGGTGGAGCAACGCCCTAGGGTGAAGCCTAGGTTGGCCGGAATGTAGAAATGTCCATAACTTTCACACTGGTTCCAATTATTCGTTTTATATGATTGAAAAGCTGTTGTATTTATATTGTATTTTATGCTTCTGGCGTTGACTTCTTAGGCCCTAACTATTCCCTCTGGTGGGTCAACGCCCTAGAGTGAAACCTGCGTTGCCCGGAACGTAGAAATGACCATTCCTTTCACACTGCTTGCAATTATTCCTGCTATACGATGGAAAAACTGTTGTATTTTATTTCTATTTTATGCTTTTAGCGATGAATTCTAAGTCCCTAGCTATTCGATCTGGTGTAGCAACGCCCTAGAGTGAAGCCTAGGTTGCCCAGAACGTAGAACAAACCATTACCTCCACCCTGGTTGCAATTATTCCTGTTATACGATGGAAAAACTGTTGCATCTTTATGGTATTTTATGCTTCTGGCGTTGACTTCTTAGGCCCTAACATTTCGATCTGGTGGAGCAACGCCCGACAGTGAAGCCTAGGTTGCCCGGAACGTAGATATGACTATAACCTTCACACAGGTTGCAATTATTCGTTTTATACAGTGTAAAGTCTGTTGTGTTTATTTTGTGTTTTATTCTTCTGGTGTTGACTTCTTAGGCCGTAACTATCCGATCTGGTGGAGCAACGCCCTATAGTGAAGCCTAGGTTGCCCGGAACGTAGAAATGACCACTACTATCACACTGGTTGCAAATTATTCCTGTCATATGATGGAAAAACTGCTGTATTTTTATTGCATTTTATGCTTCGGGCATTGACTTCTAAGGCCCTAACTATTCAATCTGTGGGAGGTACGCCCTAGGGTGAAGCCTAGGTTGCCCGGAAAGTAGAAATGACCATAACTTTCATACTGGTTGCAATTATTCGTTTTATACGATGAAAAAACTGTTGCATCTTTATTGTATTTTACGCTTCTGGCGTCGACTTCTAAGGCTCTAACTATTGGATCTGATGGAGCGACGCCCTAGAGTGAAGCCTAGGTTGCCCGGAACGTAGAAATGACCATTACTTTCACACTGTTTGCAATTATTCATTTTGTACGATGGTAAAGCTGTTGTATTTATATTGTATTTTATGCCTCTGTCGTTGACTTCTAAGGCCGTAGCTGTTAGATGTGGTGGAGCAACGCCCTAGAGTGACGCCTAGGTTGCCCTGAACGTAGAAATGACCACTACAATCACACTGGTTGCAAATTATTCCTGCTATACGATGGAAAAACTGTTGTACTTTTATTGCATTTTATGCTTCTGGCGATGACTTCTAAGGCCCTAAATATTCGATCTGGTTGAGCAATGCCTCAGAGTTAAGTCTAGGATGCCCGAAACGCCGAAATGATCATTACTTTCACGCTTGTTGCAATTATTCCTGTTATGCGATGAAAAGACTGTTGTATTTTTATTGTATTTTATGCTTCAGGCGTGGACTTCTGAGGCCGTAGCTATTCGATGTGGTGGAAGAACGCCATACAGAGAAGCCTAGGTTGCCCGGAACGTAGAAATGAACACTACTTTCACACTGTTTGCAATTATTCATTTAATACGATGGAAATGCTGTTGTATTTATATCGTGATTTATGCTTCGGGCGTTGACTTCCTAGGCCCTAACATTTCGATCTGGTGGAGCAACGCCCGACAGTGAAGCCTAGGTTGCCCGGAACGTAGATATGACCATAACCTTCACACAGGTTGCAATTAATCGTTTTATACGGTGTAAAGGCTGTTGTATTTATTTTGTATTTTATTCTTCTGGTGTTGACTTCTTAGGCCCTAACTATTCGATCTGGTGGAACAACGCCGTAGAGTGAAGCCTAGGTTGCCCGAACGTAGAAATGACCATTACTTTCACACTGTTTGCAATTATTCCTTTTATACGATGGAAAAGCTGTTGTATTTATATCGTATTTTATGCTTCTGGCGTTGACTTCTAAGGACCTAACTGTTCGATCTGGTGGAACAACGCCCTAGAGTGAAGCCTAGGTTGCTCGGATTGTAGAAATGACCATAACTTTCACACTGATTGCAATTATTCGTTTTATACGATGGAAAAACTGTTGCATCTTCATCGTATTTTATGCTTCTGGCGTTGACTCCTTAGGCCGTAACTATTCGATCTGGTGGAGCAACGCCCTGGAGTGAAACCTGGGTTGCCCGGAACGTAGAAATGACCACTACTATCACACTGGTTGCAAATTATTCCTGCTATACGATGGAAAAACTGTTGTATTTTTATTGCATTATTTGCTTCTGGCGTTCACTTCTTAGGACCTAACTATTCGATCTGGTGGAACAACGGCCTAGGGTGAAGCCTAGGTTGCCCGGAACGTAGAAATGACCATAACTTTCACACTGGTTGCAATTATTTGTTTTATACGATTGAAAAGCTGTTGTATTTATATCGTATTTTATGCTTCTGGCGTTGACTTCTTAGGCCCTAACTATTCCATCTGGTGGAACAACGTCCTAGAGTATAGCCCAGGTTGCGCGGTACGTAGAAATGACCATAACTTTCACACTGGTAGCAATTATTCGTTTTATACAATGGAAAAACTGTTCTATTTATATTGTATTTTATGCTTCTGGCGTTGACTACTTAGGCCCTAACTATTCGATCTTGTGGAACAACGCACTAGAGTGAAACCTAGGTTATTCGGAACGTAGAAATGACCATAACTTTCACACTGGTTACCATTATTCGTTTTATACGATGGAAAAGTTGTTGTATTTATATCGTATTTTATGCTTCTGGCGTTGACTTTTAAGGCCGTAGCTATTAGATGTGGTGGAGCATCGCCCTAGAGTGTCGCATAGGTTGCCCGGAACATAGAAATGACCATTACTTTCACAATTTTTGCAAATATTCATTTTATACGATGGAAAAACTGTTGTACTTATATTGTATTTTATTCTTCTGGCGTTGAATTCTAAGTCCCTAGCTATTCTATCTGGTGGAGCAACGCCCTAGAGTGAAACCTAGGTTACCCGGAACGTAGAAATGACCAGTACTTTCACACTGGTTGCAGTTATTCCTGTTATACGATGGAAAAACTGTTGCACCTTTACTGTATTTTATGCATCTCGCGTTGACATCTAAGGCCCCAACTATTCGATCTGGTGGAGCAACGCCCTAGAGTGAAGCCTAGGTTGCCCGGAACGTAGAAATGACCAGTACTTTCACACTGGTTGCAGTTATTCGTTTTATACAATGGAGCAACTGTTCTATTTATTTTGCATTTTATGCTTCGGGTGTTGACCTCTAAGGCCCTAAATATTCGATCTGGTGGAGCAACGACCCAGAGTGAAGCCTAAGTTGCCCGGAGCGTAGAAATGACTATTACATTCACACTGGTTGCAATTATTCCGGTTATACGATGGAAAAGCTGTTGTATTTTTATTGCATTCTATGCTTCTGGCGTTTAATTCTAAGTCGCTAGCTATTCGATCTGGTGGAGCAACGACCCAGAGTGAAGCCTAGGTTGCCCGGAACGTAGAAATGACCACTACAATCACACTGGTTGCAAACTATTCCTGCTATACTATGGAAAAACTGTTGCACCTTTATTGTGTTTTATGCTTCTGGCGTTGACTTCATAGGCCCTAAATATTCGACCTGGTGGAGCCACGTCCTAGAGTGAAGCCTAGGTTGACCGGAACGTAGGACATACCATTAGCTTCACACTGGTGGCAATTATACCTGTTATACGATGGAAAAACTGTTGCACCCTTTTTGTATTTTATGCTTCTGGCGTTGACTCCGTAGGCCCTAACTATTCGATCTGGTGGAGCAACGTCCTAGAGTGAAGCCTAGGTTGACCGGAACGTAGAAATGACCATTACTTTCACACTGTTTGCAATTATTCCTTTTATACGATGGAAAAGCTGTTGTATTTATATCGTATTTTATGCTTCTGGCGTTGACTTCTAAGGACCTAACTGTTCGATCTGGTGGAACATACGCCCTAGAATGAAGCCTGGGTTGCTCGGATTGTAGAAATGACCATAACTTTCACACTGATTGCAATTATTCGTTTTATACGATGGAAAAACTGTTGCATCTTCATCGTATTTTATGCTTCTGGCGTTGACTTCTTGGGCCCTAACTATTTGATCTGGTGGAGCAACGCCCTAAAGTGAAGCCTAGGCTGCCCGGAACGTAGAAGTGACCATAACTTCCACACTGGTTGCTATCATTCGTTTTATATGATGGAAAAACTGTTGTATTTATATTGTATTTTATGCTTCTGGCGTTCACTTCTTAGGCCGTAGCTATTCGATCTGAAGGTGCAACGCCCTGGAGAGAAACCTAGGTTGCCCGGAACGTAGAAATGACCACTACTATCACACTGTATGCAGTTATTCCTGTTATACGAATGAAAAACTGTTGCATCTTTATTGTATTTTATGCTTCTGGCGTTGAATTCTAAGGCCCTAACTATTCGATCAGGTGGCGCAACGCCCTAGAGTGATACCTAGGTTGCTCGAAATGTAGAAATGACCATAACTTTCACACTGGATGCAATTATTCATTTTATACGATGGAAAAACTGTTGTACTTATACTGTATTTTATACTTATGGCGTTGAATTCTAAGTCCCTAGCTATTCGATATGGTGGAGCAACGCCCTAGACTGAAACCTAGGTTACCCGGACGTAGAAATGACCAGTACTTTCACACTGTTTGCAAATATACATTATATACGATGGAAAATCTGTTGTATTTATGTTGCATTTTATGCTTCTGGCTTTGACATCTATGGCCCTAACTGTTTGATCTGGTGGAGCAACGCCCCAGAGTGATGCCTAGGTTGCCCGGAACGTAGAAATGACCATATCTTTCACACTGGTTGCTATTATTCGTTTTATACGATGGAAAAACTGTTATATTTATATTTTATTTTATGCTTCGGGCATTGACTTCTAAGGCCCTAACTATTCAATCTGTTGGAGCAACGCCCTAGGGTGAAGCCTAGGTTGCCCGGAGCATAAAAATGACCATAACTTTGACACTGGTTGCAATTATTCGTTTTATATGATGGAAAAGCTGTTGTATTTATATCGTATTTTATGCTTCTGGCGTTGACTTCTTAGGCCCTAACTATTCCATCTGGTGGAACAACGCCCTAGGGTGAAGCCTAGGTTGCCCGGAACGTAGAAATGACCATAACTTTTACACTGCTTGCATTTATTCGTTTTATACAATGGAAAAACTGTTCTATTTATTTTGCATTTTATGCTCCGGGCGTTGACTTCTAAGGCCCTAACTGTTTGATCTGGAGGTGAAACGCCCTAGAGTGAAGCCTAGATTGCCCGGTACGTAGAAATGACCATTACTTTCACACTGCATGCAAATATACATTATATACGATGGAAAATCTGTTGTATTTATGTAGTATTTTATGCTTCCGGCGTTGACTTCTTAGGCCCTAACTATTTGATCTGGTGGAGCAACGCCCTAAAGTGAAACCTAGGTTGCCCGGAACGTAGAAGTGACCATATCTTCCACACTGGTTGCAATTATTCATTTAATATGATGGAAAAGCTGTTGTATTTATATCGTATTTTATGCTTCGGGCGTTGACTTCTTAGGCCCTAACATTTCGATCTGGTGGAGCAACGCCCTACAGTGAAGCCTAGGTTGCCCGGAACGTAGATATGACCATAACCTTCACACAGGTTGCAATTATTCGTTTTATACGGTGTAAAGGCTGTTGTGTTTATTTTGTGTTTTATTCTTCTGGTGTTGACTTCCTAGGCCCTATCTATTCGATCTGGTGGGACAACGCCGTAGAGTGAAGCCCGGAAAGTAGAAATGACCATTGCTTTCACACTGTTTGCAATTACTCCTTTAATATGATGGAAAAGCTGTTGTATTTATATCGTATTTTATGCTTCTGGCGTCGACTTCTAAGGACCTAACTATTCGATCTGGTGGAGCAACGCCCTAGAATGAACCCTAGGTTGCTCGGAATGTAGAAATGACCATAACTTCCACACTGGTTGCAATTATTCGTTTTATACCATGGAAAAACTGTTGCATCTTTATCGTATTCTATGCTTCTGGCGTTGACTTCTTAGGCCGTACCTATTCGATCTGGTGGAGCAACGCCCTGGAGTGAAACCTAGGTTGCCGGGAAGTAGAAATGACCATTACATTCACACTGGTTGCAGTTATTCCTGTTATACGATGGAACAAATGTTGCATCTTTATTGTATTTTATGCTTCTGGCGTTTAATTCTAAGTCCCTAGCTGTTCGATCTGGTGGAGCAACGACCCAGAGTGAAGCCTAAGTTGCCCGGAGCGTAGAAATGACTATTACATTCACAGTGGTTGCAATTATTCCGGTTATACGATGGAAAAGCTGTTGTATTTTTATTGCATTCTATGCTTCTGGCGTTTAATTCTAAGTCGCTAGCTATTCGATCTGGTGGAGCAACGACCCAGAGTGAAGCCTAGGTTGTCCGGAACGTAGAAATGGCCATTACTTTCACACTGTTTGCAATTATTCATTTTGTACGATGGTAAAGCTGTTGTATTTATATTGTATTTTATGCCTCTGGCGTTGACTTCTAAGGCCGTAGCTGTTAGATGTGGTGGAGCAACGCCCTAGAGTGACGCCTAGGTTGCCGGGAAGTAGAAATGACCATTACATTCACACTGGTTGCAGTTATTCCTGTTATACGATGGAACAAATGTTGCATCTTTATTGTATTTTATGCTTCTGGCGTTTAATTCTAAGTCCCTAGCTGTTCGATCTGGTGGAGCAACGACCCAGAGTGAAACCTAGGTTACCCGGAACGTAGAAATGACCAGTACTTTCACACTGGTTGCAGTTATTCCTGTTATACGATGGAAAAACTGTTGCACCTTTACTGTATTTTATGCATCTCGCGTTGACATCTAAGGCCCCAACTATTCGATCTGGTGGAGCAACGCCCTAGAGTGAAGCCTAGGTTGCCCGGAACGTAGAAATGACCAGTACTTTCACACTGGTTGCAGTTATTCGTTTTATACAATGGAGCAACTGTTCTATTTATTTTGCATTTTATGCTTCGGGTGTTGACTTCTAAGGCCCTAAATATTCGATCTGGTGGAGCAACGCCCTAGAGTGAAGCCTAGGTTGCCGGGAAGTAGAAATGACCATTACATTCACACTGGTTGCAGTTATTCCTGTTATACGAAGGAACAAATGTTGCATCTTTATTGTATTTTATGCTTCTGGCGTTTAATTCTAAGTCCCTAGCTGTTCGATCTGGTGGAGCAACGACCCAGAGTGAAGCCTAAGTTGCCCGGAGCGTAGAAATGACTATTACATTCACACTGGTTGCAATTATTCCGGTTATACGATGGAAAAGCTGTTGTATTTTTATTGCATTCTATGCTTCTGGCGTTTAATTCTAAGTCGCTAGCTATTCGATCTGGTGGAGCAACGACCCAGAGTGAAGCCTAGGTTGTCCGGAACGTAGAAATGGCCATTACTTTCACACTGTTTGCAATTATTCATTTTGTACGATGGTAAAGCTGTTGTATTTATATTGTATTTTATGCCTCTGGCGTTGACTTCTAAGGCCGTAGCTGTTAGATGTGGTGGAGCAACGCCCTAGAGTGACGCCTAGGTTGCCCGGAACGTAGAAATGACCACTACAATCACACTGGTTGCAAACTATTCCTGCTATACTATGGAAAAACTGTTGCACCTTTATTGTGTTTTATGCTTCTGGCGTTGACTTCATAGGCACTAAATATTCGACCTGGTGGAGCCACGTCCTAGAGTGAAGCCTAGGTTGACCGGAACGTAGGACATACCATTAGCTTCACACTGGTGGCAATTATACCTGTTATACGATGGAAAAACTGTTGCACCCTTTTTGTATTTTATGCTTCTGGCGTTGACTCCGTAGGCCCTAACTATTCGATCTGGTGGAGCAACGTCCTAGAGTGAAGCCTAGGTTGACCGGAACGTAGAAATGACCATAACTTTCACACTGGTTACCTTTATTCGTTTTATACGATGGAAAAGCTGTTGCATTTATATCGTGTTTTATGCTTCTGGCGTTCACTTTTAAGGCCGTAGCTATTAGATGTGGTGGAGCAACGCCTTAGAGTGTCGCATAGGTTGCCCGGAACGTAGAAATGACCATTACTTTCACAATTTTTGCAAATATTCATTTTATACGATGGAAAAACCGTTGTACTTATATTGTATTTTATCCTTCTGGCGTTGAATTCTAAGTCCCTAGCTATTCGATCTGGTGGAGCAACGACTTAGGGTGAAACCTAGGTTACCCGGAACGTAGAAATGACCATAACTTTCACACTGGTTGCTATTATTCGTTGTATACAATGGAAAAGCTGTTGTACTTATATTGTCTTTTATTCTTCTGGCGTTGAATTCTAAGTCCCTAGCTATTCTATCTGGAGGAGCAACGCCCTAGAGTGAAGCTTAGGTTGCCCGGGAAGTAGAAATGACCATAGCTTTCACACTGGTTGCAATTATTCCTGTTACACGATGGAAAAACTGTTGCACCTTTATTGTGTTTTATGCTTCTGGCGTTGACTCCAAAGGCCCTAAATATTCGATCTGGTGGAGCAACGTCCTAGAGTGAAGCCTAGGTTGCTCGGATTGTAGAAATGACCATAACTTTCACACTGATTGCAATTATTCGTTTTATACGATGGAAAAACTGTTGCATCTTCATCGTATTTTATGCTTCTGGCGTTGACTTCTTGGGCCCTAACTATTTGATCTGGTGGAGCAACGCCCTAAAGTGAAGCCTAGGCTGCCCGGAACGTAGAAGTGACCATAACTTCCACACTGGTTGCTATCATTCGTTTTATATGATGGAAAAACTGTTGTATTTATATTGTATTTTATGCTTCTGGCGTTCACTTCTTAGGCCGTAGCTATTCGATCTGAAGGTGCAACGCCCTGGAGAGAAACCTAGGTTGCCCGGAACGTAGAAATGACCACTACTATCACACTGTATGCAGTTATTCCTGTTATACGAATGAAAAACTGTTGCATCTTTATTGTATTTTATGCTTCTGGCGTTGACTTCTAAGGCCCTAACTATTCGATCAGGTGGCGCAACGCCCTAGAGTGATACCTAGGTTGCTCGAAATGTAGAAATGACCATAACTTTCACACTGGATGCAATTATTCATTTTATACGATGGAAAAACTGTTGTACTTATACTGTATTTTATTCTTATGGCGTTGAATTCTAAGTCCCTAGCTATTCGATATGGTGGAGCAACGCCCTAGACTGAAACCTAGGTTACCCGGACGTAGAAATGACCAGTACTTTCATACTGTTTGCAGTTATTCCTGTTATACGATGGAAAAACTTTTGCCTCTATATTGTATTTTATGCTTACGGCGTTGACTTCTAAGGCCCTAGCTATTCTATTTGGTGGAGCAACGCCCTAGAGTGGGGCCTAGGTTGCCCGGTACGTAGAAATGTCCATTACTTTCACACTGTTTGCAAATATACATTATATACGATGGAAAATCTGTTGTATTTATGTTGCATTTTATGCTTCTGGCTTTGACATCTATGGCCCTAACTGTTTGATCTGGTGGAGCAACGCCCCAGAGTGATGCCTAGGTTGCCCGGAACGTAGAAATGACCATATCTTTCACACTGGTTGCTATTATTCGTTTTATACGATGGAAAAACTGTTATATTTATATTTTATTTTATGCTTCGGGCATTGACTTCTAAGGCCCTAACTATTCAATCTGTTGGAGCAACGCCCTAGGGTGAAGCCTAGGTTGCCCGGAGCATAAAAATGACCATAACTTTGACACTGGTTGCAATTATTCGTTTTATACGATGGAAAAGCTGTTGTATTTATATCGTATTTTATGCTTCTGGCGTTGACTTCTTAGGCCCTAACTATTCCATCTGGTGGAACAACGCCCTAGGGTGAAGCCTAGGTTGCCCGGCACGTAGAAATGACCATAACTTTTACACTGCTTGCATTTATTCGTTTTATACAATGGAAAAACTGTTCTATTTATTTTGCATTTTATGCTCCGGGCGTTGACTTCTAAGGCCCTAACTGATTGATCTGGAGGTGAAACGCCCTAGAGTGAAGCCTAGATTGCCCGGTACGTAGAAATGACCATTACTTTCACACTGCATGCAAATATACATTATATACGATGTAAAATCTGTTGTATTTATGTAGTATTTTATGCTTCCGGCGTTGACTTCTTAGGCCCTAACTATTTGATCTGGTGGAGCAACGCCCTAAAGTGAAACCTAGGTTGCCCGGAACGTAGAAGTGACCATATCTTCCACACTGGTTGCAATTATTCATTTAATATGATGGAAAAGCTGTTGTATTTATATCGTATTTTATGCTTTGGGCGTTGACTTCTTAGGCCCTAACATTTCGAGCTGGTGGAGCAACGCCCTACAGTGAAGCCTAGGTTGCCCGGAACGTAGATATGACCATAACCTTCACACAGGTTGCAATTATTCGTTTTATACGGTGTAAAGGCTGTAGTGTTTATTTTGTGTTTTATTCTTCTGGTGTTGACTTCTTAGGCCCTATCTATTCGATCTGGTGGGACAACGCCGTAGGGTGAAGACCGGAACGTAGAAATGACCATTACTTTCACACTGTTTGCAATTACTCCTTTAATATGATGGAAAAGCTGTTGTATTTATATCGTATTTTATGCTTCTGGCGTCGACTTCCAAGGACCTAACTATTCGATCTGGTGGAGCATCGCCCTAGAATGAACCCTAGGTTGCTCGGAATGTAGAAATGACCAAAGCTTCCACACTGGTTGCAATTATTCGTTTTATACGATGGAAAAACTGTTGCATCTTTATCGTATTTTATGCTTCTGGCGTTGACTTCTTAGGCCGTACCTATTCGATCTGGTGGAGCAACGCCCTGGAGTGAAACCTAGGTTGCCCGGAACGTAGAAACGACCACTACTATCACACTGGTTATAAATTATTCCTGCTATACGATGGAAAAACTGTTGTATTTTTATTGCATTTTATGCTTCGGGCATTGACTTCTAAGGCCCTAACTATTCAATCTGTTGGAGCAACGCCCTAGGGTGAAGCCTAGGTTGCCCGGAACATAAAAATGACCATAACTTTGTCACTGGTTGCAATTATTCGTTTTATACGATGGAAAAGCTGTTGTATTTATATCGTATTTTATGCTTCTGGCGTTGACTTCTTAGGCCCTAACTATTCCATCTGGTGGAACAACGCCCTAGGGTGAAGCCTAGGTTGCCCGGAACGTAGAAATGACCATAACTTTTACACTGCTTGCATTTATTCGTTTTATACAATGGAAAAACTGTTCTATTTATTTTGCATTTTATGCTCCGGGCGTTGACTTCTAAGGCCCTAACTGTTTGATCTGGAGGTGAAACGCCCTAGAGTGAAGCCTAGATTGCCCGGTACGTAGAAATGACCATTACTTTCACACTGCATGCATATATACATTATATACGATGGAAAATCTGTTGTATTTATGTAGTATTTTATGCTTCCGGCGTTGACTTCTTAGGCCCTAACTATTTGATCTGGTGGAGCAACGCCCTAAAGTGAAACCTAGGTTGCCCGGAACGTAGAAGTGACCATATCTTCCACACTGGTTGCAATTATTCATTTAATATGATGGAAAAGCTGTTGTATTTATATCGTATTTTATGCTTTGGGCGTTGACTTCTTAGGCCCTAACATTTCGAGCTGGTGGAGCAACGCCCTAGAGCGAAGCCTAGGTTGCCCGGTACGTAGAAATGACCATCACTTTCATACTGGTTGCAATTATTCATTTTATATGATGGAAAAACTGTTGTATTTATATTGTATTTTATGTTTCGGGCGTTGACTTCTAAGGCCCTAACTATACGATCTGGTGGAGCAACGCCCTAGAGTGAAGCCTAGGTTGCCCGGAACGTAGAAATGATCATCACTTTCACACTGGTTGCAATTACTCCTGTTATACGATGGAAAAGCTGTTGTATTTATATTGTATTTTATGCTTCTGTCGTTGACTTCTAAGGCCGTAGCTATTTGTTGTGGTGGAGCTACGCCCTAGAATGAAACCTAGGTTACCCGGAACGTAGAAATGGCCAGTACTTTCACACTGTTTGCAGTTATTCCTGTTATTCGATGGAAAAACTGTTGCATCTCTATTGTATTTTATGCTTCTGGCGTTGACTTCTAAGGCCGTAGCTATTAGATGTGGTGGAGCAACGCCCTAGAGTGAAGCCTAGGTTGCCCGGAACGTAGAAATGATCATCACTTTCACACTGGTTGCAATTACTCCTGTTATACGATGGAAAAGCTGTTGTATTTATATTGTATTTTATGCTTCTGTCGTTGACTTCTAAGGCCGTAGCTATTTGTTGTGGTGGAACAATGCCCTAGAGTGAAGCCTAGGTTGCCCGGAACGTAGGACATACCATTATATTCACACTGGCTGCAATTACTCCTGTTATACGATGGAAAAACTGTTGTACTTTTATTGTATTTTATGCTTCTGGCGTTTAATTCTATGTCCCTAGCTATTCGATCTGGTGCAGCAACACCCTACAGTGAAGCCTAGGTTGCCCGGAACGTATATATGACCATAACCTACACACAGGTTGCAATTATTCGTTTTATACGATGGAAAGACTGTTCGACTTATTTTGTAGTTTATGTTTCTGGCGCTGACTTCTACAGCCCTAACTCTTCGATCTGGTTTAGCAACGGCCTGGAGTGAAGCCTAGGTTGCCCGGAGCGTAGGTCTTACCTCTACCTTCACACTGGTTGCAATTATTCCTGTTATACGATGGAAAAACTGTTGTACTTTTATTGTATTTTATGCTTCTGGCGTTTAATTCTATGTCCCTAGCTATTCGATCTGGTGCAGCAACACCCTACAGTGAAACCTAGGTTGCCCGGAACGTAGAAATAACCATTACTTTCACACTGGTTGCAATTATTCCTGTTATACAATGGAAAAACTGTTGTATTTTTATTGTATTTTGCGCTTCTGGCGTTTAATTCTAAGTCCCTAGCTATTCGATATGGTGGAGCAATGCCCTAGAGTGAAGCCTAGGTAGCCCGGATCGTAGAAATGAGCATTACTTTCACACTGGTTGCAATTACTCATTTTATACGATGGAAAAGCTGTTGTATTTGTATTTTGCTTTATGCTTCTGCCGTTGACTTCTAAGGCCGTAGCTATTAGATGTGGTGGAGCAACGTCCTAGAGTGACGGCTAGGTTGCCTGGAACGTAGAAATGACCATCACTTTCACACGGTTTGCCATTATTCCTGTTATAGGATGGAAAGACTGTTGTATTTTTATTGTATTTTATACTTCAGGCGTCGACTTCTGAGGCTGTAGCTATTCGATGTGGTAGAAGAACGCCATAGAGTGAAGCCTAGGTTGCCCGGAACGTAGAAATGACCATAAGTTTCATACTGGTTGCAATTATTCGTTTTATACGATGGAAAAACTGTTGTATTTATATTGCATTTTATGCTTCTGGCGTTCACTTCTTAGGCCCTAACTATTCGATCTGGTGGAACAACGCCCTAGGGTGAAGCCTAGGTTGCCCGGAACGTAGAAATGACCATAACTGTTACACTGGTAGCAATTATTACTTTTATACGATGGAAGAGCTGTTGTATTTATATTGTATTTTATGCCTCTGGCGTTGACTTCTTAGGCCGTAACTATTAGATCTGGTGGAACAACGCCGTAGAGTGAAGCCTAGGTTGCCCGGAACGTAGAAATGACCATTACTTTCACACTGTTTGTAATTATTCCTTTTATATGATGGAAAAGCTGTTGTATTTATATCGTATTTTATGCTCCTGGCGTTGACTTCTAAGGACCTAACTATTCGATCTGGTGGAGCAACGCCCCGGAGTGAAGCCTAGGTTGCCGGAAACGTAGAAATGACCATTACTTTCACAATGTTTGCAATTATTCATTTTATACGATGGAAAAACTGGTGTACTTATATTGTGTTTTATACATCTGGCGTTGACTTCTAAGGCCGTAGCTATTACATGTGGTGGAGCATCGCCCTAGAGTGACGCCTAGGGTGCTCGGAACGTAGAAATGACCATTACTTTCACGCTGTTTGCAATTATTCATTTTATACGATGGAAAAACAGTTGTATTTATATTGCATTTTATGCTTCTGGCGTTCACTTCCTAGGCCCTAACTATTCGATCTGGTGGAACAACGGCCTAGGGTGAAGCCCAGGTTGCCGGAACTTAGAAATGACTATTACTTTTACACTAGTAGCAACTATTCGTTTTATACAATGGAAAAACTGTTTTATTTATCTTGTATTTAATGCTTCGGGCGTTGGCTTCTAAGGCCCTAACTGTTTGATCTAGTGGAGCACCGCCCTAGAGTGAAGCCTAGGTTGCCCGGAACGTAGAAATGACCATAACTTTCACACTGGCTGCTATTATTCGTTTTATACGATGGAAAAACTGTTATATTTATATCTTATTTTATGCTTCTGGCGTTGACTTCTTAGGCCCTAACTATTCGATCTGGTGGAACAACGCCCTAGAGTGAAGCCTAGGTTGCCTGGAACGTAGAAATGACCATCACTTTCACACGGTTTGCCATTATTCCTGTTATAGGATGGAAAGACTGTTGTATTTTTATTGTATTTTATACTTCAGGCGTCGACTTCTGAGGCTGTAGCTATTCGATGTGGTGGAAGAACGCCATAGAGTCAAGCCTAGGTTGCCCGGAACGTAGAAATGACCATAAGTTTCATACTGGTTGCAATTATTCGTTTTATACGATGGAAAAACTGTTGTAGTTATATTGCATTTTATGCTTCTGGCGTTCACTTCTTAGGCCCTAACCATTCGATCTGGTGGAACAACGCCCTAGGGTGAAGCCTAGGTTGCCCGGAACGTAGAAATGACCATAACCTTTACACTGGTAGCAATTATTCCTTTTATACGATGGAAGAGCTGTTGTATTTATATTGTATTTTATGCCTCTGGCGTTGACTTCTAAGGCCGTAACTATTAGATCTGGTGGAACAACGCCGTAGAGTGAAGCCTAGGTTGCCCGGAACGCAGAAATGACCATTACTTTCACACTGTTTGCAATTATTCCTTTTATACGATGAAAAGCTGTTGTATTTATATCGTATTTTATGCTCCTGGCGTTGACTTCTAAGGACCTAACTATTCGATCTGGTGGAGCAACGCCCCGGAGTGAAGCCTAGGTTGCCGGAAACGTAGAAATGACCATTACTTTCACAATGTTTGCAATTATTCATTTTATACGTTGGAAAAACTGGTGTACTTATATTGTATTTTATACATCTGGCGTTGACTTCTAAGGCCGTAGCTATTAGATGTGGTGGACCATCGCCCTAGAGTGACGCCTAGGGTGCTCGGAACGTAGAAATGACCATTACTTTCAGACTGTTTGCAATTAATCATTTTATACGATGGAAAAGCTGTTCTATTTATTTTGTATTTTATGCTTCGGGCGTTGACTTCGAAGCCCCTAACTATTCGATCTGGTGGTGCAACGCATTAGAGTGATGCCTAGGTTGCCTGGAACGGAGAAATAACCATAACTTTCACACTGGTTGCTATTATTCGTTTTATACGATGGAAAACCTGTTATATTTATATTGTATTTTATGCTTCTGGCGTTGACTTCTGAAGCCCTAACTATTCTATCTGGTGGAACAACGCCCTAGAGTGAAGCCTAGGTTGCCGGGAACGTAGAAATGACCACCACATTCACACTGGTTGCAATTATTCCTGTTAAACGATGGAAAAACTCTTGTTTATTTATTGTATTTTATGCTTCTGGCGTTGACTTCTAAGGCCCTAACTATACCATCTGGTGGAGCAACGCCCTAGAGTGTAGCCCAGGTTGCCCGGAACGTAAAAATGATCATCACTTTCACATTGGTTGCAATTATTCCTGTTATACGATGGAAAAACTCTTGTATATTTATTGTATTTTATGCTCCGGGCGTTGACTTCTATGGCCCTACCTATTCGATCTGTTGGAGCAACGCCCTAGAGTGAAGCCTAGGTTGCACAGAACGTAGAAATGACCTTTACTTTCACACTGGTTGCAATTATTCCTGTTATACGATGGAAAAGCTGTTGTATTTATATTGTATTTTATGCTTCTGTCGTTGACTTCTAAGGCCGTAGCTATTAGTTGTGGTGGAGCAACGCCCTAGAGTGACGCCTAGGTTGCCGGAACTTAGAAATGACCATTACTTTCACAATGTTTGCAATTATTCATTTTATACGATGGAAAAACTGTTGTACTTATATTGTATTTTATTCTTCTGGCGTTGAATTCTAATACCCTAGCTATGCGATCTGGTGGAGCAACGCCCTAGACTAAAACCTAGGTTGCCCGGAACGTAGAAAGTACCATAACTTCCACACTGATATCAATTATTCGTTTTATACGATGGAACAACTTTTCTATTTATTTTGTATTTCGTGCTTCGGGCGTAGACTTCTAAGGCCCTGACTGTTCAATCTGTTGGAACAACGCCCTAGGGTGAAGCCTAGGTTGCCCGGAACGTAGAAATGACCATAACTTTCACACCGGTAGCAATTATTCGTTTTATGCGATAGAAAAACTGTTGTATTAATATTGCATTTTATGCATCTGGCTTCGACTTCTAAGGTCCTAGCTATTCGGTCTGGTGGAACAACGCCCTATGGTGAAGCCTAGGTTGCCCGGAACGTAGAAATGACCATAACTTTCACACTGGTTGCTATTATTCGTTCTATACGATGGAAAAACTGTTATATTTATATTGTATCTTATGCTTCTGGCGTTGACTTCTTAGGCCCTAACAATTCGATCTGGTGGAACAACGACCTAGAGTGAGGCCTACGTAGCCGGGAACGTAGAAATGACCATCACTTTCATACTGGTTGCAATTACTCGTTTTATACGATTGAAAAGCTGTTGTATTTATACTGTATTTTATGCTTCTGGCGTTGACTTCTTATGCCCCAGCTATTCCATCTGGTGGAACAACGCCCTATGGTGAAGCCTAGGTTGCCCGGAACGTAGAAATGACCATAACTTTCACACCGGTAGCAATTATTCGTTTTAAACGATGGAAAAACTGTTCTATTTATTTTGTATTTTATGCTTCGGGCGTTGACTTCTAAGGCCCTAACTATTCAATCTGTTGAAGCAACGCCCTAGGGTGAAGCCTAGGTTGCCCGGAAAGTAGAAATGACCATAACTTTCATACTGGTTGCAATTATTCGTTTTATAGGATGGAAAAACTGTTGTATTTATATTGTATTTTATGCTTCTGGCGTTGACTTCTAAGGCCCAAACTGTTCAATCTGTTGGAGCAACGCCCTAGGGCCAAGCCTAGGTTGCCCGGAAAGTAGAAATGACGTTAACTTTCATACTGGTTGCAATTATTCGTTTTATACGATGGAAAAACTGTTGTATTTATATTGTATTTTATGCTTCTGGCGTTGACTTCTAAGGCCCTAACTGTTCAGTCTGTTGGAGCAACGCCCTAGGGCCAAGCCTAGGTTGCCCGGAAAGTAGAAATGACCTTAACTTTCATACTGGTTGCAATTATTCGTTTTATACGATGGAAAAACTGTTGTATTTATATTGTATTTTATGCTTCTGGCGTTCACTTCTTAGGCCCTGACTATTCAATCTGGTGGAACAATGCCCTATGGTGAAGCCTAGGTTGACCGGAACGTAGAAATGACCATAACTTTCATACTGGTGGCAATTATTCGTTTTATATGATGGAAAAACTGTTGTATTTATATTGTATTTTATGCTTCTGGCGTTGACTTCTAAGGCACAAACTATTCCATCTGGTGGAGCAATGCCCTAGAGTGAAGCCTAGGTTGTCCGGAACGTAGAAATGACCATCACTTTCAAACTGGTTGCAATTATTCATTTTATACGATGGAAAAGCTGTTGTATTTATATTGTATTTTATGCTTCTGGCGTTGACTTCTAAGGCCGTAGCTATTAGCTGTGGTGGAGCAACGCCCTACAGAGACGCCTAGGTTGCCCGGAACGTAGAAATGACCATTAATTTCACAAGTTTGCAATGATTCATTTTATACAATGGAAAAACTGTTGTACTTATATTGTATTTTATTCTTCTGGCGTTGAACTCCAAGTCCCTAGCTATTCGATATGGTGGAGCAACGCCCTAGAGTGAAACCTAGGTTGCACGGAACGTATAAACTAACATAATTTTCACACTGAAAGCAATTATTCGTTTTATACGATGGAACAACTGTTCTATTTATTTTGTATTTCATGCTTCGGGCGTTGTCTTCTAAAGCCCTAACTATTCAATCTGTTGGAACAACGCCCTAGGGTGAAGCCTAGGTTGCCCGGAACGTAGAAATGTCCATAACTTTCACACCGGTAGCAATTATTCGTTTTATACGATGGACATCTGTTCTATTTATTTTGTATTTCATGCTTCGGGCGTTGACTTCTAAGGCCCTAACTATTCCATCTGTTGGAACAACGCCCTAGGGTGAAGCCTAGGCTGCCCGGAATGTAGAAATGACCATAACTTTCATACTGGTTGCAATTATTCGTTTTATACGATGGAAAAACTGTTGTATTTATATTGTATTTTATGCTTCTGGCGCTGACTTCTAGGGCTCTAGCTATTCGATCTGGTGGAGCAGCGCCCTAGGGTGAAGACTAGGTTGCCCGTAACGTAGAAATGACCATAACATTCACACCGGTTGCAATTATTCGTTTTATACGATGGAAAAGCTGTTGTATTTATATTGCATTTTATGCTTCTGGCGTTGACTTCTTAGGCCCTCACTATTCGATCTGGTGGAGCAACGCCCTAGAGTGAAACCTAGGTTGCCCGGAAAGTTGAAATAACCATAACTATCATACTGGTTGCAATTATTCGTTTTATACGATGGAAAAACTGTTATATTTATATTGTATTTTATGCTTCTGGCGTTGACTTCTTAGGCCCTACCTATTCGATCTGGTGGATCGATGCCCTAGAGTGAAGCCTAGGTTGCCCGGAACATAGAAATGACCATTACTTTCACACTGTTTGCAATTATTCATTTTATACGATTGAAAAGCTGTTGTATTTATATTGTATTTTATGCTTCTGGCGTTGACTTCTAAGGCCGTAGCTATTAGCTGTGGTGGAGCAACGCCCTACAGTGACGCATAGGTTGCCCGGAACGTAGAAATGACCATTAATTTCACAATGTTTGCAGTTATTCATTTTATACAATGGAAAAACTGTTGTACTTATATTGTATTTTATTCTTCTGGCGTTGAATTCCAAGTCCCTAGCTATTCGATCTGGTGGACCAACGCCCTAGAGTGAAACCTAGGTTGCCCGGAAAGTAGAAATGACCATAACTTTCACACCGGTAGCAATTATTCGTTTTACACGATGGAAAAACTGTTCTATTTATTTTGTATTTTATGCATCGGGCGTTGACTTCTTAGGCCCTAGCTATTCGATCTGGTGGAGCAACGCCCTAGAGTGAAGCCTAGGTTGCCCGGAACGTAGAAATGACCAGAACTTTCATACTGGTTGCGATTATTCGTTTTACACGATGGAAAAACTGTTATATTTATATTGTATTTTATGCCTCTGGCGTTGACTTCTTAGGACCTAACTTTTCGATCTGGTGGAACAACGCACTAGGGCGAAGCCTAGGTTGACCGGAACGTAGAAATGACCATCGCTTTCAATCTGGTTGCAATTATTCCTGTTATATGATGGATAACTGTTGTATTTTTATTGCATTTTATGCTTCGGGCACTGACTTCTATGGTCCTAACTATTCAATCTGTTGGAGCAACGCCCTAGGGTGAAGCCTAGGTTGCGCGGGAAGTAGAAATGACAATAACTTTCACACTGGTTCCAATTATTCGTTTTATACGATGGAAAAGCTGTTGCATCTTTATTGTATTTTATGCTTCTGTCGTTGACGTCTAAGGCCGTAGCTATTAGATGTGGTGGAGCAACGCACTAGAGTGACGCCTAGGTTGCCCGGAACGTGGAATGACCATTACTTTCGCAATGTTTGCAATTATTCATTTTATACGATGGAAAAACTGTTGTACTTATATTGTATTTTATGCTTTTGGCGTTGTCTTCTTGTGCCCTAACTATTCCAAATGGTGGAACAACGCCCTAGGGTGAAGCCTAGGTTGCCCGCAACGTAGAAATGGAAATAACTTTCACACCGGTAGCAATTATTCGTTTTATACGATAGAAAAACAGTTCTATTTATTTTGTATTTTATGCTTCGGCCGTTGACTTCTAAGGCCCTAACTATTCAATCTGTTGGAGCAACGCCCTAGGGTGAAGCCTAGGTTGCCCGGAAAGTAGAAATGACCATAACTTTCACACCGGTAGCAATTATTCGTTTTACACGATGGAAAAACTGTTCTATTTATTTTGTATTCTATGCATCGGGCGTTGACTTCTAAGGCCCTAACTATTCAATCTGTTGGAGCAACGCCCTAGGGTGAGGCCTAGGTTGCCCGGAAAGTAGAAATGACGTTAACTTTCACACCGGTAGCAATTATTCGTTTTACACGAAGGAAAAACTGTTATATCTATATTGTCTCTTATGCTTCTGGCGTTGACTTCTTAGGCCCTAACAATTCGATCTGGTGGAACAACGACCTAGAGTGAGGCCTAGGTTGTCCGGAACGTAGAACTGACCATAACTTTCACACTGGTTGCTATTATTCGTTCTATACGATGGAAAAACTGTTATATTTATACTGTATCTTATGCTTCTGGCGTTGATTTCTTAGGCCCTATCAATTCGATCTGGTGGAACAACGACCTAGAGTGAGGCCTAGGTAGCCCGGAACGTAGAAATGACCATCACTTCCATACTCGTAGCAATTATTCGTTTTATACGATGGAAAAACTGTTGTATTTATATTGTGTTTTATGATTCTGGCGTTGACTTCTAAGGCACTAACTATTCGATCTGGCGGTGCAACGCCCTAGAGTGAAGCCTAGGTTGCCCGGAACGTAGAAATGACCATCACTTTCAAACTGGTTGCACTTATTCCTGTTATATGATGGAAAAACTGTTGTATTTTTATTGCATTTTATGCTTCTGGCGTTGACTTCTAAGGCCCTAACTGTTCAGTCTGTTGGAGCAACGCCCTAGGGCCAAGCCTAGGTTGCCCGGAAAGTAGAAATGACCTTAACTTTCATACTGGTTGCAATTATTCGTTTTATACGATGGAAAAACTGTTGTATTTATATTGTATTTTATGCTTCTGGCGTTCACTTCTTAGGCCCTGACTATTCAATCTGGTGGAACAATGCCCTATGGTGAAGCCTAGGTTGACCGGAACGTAGAAATGACCATAACTTTCATACTGGTGGCAATTATTCGTTTTATATGATGGAAAAACTGTTGTATTTATATTGTATTTTATGCTTCTGGCGTTGACTTCTAAGGCACAAACTATTCCATCTGGTGGAGCAATGCCCTAGAGTGAAGCCTAGGTTGTCCGGAACGTAGAAATGACCATCACTTTCAAACTGGTTGCAATTATTCATTTTATACGATGGAAAAGCTGTTGTATTTATATTGTATTTTATGCTTCTGGCGTTGACTTCTAAGGCCGTAGCTATTAGCTGTGGTGGAGCAACGCCCTACAGAGACGCCTAGGTTGCCCGGAACGTAGAAATGACCATTAATTTCACAAGTTTGCAATGATTCATTTTATACAATGGAAAAACTGTTGTACTTATATTGTATTTTATTCTTCTGGCGTTGAACTCCAAGTCCCTAGCTATTCGATATGGTGGAGCAACGCCCTAGAGTGAAACCTAGGTTGCACGGAACGTATAAACTAACATAACTTTCACACTGAAAGCAATTATTCGTTTTATACGATGGAACAACTGTTCTATTTATTTTGTATTTCATGCTTCGGGCGTTGTCTTCTAAAGCCCTAACTATTCAATCTGTTGGAACAACGCCCTAGGGTGAAGCCTAGGTTGCCCGGAACGTAGAAATGTCCATAACTTTCACACCGGTAGCAATTATTCGTTTTATACGATGGACATCTGTTCTATTTATTTTGTATTTCATGCTTCGGGCGTTGACTTCTAAGGCCCTAACTATTCCATCTGTTGGAACAACGCCCTAGGGTGAAGCCTAGGCTGCCCGGAATGTAGAAATGACCATAACTTTCATACTGGTTGCAATTATTCGTTTTATACGATGGAAAAACTGTTGTATTTATATTGTATTTTATGCTTCTGGCGCTGACTTCTAGGGCTCTAGCTATTCGATCTGGTGGAGCAGCGCCCTAGGGTGAAGACTAGGTTGCCCGTAACGTAGAAATGACCATAACATTCACACCGGTTGCAATTATTCGTTTTATACGATGGAAAAGCTGTTGTATTTATATTGCATTTTATGCTTCTGGCGTTGACTTCTTAGGCCCTCACTATTCGATCTGGTGGAGCAACGCCCTAGAGTGAAACCTAGGTTGCCCGGAAAGTTGAAATAACCATAACTATCATACTGGTTGCAATTATTCGTTTTATACGATGGAAAAACTGTTATATTTATATTGTATTTTATGCTTCTGGCGTTGACTTCTTAGGCCCTACCTATTCGATCTGGTGGATCGATGCCCTAGAGTGAAGCCTAGGTTGCCCGGAACATAGAAATGACCATTACTTTCACACTGTTTGCAATTATTCATTTTATACGATTGAAAAGCTGTTGTATTTATATTGTATTTTATGCTTCTGGCGTTGACTTCTAAGGCCGTAGCTATTAGCTGTGGTGGAGCAACGCCCTACAGTGACGCATAGGTTGCCCGGAACGTAGAAATGACCATTAATTTCACAATGTTTGCAGTTATTCATTTTATACAATGGAAAAACTGTTGTACTTATATTGTATTTTATTCTTCTGGCGTTGAATTCCAAGTCCCTAGCTATTCGATCTGGTGGACCAACGCCCTAGAGTGAAACCTAGGTTGCCCGGAAAGTAGAAATGACCATAACTTTCACACCGGTAGCAATTATTCGTTTTACACGATGGAAAAACTGTTCTATTTATTTTGTATTTTATGCATCGGGCGTTGACTTCTTAGGCCCTAGCTATTCGATCTGGTGGAGCAACGCCCTAGAGTGAAGCCTAGGTTGCCCGGAACGTAGAAATGACCAGAACTTTCATACTGGTTGCTATTATTCGTTTTACACGATGGAAAAACTGTTATATTTATATTGTATTTTATGCCTCTGGCGTTGACTTCTTAGGACCTAACTTTTCGATCTGGTGGAACAACGCACTAGGGTGAAGCCTAGGTTGACCGGAACGTAGAAATGACCATCGCTTTCAATCTGGTTGCAATTATTCCTGTTATATGATGGATAACTGTTGTATTTTTATTGCATTTTATGCTTCGGGCACTGACTTCTATGGTCCTAACTATTCAATCTGTTGGAGCAACGCCCTAGGGTGAAGCCTAGGTTGCGCGGGAAGTAGAAATGACAATAACTTTCACACTGGTTCCAATTATTCGTTTTATACGATGGAAAAGCTGTTGCATCTTTATTGTATTTTATGCTTCTGTCGTTGACGTCTAAGGCCGTAGCTATTAGATGTGGTGGAGCAACGCACTAGAGTGACGCCTAGGTTGCCCGGAACGTGGAATGACCATTACTTTCGCAATGTTTGCAATTATTCATTTTATACGATGGAAAAACTGTTGTACTTATATTGTATTTTATGCTTTTGGCGTTGTCTTCTTGTGCCCTAACTATTCCAAATGGTGGAACAACGCCCTAGGGTGAAGCCTAGGTTGCCCGCAACGTAGAAATGGAAATAACTTTCACACCGGTAGCAATTATTCGTTTTATACGATAGAAAAACAGTTCTATTTATTTTGTATTTTATGCTTCGGCCGTTGACTTCTAAGGCCCTAACTATTCAATCTGTTGGAGCAACGCCCTAGGGTGAAGCCTAGGTTGCCCGGAAAGTAGAAATGACCATAACTTTCACACCGGTAGCAATTATTCGTTTTACACGATGGAAAAACTGTTCTATTTATTTTGTATTCTATGCATCGGGCGTTGACTTCTAAGGCCCTAACTATTCAATCTGTTGGAGCAACGCCCTAGGGTGAGGCCTAGGTTGCCCGGAAAGTAGAAATGACGTTAACTTTCACACCGGTAGCAATTATTCGTTTTACACGAAGGAAAAACTGTTATATCTATATTGTCTCTTATGCTTCTGGCGTTGACTTCTTAGGCCCTAACAATTCGATCTGGTGGAACAACGACCTAGAGTGAGGCCTAGGTTGTCCGGAACGTAGAACTGACCATAACTTTCACACTGGTTGCTATTATTCGTTCTATACGATGGAAAAACTGTTATATTTATACTGTATCTTATGCTTCTGGCGTTGATTTCTTAGGCCCTATCAATTCGATCTGGTGGAACAACGACCTAGAGTGAGGCCTAGGTAGCCCGGAACGTAGAAATGACCATCACTTCCATACTCGTAGCAATTATTCGTTTTATACGATGGAAAAACTGTTGTATTTATATTGTGTTTTATGATTCTGGCGTTGACTTCTAAGGCACTAACTATTCGATCTGGCGGTGCAACGCCCTAGAGTGAAGCCTAGGTTGCCCGGAACGTAGAAATGACCATCACTTTCAAACTGGTTGCACTTATTCCTGTTATATGATGGAAAAACTGTTGTATTTTTATTGCATTTTATGCTTCGGGCATTGACTTCTAAGGTCCTAACTATTCAATCTGTTGGAGCAACGCGCTAGGGTGAAGCCTAGGTTGCGCGAAAAGTAGAAATGACAATAACTTTCACACTGGTTGCAATTATTCGTTTTATACGATTGAAAAGCTGTTGTATTTATATTGTATTTTATGCTTCTGGCGTTGACTTCTAAGGCCGTAGCTGTTAGCTGTGGTGGAGCAACGCACTAGAGTGACGCCTAGGTTGCCCGGAACGTGGAATGACCATTACTTTCGCAATGTTTGCAATTATACATTTTATACGATGGAAAAACTGTTGTACTTATATTGTATTTCATGCTTGTGGCGTTGACTTCTAACGCCCTAACTATTCGATCTGGTGGAGCAACACCCTAGAGTGAAGCCTAGGTTGCCTGGAACATTGAAATGACCATCACTTTCATACTGGTTGCAATTATTCGTTTTATACGATGGAAAAACTGTTATATTTATATTGTATTTTATGCTTCTGGCGTTGACTTCTTAGGCCCTACCTATTCGATCTGGTGGATCGATGCCCTAGAGTGAAGCCTAGGTTGCCCGGAACGTAGAAATGACCATTACTTTCACACTGTTTGCAATTATTCATTTTATACGATTGAAAAGCTGTTGTATTTATATTGTATTTTATGCTTTTGGCGTTGACTTCTAAGGCCGTAGCTATTAGCTGTGGTGGAGCAACGCCCTACAGTGACGCATAGGTTGCCCGGAACGTAGAAATGACCATTAATTTCACAATGTTTGCAATTATTCATTTTATACAATGGAAAAACTGTTGTACTTATATTGTATTTTATTCTTCTGGCGTTGAATTCCAAGTCCCTAGCTATTCGATCTGGTGGACCAACGCCCTAGAGTGAAACCTAGGTTGCTCGGAATGTAGAAATGACCATAACTTTCACACTGGTCCCAATTATTCGTTTTATACTATGGAAAAGCTGTTGCATTTTGTATCGTATTTTATGCTTCGGGCGTTGACTTCTAAGGCCCTAGCTATTCGATCTGGTGGAGCAACGCCCTAGAGTGAAGCCTAGGTTGCCCGGGACGTAGAAATGACCATCACTTTCAAACTGGTTTCAATTAATCCTTTTATACGATGGAAAGACTGTTGCAGTTTTATTGTATTTTATGCTTCTGGCGTTGACTTCTTAGGCCCTACCTATTCGATCTGGTGGAACGATGCCCTAGTGTGAAGCCTAGGTTGCCCGGAAAGTAGAAATGACCATAACTTTCACACCGGTAGCAATTATTCGTTTTACACGATGGAAAAACTGTTCTATTTATTTTGTATTTTATGCATCGGGCGTTGACTTCTTAGGCCCTAGCTATTCGATCTGGTGGAGCAACGCCCTAGAGTGAATCCTAGGTTGCCCGGAACGTAGAAATGACCAGAACTTTCATACTGGTTGCAATTATTCGTTTTACACGATGGAAAAACTGTTATATTTATATTGTATCTTATGCTTCTGGCGTTGACTTCTAAGAACCTAACAATTCGATCTGGAGGAACAACGACCTAGAGTGAGGCCCAGGTATCCCGGAACGTAGAAATGACCATAACTTTCACACTGGTTGCTATTATTCGTTCTATACGATGGAAAAACTGTTGTATTTATATTGTATTTTAAGCTTCAGGCGTTGACTTCTAAGGCACTAACTATTCGATCTGGTGGAGCAACGCCCTAGAGTGAAGCCTAGGTTGCTCGGAATGTAAAAATGACCATAACATTCACACTGGTTGTAATTATTCGTTATAAACGATGGGAAAACTGTTATATTTATATTGTACAGTATGCTTCTGGCGTTGATATCTTAGGCCCTAACTATTCATTCTGGTGGAACAACACCCTGGAGTGAGGCCTAGGTTGCCCGGAACGTAGAAATGACCATAACTTTCACACTGGTAGCAATTATTCCTGTTATATGATGCATAAACTGTTGTATTTTTTTGCATTTTATGCTACTGGCATCGACTTCTAAGGCACTAACTATTCGATCTGGTGGAGCAACGCCCTAGAGTGAAGCCGAGGTTGCCCGGAACGTAGAAATGACCATCACTTTCAAACTGGTTGCAATTAATCCTTTTATACGATGGAAAAACTGATGCATTTTTATTGCATTTTATGCTTCGGGCGTTGACTTCTAAGGCCCTAACTATTCAATCTGTTGGAGCAACGCCCTAGAGTGAAGCCTAGGTTGACCGGAACGTAGAAATGACCATAACTTTCACACCGGTAGCAATTATTCGTTTTACACGATGGAAAAACTGTTCTGTTTATTTTGTATTTTATGCATCGGGCGTTGACTTCTAAGGCCCAAACTATTCAATCTGTTGGAGCAACGCCCGAGGGTGAAGCCTAGGTTTCCCGGAAAGTAGAAATGACGATAACTTCCACACTGGTTGCTATTATTCGTTCTATACGATGGAAAAACTGTTGTATTTATATTGTATTTTAAGCTTCAGGCGTTGACTTCTAAGGCACTAACTATTCGATCTGGTGGAGCAACGCCCTAGAGTGAAGCCTAGGTTGCTCGGAATGTAAAAATGACCATAACATTCACACTGGTTGTAATTATTCGTTTCAAACGATGGGAAAACTGTTATATTTATATTGTACAGTATGCTTCTGGCGTTGATTTCTTAGGCCCTAACTATTCATTCTGGTGGAACAACACCCTAGAGTGAGGCGTAGGTTGCCCGGAACGTAGAAATGACCATAACTTTCACACTGGTAGCAATTATTCGTTTTATACAATGGAAAAACTGTTGTGTTTATTTTGCATTTTATGCTTCGGGCGTTGACTTCTAAGGCCCTAACTATTCGATCTGGTGGAACAACGCCCTATGGTGAGGCCTAGGTTGATCGGAACGTAGAAATGACCATCACTTTCAAACTGGTTGCAATTAATCCTTTTATACGATGGAAAAACTGATGCATTTTTATTGCATTTTATGCTTCGGGCGTTGACTTCTAAGGCCCTAACTATTCAATCTGTTGGAGGAACGCCCTAGAGTGAAGCCTAGATTGACCGGAACGTAGAAATGACCATAACTTTCACACCGGTAGCAATTATTCGTTTTACACGATGGAAAAACTGTTCTATTTATTTTGTATTTTATGCATCGGGCGTTGACTTCTAAGGCCCAAACTATTCAATCTGTTGGAGCAACGCCCGAGGGTGAAGCCTAGGTTTCCCGGAAAGTAGAATTGACGATAACTTCCACACTGGTTGCTATTATTCGTTCTATACGATGGAAAAACTGTTATATTTATATTGCATCTTATGCTTCTGGCGTTCACTTCTTAGGCCCTAACTATTCGATCTGGTGGAACAACGCCCTATGGTGAGGCCTAGGTTGACCGGATCGTAGAAATGACCATAACTTTTACACTGGTAGCAATTATTCGCTTTATGCAATGGAAAAACTGTTCTATTTATTTTGTATTTTATGCTTCGGGCGTTGTCTTCTAAGGCCCTTGCTGTTTGATCTGGTGGAGCAACGCCCTAGAGTGAAGCCTAGGTTGCCCGGAACGTAGAAATGAAAATAACTTTCACACTGGTTGCTATTATTCGTTCTATACGATTAAAAAACTGTTGTATTTATATTGTATTTTAAGCTTCAGGCGTTGACTTCTAAGGCACTAACTATTCGATCTGGTGGAGCAACGCCCTAGAGTGAAGCCTAGGTTGCTCGGAATGTAAAAATGACCATAACATTCACACTGGTTGTAATTATTCGTTTTAAACGATGGGAAAACTGTTATATTTATATTGTACAGTATGCTTCTGGCGTTGATTTCTTAGGCCCTAACTTTTCATTCTGGTGGAACAACACCCTAGAGTGAAGCCTAGGTTGCCCGGAACGTAGAAATGACCATAACTTTCACACTGGTAGCAATTATTCGTTTTATACAATGGAAAAACTGTTGGGTTTGTTTTGCATTTTATGCTTCGGGCGTTGACTTCTAAGGCCCTAACTGTTTGATCTGGTGGAGCAACGCCCTAGAGTGAAGCCTAGGTTGCCCGGAACGTAGAAATGACCATAACTTTCACACTGGTTGCTATTATTCGTTCTATACGATGGAAAAACTGTTGTATTTATATTGTATTTTAAGCTTCTGGCGTTGACTTCTAAGGCACTAACTATTCGATCTGGTGGAGCAACGCAATAGAGTGAAGCCTAGGTTGCCCGGAACGTAGAATTGGCCATCACTTTCAAACTGGTTGCAATTATTCCTGTTATATGATGGAAACACTGTTGTATTTTTATTGCATTTTATGCTTCGTGCGTTGACTTCTGAGGCCCTAACTATTCAATCTGTTGGAACAACGCCCTAGGGTTGAAGCCTAGGTTTCTCGGAAAGTAGAAATGACCATAAGTTTCATACTGGTTGCAATTATTCGTTTTATACGATGGAAAAACTGTTGTATTTTTATTGTATTTTATGCTTCTGGCGTTGACTTCTAAGGCACTCACTATTCGATCTGGTGGAGCAACGCCCTAGGGTGTAGCCTAGGTTGTCCGTAAAGTAGAAATGACAATAGCTTTCATACTGGTTGCAATTATTCGTTTTATATGATGGAAAAACTGTTATATTTATATTGTATTTTATGCTTCTGGCGTTCACTTCTTAGGCCCTAACTATTCGATCTGGTGGAACAACGCCCTATGGTGAGGCCTAGGTTGACCGGAACGTAGAAATGACCATAACTTTCACACCGGTAGCAATTATTCGTTTTACACGATGGAAAAACTCTACTATTTATTTTGTATTTTATGCATCGTGCGTTGACTTCTAAGGCCCTAACTATTCAATCTGTTGGAGCAACGCCCTAGGGTTGAAGCCTAGGTTTCTCGGAAAGTAGAAATGACCACAAGTTTCATACTGGTTGCAATTATTCGTTTTATACGATGGAAAAACTGTTGTATTTTTATTGTATTTTATGCTTCGGGCGTTGACTTCTAAGGCCCTAACTATTCGATCTGGTGGAACAACGCCCAGGGGTGAAGCCTAGGTTTCTCGGAAAGTAGAAGTGACCATAAGTTTCATACTGGTTGCAATTATTCGTTCTATACGATGGAAAAACTGTTGTATTTTTATTGTATTTTATGCTTCGGGCGTTTACTTCTAAGGCCCTAACTATTCGATCTGGTGGAACAACGCCCTGGGGTGAAGCCTAGGTTGCCGGAACGTAGAAATGACCATAACTTTCACACTGGTTGCTATTATTCGTTTTATACGATGGAAAAACTGTTGTATTTATATTGTATTTTATGCTTCTGGCATTGACTTCTAAGGCACTAACTATTCGATCTGGTGGGGCGACGCCCTAGAGTGAAGCCGAGGTTGCCCGGAACGTAGAAATGACCATCACTTTCATACTGGTTGCAATTATTCGTTTTATACGATGGAAAAACTGTTATATTTTTATTGCATCTTATGCTTCTGGCGTTGACTTCTTAGGCCCTAACTGTTTGATCTGGTGGAGCAACGCCCTAGAGTGAAGCCTAGGTTGCCCGGAACGCAGAAATGACCATAACTTTCACACTGGTTGCTATTATTCGTTCTATACGATGGAAAAACTGTTGTATTTATATTGTATTTTAAGCTTCTGGCGTTGACTTCTAAGGCACTAACTATTCGATCTGGTGGAGCAACGCAATAGAGTGAAGCCTAGGTTGCCCGGAACGTAGAATTGGCCATCACTTTCGAACTGGTTGCAATTATTCCTGTTATATGATGGAAACACTGTTGTATTTTTATTGCATTTTATGCATCGTGCGTTGACTTCTAAGGCCCTAACTATTCAATCTGTTGGAGCAACGCCCTAGGGTTGAAGCCTAGGTTTCTCGGAAAGTAGAAATGACCATAAGTTTCATACTGGTTGCAATTATTCGTTTTATACGATGGAAAAACTGATGCATTTTTATTGCATTTTATGCTTCGGGCGTTGACTTCTAAGGCCCTAACTATTCAATCTGTTGGAGCAACGCCCTAGAGTGAAGCCTAGATTGACCGGAACGTAGAAATGACCATAACTTTCACACCGGTAGCAATTATTCGTTTTACACGATGGAAAAACTGTTCTATTTATTTTGTATTTTATGCATCGGGCGTTGACTTCTAAGGCCCAAACTATTCAATCTGTTGGAGCAACGCCCGAGGGTGAAGCCTAGGTTTCCCGGAAAGTAGAAATGACGATAACTTCCACACTGGTTGCTATTATTCGTTCTATACGATGGAAAAACTGTTATATTTATATTGCATCTTATGCTTCTGGCGTTCACTTCTTAGGCCCTAACTATTCGATCTGGTGGAACAACGCCCTATGGTGAGGCCTAGGTTGACCGGATCGTAGAAATGAAAATAACTTTCACACTGGTTGCTATTATTCGTTCTATACGATTAAAAAACTGTTGTATTTATATTGTATTTTAAGCTTCAGGCGTTGACTTCTAAGGCACTAACTATTCGATCTGGTGGAGCAACGCCCTAGAGTGAAGCCTAGGTTGCTCGGAATGTAAAAATGACCATAATATTCACACTGGTTGTAATTATTCGTTATAAACGATGGGAAAACTGTTATATTTATATTGTACAGTATGCTTCTGGCGTTGATTTCTTAGGCCCTAACTATTAATTCTGGTGGAACAACACCCTGGAGTGAGGCCTAGGTTGCCCGGAACGTAGAAATGACCATAACTTTCACACTGGTAGCAATTATTCCTGTTATATGATGCATAAACTGTTGTATTTTTATTGCATTTTATGCTACTGGCATTGACTTCTAAGGCACTAACTATTCGATCTGGTGGAGCAACGCCCTAGAGTGAAGCCGAGGTTGCCCGGAACGTAGAAATGACCATCACTTTCAAACTGGTTGCAATTAATCCTTTTATACGATGGAAAAACTGATGCATTTTTATTGCATTTTATGCTTCGGGCGTTGACTTCTAAGGCCCTAACTATTCAATCTGTTGGAGCAACGCCCTAGAGTGAAGCCTAGGTTGACCGGAACGTAGAAATGACCATAACTTTCACACCGGTAGCAATTATTCGTTTTACACGATGGAAAAACTGTTCTATTTATTTTGTATTTTATGCTTCGGGCGTTGACTTCTAAGGCCCTAACTATTCAATCTGTTGGAACAACGCCCTAGGGTTGAAGCCTAGGTTTCTCGGAAAGTAGAAATGACCATAAGTTTCATACTGGTTGCAATTATTCGTTTTATACGATGGAAAAACTGTTGTATTTTTATTGTATTTTATGCATCGTGCGTTGACTTCTAAGGCCCTAACTATTCAATCTGTTGGAGCAACGCCCTGGGGTGAAGCCTAGGTTTCTCGGAAAGTAGAAGTGACCATAAGTTTCATACTGGTTGCAATTATTCGTTTTATACGATGGAAAAACTGTTGTATTTTTATTGTATTTTATGCTTCGGGCGTTTACTTCTAAGGCCCTAACTATTCGATCTGGTGGAACAACGCCCTGGGGTGAAGCCTAGGTTGGCGGAACGTAGAAATGACCATAACTTTCACACTGGTTGCTATTATTCGTTTTATACGATGGAAAAACTGTTGTGTTTATATTGTATTTTATGCTTCTGGCATTGACTTCTAAGGCACTAACTATTCGATCTGGTGGGGCGACGCCCTAGAGTGAAGCCCAGGTTGCCAGGAACGTAGAAATGACCATCACTTTCATACTGGTTGCAATTATTCGTTTTATACGATGGAAAAACTGTTATATTTTTATTGCATCTTATGCTTCTGGCGTTGACTTCTTAGGCCCTAACTGTTTGATCTGGTAGAGCAACGCCCTAGAGTGAAGCCTAGGTTGCCCGGAACGTAGAAATGACCATAACTTTCACACTGGTTGCTATTATTCGTTCTATACGACGGAAAAACTGTTGTATTTATATTGTATTTTTTGCTTCTGACGATGGCTTCTAAGGCCGTAGCTATTCGATGTGGTGGAGCAACGCCCTATAGTGAAGCCTAGGTTGCCCGGAACGTAGAAATGACCATCACTTTCAAACTGGTTTCAATTAATCCTTTTATACGATGGAAAGACTGTTGCAGTTTTATTGTATTTTATGCTTCTGGCGTTGACTTCTTAGGCCCTACCTATTCGATCTGGTGGAACGATGCCCTAGTGTGAAGCCTAGGTTGCCCGGAAAGTAGAAATGACCATAACTTTCACACCGGTAGCAATTATTCGTTTTACACGATGGAAAAACTGTTCTATTTATTTTGTATTTTATGCATCGGGCGTTGACTTCTTAGGCCCTAGCTATTCGATCTGGTGGAGCAACGCCCTAGAGTGAATCCTAGGTTGCCCGGAACGTAGAAATGACCAGAACTTTCATACTGGTTGCAATTATTCGTTTTACACGATGGAAAAACTGTTATATTTATATTGTATCTTATGCTTCTGGCGTTGACTTCTAAGGACCTAACAATTCGATCTGGAGGAACAACGACCTAGAGTGAGGCCCAGGTATCCCGGAACGTAGAAATGACCATAACTTTCACACTGGTTGCTATTATTCGTTCTATACGATGGAAAAACTGTTGTATTTATATTGTATTTTAAGCTTCAGGCGTTGACTTCTAAGGCACTAACTATTCGATCTGGTGGAGCAACGCCCTAGAGTGAAGCCTAGGTTGCTCGGAATGTAAAAATGACCATAACATTCACACTGGTTGTAATTATTCGTTATAAACGATGGGAAAACTGTTATATTTATATTGTACAGTATGCTTCTGGCGTTGATATCTTAGGCCCTAACTATTCATTCTGGTGGAACAACACCCTGGAGTGAGGCCTAGGTTGCCCGGAACGTAGAAATGACCATAACTTTCACACTGGTAGCAATTATTCCTGTTATATGATGCATAAACTGTTGTATTTTTTTGCATTTTATGCTACTGGCATCGACTTCTAAGGCACTAACTATTCGATCTGGTGGAGCAACGCCCTAGAGTGAAGCCGAGGTTGCCCGGAACGTAGAAATGACCATCACTTTCAAACTGGTTGCAATTAATCCTTTTATACGATGGAAAAACTGATGCATTTTTATTGCATTTTATGCTTCGGGCGTTGACTTCTAAGGCCCTAACTATTCAATCTGTTGGAGCAACGCCCTAGAGTGAAGCCTAGGTTGACCGGAACGTAGAAATGACCATAACTTTCACACCGGTAGCAATTATTCGTTTTACACGATGGAAAAACTGTTCTGTTTATTTTGTATTTTATGCATCGGGCGTTGACTTCTAAGGCCCAAACTATTCAATCTGTTGGAGCAACGCCCGAGGGTGAAGCCTAGGTTTCCCGGAAAGTAGAAATGACGATAACTTCCACACTGGTTGCTATTATTCGTTCTATACGATGGAAAAACTGTTGTATTTATATTGTATTTTAAGCTTCAGGCGTTGACTTCTAAGGCACTAACTATTCGATCTGGTGGAGCAACGCCCTAGAGTGAAGCCTAGGTTGCTCGGAATGTAAAAATGACCATAACATTCACACTGGTTGTAATTATTCGTTTCAAACGATGGGAAAACTGTTATATTTATATTGTACAGTATGCTTCTGGCGTTGATTTCTTAGGCCCTAACTATTCATTCTGGTGGAACAACACCCTAGAGTGAGGCGTAGGTTGCCCGGAACGTAGAAATGACCATAACTTTCTCACTGGTAGCAATTATTCGTTTTATACAATGGCAAAACTGTTGTGTTTATTTTGCATTTTATGCTTCGGGCGTTGACTTCTAAGGCCCTAACTATTCGATCTGGTGGAACAACGCCCTATGGTGAGGCCTAGGTTGATCGGAACGTAGAAATGACCATAACTTTCACACCGGTAGCAATTATTCGTTTTACACGATGGAAAAACTCTACTATTTATTTTGTATTTTATGCATCGTGCGTTGACTTCTAAGGCCCTAACTATTCAATCTGTTGGAGCAACGCCCTAGGGTTGAAGCCTAGGTTTCTCGGAAAGTAGAAATGACCACAAGTTTCATACTGGTTGCAATTATTCGTTTTATACGATGGAAAAACTGTTGTATTTTTATTGTATTTTATGCTTCGGGCGTTGACTTCTAAGGCCCTAACTATTCGATCTGGTGGAACAACGCCCTGGGGTGAAGCCTAGGTTGCCGGAACGTAGAAATGACCATAACTTTCACACTGGTTGCTATTATTCGTTTTATACGATGGAAAAACTGTTGTATTTATATTGTATTTTATGCTTCTGGCATTGACTTCTAAGGCACTAACTATTCGATCTGGTGGGGCGACGCCCTAGAGTGAAGCCGAGGTTGCCCGGAACGTAGAAATGACCATCACTTTCATACTGGTTGCAATTATTCGTTTTATACGATGGAAAAACTGTTATATTTTTATTGCATCTTATGCTTCTGGCGTTGACTTCTTAGGCCCTAACTGTTTGATCTGGTGGAGCAACGCCCTAGAGTGAAGCCTAGGTTGCCCGGAACGTAGAAATGACCATAACTTTCACACTGGTTGCTATTATTCGTTCTATACGACGAAAAAACTGTTGTATTTATATTGTATTTTAAGCTTCTGGCGTTGACTTCTAAGGCACTAACTTTTCGATCTGGTGGAGCAACGCCCTAGAGTGAAGCCTAGGTTGCACGGAATGTAAAAATGACCATAACATTCACACTGGTAGCAATTATTCGTTTTATACAATGGAAAAACTGTTCCGTTTATTTTGCATTTTATGCTTCGGGCGTTGACTTCTAAGGCCCTAACTGTTTGATCTGGTGGAGCAACGCCCTGGAGTGAAGCCTAGGTTGCCCGGAACGTAGAAATGGCCATAACTTTCACACTGGTTGCTATTATTCGTTCTATACGATGGAAAAACTGTTGTATTTATATTGTATTTTAAGCTTCTGGCGTTGACTTCTAAGGCACTAACTATTCGATCTGGTGGAGCAACGCAATAGAGTGAAGCCTAGGTTGCCCGGAACGTAGAATTGGCCATCACTTTCGAACTGGTTGCTATTATTCCTGTTATATGATGGAACCACTGTTGTATTTTTATTGCATTTTATGCATCGTGCGTTGACTTCTAAGGCCCTAACTATTCAATCTGTTGGAGCAACGCCCTAGGGTTGAAGCCTAGGTTTCTCGGAAAGTAGAAATGACCATAAGTTTCATACTGGTTGCAATTATTCGTTTTATACGATGGAAAAACTGTTGTATTTTTATTGCATTTTATGCTTCAGGCGTTGACTTCTAAGGCCCTAACTATTTAATCTGGTGGAACAACGCCCTGGGGTGAAGCCTAGGTTGCCGGAACGTAGAAATGACCATAACTTTCACACTGGTTGCTATTATTCGTTTTATACGATGGAAAAACTGTTGTAATTATATTGTATTTTATGCTTCTGGCATTGACTTCTAAGGCACTAACTATTCGATCTGGTGGGGCAACGCCCTAGAGTGAAGCCGAGGTTGCCCGGAACGTAGAAATAACCATCACTTTCAAACTGGTTGCAATTATTCCTGTTATATGATGCATAAACTGTTGCATTTTTATTGCATTTTATGCTACTGGCATTGTCTTCTAAGGCACTAACTATTCGATCTGGTGGAGCAACGCCCTAGAGGGAAGCCGAGGTTGCCCGGAACGTAGAAATGACCATCACTTTCAAACTGGTTGCAATTAATCCTTTTATACGATGGAAAAACTGATGCATTTTTATTGCATTTTATGCTTCGGGCGTTGACTTCTAAGGCCCTAACTATTCAATCTGTTGGAGGAACGCCCTAGAGTGAAGCCTAGATTGACCGGAACGTAGAAATGACCATAACTTTCACACCGGTAGCAATTATTCGTTTTACACGATGGAAAAACTGTTCTATTTATTTTGTATTTTATGCATCGGGCGTTGACTTCTAAGGCCCAAACTATTCAATCTGTTGGAGCAACGCCCGAGGGTGAAGCCTAGGTTTCCCGGAAAGTAGAAATGACGATAACTTCCACACTGGTTGCTATTATTCGTTCTATACGATGGAAAAACTGTTATATTTATATTGCATCTTATGCTTCTGGCGTTCACTTCTTAGGCCCTAACTATTCGATCTGGTGGAACAACGCCCTATGGTGAGGCCTAGGTTGACCGGATCGTAGAAATGACCATAACTTTTACACTGGTAGCAATTATTCGCTTTATGCAATGGAAAAACTGTTCTATTTATTTTGTATTTTATGCTTCGGGCGTTGTCTTCTAAGGCCCTTGCTGTTTGATCTGGTGGAGCAACGCCCTAGAGTCAAGCCTAGGTTGCCCGGAACGTAGAAATGAAAATAACTTTCACACTGGTTGCTATTATTCGTTCTATACGATTAAAAAACTGTTGTATTTATATTGTATTTTAAGCTTCAGGCGTTGACTTCTAAGGCACTAACTATTCGATCTGGTGGAGCAACGCCCTAGAGTGAAGCCTAGGTTGCTCGGAATGTAAAAATGACCATAACATTCACACTGGTTGTAATTATTCGTTTTAAACGATGGGAAAACTGTTATATTTATATTGTACAGTATGCTTCTGGCGTTGATTTCTTAGGCCCTAACTTTTCGTTCTGGTGGAACAACACCCTAGAGTGAGGCCTAGGTTGCCCGGAACGTAGAAATGACCATAACTTTCACACTGGTAGCAATTATTCGTTTTATACAATGGAAAAACTGTTGGGTTTGTTTTGCATTTTATGCTTCGGGCGTTGACTTCTAAGGCCCTAACTGTTTGATCTGGTGGAGCAACGCCCTAGAGTGAAGCCTAGGTTGCCCGGAACGTAGAAATGACCATAACTTTCACACTGGTTGCTATTATTCGTTCTATACGATGGAAAAACTGTTGTATTTTTATTGCATTTTATGCTTCGTGCGTTGACTTCTGAGGCCCTAACTATTCAATCTGTTGGAACAACGCCCTAGGGTTGAAGCCTAGGTTTCTCGGAAAGTAGAAATGACCATAAGTTTCATACTGGTTGCAATTATTCGTTTTATACGATGGAAAAACTGTTGTATTTTTATTGTATTTTATGCTTCTGGCGTTGACTTCTAAGGCACTCACTATTCGATCTGGTGGAGCAACGCCCTAGGGTGTAGCCTAGGTTGTCCGTAAAGTAGAAATGACAATAGCTTTCATACTGGTTGCAATTATTCGTTTTATATGATGGAAAAACTGTTATATTTATATTGTATTTTATGCTTCTGGCGTTCACTTCTTAGGCCCTAACTATTCGATCTGGTGGAACAACGCCCTATGGTGAGGCCTAGGTTGACCGGAACGTAGAAATGACCATAACTTTCACACCGGTAGCAATTATTCGTTTTACACGATGGAAAAACTCTACTATTTATTTTGTATTTTATGCATCGTGCGTTGACTTCTAAGGCCCTAACTATTCAATCTGTTGGAGCAACGCCCTAGGGTTGAAGCCTAGGTTTCTCGGAAAGTAGAAATGACCACAAGTTTCATACTGGTTGCAATTATTCGTTTTATACGATGGAAAAACTGTTGTATTTTTATTGTATTTTATGCTTCGGGCGTTGACTTCTAAGGCCCTAACTATTCGATCTGGTGGAACAACGCCCAGGGGTGAAGCCTAGGTTTCTCGGAAAGTAGAAGTGACCATAAGTTTCATACTGGTTGCAATTATTCGTTCTATACGATGGAAAAACTGTTGTATTTTTATTGTATTTTATGCTTCGGGCGTTTACTTCTAAGGCCCTAACTATTCGATCTGGTGGAACAACGCCCTGGGGTGAAGCCTAGGTTGCCGGAACGTAGAAATGACCATAACTTTCACACTGGTTGCTATTATTCGTTTTATACGATGGAAAAACTGTTGTATTTATATTGTATTTTATGCTTCTGGCATTGACTTCTAAGGCACTAACTATTCGATCTGGTGGGGCGACGCCCTAGAGTGAAGCCGAGGTTGCCCGGAACGTAGAAATGACCATCACTTTCATACTGGTTGCAATTATTCGTTTTATACGATGGAAAAACTGTTATATTTTTATTGCATCTTATGCTTCTGGCGTTGACTTCTTAGGCCCTAACTGTTTGATCTGGTGGAGCAACGCCCTAGAGTGAAGCCTAGGTTGCCCGGAACGCAGAAATGACCATAACTTTCACACTGGTTGCTATTATTCGTTCTATACGATGGAAAAGCTGTTGTATTTATATTGTATTTTAAGCTTCTGGCGTTGACTTCTAAGGCACTAACTATTCGATCTGGTGGAGCAACGCAATAGAGTGAAGCCTAGGTTGCCCGGAACGTAGAATTGGCCATCACTTTCGAACTGGTTGCAATTATTCCTGTTATATGATGGAAACACTGTTGTATTTTTATTGCATTTTATGCATCGTGCGTTGACTTCTAAGGCCCTAACTATTCAATCTGTTGGAGCAACGCCCTAGGGTTGAAGCCTAGGTTTCTCGGAAAGTAGAAATGACCATAAGTTTCATACTGGTTGCAATTATTCGTTTTATACGATGGAAAAACTGATGCATTTTTATTGCATTTTATGCTTCGGGCGTTGACTTCTAAGGCCCTAACTATTCAATCTGTTGGAGCAACGCCCTAGAGTGAAGCCTAGATTGACCGGAACGTAGAAATGACCATAACTTTCACACCGGTAGCAATTATTCGTTTTACACGATGGAAAAACTGTTCTATTTATTTTGTATTTTATGCATCGGGCGTTGACTTCTAAGGCCCAAACTATTCAATCTGTTGGAGCAACGCCCGAGGGTGAAGCCTAGGTTTCCCGGAAAGTAGAAATGACGATAACTTCCACACTGGTTGCTATTATTCGTTCTATACGATGGAAAAACTGTTATATTTATATTGCATCTTATGCTTCTGGCGTTCACTTCTTAGGCCCTAACTATTCGATCTGGTGGAACAACGCCCTATGGTGAGGCCTAGGTTGACCGGATCGTAGAAATGAAAATAACTTTCACACTGGTTGCTATTATTCGTTCTATACGATTAAAAAACTGTTGCATTTATATTGTATTTTAAGCTTCAGGCGTTGACTTCTAAGGCACTAACTATTCGATCTGGTGGAGCAACGCCCTAGAGTGAAGCCTAGGTTGCTCGGAATGTAAAAATGACCATAATATTCACACTGGTTGTAATTATTCGTTATAAACGATGGGAAAACTGTTATATTTATATTGTACAGTATGCTTCTGGCGTTGATTTCTTAGGCCCTAACTATTAATTCTGGTGGAACAACACCCTGGAGTGAGGCCTAGGTTGCCCGGAACGTAGAAATGACCATAACTTTCACACTGGTAGCAATTATTCCTGTTATATGATGCATAAACTGTTGTATTTTTATTGCATTTTATGCTACTGGCATTGACTTCTAAGGCACTAACTATTCGATCTGGTGGAGCAACGCCCTAGAGTGAAGCCGAGGTTGCCCGGAACGTAGAAATGACCATCACTTTCAAACTGGTTGCAATTAATCCTTTTATACGATGGAAAAACTGATGCATTTTTATTGCATTTTATGCTTCGGGCGTTGACTTCTAAGGCCCTAACTATTCAATCTGTTGGAGCAACGCCCTAGAGTGAAGCCTAGGTTGACCGGAACGTAGAAATGACCATAACTTTCACACCGGTAGCAATTATTCGTTTTACACGATGGAAAAACTGTTCTATTTATTTTGTATTTTATGCTTCGGGCGTTGACTTCTAAGGCCCTAACTATTCAATCTGTTGGAACAACGCCCTAGGGTTGAAGCCTAGGTTTCTCGGAAAGTAGAAATGACCATAAGTTTCATACTGGTTGCAATTATTCGTTTTATACGATGGAAAAACTGTTGTATTTTTATTGTATTTTATGCATCGTGCGTTGACTTCTAAGGCCCTAACTATTCAATCTGTTGGAGCAACGCCCTGGGGTGAAGCCTAGGTTTCTCGGAAAGTAGAAGTGACCATAAGTTTCATACTGGTTGCAATTATTCGTTTTATACGATGGAAAAACTGTTGTATTTTTATTGTATTTTATGCTTCGGGCGTTTACTTCTAAGGCCCTAACTATTCGATCTGGTGGAACAACGCCCTGGGGTGAAGCCTAGGTTGCCGGAACGTAGAAATGACCATAACTTTCACACTGGTTGCAATTATTCGTTTTATACGATGGAAAAACTGTTGTGTTTATATTGTATTTTATGCTTCTGGCATTGACTTCTAAGGCACTAACTATTCGATCTGGTGGGGCGACGCCCTAGAGTGAAGCCCAGGTTGCCAGGAACGTAGAAATGACCATCACTTTCATACTGGTTGCAATTATTCGTTTTATACGATGGAAAAACTGTTATATTTTTATTGCATCTTATGCTTCTGGCGTTGACTTCTTAGGCCCTAACTGTTTGATCTGGTAGAGCAACGCCCTAGAGTGAAGCCTAGGTTGCCCGGAACGTAGAAATGACCATAACTTTCACACTGGTTGCTATTATTCGTTCTATACGACGGAAAAACTGTTGTATTTATATTGTATTTTTTGCTTCTGACGATGGCTTCTAAGGCCGTAGCTATTCGATGTGGTGGAGCAACGCCCTATAGTGAAGCCTAGGTTGCCCGGAACGTAGAAATGACCACAACTTTCACACTGGTTGCAATTATTCGTTTTATACGATGTAAAAACAGTTGTATTTGTCTTGAATTTTATACTTCTGGCGTTGACTTCTAAGACCCTAAAATTGGATCTGGTGGAACAACGCCATAGAGTGAAGCCTAGGTTGCTCGGAACGTAGAAATGACCATCCCTTTCACACTGGTTGCAATTACTCCTGTTATACGATGGAAAGACTGTGTATCTTTATTGTATTTTATGCTTCGTGCTTTGACTTCTAAGGCCCTAGCTTTTCGGTCTGGAGGAACAACGACCTAGATTGAAGCCTAGGCTGCCAGGAACGTAGAAGCGACTATCACATTCACACTGGTTGCAATTATTCAAGTTATACGAAGGAAAAACTGTTGTATCTTTATTGTATTTTATGCTTCTTGCGTTGACTTCTAAGGCCCTAACAATTCGATCTGGTGGAGCAACGCCATAGAGTGATGCCTAGGTTGCTCGGAACGTAGAAATGACCATCCATTTCACACTGGTTGCAATTACTCCTGTTATACGATGGAAAAACTGTTGTATTTATATTGTATTTTATGCTTCTTGCGTTGACTTCTAAGGCCCTAACTATTCGATCTGGTGGAGCAACGCCCTAGAGTTGAGCCTAGGTTGCACGGAATGTAGAAATGACCATTACTTTCACACTGTTTGCAATTATTCATTTTAAACGATGGCAAAGTTGTTGTATTTATATTGTATTTTATGTTTCTGGCGTTGACTTCTAACTCCGTAGCTATTCGGGCTGGTAGAACAACTCACTATATTGAAGCCTAGGTTGCTCGGAACGTAGAAATGACCATAACCTTCACGCTGGCTGCAATTACTCCTGTTATACGATTGAAAATCTGTTGTATCTTTATTGTATTTTATGCTTCGGGCGTTGACTTCTAAGGCCCTAACTATTCGTTCAGGAGGAGCAACGCCCTAGAGTTGAGCCTAGGTTGCACGGAAGGTAGAAGTGACCATTAGTTTCACCCTGCTTGGAATTATTCCCGTTATACGATGAAAAACTGTTGTATTTTTATTGTATTGTATGCTTCTGGCGTTGACTTCTAAGTCCGTAGGTATTCGATCTGGTGGAGCAACGCCCTAGAGTGAAGCCTAGGTTGCCCAGAACGTAGAAATGACCATTACCTTCACACTGGTTGCAATTATTCCTGTTATACGATGGACAAACTGTTGTATTTATATTGTATTTTATGCTTCTTGCGTTGACTTCTAAGGCCCTAACAATTCGATCTGGTGGAGCAACGCCATAGAGTGATGCCTAGGTTGCTCGGAACGTAGAAATGACCATCCATTTCACACTGGTTGCAATTACTCCTGTTATACGATGGAAAAACTGTGTATCTTTATTGTATTTTATGCTTCGAGCTTCGACTTCTAAGTCCCTAACTATTCGATCTGTTGGAGCAACGCACTAGAGTGACGCCTAGGTAGCCCGGAACGTAGAAGTGGCCATAACTTTCACACTGGTTGCAATTATTCGTTCTGTACGGTGGAAAAACTGTTGTATTTGTTTTGTATTTTATATTTCTGGCATTGACTTCCAAGGCCCTAACAATTCGATCTGGTGGAACAACGCAATAGAGTGAAGCCTAGGTTGCTCGGGACGTAGAAATGACCATCCCTTTCACACTGGTTGGAATTATTCAAGTTATGCGATGGAAAAACTGTTGCATCTTTATTGTATTTTATGCTTCGTGCGTTGACTTCTAAGGCCCTAACCATTCGATCTGGAGGAGCAACGCCCTAGAGTTGAGCCTAGGTTGCACGGAAGGTAGGAGTGACCATTACTTTCACGCTGCTTGGAATTATTCCCGTTATACGATGAAAAACTGTTGTATTTTTATTTTATTGTATGCTTCTTGCGTTGACTTCTAAGTCCCTAGGTATACGATCTGGTGGAGCAACGCCCTAGAGTGAAGCCTAGGTTGCCCGGAACGTAGAAATGACCATTACCTTCACACAGGTTGCAATTATTCCTGTTATACGATGGACAAACTGTTGTATTTGTTTTGTATTTTATATTTCTGGCGTTGTCTTCTAAGGCCCTAACTATTTGATCTGGTGGAGCACCGCCCCGGAGTGTAGCCTAGGTTGCCCGGAGCGTAGAAAAGACCATTACCTTCACACTGGTTGCAATTATTCGATTTATACGATGGTAAAACTGTTGTATTTATTTTGTATTTTATGCTTCTGGCGTTGACTCCTAAGGCCCTAACAATTCGATCTGGTGGAACAACACCATAGAGTGAAGCCTAGGTTGCTCGAAACGTAGAAATGACCATCCCTTCCACACTGGTTGCAGTTATTCCTGTTATACGATGGAAAAACTGTTGCATCTTTATTGTGTTGTGTGCTTCTGGCTTTGACTTCTAAGTCCCTAACTATTCGACCTGTTGGAGCAACGGCCTAGAGTGAAGCCTAGGTTGCCCGGGACGTAGAAATGTCCATTACGTTCACATTGGATTCAATTATTCGTTTTATACGATGGAAAAACTGTTGTATTTATATTGTATTTTATGCTTCTGGCGTTGACTTCTGAAGCCCGAACTATTCGATCTGGTGGAGCAACGCCCTAGAGTCAAGCCGAAGTTGCCCGGAACGTAGAAATGAACGGTACTTTCACACTGTTTGCAATTATTCAATTTATACGATGGAAAAGCTGTTGTATTTGTTTTGTACTTTATATTTCTGGCGTTGACTTCTAAGGCCCTATCAATTCGATCTGCTGGAACAACGCCATAGAGTGAAGCCTAGGTTGCCCGGATCGTAGAAATGGCCATTGCTTTCACACTGGATGCAATTATTCGTTCTATACGATGGAAACACTGTTGTATTTATATTGTATTTTTTGCTTCTGACGTTGGCTTCTAAGGCCGTAGCTATTCGATGTGGTGGAGCAACGCCCTATAGTGAAGACTAGGTTGCCCGGAACGTAGAAATGACCACAACTTTCACACTGGTTGCAATTATTCGTTTTATACGATGTAAAAACTGTTGTATTTGTCTTGAATTTTATACTTCTGGCGTTGACTTCTAAGACCCTAAAATTCGATCTGGTGGAACAACGCCATAGAGTGAAGCCTAGGTTGCTCGGAACGTAGAAATGACCATCCCTTTCACACTGGTTGCAATTACTCCTGTTATACGATGGAAAGACTGTGTATCTTTATTGTATTTTATGCTTCGTGCTTTGACTTCTAAGGCCCTAGCTATTCGGTCTGGAAGAACAACGACCTAGATTGAAGCCTAGGCTGCCAGGAACGTAGAAGCGACTATCACATTCACACTGGTTGGAATTATTCAAGTTATGCGATGGAAAAACTGTTGCATCTTTATTGTATTTTATGCTTCGTGCGTTGACTTCTAAGGCCCTAACCATTCGATCTGGAGGAGCAACGCCCTAGAGTTGAGCCTAGGTTGCACGGAAGGTAGGAGTGACCATTACTTTCACGCTGCTTGGAATTATTCCCGTTATACGATGAAAAACTGTTGTATTTTTATTTTATTGTATGCTTCTTGCGTTGACTTCTAAGTCCCTAGGTATACGATCTGGTGGAGCAACGCCCTAGAGTGAAGCCTAGGTTGCCCGGAGCGTAGAAATGACCATTACCTTCACACAGGTTGCAATTATTCCTGTTATACGATGGACAAACTGTTGTATTTGTTTTGTATTTTATATTTCTGGCGTTGTCTTCTAAGGCCCTAACTATTTGATCTGGTGGAGCACCGCCCCGGAGTGTAGCCTAGGTTGCCCGGAGCGTAGAAAAGACCATTACCTTCACACTGGTTGCAATTATTCGATTTATACGATGGTAAAACTGTTGTATTTATTTTGTATTTTATGCTTCTGGCGTTGACTCCTAAGGCCCTAACAATTCGATCTGGTGGAACAACACCATAGAGTGAAGCCTAGGTTGCTCGAAACGTAGAAATGACCATCCCTTCCACACTGGTTGCAGTTATTCCTGTTATACGATGGAAAAACTGTTGCATCTTTATTGTGTTGTGTGCTTCTGGCTTTGACTTCTAAGTCCCTAACTATTCGACCTGTTGCCGCAACGGCCTAGAGTGAAGCCTAGGTTGCCCGGGACGTAGAAATGGCCATTACGTTCACATTGGATTCAATTATTCGTTTTATACGATGGAAAAACTGTTGTATTTATATTGTATTTTATGCTTCTGGCGTTGACTTCTGAAGCCCTAACTATTCGATCTGGTGGAGCAACGCCCTAGAGTCAAGCCGAAGTTGCCCGGAACGTAGAAATGAACGGTACTTTCACACTGTTTGCAATTATTCAATTTATACGATGGAAAAGCTGTTGTATTTGTTTTGTACTTTATATTTCTGGCGTTGACTTCTAAGGCCCTATCAATTCGATCTGCTGGAACAACGCCATAGAGTGAAGCCTAGGTTGCCCGGATCGTAGAAATGGCCATTGCTTTCACACTGGATGCAATTATTCGTTCTATACGATGGAAACACTGTTGTATTTATATTGTATTTTTTGCTTCTGACGTTGGCTTCTAAGGCCGTAGCTATTCGATGTGGTGGAGCAACGCCCTATAGTGAAGACTAGGTTGCCCGGAACGTAGAAATGACCACAACTTTCACACTGGTTGCAATTATTCGTTTTATACGATGTAAAAACTGTTGTATTTGTCTTGAATTTTATACTTCTGGCGTTGACTTCTAAGACCCTAAAATTCGATCTGGTGGAACAACGCCATAGAGTGAAGCCTAGGTTGCTCGGAACGTAGAAATGACCATCCCTTTCACACTGGTTGCAATTACTCCTGTTATACGATGGAAAAACTGTGTATCTTTATTGTATTTTATGCTTCGTGCTTTGACTTCTAAGGCCCTAGCTATTCGGTCTGGAGGAACAACGACCTAGATTGAAGCCTAGGCTGCCAGGAACGTAGAAGCGACTATCACATTCACACTGGTTGCAATTATTCAAGTTATACGAAGGAAAAACTGTTGTACCTTTATTGTATTTTATGCTTCGTGCGTTGACTTCTAAGGCCCTAACTATTCGATCTGGAGGAGCAACGCCCTAGAGTTGAGCCTAGGTTGCACGGAAGGTAGAAGTGACCATTACTTTCACCCTGCTTGGAATTATTCCCGTTATACGATGAAAAACTGTTGTATTTTTATTGTATTGTATGCTTCTGGCGTTGACTTCTAAGTCCCTAGGTATTCTGTCTGGTGGAGCAACGCCCTAAAGTGAAGCCTAGGTTGCCCGGAACGTAGAAATGACCATTACCTTCACACTGGTTGCAATTATTCCTGTTATACGATGGACAAACTGTTGTATTTATATTGTATTTTATGCTTCTTGCGTTGACTTCTAAGGCCCTAACAATTCGATCTGGTGGAGCAACGCCATAGAGTGATGCCTAGGTTGCTCGGAACGTAGAAATGACCATCCATTTCACACTGGTTGCAATTACTCCTGTTATACGATGGAAAAACTGTGTATCTTTATTGTATTTTATGCTTCGAGCTTCGACTTCTAAGTCCCTAACTATTCGATCTGTTGGAGCAACGCACTAGAGTGACGCCTAGGTAGCCCGGAACGTAGAAGTGGCCATAACTTTCACACTGGTTGCAATTATTCGTTCTATACGGTGGAAAAACTGTTGTATTTGTTTTGTATTTTATATTTCTGGCGTTGACTTCCAAGGCCCTAACAATTCGATCTGGTGGAACAACGCAATAGAGTGAAGCCTAGGTTGCTCGGGACGTAGAAATGACCATCCCTTTCATACTGGTTGGAATTATTCAAGTTATGCGATGGAAAAACTGTTGCATCTTTATTGTATTTTATGCTTCGTGCGTTGACTTCTAAGGCCCTAACCATTCGATCTGGAGGAGCAACGCCCTAGAGTTGAGCCTAGGTTGCACGGAAGGTAGGAGTGACCATTACTTTCACGCTGCTTGGAATTATTCCCGTTATACGATGAAAAACTGTTGTATTTTTATTTTATTGTATGCTTCTTGCGTTTACTTCTAAGTCCCTAGGTATACGATCTGGTGGAGCAACGCCCTAGAGTGAAGCCTAGGTTGCGCGGAACGTAGAAATGACCATTTCCTTCACACAGATTGCAATTATTCCTGTTATACGATGGACAAACTGTTGTATTTGTTTTGTATTTTATATTTCTGGCGTTGTCTTCTAAGGCCCTAACTATTTGATCTGGTGGAGCACTGCCCCGGAGTGTAGCCTAGGGTGCCCGGAGCGTAGAAAAGACCATTACCTTCACACTGGTTGCAATTATTCGTTTTATACGATGGTAAAGCTGTTGTATTTATTTTGTATTTTATGCTTCTGGCGTTGACTCCTAAGGCCCTAACAATTCGATCTGGTGGAACAACACCATAGAGTGAAGCCTAGGTTGCTCGAAACGTAGAAATGACCATCCCTTCCACACTGGTTGCAGTTATTCCTGTTATACGATGGAGAAACTGTTGCATCTTTATTGTGTTGTGTGCTTCTGGCTTTGACTTCTAAGTCCCTAACTATTCGACCTGTTGGAGCAACGGCCTAGAGTGAAGCCTAGGTTGCCCGGGACGTAGAAATGGCCATTACGTTCACATTGGATTCAATTATTCGTTTTATACGATGGAAAAACTGTTGTATTTATATTGTATTTTATGCTTCTGGCGTTGACTTCTGAAGCCCTAACTATTCGATCTGGTGGAGCAACGCCCTAGAGTCAAGCCGAAGTTGCCCGGAACGTAGAAATGAACGGTACTTTCACACTGTTTGCAATTATTCAATTTATACGATGGAAAAGCTGTTGTATTTGTTTTGTACTTTATATTTCCGGCGTTGACTTCTAAGGCCCTATCAATTCGATCTGCTGGAACAACGCCATAGAGTGAAGCCTAGGTTGCCCGGATCGTAGAAATGGCCATTGCTTTCACACTGGATGCAATTATTCGTTCTATACGATGGAAACACTGTTGTATTTATATTCTATTTTTTGCTTCTGACGTTGGCTTCTAAGGCCGTAGCTATTCGATGTGGTGGAGCAACGCCCTATAGTGAAGCCTAGGTTGCCCGGAACGTAGAAATGACCACAACTTTCACACTGGTTGCAATTATTCGTTTTATACGATGTAAAAACTGTTGTATTTGTCTTGAATTTTATACTTCTGGCGTTGACTTCTAAGACCCTAAAATTCGATGTGGTGGAACAACGCCATAGAGTGAAGCCTAGGTTGCTCGGAACGTAGAAATGACCATCCCTTTCACACTGGTTGCAATTACTCCTGTTATACGATGGAAAAACTGTGTATCTTTATTGTATTTTATGCTTCGTGCTTTGACTTCTAAGGCCCTAGCTATTCGGTCTGGAGGAACAACGACCTAGATTGAAGCCTAGGCTGCCAGGAACGTAGAAGCGACTATCACATTCACACTGGTTGCAATTATTCAAGTTATACGAAGGAAAAACTGTTGTACCTTTATTGTATTTTATGCTTCGTGCGTTGACTTCTAAGGCCCTAGCTATTCGATCTGGAGGAGCAACGCCCTAGAGTTGAGCCTAGGTTGCACGGAAGGTAGAAGTGACCATTACTTTCACCCTGCTTGGAATTATTCCCGTTATAGGATGAAAAACTGTTGTATTTTTATTGTATTGTATGCTTCTGGCGTTGACTTCTTAGGCCCTAACAATTCGATATGGTGGAGCCACGTAATAGGCTGAAGCCTAGGTTGCCCGGAACGTAGAAATGACCATAACTTTCACACTGGTTGCAATTATTCGTTTTATACAATGGAAAAACTGTTGTATTTATATTGTATTTTATGCTTCTAGCGTTGACTTCTTAGGCCCTATCTATTCTTCTGGTGGAGCAACGCCCTAGAGTGAAGCCTAGGTTGACCGGAGCGTAGAAATGACCATTACATTCACAGAGGTTGCAATTATTCATTTTATACGATGGAAAAGCTGTTGTATTTATATCGTATTTTATGCTTCTGGCGTTGACTTCTAAGGTCGTTGCTATTCGATCTGGTGGACCAACGCCCTAGAGTGAAGCCTAGGTTGCACGGAACGTAGAAATGACCATAACTTTCACATTGGATTCAATTATTCGTTTTATACGATGGAAAAACTGTTGTATTTATATTGTATTTTATGCTTCTGGCGTTGACTCCTAAAGCCCTAACTATTCGATCTGGTCGAGCAACGCTACAAAGTCAAGCCGAAGTTGCCCGGAACGTAGAAATGAACGGTACTTTCACACTGTTTGCAATTATTCAATTTACACGATGGAAAAGCTGTTGTACTTGTTTTGTACTTTATATTTCTGGCGTTGACTTCTAAGGCCCTATCAATTCGATCTGGTGGAACAACGCCATAGAGTGAAGCCTAGGTTGCTCGGAACGTAGAAATGACCATCCCTTTCACACTGGTTGGAATTATTCTAGTTATACGATGGAAAAACTGTTGTATCTTAATTGTATTTTATGCTTCGTGCGTTGACTTCTTAGGCCCTAACTATTCGATCTTGTGGAGCAACGCCCTAGAGTGGAGCCTAGGTTGCACGGAACGTAGAAATGACCATTACTTTCACACTGGTTGCAATTATTCGTTTTATACAATGGAAAAACTGTTCTATTTATTTCGTGTTTTATGCCTCGGGCGTTGCCTTATGAGGCCCTAACTATTCGATCTGTCGGAGCAACGCCCTAGAGTGAAGCCTAGGTGGCCCGGACCGTAGAAATGACCATAACCTTCTCACTGGTTGCTATTATTCGTTTTATACGATGGAAAATCTGTTGTATTTATATTGTATTTTATGCTTCGGGCGTTGACTTCTAAGGCCATAACTAGTCGATCTGGTGGAGCAGCGCCCTAGAGTGAAGCCTAGGTTGACCGAAGCGTAAAATGACCATTACCTTCACACTGTTTGCAATTATTCCTCTTATACGGTGGAAAAAGTGTTGTATTTTTATTGTACTTTATGCTTCTGGCGTTGACTTCATAGGCCCTAACTATTCGATATGGTGGAGCCACGTCCCAGGGTGAAGCCTAGGTGGCGCGGAACGTAGAAATGACCATAACGTTCATACTGGTTGCAATTATTTTTTTATACGATGGAAAAACTGTTGTATTTTTATTGTATTTTATGCGTCTGGAGTTGTTTTCTAAGGCCGCAACTATTCGACCTGGTGGTGCAACATCCTAGAGTGAAGCCTAGGTTGCCCGCAGCGTAGAAATGACCAGCACTTTCATACTGGTTGCAATTATTCGTTTTATACAATGGAAAAACTGTTCTATTTATTTAATATTTTATGCTGCTGGCGTTGACTTCTTACGCCCTAACTATTGGATCTGGTGGACTAACGCCTTAGAGCGAAGCCTAGGTTGGCAGGAACGTAGAAATGAACATCGCTTTCACACTGGTTGCAATTATTCCTGTTATACGATGGAAAAACTGTTGTATTTATATTGTATTTTATGCTTCTGGCGTTGTCTTTTAAGGCCCTAACTATTCGATCTAGTGGAGGAACGCCCTCGGGTGAAACCCAGGTTGCCCGGCCTTAGAAGTCAACGCGCGAAACATAAAACACAAAATAAATAGAACAGTTTTTCCGTTATATAAATCGAATAATTGCTACCAGTGTGAAAGTTATGGTAATTTCTACGTTCCGGGCAACCTTGGCTTCACTCTAGGGCGTTGCTCCGCCAGATCGAACAGTTAGTGCCTTAGAAGTCAACGCCAGAAGCATACAATACAATATAAATACAACAGTTTTTCCATCGTATAAAACGAATAATTGCAACCAGTATGAAAGTTATGGACATTTCTACTTTCCTGGCAACCTAGGCTTCACCCTAGGGCGATGCTCCACCAGATCGAATAGTTAGGTCCTTAGAAGTCAACGCGCGAAACATAAAACACAAAATAAATAGAACAGTTTTTCCATTGTATAAATTGTATAATTGCTACAACTGTGAAAGTTATGGTCATCTCTACGTTCCAGGAAACCTAGGCTTCACCCTAGGGCGATGTTCCACCAGATCGAATAGTTAGGGCCTAAGAAGTGAGCGCAAGAATCATAAAATACAATATAAAAACAACAGCTTTTCCATCGTATAAGACGTATAATTGCAACGAGTATGAAAGTTATGGTCATTTCTACTTTCCGGGCAACCTAGGCTTCACCCTAGCGCGTTGCTCCAACAGATTGGACAGTTAGGGCCTTGGAAGTCAACGCCCGAAGCATAAAATGCAACAAAAATGCAACAGTTTTTCGATCATATAACAGGGATAGTTGCAACCAGTTTGAAAGTGATGGTCATTTCTACGTTCCGGGCACCCTAGGCTTCACTCTAGGGCGTTGCTCCACCAGATCGAATGGTTAGTGCCTTAGAATTCAACGCCACAAGCATAAAATACAATATAAGTACAACAGTTTTTCCATCGTATAACAGGAATAATTGCAACCAGTTTGAAAGTTAAGGTCATTTCTACTTTCCGGGCAACCTAGGCTTCACCCTAGTGCGTAGCTCCACCAGATCGAATAGTTAGTGCCTTAGAAGTCAACCTCAGAAGCATAAAATACAATATAAAAACAACAGCTTTTCCATCGTATAAAACGTATAATTGCAACGAGTATGAAAGATATGGTCATTTCTACTTTCCGGGCAACCTAGGCTTCACTGTAGGGCGTTGCTCCAACAGATCGAATAGTTAGGGCCTCAGAAGTCAACGCCAGAAGCATAAAATACAATATAAATACAACAGCTTTTCCATCGTATAAAACGAATAATTGCAACCACTATGAAAGTTATGGTCATTTCTACTATCCGGGCAACCTAGGCTTCACCCTAGGGCGTTGCTCTACCAGATCGAATAGTTAGGGCCTTAGAAGTCAACGCCAGAAGCATAAGGTACAATACAAATACAACAGCTTTTACATCGTATAACAGGAACAATAGCAACCAGTGTGAAAGATATGGTCATTTCTACGTTCCGGGCAAGCTAGGCGTCACTATAAGGCGTTGCTAAACCAGATCGAACCGTTAGGGCCCAAGAAGTCAACGCCAGAGGTATAAAATACAATATAAATGCAACAGCTTTTCCATTGTATAAAATGAATAATTGCAAAGAGTGTGAAAGTAATGGTCATTTCTACGTTCCGGGCAACCTACGCTTCACCCTAGTGCGTTGTTCCACCAGATCGAATAGTTAAGGCCTAAGAAGTGAACGCCAGAAGCATAAAATACAATATAAATACAACAGTTTTTCCATCGTATAAAACGAATAATTGCAACCAGTGTGAAAGTTATGGTCATTTCTACGTTTCGGGCAACATAGGTTTCACTCTAGGGCGTTGCTCCAACAGATCGAATAGTTGGTGCCTTACATGTCAACGTCAGAAGCATAAAATACAATATAGATACAACAGTTTTTCCATCGTATAAAACGAATAATTGCAACCAGTATGAAAGTTATGGACATTTCTACTTTCCGGGCAACCTAGGCTTCACCCTAGGGCGTTGCTCCAACAGATTGAATAGTTATGGCCTTAGAAGGCAACGCCCGAAGCATAAAATGCAATAAAAATACAACAGTTTTTCCATCGTATAACAGGAATAATTGTAACCAGTTTGAAAGTGATGGTCATTTCTACGTTCCGGGCAACCTAGGCTTCACTCTAGGGCGTTGCTCCACCAGATCGAATACTTAGTGCCTTAGAAGTCAACGCCAGAAGCATAAAATACAATATAAATACAACAGTTTTTCCATCGTATAACAGGAATAATTACAACCAGTCTGAAAGTTATGGTCATTTCTACTTTCCGGGCAACCTAGGCTTCACCCTAGGGCGTTGCTCTACCAGATCGAATAGTTAGGGCCTTAGAAGTCAACGCCAGAAGCATAAGGTACAATACAAATACAACAGCTTTTACATCGTATAACAGGAACAATAGCAACCAGTGTGAAAGATATGGTCATTTCTACGTTCCGGGCAAGCTAGGCGTCACTATAAGGCGTTGCTAAACCAGATCGAACAGTTAGGGCCCAAGAAGTCAACGCCAGAGGTATAAAATACAATATAAATGCAACAGCTTTTCCATTGTATAAAATGAATAATTGCAAAGAGTGTGAAAGTAATGGTCATTTCTACGTTCCGGGCAACCTAGGCTTCACCCTAGTGCGTTGTTCCACCAGATCGAATAGTTAAGGCCTAAGAAGTGAACGCCAGAAGCATAAAATACAATATAAATACAACAGTTTTTCCATCGTATAAAACGAATAATTGCAACCAGTGTGAAAGTTATGGTCATTTCTACGTTTCGGGCAACATAGGTTTCACTCTAGGGCGTTGCTCCAACAGATCGAATAGTTGGTGCCTTACATGTCAACGTCAGAAGCATAAAATACAATATAGATACAACAGTTTTTCCATCGTATAAAACGAATAATTGCAACCAGTATGAAAGTTATGGACATTTCTACTTTCCGGGCAACCTAGGCTTCACCCTAGGGCGTTGCTCCAACAGATTGAATAGTTAGGGCCTTAGAAGGCAACGCCCGAAGCATAAAATGCAATAAAAATACAACAGTTTTTCCATCGTATAACAGGAATAATTGTAACCAGTTTGAAAGTGATGGTCATTTCTACGTTCCGGGCAACCTAGGCTTCACTCTAGGGCGTTGCTCCACCAGATCGAATACTTAGTGCCTTAGAAGTCAACGCCAGAAGCATAAAATACAATATAAATACAACAGTTTTTCCATCGTATAACAGGAATAATTACAACCAGTCTGAAAGTTATGGTCATTTCTACTTTCCGGGCAACCTAGGCTTCACCCTAGAGCGTAGCTCCACCAGATCGAATAGTTAGTGCCTTAGAAGTCAACGTCAGAAGCATAAAATACAGTATAAATACAACAGTTCTTCCATCGTATAAAACGAATAATTGCAACCAGTATGAAAGTCATGGTCATTTCTACGTTCCGGGAAACCAAGGCTTCACTCTAGGGCGTTGCTGCAACAGATCGAATAGTTAGGGCCTCAGAAGTCAACGCCAGAAGCATAAAATACAATATAAATACAACAGCTTTTCCATCGTATAAAACGAATAATTGCAACCACTATGAAAGTTATGGTCATTTCTACTATCCGGGCAACCTAGGCTTCACCCTAGGGCGTTGCTCCACCGGATCGAATAGTTAGGGCCTTAGAAGTCAACGCCAGAAGCATAAGGTACAATATAAATACAACAGCTTTTACATCGTATAACAGGAACAATAGCAACCAGTGTGAAAGATATGGTCATTTCTACGTTCCGGGCAAGCTAGGCGTCACTCTATGGCGTTGCTCCACCAGATTGAATTGTTGGGGCCTTAGAAGGCAACGCCCGAAGCATAAAATGCAATAAAAATACAACAGTTTTTCCATCGTATAACAGGAATAATTGTAACCAGTTTGAAAGTGATGGTCCTTTCTACGTTCCGGGCAACCTAGGCTTCACTCTAGGGCGTTGCTCCACCAGATCGAATAGTTAGGGCCTAAGAAGTCAACACCAGGAGCATAAAATACTATATAAATGCAACAGCTTTTCCATCGTATAAAATGAATAATTGCAAAGAGTGTGAAAGTAATGGTCATTTCTACGTTCCGTGTAACCTAGGCTTCACTCTAGGGTGTTGCTCCACCATATCGAATACTTAGTGCCTTAGAAGTCAACGCCAGAAGCATAAAATACAATATAAATACAACAGTTTTTCCATCGTATAACAGGAATAATTGCAACCAGTTTGAAAGTTATGGTCATTACTACTTGCCGGGCAACCTAGGCTTCACCCTAGGGCGTTGTTCTACCCGATCGAATAGTTAGTGCCATAGAAGTCAACGTCAGAAGCATAAAATACAATATAAATACAACAGTTTTTCCATCGTATAAAACGAGTAATTGCAACCAGTATGAAAGTTATGGACATTTCTACTTTCCGGGCAACCTAGGCTCACCCTAGGGCGTTGCTCCAACAGATTGAATAGTTAGGGCCTTAGAAGGCAACGCCCGAAGCATAAAATGCAATAAAAATACAACAGTTTTTCCATCGTATAACAGGAATAATTGTAACCAGTTTGAAAGTGATGGTCATTTCTACGTTCCGGGCAACCTAGGCTTCACTCTAGGGCGTTGCTCCACCAGATCGAATACTTAGTGCCTTAGAAGTCAACTCCAGAAGCATAAAATACAATAAAAAATACAACAGTTTTTCCATCGTATAACAGGAATAATTACAACCAGTCTGAAAGTTATGGTCATTTCTACTTTCCGGGCAACCTAGGCTTCACCCTAGTGCGTAGCTCCACCAGATCGAATAGTTAGTGCCTTAGAAGTCAACGTCAGAAGCATAAAATACAGTATAAATACAACAGTTCTTCCATCGTATAAAACGAATAATTGCAACCAGTATGAAAGTCATGGTCATTTCTACGTTCCGGGAAACCAAGGCTTCACTCTAGGGCGTTGCTCCAACAGATCGAATAGTTAGGGCCTCAGAAGTCAACGCCAGAAGCATAAAATACAATATAAATACAACAGCTTTTCCATCGTATAAAACGAATAATTGCAACCACTATGAAAGTTATGGTCATTTCTACTATCCGGGCAACCTAGGCTTCACCCTAGGGCGTTGCTCCACCGGATCGAATAGTTAGGGCCTTAGAAGTCAACGCCAGAAGCATAAGGTACAATATAAATACAACAGCTTTTACATCGTATAACAGGAACAATAGCAACCAGTGTGAAAGATATGGTCATTTCTACGTTCCGGGCAAGCTAGGCGTCACTCTATGGCGTTGCTCCACCAGATTGAATTGTTAGGGCCTTAGAAGGCAACGCCCGAAGCATAAAATGCAATAAAAATACAACAGTTTTTCCATCGTATAACAGGAATAATTGTAACCAGTTTGAAAGTGATGGTCATTTCTACGTTCCGGGCAACCTAGGCTTCACTCTAGGGCGTTGCTCCACCAGATCGAATAGTTAGGGCCTAAGAAGTCAACACCAGGAGCATAAAATACTATATAAATGCAACAGCTTTTCCATCGTATAAAATGAATAATTGCAAATAGTGTGAAAGTAATGGTCATTTCTACGTTCCGTGTAACCTAGGCTTCACTCTAGGGTGTTGCTCCACCATATCGAATACTTAGTGCCTTAGAAGTCAACGCCACAAGCATAAAATACAATATAAATACAACAGTTTTTCCATCGTATAACAGGAATAATTGCAACCAGTTTGAAAGTTATGGTCATTACTACTTGCCGGGCAACCTAGGCTTCACCCTAGGGCGTTGTTCTACACGATCGAATAGTTAGTGCTTTAAAAGTCAACGTCAGAAGCATAAAATACAGTATAAATACAACAGTTCTTCCATCGTATAAAACGAATAATTGCAACCAGTATGAAAGTTATGGACATTTCTACTTTCCATGCAACCTAGGCTTCACCCTAGGGCGTTGCTCCACTAGATCGAATAGTTGGGGCCTTAGAAGTCAACGCGCGAAACATAAAACACAAAATAAATAGAACAGTTTTTCCATTGTATAAATCGAATAATTGCTACCAGTGTGAAAGTTATGGCCATTTCTACGTCCCGGGAAACCTAGGCTTCACCCTAGTGCGTTGTTCCACCAGATCGAATAGTTAAGGCCTAAGAAGTGACCGCCAGAAGCATAAAATACTATATAAATGCAACAGCTTTTCCATCGTATAAAATGAATAGTTGCAAAGAGTGTGAAAGTAATGGTCATTTCTACGTTCCGTGTAACCTAGGCTTCACTCTAGGGTGTTGCTCCACCATATCGAATACTTAGTGCCTTAGAAGTAAACGCCAGGAGCATAAAATGCAATATAAATACAACAGTTTTTCCATTGTATAACAGGAATAATTGCAACCAGTTTGAAAGTTATGGTCATTTCTACTTGCCGGGCAGCCTAGGCTTCACCCTAGGGCGTTGTTCTACCCGATCGAATAGTTAGGGCCTAAGAAGTGAACGCCAGAAGCATAAAATACAATATAAATGCAACAGTTTTTCCATCGTATAACAGGAATAATTGTAACCAGTTTGAAAGTGATGGTCATTTCTACGTTCCGGGCAACCTAGGCTTCACTCTAGGGCGTTGCTCCACCAGATCGAATAGTTTGGGCCTTAGAAGTCAACGCCAGAAGCATAAGGTACAATATAAATACAACAGCTTTTCCATCGTATAACAGGAACAATAGCAACCAGTGTGAAAGATATGGTCATTTCTACGTTCCGGGCAACCTAGGCGTCACTCTAAGGAGTTGCTCCACCAGATCGAATAGTTAGGGCCTAAGAAGTCAACGCCAGAAGCATAAAATACAATATAAATGCAACAGCTTTTCCATCGTATAAAATGAATAATTGCAAAGAGTGTGAAAGTAATGGTCATTTCTACGTTCCGCGCAACCTAGGTTTCACTCTAGGGCGTTGATCCACCAGATCGAATAGTTAGTGCATTAGAAGTCAACGTCAGAAGCATAAAATACAGTATAAATACAACAATTTTTCCATCGTATAAATCGAATAATTGCAACCACTATGAAAGTTATGGTCATTTCTACTATCCGGGCAACCTAGGCCTCACCCTAGGGCGTTGCTCCACCAGATCGAATAGTTAGGGCCTTAGAAGTCAACGCCAGAAGCATAAGGTACAATATAAATACAACAGTTTTTCCATCGTATAACAGGAACAATAGCAACCAGTGTGAAAGATATGGTCTTTTCTACGTTCCGGGCAACCTAGGCGTCACTCTAAGGAGTTGCTCCACCAGATCGAATAGTTAGGGCCTAAGAAGTCAACGCCAGAAGCATAAAATACAATATAAATGCAACAGCTTTTCCATCGTATAAAATGAATAATTGCAAAGAGTGTTAAAGTAATGGTCATTTCTACGTTCCGCGCAACCTAGGTTTCACTCTAGGGCGTTGCTCCACCAGATCGAATAGTTAGTGCATTAGAAGTCAACGTCAGAAGCATAAAATACAGTATAAATACAACAGTTTTTCCATCGTATAACAGGAATAATTGCAACCAGTTTGAAAGTTATGGTCATTTCTACTTTCCGGGCAACCTAGGTTTCACTCTAGGGCGTTGCTCCACCAGATCGAATAGTTAGTGTGTTAGAAGTCAACGTCAGAAGCATAAAATACAGTATAAATGCAACATTTTTTCCATCGTATAAAACGAATAATTGCAACCAGTATGAAAGTTATGGACATTTCTACTTTCCGGGCAACCTAGGCTTCACCCGAGGGCGATGCTGCACCAGATCGAATAGTTAGGGCCTTAGAAGTCAACGCGCGGAACATAAAACACAAAATAAATACAACCGTTTTTCCATTGTATAAATCGAATAGTTGCTCCCAGTGTGAAAGTTATGGTCATTTCTACGTTCCGGGCAACCTAGGCTTCACCCTAGTGCGTTGTTCCACCAGATCGAATAGTTAAGGCCTAAGAGGTGAACGCCAGAAGCATAAAACACAATATAAATATAACAGTTTTTCCATCGTATAAAACGAATAATTGCAACCAGTATGAAAGTTATGGACATATCTACTTTACGGGCAACCTAGGCTTCACCCTAGGGCGTTGCTCCAACAGATTGAATAGTTAGGGCCCTAGAAGTCAACGCCCGAAGCATAAAATGCAATAAAAATACAACAGTTTTTCCATCGTATAACAGGAATAATTGTAACCAGTTTGAAAGTGATGGTCATTTCTACGTTCCGGGCAACCTAGGCTTCACTCTAGGGCGTTGCTCCACCAGATCGAATAGTTAGGGCCTAAGAAGTCAACACCAGAAGCATAAAATACAATATAAATACAACAGTTTTTCCATCGTATAAAACGAATAATTGCAACCAGTATGAAAGTCATGGTCATTTCTACGTTCCGGGAAACCAGGGCTTCACTCTAGGGCGTTGCTCCAACAGATCGAATAGTTAAGGCCTAAGAAGTGAACGCCAGAAGCATAAAATACAATATAAATACAACAGTTTTTCCACCGTATAAACCGGATAATTGCAACCAGTATGAAAGTTATGGTCATTTCTACTTTCCGGGCAACCTAGGATTCACCCCAGGGCGTGGCTCCAACAGATTGAATAGTTAGTGCCTTAGAAGTCAACGCCCGCAGCATAAAATGCAATAAAAATACAACAGTTTTTCCATCATATTACAGGAGTAATTGCAACCAGTTTGAAAGTGATGATCATTTCTACGTTCCGGGCACCCTAGGCTTCACTCTAGGGCGTTGCTCCACCAGATCGAATAGTTAGTGCCTTAGAAGTCAACGTTAGAAGCATAAAATACAGTATAAATACAACAGTTCTTCCATCGTATAAAACGAATAATTGCAACCAGTATGAAAGTTATGGACATTTCTACTTTCCAGGCAACCTAGGCTTCACCCTAGGGCGTTGCTCCACTAGATCGAATAGTTAGGGCCTTAGAAGTCAACGCGCGAAACATAAAACACAAAATAAATAGAACAGTTTTTCCATTGTATAAATCGAATAATTGCTACCAGTTTGAAAGTGATGGTCATTTCTACGTTGCGGGCAACCTAGGCTTCACTCTAGGGCGTTGTTCCACCAGATCGAATAGTTAAGGCCTAAGAAGTGAACGCCAGAAGCATAAAATACAATATAAGTACAACAGTTTTTCCATCGTATAAACCGGATAATTGCAACCAGTATGAAAGTTATGGTCATTTCTACTTTCCGGGCACCCTAGGCTTCACTCTAGGGCGTTGCTCCACCATATCGAATACTTATTGCCTTAGAAGTCAACGCCAGAAGCATAAAATACAATATAAATACAACAGTTTTTCCATCGTATAACAGGAATAATTGCAACCAGTTTGAAAGTTAAGGTCATTTCTACTTTCCGGGCAACCTAGGCTTCACCCTAGGGCGTTGCTCCAACAGATTGGACAGTTAGGGCCTTGGAAGTCAACGCCCGAAGCATAAAATGCAACAAAAATGCAACAGTTTTTCCATCATATAACAGGGATAGTTGCAAACCAGTTTGAAAGTGATGGTCATTTCTACATTCCGAGCAACCTAGGCTTCACTCTAGGGCGTTGCTCCAACAGATTGAATAGTTAGGGTCTTAGAAGTCAACGCCCGAAGCATAAAATGCAATAAAAGTACAACAGTTTTTCCATCGTATAACAGGATTAATTGCAACCAGTTTGAAACTGATGGTCATTTCTACGTTCCATGCAACCTAGGCTTCACTCAAGGGCGTTGTTCCACCAGATCGAATAGTTAGGGCCTAAGAAGTCAACGCCAGAAGCATAAAGTACAATATAAATATAACAGTTTTTCCATCGTATAAAAGGAATAATTGCAAACAGTGTGAAAGTAATGGTCATTTCTACGGTCCGGGCAACCTAGGCTTCACTCTGGAGCGTTGCTCCACCAGATCAAACAGTTAGGGCCTTAGAAGTCAACGCCCGAAGCATAAAATACAAAATAAATAGAACAGGTTTTCCATTGTATAAAACGGATAATTGCTACCAGTGTAAAAGTTATGATCATTTCTACGTTCCGGGCAACCTAGGGTTCACCCTAGGGCGTTGTTCCACCAGATGGAATAGTTAGGGCCTAAGAAGTCAACGCCAGAAGCATAAAATACGATATAAATACAACAGCTTTTCCATCGTATAAAACGAATAATTGCAACCAGTGTGAAAGTTATGGTCATTTCTACGTTCCGGGCAACCTAGGCTTCACTCTAGGGCGGCGCTCCACCATATCGAATAGCTACGGTTTTAGAAGCCTGCGCCTGAAGCATAAAATACAATAAAAATACAACGGTCTTTTCATCGTATAACAGGAATAATTGCAACAAGCGTGAAGGTAATGACCATTTCGGCGTTTCGGGCATCCTAGACTTAACTCTGAGGCATTGCTCCACCAGATCGAATAGTTAGGTCCTAAGAAGTCAACGCCAGAAGCATAAAATAAAATATAAATACAACAGTTTTTTCATTGTATAAAACGAATAATTGCCACCAGTGTAAAAGTTATGGTCATTTCTACGTTCCGGGCAGCCTAGGCTTCACCATAGGGCGTTGTTCCACCAGATCGAATAGTTAGGTCCTTAGAAGTCAACGCCACAAGCATAAAATACGATATAAATACAACAGATTTTGCATCGTATAAAAGGAATAATTGCAAACAGTGTAAAAGTTATGGTCATTTCTACTTTCCGGGCAACCTAGGCTTCACCCTAGGGCGTTGCTCCAACAGATTGGACAGTTAGGCCCTTGGAAGTCAACGCCCGAAGCATAAAATGCAACAAAAATGCAACAGTTTTTCCATCATATAACAGGGATAGTTGCAAACCAGTTTGAAAGTGATGGTCATTTCTACATTCCGAGCAACCTAGGCTTCACTCTAGGGCGTTGCTCCAACAGATTGAATAGTTAGGGTCTTAGAAGTCAACGCCCGAAGCATAAAATGCAATAAAAATACAACAGTTTTTCCATCGTATAAGAGGATTAATTGCAACCAGTTTGAAACTGATGGTCATTGCTACGTTCCGGGCAACCTAGGCTTCACTCTAGGGCGTTGCTCCACTACATCGAATAGTTAGGGCCATAGAAGTCAACGCCAGAAGCATAAAATACGATATAAATACAACAGCTTTTGCATCGTATAACAGGATTAATTGCAACCAGTTTGAACCTGATGGTTATTTCTACGTTCCGGGCAACCTAGGCTTCACTCTAGGGCGTTGCTCCACCAGATCAAACAGTTAGGGCCTTAGAAGTCAACGCCCGAAGAATAAAATACAAAATAAATAGAACAGTTTTTCCATTCTATAAAACGAATAATTGCTACCAGTGTAAAAGTTATGGTCATTTCTACGTTCCGGGCAACCTAGGCTTCACCCTAGGGCGTTGTTCCACCAGATCGAATAGTTAGGGCCTAAGAAGTGAACGCCAGAAGCATAGAATGCAATAAAAATACACCAGTCTTTCCATCCTATAACAGGACTAATTGCAACCATTATGAAACTTATGGTCATTTCTACGTTCCATGCAACCTAGGCTTCACTCAAGGGCGTTGTTCCACCAGATCGAATAGTTAGGGCCTAAGAAGTCAACGCCAGAAGCATAAAGTACAATATAAATATAACAGTTTTTCCATCGTATAAAAGGAATAATTGCAAACAGTGTGAAAGTAATGGTCATTTCTACGGTCCGGGCAACCTAGGCTTCACTCTGGAGCGTTGCTCCACCAGATCAAACAGTTAGGGCCTTAGAAGTCAACGCCCGAAGAATAAAATACAAAATAAATAGAACAGTTTTTCCATTGTATAAAACGGATAATTGCTACCAGTGTAAAAGTTATGATCATTTCTACGTTCCGGGCAACCTAGGCTTCACCCTAGGGCGTTGTTCCACCAGATGGAATAGTTAGGGCCTAAGAAGTCAACGCCAGAAGCATAAAATACGATATAAATACAACAGCTTTTCCATCGTATAAAACGAATAATTGCAACCAGTGTGAAAGTTATGGTCATTTCTGCGTTCCGGGCAACCTAGGCTTCCCCCTAAGGGGGTTGCTCCAACAGATTGCATAGTTAGGGCCTTAGATGTCAACGCCCGAAGCATAAAGTATAAAATAAATAGAGCAGTTTTTCCATCGTATAAAACGAATAATTGCTACCAGTGTGAAAGTTATGGTCATTTCTACCTTCCGGGCAACCTAGACTTCACCCTAGGGCGCTGTTCCACCAGCTGGAATAGTTAGGGCCTAAGAAGTCAACGCCAGAAGCATAAAATACGATATAAATACAACAGCTTTTCCATCGTATAAAACGAATAATTGCAACCAGTGTGAAAGTTATGGTCATTTCTACGTTCCGGGCAACCTATGCTTCCCCCTAAGGGGGTTGCTCCAACAGATTGCATAGTTAGGGCCTTAGAAGTCAATGCCCGAAGCATAAAATGCAATAAAAATACAACAGTCTTTCCTTCCTATAACAGGAATAATTGCAACCCGTGTGAAAGTGATGGTCATTTCTACGTTCCAGGCAACCTAGGCATCCCTCTAGGGCGTTGCTCCACCAGATCGAATTGTTAGGGCCAAAGAAGTCAACGACCGAAGCATAATATACAAAATAAATAGAACAGTTTTTCCATCGTATAAAAGGAATAATTGCAAACAGTGTGAAAGTAATGGTCATTTCTACGTTCCGGGCAACCTAGGCTTCACTCTAGGGCGTTGCTCCACCAGATGAAACAGTTAGGGCCTTAGAAGTCAACGCCCGAAGCATAAAATACAAAATAAATAGAACAGTTTTTCCATTGTATAAAACGAATAATTGCTACCAGTGTAAAAGTTATGGTCATTTCTACGTTCCGGGCAACCTAGGCTTCACCCTAGGGCGTTGTTCCACCAGATCGAATAGTTAGGGCCTAAGAAGTGAACGCCAGAAGCATAGAATGCAATAAAAATACAACAGTCTTTCCATCCTATAACAGGACTAATTGCAACCATTATGAAACTTATGGTCATTTCTACGTTCCATGCAACCTAAGCTTCACTCAAGGGCGTTGTTCCACCAGATCGAATAGTTAGGGCCTAAGAAGTCAACGCCAGAAGCATAAAGTACAATATAAATATAACAGTTTTTCCATCGTATAAAAGGAATAATTGCAAACAGTGTGAAAGTAATGGTCATTTCTACGGTCCGGGCAACCTAGGCTTCACTCTGGAGCGTTGCTCCACCAGATCAAACAGTTAGGGCCTTAGAAGTCAACGCCCGAAGCATAAAATACAAAATAAATAGAACAGGTTTTCCATTGTATAAAACGGATAATTGCTACCAGTGTAAAAGTTATGATCATTTCTACGTTCCGGGCAACCTAGGGTTCACCCTAGGGCGTTGTTCCACCAGATGGAATAGTTAGGGCCTAAGAAGTCAACGCCAGAAGCATAAAATACGATATAAATACAACAGCTTTTCCATCGTATAAAACGAATAATTGCAACCAGTGTGAAAGTTATGGTCATTTCTACGTTCCGGGCAACCTAGGCTTCACTCTAGGGCGGCGCTCCACCATATCGAATAGCTACGGTTTTAGAAGCCTGCGCCTGAAGCATAAAATACAATAAAAATACAACGGTCTTTTCATCGTATAACAGGAATAATTGCAACAAGCGTGAAGGTAATGACCATTTCGGCGTTTCGGGCATCCTAGACTTAACTCTGAGGCATTGCTCCACCAGATCGAATAGTTAGGTCCTAAGAAGTCAACGCCAGAAGCATAAAATAAAATATAAATACAACAGTTTTTTCATTGTATAAAACGAATAATTGCCACCAGTGTAAAAGTTATGGTCATTTCTACGTTCCGGGCAGCCTAGGCTTCACCATAGGGCGTTGTTCCACCAGATCGAATAGTTAGGTCCTTAGAAGTCAACGCCACAAGCATAAAATACGATATAAATACAACAGATTTTGCATCGTATAAAAGGAATAATTGCAAACAGTGTAAAAGTTATGGTCATTTCTACTTTCCGGGCAACCTAGGCTTCACCCTAGGGCGTTGCTCCAACAGATTGGACAGTTAGGCCCTTGGAAGTCAACGCCCGAAGCATAAAATGCAACAAAAATGCAACAGTTTTTCCATCATATAACAGGGATAGTTGCAAACCAGTTTGAAAGTGATGGTCATTTCTACATTCCGAGCAACCTAGGCTTCACTCTAGGGCGTTGCTCCAACAGATTGAATAGTTAGGGTCTTAGAAGTCAACGCCCGAAGCATAAAATGCAATAAAAATACAACAGTTTTTCCATCGTATAAGAGGATTAATTGCAACCAGTTTGAAACTGATGGTCATTGCTACGTTCCGGGCAACCTAGGCTTCACTCTAGGGCGTTGCTCCACTACATCGAATAGTTAGGGCCATAGAAGTCAACGCCAGAAGCATAAAATACGATATAAATACAACAGCTTTTGCATCGTATAACAGGATTAATTGCAACCAGTTTGAACCTGATGGTTATTTCTACGTTCCGGGCAACCTAGGCTTCACTCTAGGGCGTTGCTCCACCAGATCAAACAGTTAGGGCCTTAGAAGTCAACGCCCGAAGAATAAAATACAAAATAAATAGAACAGTTTTTCCATTCTATAAAACGAATAATTGCTACCAGTGTAAAAGTTATGGTCATTTCTACGTTCCGGGCAACCTAGGCTTCACCCTAGGGCGTTGTTCCACCAGATCGAATAGTTAGGGCCTAAGAAGTGAACGCCAGAAGCATAGAATGCAATAAAAATACACCAGTCTTTCCATCCTATAACAGGACTAATTGCAACCATTATGAAACTTATGGTCATTTCTACGTTCCATGCAACCTAGGCTTCACTCAAGGGCGTTGTTCCACCAGATCGAATAGTTAGGGCCTAAGAAGTCAACGCCAGAAGCATAAAGTACAATATAAATATAACAGTTTTTCCATCGTATAAAAGGAATAATTGCAAACAGTGTGAAAGTAATGGTCATTTCTACGGTCCGGGCAACCTAGGCTTCACTCTGGAGCGTTGCTCCACCAGATCAAACAGTTAGGGCCTTAGAAGTCAACGCCCGAAGAATAAAATACAAAATAAATAGAACAGTTTTTCCATTGTATAAAACGGATAATTGCTACCAGTGTAAAAGTTATGATCATTTCTACGTTCCGGGCAACCTAGGCTTCACCCTAGGGCGTTGTTCCACCAGATGGAATAGTTAGGGCCTAAGAAGTCAACGCCAGAAGCATAAAATACGATATAAATACAACAGCTTTTCCATCGTATAAAACGAATAATTGCAACCAGTGTGAAAGTTATGGTCATTTCTGCGTTCCGGGCAACCTAGGCTTCCCCCTAAGGGGGTTGCTCCAACAGATTGCATAGTTAGGGCCTTAGATGTCAACGCCCGAAGCATAAAGTATAAAATAAATAGAGCAGTTTTTCCATCGTATAAAACGAATAATTGCTACCAGTGTGAAAGTTATGGTCATTTCTACCTTCCGGGCAACCTAGACTTCACCCTAGGGCGCTGTTCCACCAGCTGGAATAGTTAGGGCCTAAGAAGTCAACGCCAGAAGCATAAAATACGATATAAATACAACAGCTTTTCCATCGTATAAAACGAATAATTGCAACCAGTGTGAAAGTTATGGTCATTTCTACGTTCCGGGCAACCTATGCTTCCCCCTAAGGGGGTTGCTCCAACAGATTGCATAGTTAGGGCCTTAGAAGTCAATGCCCGAAGCATAAAATGCAATAAAAATACAACAGTCTTTCCTTCCTATAACAGGAATAATTGCAACCCGTGTGAAAGTGATGGTCATTTCTACGTTCCAGGCAACCTAGGCATCCCTCTAGGGCGTTGCTCCACCAGATCGAATTGTTAGGGCCAAAGAAGTCAACGACCGAAGCATAATATACAAAATAAATAGAACAGTTTTTCCATCGTATAAAAGGAATAATTGCAAACAGTGTGAAAGTAATGGTCATTTCTACGTTCCGGGCAACCTAGGCTTCACTCTAGGGCGTTGCTCCACCAGATGAAACAGTTAGGGCCTTAGAAGTCAACGCCCGAAGCATAAAATACAAAATAAATAGAACAGTTTTTCCATTGTATAAAACGAATAATTGCTACCAGTGTAAAAGTTATGGTCATTTCTACGTTCCGGGCAACCTAGGCTTCACCCTAGGGCGTTGTTCCACCAGATCGAATAGTTAGGGCCTAAGAAGTGAACGCCAGAAGCATAGAATGCAATAAAAATACAACAGTCTTTCCATCCTATAACAGGACTAATTGCAACCATTATGAAACTTATGGTCATTTCTACGTTCCATGCAACCTAAGCTTCACTCAAGGGCGTTGTTCCACCAGATCGAATAGTTAGGGCCTAAGAAGTCAACGCCAGAAGCATAAAGTACAATATAAATATAACAGTTTTTCCATCGTATAAAAGGAATAATTGCAAACAGTGTGAAAGTAATGGTCATTTCTACGGTCCGGGCAACCTAGGCTTCACTCTGGAGCGTTGCTCCACCAGATCAAACAGTTAGGGCCTTAGAAGTCAACGCCCGAAGCATAAAATACAAAATAAATAGAACAGGTTTTCCATTGTATAAAACGGATAATTGCTACCAGTGTAAAAGTTATGATCATTTCTACGTTCCGGGCAACCTAGGGTTCACCCTAGGGCGTTGTTCCACCAGATGGAATAGTTAGGGCCTAAGAAGTCAACGCCAGAAGCATAAAATACGATATAAATACAACAGCTTTTACATCGTATAAAACGAATAATTGCAACCAGTGTGAAAGTTATGGTCATTTCTGCGTTCCGGGCAACCTAGGCTTCCCCCTAAGGGGGTTGCTCCAACAGATTGCATAGTTAGGGCGTTAGATGTCAACGCCCGAAGCATAAAGTATAAAATAAATAGAGCAGTTTTTCCATCGTATAAAACGAATAATTGCTACCAGTGTGAAAGTTATGGTCATTTCTACCTTCCGGGCAACCTAGACTTCACCCTAGGGCGCTGTTCCACCAGCTGGAATAGTTAGGGCCTAAGAAGTCAACGCCAGAAGCATAAAATACGATATAAATACAACAGCTTTTCCATCGTATAAAACGAATAATTGCAACCAGTGTGAAAGTTATGGTCATTTCTACGTTCCGGGCAACCTATGCTTCCCCCTAAGGGGGTTGCTCCAACAGATTGCATAGTTAGGGCCTTAGAAGTCAATGCCCGAAGCATAAAATGCAATAAAAATACAACAGTCTTTCCTTCCTATAACAGGAATAATTGCAACCCGTGTGAAAGTGATGGTCATTTCTACGTTCCAGGCAACCTAGGCATCCCTCTAGGGCGTTGCTCCACCAGATCGAATTGTTAGGGCCAAAGAAGTCAACGACCGAAGCATAATATACAAAATAAATAGAACAGTTTTTCCATCGTATAAAAGGAATAATTGCAAACAGTGTGAAAGTAATGGTCATTTCTACGTTCCGGGCAACCTAGGCTTCACTCTAGGGCGTTGCTCCTCCAAATGAAACAGTTAGGGCCTTAGAAGTCAACGCCCGAAGCATAAAATACAAAATAAATAGAACCGTTTTTCCATTGTATAAAACGAATAATTGCTACCAGTGTAAAAGTTATGGTCATTTCTACGTTCCGGGCAACCTAGGCTTCACCCTAGGGCGTTGTTCCACCAGATCGAATAGTTAGGGCCTAAGAAGTCAACGCCCGAAGCATAAAATACAAAATAAATAGAACAGTTTTTCCATCGAATAAAAGGAATAATTGCAAACAGTGTTAAAGTAATGGTCATTTATACGTTCCGGGCAACCTAGTCTTCACTCCAGGGCGTTGCTCCACCAGATCAAACAGTTAGGGCCTTAGAAGTCAACGCCCGAAGCATAAAATACAAAATAAATAGAACAGTTTTTCCATTGTATAAAACGAATAATTGCTTCCAGTGTAAAAGTTATGGTCATTTCTACGTTCCGGGCAACCTAGGCTTCACTCTAGGGCGGCGCTCCACCATATCGAATAGCTACGGTTTTAGAAGCCTGCGCCTGAAGCATAAAATACAATAAAAATACAACGGTCTTTTCATCGTATAACAGGAATAATTGCAACAAGCGTGAAGGTAATGACCATTTCGGCGTTTCGGGCATCCTAGACTTAACTCTGAGGCATTGCTCCACCAGATCGAATAGTTAGGTCCTAAGAAGTCAACGCCAGAAGCGTAAAATAAAATATAAATACAACAGTTTTTCCATTGTATAAAACGAATAATTGCCACCAGTGTAAAAGTTATGGTCATTTCTACGTTCCGGGCAACATAGGCTTCACCCTAGGGCGTTGTTCCACCAGGTCGAGTAGTTAGGGCCTAAGAAGTGAACGGCAGAAGCATTAAATACAATATAAATACAACAGCTTTTCCATCGTATAAAACGAATAATTGCAACCAGTGTGAAAGTGATGGTCATTTCTACATTCCGAGCAACCTAGGCTTCACTCTAGGACGTTGCTCCAACAGATTCAATAGTTAGGGCCTTAGAAGTCAACGCCCGAAGCATAAAATGCAATAAAAAGACAACAGTTTTTCCATCGTATAAAAGGATAAATTGCAACCAGTTTAAAAGTGATGGTCATTTCTACGTTCCGGGCAACCTAGGCTTCACTCTAGGGCGTTGCTCCACTAGATCGAATAGCTAGAGCCTTAGAAGTCAACGCCAGAGGCATAAAATACAATATAAATAGAACAGTTTTTCCATTGTATAAAACGAATAATTGCAACCAGTGTGAAAGCTATGGTCATTTCTACTTTCCGAGCAACCTAGGCTTCACTCTAGTGCGTTGCTCCAACAGATTGAATAGTTAGGGCCTTAGAAGTCAACGCCCGAAGCATAAAATGCAATAAAAATACAACAGTTTTTCCATCGTATAACAGGATTAATTGCAACCAGTTTGAAACTGATGGTCATTTCTACGTTCCGGGCAACCTAGGCTTCACTCTAGGGCGTTGCTCCACTAGATCGAATAGTTAGGGCCATAGAAGTCAACGCCAGAAGCATAAAATACGATATAAATACAACAGTTTTCCCATCGTATAAAACGAATAATTGCAACCAGTGTGAAAGTTATGGTCGTTTCTACATTCCGAACAACCTAGGCTTCACTCTAGGGCGTAGCTCCGACAGATTGAATAGTTAGGGCCTTAGAAGTCAACGCCCGAAGCAAAGAATGCAATAAAAATACAACAGTTTCTCCATCGTATAACAGGATTAATTGCAACCAGTTTGAAAGTGATGGTCATTTCTACGTTCCGGGCAACCTAGGCTTCACTCTAGGGCGTTGCTCCACTAGATCGAATAGCTAGGGCCATAGAAGTCAACGCCAGAAGCATAAAATACGATATAAATACAACAGTTTTTTCATCGTAGAAAACGAATAATTGCAACCAGTGTGAAAGTTATGGTCATTTCTATATTCCGAGCAACCTAGGCTTCACTCTAGGGCGGTGCTCCACCATATCGAATAGCTACGGCCTTAGAAGCCTACGCCTGATGCATAAAATACAATAAAAATACAACGGTCTTTTCATCGTATAACAGGAATAATTGCAACAAGCGTGAAAGTAATGATCATTTCGGCGTTTCGGGCATCCTAGACTTAACTCTGAGGCATTGCTCCACCAGATCGAATAGTTAGGACCTAAGAAGTCAACGCCAGAAGCATAAAATACAATATAAATACAACAGCTTTTCCATCGTAAAAAACGAATAATTGCAACCAGTGTGAAAGTTATGGTTATTTCTACATTCCGAGCAACCTAGGGTTTACTCTAGGGCGTTGCTCCACCAGATCGAATAGTTAGGTCCTTAGAAGTCAACGCCAGAAGCATAAAATACGATATAAATACAACAGCTTTTGCATCGTATAAAAGGAATAATTGCAAACAGTGTGAAAGTAATTGTCATTTCTACGTTCCGGGCCACCTAGGCTTCACTCTATGGCGTTGCTTCACCAGATCAAACGGTTAGGGCCTTAGAAGTGAACGCCAGAAGCATTAAATACAATATAAATACAACAGTTTTTCCATTTTATAAAACGAATAATTGTTACCAGTGTAAAAGTTATGGTCATTTCTACGTTCCGGGCAGCCTAGGCTTCACCATAGGGCGTTGTTCCACCAGATCGAATAGTTAGGTCCTTAGAAGTCAACGCCACAAGCATAAAATACGATATAAATACAACAGATTTTGCATCGTATAAAAGGAATAATTGCAAACAGTGTGAAAGTAATTGTCATTTCTACGTTCCGGGCAACCTAGGCTTCACTCTAGGGCGTTGCTTCACCAGATCAAACAGTTAGGGCCTTAGAAGTCAACGCCCGAAGCATAAAATACAAAATAAATAGAACAGTTCTTCCATTGTATAAAACGAATAATTGCTACCAGTGTAAAAGTTATGGTCATTTTTACGTTCCGGGAAACCTAGGCTTCACCCTAGGGCATTGTTTCATCAGATCGAATAGTTAGGCCTTAAGAAGTGAACGCTGAAGCCTAAAATACAATATAAATACAACAGTTTTTCCATCGTAGAAAACGAATAATTGCAACCAGTGTGAAAGTTATGGTCATTTCTATATTCCGAGCAACCTAGGCTTCACTCTAGGGCGGTGCTCCACCATATCGAATAGCTACGGCCTTAGAAGCCTACGCCTGATGCATAAAATACAATAAAAATACAACGGCCTTTTCATCGTATAACAGGAATAATTGCAACAAGCGTGAAAGTAATGATCATTTCGGCGTTTCGGGCATCCTAGACTTAACTCTGAGGCATTGCTCCACCAGATCGAATAGTTAGGACCTAAGAAGTCAACGCCAGAAGCATAAAATACAATATAAATACAACAGCTTTTCCATCGTATAAAACGAATAATTGCAACCAGTGTGAAAGTTATGGTCATTTCTACATTCCGAGCAACCTAGGCTTCACTCTAGGGCGTTGCTCCAACAGATTGAATAGTCAGGGCCTTAGAAGTCAACGCCCGAAGCATAAAATGCAATAAAAATACAACAGTTTTTCCATCGTATAACAGGATTAATTGCATCCAGTTTGAAACTGATGGTCATTTCTACGTTCCGGGCAACCTAGGCTTCACTCTACGGCGTTGTTCCACCGGATCGAATAGTTAGGGCCTAAGAAGTCAACACCAGAAGAATAAAATACAAAATAAATGCAACAGCCTTTACACCGTATAAAACGAATAATTGCAACCTGTGTGAAGGTTATGGGCATATCTACGATCCGGGCAACCTAGGCTTCACTGTAGGGTGTTGCTCCACCAGATCGAAGTGTTAGGGCCTAAGAAGTCAACGCCCGAAGCATAAAATACGATATAAATACAACAGTTTTTCCATCGTATAACAGGATTAATTGCAACCAGTTTGAAGGTGATGGTCATTTCTACGTTCCGGGCAACCTAGGCTTCACTCTATGGCGTTGCTCCACTAGATCGAATTGCTAGGGCCTTAGAAGTCAACGCCAGAGGCATAAAATACAATATAAATACAACAGTTTTTCTATCGCAGAAAACGAATAATTGCTACCAGTGTAAAAGTTATGGTCATTTCTACGTTCCGGGCAACCTAGGCTTCACTCTGGGGCGTTGCTTCACCAGATCAAACAGATAGGGCCTTAGAAGTGAACGCCCGAAGCATAAAATACAAAATAAATAGAACAGTTTTTCCATTGTATAAAACGAATAATTGCTACCAGTGTAAAAGTTAGGGTCATTTCTACGTTCCGGGCAACCTAGGCTTCACTCTAGGGCGTAGCTCCGACAGATTGAATAGTTAGGGCCTTAGAAGTCAACGCCCGAAGCAAAGAATGCAATAAAAATACAACAGTTTTTCCATCGTATAACAGGATTAATTGCAACCAGTTTGAAAGTGATGGTCATTTCTACGTTCCGGGCAACCTAGGCTTCACTCTAGGGCGTTGCTCCACTAGATCGAATAGCTAGGGCCTTAGAAGTCAACGCCAGAGTCATAAAATACAATATATATCCAACAGCTTTTCCATCGTAAAAAACAAATAATTGCAACCAGTGTGAAAGTTATGGTTATTTCTACATTCCGAGCAACCTAGGCTTCACTCTAGGGCGTTGCTCCACCAGATCGAATAGTTAGGTCCTTAGAAGTCAACGCCACAAGCATAAAATACGATATAAATACAACAGATTTTGCATCGTATAAAAGGAATAATTGCAAACAGTGTGAAAGTAATTGTCATTTCTACGTTCCGGGCAACCTAGGCTTCACTCTAGGGCGTTGCTTCACCAGATCAAACAGTTAGGGTCTTAGAAGTCAACGCCCGAAGCATAAAATACAAAATAAATAGAACAGTTTTTCCATTGTATAAAACGAATAATTGCTACCAGTGTAAAAGTTATGGTCATTTTTACGTTCCGGGAAACCTAGGCTTCACTCTAGGGCGGTGCTCCACCATATCGAATAGCTACGGCCTTAGAAGCCTACGCCTGATGCATAAAATACAATAAAAATACAACGGTCTTTTCATCGTATAACAGGAATAATTGCAACAAGCGCGAAAGTAATGATCATTTCGGCGTTTCGGGCATCCTAGACTTAACTCTGAGGCATTGCTCCACCAGATCGAATAGTTAGGACCTAAGAAGTCAACGCCAGAAGCATAAAATACAATATAAATACAACAGCTTTTCCATCGTAAAAAACGAATAATTGCAACCAGTGTGAAAGTTATGGTTATTTCTACATTCTGTGCAACCTAGGGTTTACTCCAGGGCGTTGCTCCACCAGATCGAATAGTTAGGTCCTTAGAAGTCAACGCCAGAAGCATAAAATACGATATAAATACAACAGCTTTTGCATCGTATAAAACGAATAATTGTTACCAGTGTAAAAGTTATGGTCACTTCTACGTTCCGGGCAGCCTAGGCTTCACCATAGGGCGTTGTTCCACCAGATCGAATAGTTAGGGCCTAAGAAGTGGACGCCAGAAGCATAAAATAAAATATAAATACAACAGCTTTTCCATCGTATAAAACGAATAATTGCAACCAGTGTGAAAGCTATGGTCATTTCTACATTCCGAGCAACCTAGGCTTCACTCTAGGGCGTTGCTCCAACAGATTGAATAGTCAGGGCCTTATAAGTCAACGCCCGAAGCATAAAATGCAATAAAAATACAACAGTTTTTCCATCGTATAACAGGATTAATTGCAACCAGTTTGAAAGCGATGGTCATTTCTACGTTCCGGGCAACTTAGGCTACACTCTAGGGCGTTGCTCCACTAGATCGAATTGCTAGGGCCTTAGAAGTCAACGCCAGAGGCATAAAATGCAATATAAATACAACAGCTTTCCCATCGTAAAGAACGAATAATTGCAACCAGTGTGAAAGTTATGGTTATTTCTACATTCCGAGCAACCTAGGCTTCACTCTAGGGCGTTGCTCCAGCAGATCGAATAGTTAGGTCCTTAGAAGTCAACGCCAGAAGCATAAAATACGATATAAATACAACAGCTTTTCCATGGTATGAAAGGAATAATTGCAAACAGTGTGAAAGTAATGGTCATTTCTACGTTCCGGGCAACCTAGGCTTCACTCTACGGCGTTGCTTCACCAGATCAAACAGTTAGGGCCTTAGAAGTCAACGCCCGAAGCATAAAATACAAAATAAATAGAACAGTTTTTCCATTGTATAAAACGAATAATTGCTACCAGTGTAAAAGTTATGGTCATTTTTACGTTCCGGGCAACCTAGGCTTCACCCTAGGGCATTCTATCATCAGATCGAATAGTTAGGCCTTAAGAAGAGAACGCTGAAGCCTAAAATACAATATAAATACAACAGTTTTTCCATCGTAGAAAACGAATAATTGCAACCAGTGTGAAAGTTATGGTCATTTCTATATTCCGAGCAACCTAGGCTTCACTCTAGGGCGGTGCTCCACCATATCGAATAGCTACGGCCTTAGAAGCCTACGCCTGATGCATAAAATACAATAAAAATACAACGGTCTTTTCATCGTATAACAGGAATAATTGCAACAAGCGTGAAAGTAATGATCATTTCGGCGTTTCGGGCATCCTAGACTTAACTCTGAGGCATTGCTCCACCAGATCGAATAGTTAGGACCTAAGAAGTCAACGCCAGAAGCATAAAATACAATATAAATACAACAGCTTTTCCATCGTAAAAAACGAATAATTGCAACCAGTGTGAAAGTTATGGTTATTTCTACATTCTGAGCAACCTAGGGTTTACTCTAGGGCGTTGCTCCACCAGATCGAATAGTTAGGTCCTTAGAAGTCAACGCCAGAAGCATAAAATACGATATAAATACAACAGCTTTTGCATCGTATAAAAGGAATAATTGCAAACAGTGTGAAAGTAATTGTCATTTCTACGTTCCGGGCCACCTAGGCTTCACTCTATGGCGTTGCTTCACCAGATCAAACTGTTAGGGCCTAAGAAGTAAACGCCAGAAGCATTAAATACAATATAAGTACAACAGTTTTTCCATCGTATAAAACGAATAATTGCAACCAGTGTGAAAGCTATGGTCATTTCTACATTCCGAGCAACCTAGGCTTCACTCTAGGGCGTTGCTCCAACAGATTGAATAGTCAGGGCCTTAGAAGTCAACGCCCGAAGCATAAAATGCAATAAAAATACAACAGTTTTTCCATCGTATAACAGGATTAATTGCATCCAGTTTGAAACTGATGGTCATTTCTACGTTCCGGGCAACCTAGGCTTCACTCTAGGGCGTTGCTCCACTAGATCGAATAGCTAGGGCCTTAGAAGTCAACGCCAGAGTCATAAAATACAATATAAATACAACAGCTTTTCCATCGTAAAAAACGAATAATTGCAACCCGTGTGAAAGTTATGGTTATTTCTACATTCCGAGCAACCTAGGCTTCACTCTAGGGCGTTGCTCCAGCAGATCGAATAGTTAGGTCCTTAGAAGTCAACGCCAGAAGCATAAAATACGATATAAATACAACAGCTTTTCCATGGCATGAAAGGAATAATTGCAAACAGTGTGGAAGTAATGGTCATTTCTACGTTCCGGGCAACCTAGGCTTCACTCTACGGCGTTGATCCACCGGATCGAATAGTTAGGGCCTAAGAAGTCAACACCAGAAGAATAAAATACAAAATAAATGCAACAGCCTTTACACCGTATAAAACGAATAATTGCAACCTGTGTGAAGGTTATGGTCATATCTACGACCCGGGCAACCTAGGCTTCACTGTAGGGTGTTGCTCCACCAGATCGAAGTGTTAGGGCCTAAGAAGTCAACGCCCGAAGCATAAAATACGATATAAATACAACAGTTTTTCCATCGTATAACAGGATTAATTGCAACCAGTTTGAAGGTGATGGTCATTTCTACGTTCCGGGCAACCTAGGCTTCACTCTATGGCGTTGCTCCACTAGATCGAATTGCTAGGGCCTTAGAAGTCAACGCCAGAGGCATAAAATACAATATAAATACAACAGTTTTTCCATCGCAGAAAACGAATAATTGCTACCAGTGTAAAAGTTATGGTCATTTCTACGTTCCGGGCAACCTAGGCTTCACTCTGGGGCGTTGCTTCACCAGATCAAACAGATAGGGCCTAAGAAGTAAACGCCAGAAGCATTAAATACAATATAAGTACAACAGTTTTTCCATCGTATAAAACGAATAATTGCAACCAGTGTGAAAGCTATGGTCATTTCTACATTCCGAGCAACCTAGGCTTCACTCTAGGGCGTTGCTCCAACAGATTGAATAGTCAGGGCCTTAGAAGTCAACGCCCGAAGCATAAAATGCAATAAAAATACAACAGTTTTTCCATCGTATAACAGGATTAATTGCATCCAGTTAGAAAGTGATGGTCATTTCTACGTTCCGAGCAACCTAGGCTTCACTCTAGGGCGTTGCTCCAGCAGATCGAATAGTTAGGTCCTTAGAAGTCAACGCCAGAAGCATAAAATACGATATAAATACAACAGCTTTTCCATGGTATGAAAGGAATAATTGCAAATAGTGTGAAAGTAATGGTCATTTCTACGTTCCGGGCAACCTAGGCTTCACTCTACGGCGTTGTTCCACCGGATCGAATAGTTAGGGCCTAAGAAGTCAACACCAGAAGAATAAAATACAAAATAAATGCAACAGCCTTTACAGCGTATAAAACGATTAATTGCAACCTGTGTGAAGGTTATGGTCATATCTACGATCCGGGCAACCTAGGCTTCACTGTAGGGTGTTGCTCCACCAGATCGAAGTGTTAGGGCCTAAGAAGTCAACGCCCGAAGCATAAAATACGATATAAATACAACAGCTTTCCCATCGTATTAAATGAATAATTGCAAACTGTGTGAAAGTAGTGGTCATTTCTGCGTTCCGAGCAACCTAGGCTTCACTCTAGGGCGGTGCTCCACCATATCGAATAGCTACGGCCTTAGAAGCCTAAGCCTGAAGCATAAAATACAATAAAAATACAACAGTCTTTTCATCGTATAACCGGAATAATTGCAACCTGTGTGAAGGTTATGGTCATATCTACGATCCGGGCAACCTAGGCTTCACTGTAGGGTGTTGCTCCACCAGATCGAAGTGTTAGGGCCTAAGAAGTCAACGCCCGAAGCATAAAATACGATATAAATACAACAGCTTTCCCATCGTATTAAATGAATAATTGCAACCAGTGTGAAAGTTATGGTCATTTCTACGTTCCGGGCAACCTAGGCTTCACTCTAGGGCGGTGCTCCACCATATCGAATAGCTACGGCCTTAGAAGCCTAAGCCTGAAGCATAAAATACAATAAAAATACAACAGTCTTTTCATCGTATAACCGGAATAATTGCAACATGCGTGAAAGTAATGATCATTTCGGCGTTTCGGGCATCCAAGACTAAACTCTGAGGCACTGCTCCACCAGATTGAATAGTTAGGGCCTAAGGAGTCATCGCCAGAAGCATAAAATACAATATAAATGCAACAGCTTTGCCACCGTATAAAATGAATAATTGCAACCAGTGTGAAAGTTATGGTCATTTCTATATTCCGAGCAACATAGGCTTCACTCTAGGGCGGTGCTCCGCCATATCGAATAGCTACGGCCTTAGAAGCCTACGCCTGAAGCATTAAATACAATCAAAATACAACGGTCTTTTCATCGTATAACAGGAATAATTGCAACAAGCGCGAAAGTAATTATCATTTCGGCGTTTCGGGCATCCTAGACTTAACTCTGAGGCATTGCTCCACCAGATCGAATAGTTAGGGCCTAAGAAGTGAACGCCAGAAGCATAAAATACAGTATAAATACAACAGTTTTTCCATCGTATAAAACGAATAATTGCAAACAGTGTGAAAGCTATGGTCATTTCCACATTCCGAGCAACCTAGGCTTCACTCTAGGGCGTTGCTGCAACAGATTGAATAGTCAGGGCCTTATAAGTCAACGCCCGAAGCATAAAATGCAATAAAAATACAACAGTTTTTCCATCGTATAACAGGATTAATTGCAACCAGTTTGAAGGTGATGGTCATTTCTACGTTCCGGGCAACCTAGGCTTCACTCTATGGTGTTGCTCCACTAGATCGAATTGCTAGGGCCTTAGAAGTCAACGCCAGAGGCATAAAATACAATATAAATACAACAGTTTTTCCATCGCAGAAAACGAATAATTGCTACCAGTGTAAAAGTTATGGTCATTTCTACGTTCCGGGCAACCTAGGCTTCATTCTGGGGCGTTGCTTCACCAGATCAAACAGATAGGACCTTAGAAGTGAACGCCCGAAGCATAAAATACAAAATAAATAGAACAGTTTTTCCATTGTATAAAACGAATAATTGCTACCAGTGTAAAAGTTATGGTCATTTCTACGTTCCGGGCAACCTAGGCTTCACCCTAGGGCGTTGTTCCACCAGATCGAATAGTCAGGGCCTAGGAAGTGAACGCCAGAAGCATAAAATGCAATAAAAATACAACAGACTTTCCATCCTATAACAGGAATAATTGCAACCCGTGTGAAAGTGATTGTCATTTGTACGTTCCAGGGAACCTAGGCTTCACTCTAGGGCGTTGCTCCACCAGATCGAATTGTTAGGGCCAAAGAAGTCAACGCCCGAAGCATAAAATACAAAATAAATAGAACAGTTTTTCCATTGTATAAAACGAATAATTGCTACCAGTGTAAAAGTTATGGTCATTTTTACGTTCCGGGCAACCTAGGCTTCACCCTAGGGCATTGTTCCATCAGATCGAATAGTTAGGCCTTAAGAAGTGAACGCTGAAGCCTAAAATACAATATAAATACAACAGTTTTTCCATCGTAGAAAACGAATAATTGCAACCAGTGTGAAAGTTATGGTCATTTCTATATTCCGAGCAACCTAGGCTTCACTCTAAGGCGGTGCTCCACCATATCGAATAGCTACGGCCTTAGAAGCCTACGCCTGAAGCATAAAATACAATAAAAATACAACGGTCTTTTCATCGTATAACAGGAATAATTGCAAACTGTGTGAAAGTAGTGGTCATTTCTGCGTTCCGAGCAACCTAGGCTTCACTCTAGGGCGGTGCTCCACCATACCGAATAGCTACGGCCTGAGAAGCCTACGCCTGAAGCATAAAATACGATATAAATACAACAGGTTTTCCATCGTATAAAAGGAATAATTGCAAACAGTGTGAAAGTAATGGTCATTTCTACGTTCCGGGCAACCGAGGCTTCACCCTAGGGCGTTGCTCCACCAGATGAAACAGTTAGGGCCTTAGAAGTCAACGCCCGAAGCATAAAATACAATAAAAATACAACAGTTCTTCCATCATATAAAACGAATAATTGCAACCAGTATGAAAGTTATGGTCATTTCTACGTTCCGGGCAACCTAGGCTTCACTCTATGGCGTTCTTCCACCACATCGAATAGCTACTGCCTCAGAAGTCAACGCCTGAAGCATAAAATACAATAAAAATACAACAGTCTTTCCATCCTATAACAGGAATAATTCCAACACGTGTGAAAGAGATGGTCATTTGTACGTTCCAGGCAACCTAGGCTTCACTCTAGGGCGTTGTTCCACCAGATCGAATTGTTAGGGCCTAAGAAGTCAACGCCAGAAGCATAAGATACAATATAAATATAACAGTTTTTCCATCGTATAGAACGAATAATAGCATCCAGTGTTAAAGTTATGGTCATTTCTACGTTCCGGGCAACCTCGGCTTCACTCTAGGGCGTTGCTCCACCAGATCAAACAGTTAGTTCCTTAGAAGTCAACGCCCGAAGCATAAAATACAAAATAAATAGAACAGATTCTCCATCGTATAAAACGAACAATAGCAACCAGTGTGAAAGTTATGATCATTTCTACGTTCCGGCAACCTAGGCTTCACCCCAGGGAGTTGTTCCACCAGATCGAATAGTTAGGGGCTAAGAAGTGAACGCCAGCAGCATAAAATACAATATAAATACAACAGTTCTTCCATCATATAAAACGAATAATTGCAACCAGTATGAAAGGTATGGTCATTTCTACTTTCCGGGCAACCCAGGCTTCACTCTATGTCGTTCTTCCACCACATCGAATAGCTACGGCCTCAGAAGTCAACGCCTGAAGCATAAAATACAATAAAAATACAACAGTCTTTCCATCCTATAACAGGAACAACTGCAAACAGTGTGAAAGTACTGGTCATTTCTACGTTCCGGGTAACCTAGGCTTCACTCTACGGCGTTGTTCCACCAGATCGAACAGTTAGGGCCTAAGAAGGCAACGCCAGAAGCATAAAATACAATATAAATATAACAGTTTTTCCATCGTATAAAACGAATATTAGCAACCAGTGTGAAAGTTATGGTTATTTCTACGTTCCGGGCCACCTAGGCTTCACTCCAGGACGTTGTTCCATCAGATCGAATAGTTAGGCCCTAAGAAGTGAACGCCAGCTGCATAAAATACAATATAAATACAACAGTTCTTCCATCATATAAAACGAATAATTGCAACCAGTATGAAAGTTATGGTCATTTCTACGTTCCGGGCAACCTAGGCTTCACTCTATGGCGTTCTTCCACCACATCGAATAGCTACAGCCTCAGAAGTCAACGCCTGAAGCATAAAATACAATAAAAATACAACAGTCTTTCCATCCTATAACAGGAATAATTGCAACACGTGTGAAAGTGATGGTCATTTGTACGTTCCAGGCAACCTAGGCTTCACACTAGGGCGTTGTTCCACCAGATCGAATTGTTAGGGCCTAAGAAGTCAACGCCAGATGCATAAGATACAATATAAATATAACAGTTTTTCCATCGTATAGAACGAATAATAGCAACCAGTGTGAAAGTTATGATCATTTCTACGTTCCGGCAACCTAGGCTTCACCCCAGGGCGTTGTTCCACCAGATCGAATAGCTAGGGGCTAAGAAGTGAACGCCAGCAGCATAAAATACAATATAAATACAATAGTTCTTCCATCATATAAAACGAATAGTTGCAACCAGTATGAAGGTTATGGTCGTTTCTACGTTCCGGGCGACCTAGGCTTCACTCTATGGCGTTCTTCCACCACATCGAATAGCTACGGCCTTAGAAGCCTACGCCTGAAGCATAAAATACAATAAAAATACAACAGCCTTTTCATCGTATAACAGGAATAATTGCAACAAGCGTGAAAGTAATGACCGTTTCGGCGTTTCGGGCATCCTAGACTTAACTCTGAGGCATTGCTCCACCAGATCGTATAGTTAGGGCCGTAGAAGTCAACGCCCGAACCATAAAATGCAAAAAAAATACAACAGTGTTACCATCATATAACAGGAATAATTGCAACCAGTTTGAAAGTGATGGCCAATTCTACGTTCCGGGCAACTTAGTCTTCACTCTATTGCGTTGCTCAACCAGATCGAAAAGTTACGGCCTAAGAAGTCAACGCCAGAAGCATAAAATACGATATAATTACAACAGCTTTTCCATCGTATAAAACGAACAATTGCAACCAGTGTGAAAGTTACGGTCATTTCTACGTTCCGGGCAACCTAGGCTTCACCCCAGGGCGTTGTTCCACCAGATCGAATAGTTAGGGGCTAAGAAGTGAACGCCAGCAGCATAAAATACAATATAAATACAACAGTTTTTCCATCATACAAAACGAATAATTGCAACCAGTATGAAAGCTAGGGTCATTTCTACTTTACGGGCAACCTAGGCTACACCCTAGGCCGCTGCTCTTACAGATTGAATAGTTAGGGCCTTAGAAGTTAATGCCCGAAGCATAAAATGCAGTAAAAATGCAACAGTTTTTCCATCGTATAAAAGGATTAATTGCAACCAGTTTGAAAGTGATGGTCATTTCTACGTCCTGGGCAACCTAGGCTTCACTCTAGGGCGTTGCTCCACCAGATCGAATAGTTAGGGCCTTAGAAATCAACGCCAGAAGCATAAAATACAATATAAGTACAACAGTTTTTCCATCGTATAAAATGAATAATTGCAATCATTGCGAAAGTAATGGTCATTCCACGTTCCGGGCAACCTAGGCGTCACTCTATGGCGTTCTTCCACCACATCGAATAGCTACGGCCTCAGAAGTCAACGCCTGAAGCATAAAATACAATAAAAATACAACAGTCTTTCCATCCTATAACAGGAATGATTGCAACCAGTTTGAAAGTGATGGTCATTTCTACGTTCCGGGCAATCTAGGCTTCACTCTAGGGCGTTGCCCCACCAGATCGAATAGTTAGTACCCTAGAAGTCAGCGCCAGAAGCATAAAATACAATATACATACAACAGTTTTTCCATCGTATAAAACGAATAATTGCAACCAGTATGAAAGTTATGGTCATTTCTACTTTCCGGGCAACCTAGGCTTCACCGTAGGGCGTTGTTCCAACAGATTGAATAGTTAGGGCCTAAGAAGTCAACGCCCGAAGCATGAAATACAACATAAATATAACAGTTTTTCCATCGTATAAAACGAATAATTGGTACCAGTGTGAAAGTTATGGTCATTTCTACATTACGAGCAACCTAGTTTTCAATCTAGGGCGTTGCTCCACCAGATCGAATAGCTAGCGACTTGGAATTCAACGCCAGAAGAATAAAATACACTATAAGTACAACAGTTTTTCCACTGTATAAAATGAATAATTGCAAACATTGTGAAATTAATGGTCATTTCTACGTTCCGGGCAACCTCGGCTTCACTCTAGGGCGTTGCTCCACCAGATCAAACAGTTAGTTCCTTATAAGTCAACGCCCGAAGCATAAAATACAAAATAAATAGAACAGTTTCTCCATCGTATAAAACGTACAATAGCAACCAGTGTGAAAGTTATGATCATTTCTACGTTCCGGCAACCTAGGCTTCACCCCAGGGCGTTGTTCCACCAGATCGAGAAGTTAGGGCCTAAGAAGTCAACGCCTGAAGCATAAAATACCATATAAATATAACAGTTTTTCCATCGTATAAATCAAATAATCGCAACCAGTGTGAAAGTTCTAGTCATTTCTACGTTCCGGGCAACCTAGGCTTCACTCTAGGGCGTTGCTCCGCCAGATCGAATAGTTAGGGCCTTAGAAGTCAACGCCCGAAGCATAAAATACAAAATAAATAGAACAGTTTTTCCATTGTATAAAACGAATAATTGCTACCAGTGTGAAAGTTATGTGCATTTATACGTTCCTGACAACCTAGGCTTCACTGTAGGGTGTTGCTCCACCAAATCGAATGGGAAGGGCCATAGAAGTCAACGCCCGAAGCATAAAATACAATAAATATACAAGGGTTTTTCCATCGTATAACAGGAATAATTGCAACCAGTGTGAAAGTGTTGGTCATTTCTACGTTCTGGGCAACCTAGGTTTCACTCTAGGGCGTTGCTCCACAAGATCGAATAGTGAGGGCCTTAGAAGTGAACGCCCGAAGCATAAAACACGATACAAAATACAACAGCTTTTCCATCGTATAAAACGAATACTTGGGACCAGTGTGAAAGCTATGGTCATTTCTACATTACGAGCAACCTAGTTTTCAATCTAGGGCGTTGCTCCACCAGATCGCATAGCTAGCGACTTGGAATTCAACGCCAGAAGAATAAAATACACTATAAGTACAACAGTTTTTCCACTGTATATAATGAATAATTGCAAACATTGTGAAATTAATGGTCATTTCTACGTTCCGGGCAACCTAGGCGTCACTGTAGGGCGTTGCTCCACCACAGCTAATAGCTACGGCCTTAGAAGTCAACGCCAGAAGCATAAAATACAAAATAAATAGAACAGTTTTTCCATTGTATAAACCGAATGATTGCTACCAGTGCAAAGTTATGGCCATTTATACGTTCCGGGAAACCTAGGCTTCACCCTAGGCCGTTGTTCTACCAGATCGAATAGTTAGGGCCTAAGAAGTGAACGCCAGAAGCATAAAATGCAATAAAAATACAACAGTTTTCCCATCGTGTTACAGGATTAATTACAACCAGTTTGAAAGTGATGGTCATTTCTCCTCTCCGGGCAACCTAGGCTTCACTCTAGGGCGGTGCTCCACCGTATCGAATAGCTACGGCCTTAGAAGCCTACGCCTGAAGCATAAAATACAATAAAAATACAACAGCCTTTTCATCGTATAACAGGAATAATTGCAACAAGCGTGAAAGTAATGATCATTTCGGCGTTTCGGGCATCCTAGACTTAACTCTGAGGCATTGCTCCACCAGATCGAATAGTTAGGGCCTCAGAAGTCAACGCCCGAACCATAAAATGCAAAAAAAATACAACAGTGTTACAATCATATAACAGGAATAATTGCAACCAGTTTGAAAGTGATGGCCAATTCTACGTTCCGGGCAACTTAGGCATCACTCTATTGCGTTGCTCCACCAGATCGAAAAGTTAGTGCCTTAGAAGTCAACGCCAGAAGCGTAAAATACAATATAAATACAACAGTTTTTCCATCGTATAAAACGAATAATTGCAACCAGTATGAAAGTTATGGTCATTTCTACTTTCCGGACAACCTAGGATTCACCCTAGGGCATTGCTCCAACAGATGGAATAGTTAGGGCCTTAGAAGTCAACGGCCGAAGCATAAAATACAAAATAAATAGAACTGTTTTTCCATCGTATAAAACGAATAATTGCTACCGGTGTGAAAGTTATTTCCATTTCTACGTTCCGGGCAACCTAGGCTTCACCCTAGGGCGTTGTTCCACCAGATGGTATAGCTAGGGCATAAGAAGTCAACGCCAGAAGCATAAAATACTATATAAGTACAACAGTTTTTCCATCGTATAAAACGAATAATTGCTACCGGTGTGAAAGTTATGGTCATTTCTACGTTCCGGGCAACCTAGGCGTCACTCTAGTGCGTTGCTCCACCACATCTAATAGCTACGGTCTTAGACGTCAACGACAGAAGCATAAAATTCAATAAAGATGCAACAGGTTTTCCTACGTATAAAACGAATAATTGCAACCAGTGTGAAAGCTATTGTCATTTCTACTTTCCGGGCAACCTAGGCTTCACCCTAGGGCGTTGCTCCAACAGATTGAATAGTTAGGACTTTAGAAGTCAATGCCCGAAGCATAAAATGTAATAAAATTACAACAGCTTTTCCATCATATAAAACGAATAATTGCAACCAGTATGAAAGTTATGGCCTTTTCTACGTTCCGGGCAACCCAGGCTTCACTCTAGGGCGTTGGTCCACCAGATGGAATAGTTACGGCATAAGAAGTCAACGCCAGAAACATAAAATACGGTATAAATATAACAGTTTTACCATCGTATAAAACGAATAATTGCAACCAGTATGAAAGTTATGGTCATTTCTACTTTCCGGGCAACCTAGGCTTCACCCTAGGGCATTGCTCCAACAGATTGAATAGTTAGGGCCTTAGAAGTCAACGCCCGAAGCATGAAATACAATATAAATACAACAGTTTTTCCATCGTATAAAACGAATAATTGCTACCGTCGTGAATGTTATGGTCATTTCTACGTTCCGGGCAACCTAGGCGTCACTCCAGTGCGTTTCTCCACCACATCTAATAGCTACGGTCTTAGACGTCAACGACAGAAGCATAAAATACAATAAAGATGCAACAGCTTTTCCTACGTATAAAACGGGTAATTGCAACCAGTGTGAAAGTTATTGTCATTTCTACTTTCCGGGCAACCTAGGCTTCACTCTACGGCGTTGTTCCACCAGATCGAACAGTTAGGGCCTAAGAAGGCAACGCCAGAAGCATAAAATACAATATAAATATAACAGTTTTTCCATCGTATAAAACGAATATTAGCAACCAGTGTGAAAGTTATGGTTATTTCTACGTTCCGGGCAACCTAGGCTTCACTCCAGGACGTTGTTCCATCAGATCGAATAGTTAGGCCCTAAGAAGTGAACGCCAGCTGCATAAAATACAATATAAATACAACAGTTCTTCCATCATATAAAACGAATAATTGCAACCAGTATGAAAGTTATGGTCATTTCTACGTTCCGGGCAACCTAGGCTTCACTCTATGGCGTTCTTCCACCACATCGAATAGCCACGGCATTAGAAGTCAACGCCAGAAGCATAAAATACAATATAAATACAACAGTTTTTCCATCGTATAAAACGAATAATTGCAACCAGTATGAAAGTTATGGTCATTTCTACTTACCGGGCAACCTAGGCTTCACCGTAGGGCGTTGTTCCAACAGATTGAATAGTTAGGGCCTAAGAAGTCAACGCCCGAAGCATGAAATACAACATAAATAGAACAGTTTTTCCATCGTATAAAACGAATAATTGCTATCAGTGTGAAAGTTACGGTAATTTCTACGTTCCGGGCAACCTACGTTTCACTCTACGGCGTTGCTCCACCAGATCGCATACCTAAGGGCTTAGAATACAACGCCATAAGAATAAAATACAATATAAGTACAACAGTTTTTCCATCGTATAAAATGTATAATTGGAAACATTGTGAAAGTAATGGTCATTTCTACGTTCCGGGCAACCTAGGCTTGACCGTAGGGTGTTACTCCGCCAGACCGAATAGGTAGGGCCATAGAAGTCAACGCCCGAAGCATAAAATACAAAATAAATAGAACAGTTTTTCCATTGTATAAAACGAATAATTACTACCAGTGCGAAAGTTATGTTCATTTCTACGTTCTGGGCAACCTAGGCTTGACTGTAGGGTGTTGCTCCACCAGATCGAATAGGTAGGGCCATAGAAGTCAACGCCCGAAGCATAAAATACACTAAATATACAAGAGCTTTTCCGTCGTATAACAGGAATAATAGCAACCAGTGTGAAAGTGATGGTCATTTCTACGTTCCGGGCAACCTAGGATTCACTCTAGGGCGTTGTTCCACCAGATCGAGAAGTTAGGGGCTAAGAAGTGAACGCCAGCAGCATAAAATACAATATAAATACAATAGTTCTTCCATCATATAAAACGAATAATTGCAACCAGTATGAAGGTTATGGTCGTTTCTACGTTCCGGGCAACCTAGGCTTCACTCTATGGCGTTCTTCCACCACATCGAATAGCTATGGCCTTAGAAGCCTACGCCAGAAGCATAAAATACGATATAAATACAACAGCTTTTCCATCGTATAAAACGAACAATTGCAACCAGTGTGAAAGTGATGGTCATTTCTACGTTCCGGGCAACCTAGGCTTCACTCTAGGGCGTTGTTCCACCAGATCGAGAAGTTAGGGCCTAAGAAGTCAACGCCTGAAGCATAAAATACCATAGAAATATAACAGTTTTTCCATCGTATAAATCGAATTATAGCAACCAGTGTGAAAGTTCTGGTCATTTCTACGTTCCGGGCAACCTAGGCTTCACTCTAGGGCGTTGCTCCGCCAGATCGAATAGTTAGGGCCTTAGAAGTCAACGCCCGAAGCATAAAATACAAAATAAATAGAACAGTTTTTCCATTGTATAAAACGAATAATTGCTACCACTGTGAAAGTTATGTGCATTTATACGTTCCTGACACCCTAGGCTTCACTGTAGGGTGTTGCTCCACCAAATCGAATAGGAAGGGCCATAGAAGTCAACGCCCGAAGCATAAAATACAATAAATATACAAGAGTTTTTCCATCGTATAACAGGAATAATTGCAACCAGTGTGAAAGTGTTGGTCATTTCTACGTTCTGGGCAACCTAGGTTTCACTCTAGGGCGTTGCTCCACAAGATCGAATTGTGAGGGCCTTAGAAGTGAACGCCCGAAGCATAAAACACGATACAAAATACAACAGCTTTTCCATCGTATAAAACGAATAATTGGGACCAGTGTGAAAGTTATGGTCATTTCTACATTACGCGCAACCTAGTTTTCAATCTAGGGCGTTGCTCCACCATATCGCATAGCTAGCGACTTGGAATTCAACGCCAGAAGAATAAAATACACTATAAGTACAACAGTTTTTCCACTGTATATAATGAACAATTGCAAACATTGTGAAATTAATGGTCATTTCTACGTTCCGGGCAACCTAGGCGTCACTGTAGGGCGTTGCTCCACCACAGCTAATAGCTACGGCCTTAGAAGTCAACGCCAGAAGCATAAAATACAAAATAAATAGAACAGTTTTTCCATTGTATAAACCGAATGATTGCTACCAGTGCAAAGTTATGGCCATTTATACGTTCCGGGAAACCTAGGCTTCACCCTAGGCCGTTGTTCTACCAGATGGAATAGTTAGGGCCTAAGAAGTCAACGCCAGAAGCATAAAATGCAATAAAAATACAACAGTTTTCCCATCGTGTTACAGGATTAATTACAACCGGTTTGAAAGTGATGGTCATTTCTCCTCTCCGGGCAACCTAGGCTTCACTCTAGGGCGGTGCTCCACCGTATCGAATAGCTACGGCCTTAGAAGCCTACGCCTGAAGCATAAAATACAATAAAAATACAACAGCCTTTTCATCGTATAACAGGAATAATTGCAACAAGCGTGAAAGTAATGATGATTTCGGCGTTTCGGGCATCCTAGACTTAACTCTGAGGCATTGCTCCACCAGATCGAATAGTTAGGGCCTCAGAAGTCAACGCCCGAACTATAAAATGCAAAAAAAATACAACAGTGTTACAATCATATAACAGGAATAATTGCAACCAGTTTGAAAGTGATGGCCAATTCTACGTTCCGGGCAACTTAGGCATCACTCTATTGCGTTGCTCCACCAGATCGAAAAGTTAGTGCCTTAGAAGTCAACGCCAGAAGCGTAAAATACAATATAAATACAACAGTTTTTCCATCGTATAAAACGAATAATTGCAACCAGTATGAAAGTTATGGTCATTTCTACTTTCCGGGCAACCTAGGCTTCACCCTAGGGCATTGCTCCAACAGATGGAATAGTTAGGGCCTTAGAAGTCGACGGCCGAAGCATAAAATACAAAATAAATAGAACTGTTTTTCCATCGTATAAAACGAATAATTGCTACCGGTGTGAAAGTTATGGTCATTTCTACGTTCCGGGCAACCTAGGCGTCACTCTAGTGCGTTGCTCCACCACATCTAATAGCTACGGTCTTAGACGTCAACGACAGAAGCATAAAATTCAATAAAGATGCAACAGGTTTTCCTACGTATAAAACGAATAATTGCAACCAGTGTGAAAGCTATTGTCATTTCTACTTTCTGGGCAACCTAGGCTTCACCCTAGGGCGTTGCTCCAACAGATTGAATAGTTAGGACCTTAGAAGTCAATGCCCGAAGCATAAAATGCAATAAAATTACAACAGCTTTTCCATCATATAAAACGAATAATTGCAACCAGTATGAAAGTTATGGCCTTTTCTACGTTCCGGGCAACCTAGGCTTCACTCTAGGGCGTTGTTCCACCAGATGGAATAGTTACGGCATAAGAAGTCAACGCCAGAAACATAAAATACGGTATAAATACAACAGTTTTACCATCGTATAAAACGAATAATTGCAACCAGTATGAAAGTTATGGTCATTTCTACTTTCCGGGCAACCTAGGCTTCACCCTGGGGCATTGCTCCAACAGATTTAATAGTTAGGGCCTTAGAAGTCAACGCCCGAAGCATGAAATACAATATAAATACAACAGTTTTTCCATCGTATAAAACGAATAATTGCTACCGTCGTGAATGTTATGGTCATTTCTACGTTCCGGGCAACCTAGGCGTCACTCTAGTGCGTTTCTCCACCACATCTAATAGCTACGGTCTTAGACGTCAACGACAGAAGCATAAAATACAATACAGATGCAACAGCTTTTCCTACGTATAAAACGGGTAATTGCAACCAGTGTGAAAGTTATTGTCATTTCTACTTTCCGGGCAACCTAGGCTTCACCCTAGGGCGTTGCTCCAACAGATTGAATAGTTAGGACCTTAGATGTCAATGCCCGAAGCATAAAATGCAACAAAAATACAAGAGCTTTTCCATCATATAACAGGAATAATTGCAAACAGTTTGAAAGTGATGGTCATTTCTACGTTCCGGGCAACCTAGGCTTCACCCTAGGGCGTTGCTCTACCAGATCGAATAGTTAGTGCCTTAGAAGTCAACGCCAGGAGCACAAAATACAATATAAATACAGCAGGTTTTCCATCATATAAAACGAATAATTGCAACCAGTAGGAAAGTTATGGTCATTTCTACTTTCCGGGCAACCTAGGCTTCACCCTAGGGCGTTGCTCCAACACATTGAATAGTTAGGGCCTTAGAAGTCAACGCCCGAAGCATAAAATACAAAATAGATAGAACAGTTTTTCCACCGTATAAAACTAATAATTGCAACCAGTGTGAAAGTAATGGGCATTTCTACGTTCCGGGCAACCTAGGCTTCACTCTAGGGCGTTGCTCCACCACATCGAATAGCTACGGCATTAGAAGTCAACGCCAGAAGCATAAAATACAATATAAATACAACAGTTCTTCCATCGTATAAAACGAATAATTGCAACCAGTATGAAAGTCATGGTCATTTCTACTTTACGGGAAACCTAGGCTTCACTCTAGGGCGTTGCTCCACAAGATCGAATAGTGAGGGCCTTAGAAGTGAACGCCCGAAGCATAAAACACGATACAAAATACAACAGCTTTTCCATCGTATAAAACGAATAATTGGGACCAGTGTGAAAGTTATGGTCATTTCTACATTACGAGCAACCTAGTTTTCAATCTAGGGCGTTGCTCCACCATATCGCATAGCTAGCGACTTGGAATTCAACGCCAGAAGAATAAAATACACTATAAGTACAACAGTTTTTCCACTGTATATAATGAACAATTGCAAACATTGTGAAATTAATGGTCATTTCTACGTTCCGGGCAACCTAGGCGTCACTGTAGGGCGTTGCTCCACCACAGCTAATAGCTACGGCCTTAGAAGTCAACGCCAGAAGCATAAAATACAAAATAAATAGAACAGTTTTTCCATTGTATAAACCGAATGATTGCTACCAGTGCAAAGTTATGGCCATTTATACGTTCCGGGAAACCTAGGCTTCACCCTAGGCCGTTGTTCTACCAGATGGAATAGTTAGGGCCTAAGAAGTCAACGCCAGAAGCATAAAATGCAATAAAAATACAACAGTTTTCCCATCGTGTTACAGGATTAATTACAACCAGTTTGAAAGTGATGGTCATTTCTCCTCTCCGGGCAACCTAGGCTTCACTCTAGGGCGGTGCTCCACCGTATCGAATAGCTACGGCCTTAGAAGCCTACGCCTGAAGCATAAAATACAATAAAAATACAACAGCCTTTTCATCGTATAACAGGAATAATTGCAACAAGCGTGAAAGTAATGATGATTTCGGCGTTTCGGGCATCCTAGACTTAACTCTGAGGCATTGCTCCACCAGATCGAATAGTTAGGGCCTCAGAAGTCAACGCCCGAACTATAAAATGCAAAAAAAATACAACAGTGTTACAATCATATAACAGGAATAATTGCAACCAGTTTGAAAGTGATGGCCAATTCTACGTTCCGGGCAACTTAGGCATCACTCTATTGCGTTGCTCCACCAGATCGAAAAGTTAGTGCCTTAGAAGTCAACGCCAGAAGCGTAAAATACAATATAAATACAACAGTTTTTCCATCGTATAAAACGAATAATTGCAACCAGTATGAAAGTTATGGTCATTTCTACTTTCCGGGCAACCTAGGCTACACCCTAGGGCATTGCTCCAACAGATGGAATAGTTAGGGCCTTAGCAGTCAACGGCCGAAGCATAAAATACAAAATAAATAGAACTGTTTTTCCATCGTATAAAACGAATAATTGCTACCGGTGTGAAAGTTATATCCATTTCTACGTTCCGGGCAACCTAGGCTTCACCCTAGGGCGTTGTTCCACCAGATCGAATAGTTAGGGCCTAAGAAGTGAACGCCAGAAGCATAAAATACAATATAAATACAACAGTTTATCCATCATATAAAACGAATGATAGCAACCAGTGTGAAAGTTATGGTCATTTCTACGTTCCGGGCAACCCAGGATTCACCCTAGGGCCTTGCTCCACCAGGTCGAATAGTTAGGGCCTTAGATGTCAACGCCACATGCATAAAATACAATAAAGGTGCAACAGTTTTTCCATCCTATAACAGGAATAATTGCAACCCGTGTGAAAGTGATGGTCCTTTCTACGTTCCAGGCAACCTAGGCTTCACTCTAGGGCGTTGCTCCACCAGATCGAATAGTTAGGGCCTTAGAAGTCAGCGCCCGAAGCACAAAATGCAAAATAAATAGAACAGTTTTTCCATTGTATAAAACTAATAACTGCAACCAGTGTGAAAGTACTGGTCATTTCTACGTTCCGGGCAACCTAGGCTTCACTGTAGGGCGTTGCTCCACAAGATCGAATAGTTACGGCCTTAGAAGTCAACGCCAGGAGCATAAAATACAATATAAATACAACAGCTTTTCCATCGTATAAAATGAAAAATTGCAAACAGTGTGAAAGTAATGGTCATTTCTACGTTCCGGGTAACCTAGGCGTCACTCTAGGGCGTTGCTCCACCATATCTAGTAGCTACGGCCTTAGAAGTCAACGCCAGAAGCACAACATACAATAAAAATGCAGCAGTTTTTCCATTGTATAGCATGACTAATTGCAACTAGTGCGAAAGTAATGCTCATATCGACATTTCGGGCATCCTAGACTTAACTCTGAGGCGTTGCTCCACCAGATCGGAGAGTGAGGGCCTGAGAAGTCAACGCCAGGAGCATAAACTACAAAATAAATACAACAGTCTTCCCATCGTATAAAACGAATAATTGCAACCCGTGTGATGGTTATGGGCATATCTACGTTCCGGGCAACCTAGGCTTCACTGTAGGGCGTTGTTCCACCAAATCGAATAGTTAGGGCCTTAGAAGTCAACGCCCGAAGCGTAAAATACAATATAAGTACAACAATTTTTCCATCGTATAAAATGAATGATTGCAAACATTGTGAAAGTAATGGTCATTTCTACGTTCCGCGCAACCTACGCTTGACCCTAGGGCGTTGTTCCAACAGATGGAATAGTTAGGGCCTAAGAAGTCAACGCCAGAAGCATAAAATACGATACAAATACAACAGCTTTTCCACCGTAGAAAACGAATAATTGCAGACATTGTGAAAGTAATGGTCGTTTCTACGTTCCGAGCGACCTAGGCTTCACTCTAGGGCGTTGCTCCACCAGATCGAATAGTTAGGGCCTTAAAAGTCAACGCCAGAAGCATAAAATACAAAAAAGATGCAACAGTTTTTCCATCATACAACAGGAATAACTGCAAACAGTGTGAAAGTACTGGTCATTTCTACTTCCCGGGCAACCTTGGCTTCACTCTAGGGCGTTGCTCCACCAGATCGAATAGTTAGGGCCTTAGAAGTCAACGCCCGAAGCATAAAGTGCAATATAAATATAACAGTTTTTCCATCGTATGAAACGAATAATAGCAACCAGTGTGAAGTTATGGTCATATCTTCGGTCCGTGCAACCTAGACTTCACTCTAGGCCATTGCTCTACCCGATCGAATAGTTAGGGCCTTAGAAGTCAACGCCCGAAGCATAAAATACAAAATAAATAGAACAGCTGTTCCATGTATAAAACGAATAATTGTTTCCAGTGTGAAAGTTATGATCATTTCTACGTTCCGGGCAACCTAGGCTTCACCGTAGGGCGTTGTTCCACCAGATGGAATAGTTGGGGCCTAAGAAGTCAACGCCAGAAGCATAAAATACGATCTAAATACAACAGCTTTCCATCGTATAATACGAGTAATGGCAACCAGTGTGAAAGTTATGGTCATTTCTACGTTCCGGGGAACCTAGGCTTCACTCTAGGCTGATGCTCCACCAGATAGAATAGATAGGGCCTTAGAAGTCAACGCCCGAAGCATAAAATGCAAAATAAATAGGACAGCTTTTCCATCGTATAAAACGGATAATGGCAAACCGTGTGAAAGTTATGGTCGTTTCCACGTTCCGGGCAACATAGGCTTCACCCTAGTGCATTGCTACACCAGATCGAATGGTTAGGGCCTTAGAAGTCATCGCCCGAAGCATAAAATACAATAAAAATACAAAAATTTTTCCATCGTATAAAACGAATAATAGCAACCAGTGTGAAAGTTATGGTCATTTCTACTTCCCGGGCAACCTAGGCTTCACTCTATGACGTTGATCCACCAGATCGAATAGTTAGGGCCTTAGAAGTCAACGCCCGAAGCATAAAATATAATATAAATAGAACAGTTTTTCCACTGTATAAAACGAATAACTGCAACCAGTGTGAAAGTACTGGTCATTTCTACGTTCCGAGTAACCTAGGCTTCACTCTAGTGCGTTGCTCCAACAGATCGAATAGCTAGGGCCTTAGAAGTCAACGCCCGAAGCATAAAATACAATAAAGATGCAACAGTTTTTCCATCATACAACAGGAATAACTGCAACCAGTGTGAAAGTACTGGTCATTTCTACGTTCCGGGCAACCTAGGCTGCACTCTAGGGCGTTGCTCCACCAGATCGACTAGTTGGGGCCTTAGAAGTCAACGCCAGAAGCATAAAATACAATAAAGATGCAACAGTTTTTCCATCGTATAACAGGAATAATTGCAACCAGGGTGAAGGTAATCGTATGTTCTACGTTCCGGGCAACCTATGCGTTTGAAAGTGATGGTCATTTCAACGTTTCCGGCAACCTAGGTTTCGCTCTAGGGCGTCGTTCCAATAGGTCGAATAGCTAGGGACTTAGAATTCAACGCCAGAAGGATAAAATACAATATATGTACAACAGTTTTTCCATCGTATAAAATGAATAATTGCAGACATTGTGAAAGTAATGGTCATTTCTACGTTCCGGGCAACCTAGGCGTCCCCCTAGGCCGTTGCTCCACCACATCTAATAGCTACGGCCTTAGAAGTCAACGCCAGAAGCATAAAACACAATATAAATACAACGGCTTTCCCATCGTATAAAACGAATAATTGCAGACAGTATGAAAGTAATGGTCATTTCTACGTTCCGGGCAACCTAGGCTTCACTCTAGGGCGTTGTTCCACCGGATCGAAATGTTAGGGCCTAAGAAGTCAACGCAAGAAGCATAATATACAATATAAATATAACAGTTTTTCCACCGTATAAAACGAATAATAGCAATCAGTGTGAAGGTTATGGTCATTTCTACGTTCCGGTCTACCTAGGCTGCACTCTAGGGCGTTGCTCCACCAGATCGACTAGTTGGGGCCTTAGAAGTCAACGCCAGAAGCATAAAATACAATAAAGATGCAACAGTTTTTCCATCGTATAACAGGAATAATTGCAACCAGGGTGAAGGTAATCGTATGTTCTACGTTCCGGGCAACCTATGCGTTTGAAAGTGATGGTCATTTCTACGTTCCCGGCAACCTAGGTTTCGCTCTAGGGCGTCGTTCCAATAGGTCGAATAGCTAGGGACTTAGAATTCAACGCCAGAAGGATAAAATACAATATATGTACAACAGTTTTTTCATCGTATAAAATGAATAATTGCAAACATTGTGAAAGTTATGGTCATTTCTACTTTCCGGGCAACCTATGCCCTAGGGCGTTGTTACACCAGATCGAATAGTTAGGGCCTGAGAAGTCAGCGCCAGAAGAATAAAACACAATATATGTACAACAGTTTTTCCATCGTATTAAATGAATAATTGCTAACATTGTGAAGGTACTGGTCATTTCTACGTTCCGGCAACCTAGGCTTCACTCTAGGGCGTGGCTCCACCAGATCGACTAGTTGGGGCCTTAGAAGTCAACGCCAGAAGCATAAAATACAATAAAGATGCAACAGTTTTTCCATCGTATAACAGGAATAATTGCAACCAGGCTGAAGGTAATCGTATGTTCTACGTTCCGGGCAACCTATGCGACACTCTAGGGCGATGCTCCACCACATCTAATAGCTGCGGCCTTAAAAGTCAACGCCAGAAGGATAAAATACAATATAAGTACAACAGTTTTTCCATCGTATAAAATGAATAATTGCAGACATTGTGAAAGTAATGGTCATTTCTACGTTCCGGGGATCCTAGGTTTCACTCTAGGGCGTTGCTCCACCAGCTCGAATATTTAGGGCCTAAGAAGTCGACACCAGAAGCATAAAATGCAATAAATGTACAACAGTTTTTCCATCGTATAACAGGAATGATTCCAACCAGTCTGAAAGTGATGGTCATTTCTACGTTCCCGACAACCTAGGTTTCACTCTAGGGCGTCGCTCCAATAGGTCGAATAGCTAGGGACTTAGAATTCAACGACAGAAGGATAAAATACAATATATGTACAACAGTTTTTCCATCGTATAAAATGAATAATTCCTAACATTGTGAAGGTACTGGTCATTTCTACGTTCCGGCAACCTAGGCTTCACTCTAGGGCGTTGCTCCACCAGATCGACTAGTTGGGGCCTTAGAAGTCAACGCCAGAAGCATAAAATACGATATAAATACAACAACTTTTCCATCGTATAAAACGAATAATGGTAACTAGAGTGAAAGTTATGGTCATTTCTACGTTCCGGTCAACCTAGGCTTCACTCTAGGACGTTGCTCCACCAGATCGAATAGTTGGGGCCTATGGAGTCAACGCCAGAAGCATAAAATACAATAAAGGTGCAACAGTTTTTCCATCGTATAACAGGAATAATTGCAACCAGTGTGAAGGTAATGGTATGTTCTACGTTCCGGGCAACCTAGGCTTCACTCTAGGGCGGTGCTCCACCAGATCAAATAGGTAGGGCCTAAGAAGTCAACACCAGAAGCATAAATTACAATATAAGTACAACAGCTTTTCCATCGTATAAAACGAATAATAGCAACCAGTGTGAAAGTTAAGGTCATTTCTACGTTCCGGGCAACCTAGGCTTCACTCTAGGGCGTTGCTCCACCAGATCGAATAGTTAGGGCTTTAGAAGTCAACGCCCGAAGCATAAAATGCAAAATAAATAGAACAGTTTTTCCATTGTATAAAACGAATAACTGTAACCAATGTGAAAGTACTGGTCATTTCTACGTTCCGGGTAACCTAGGCTTCACTCTAGGGCGTTGCTCCACCAGATCGACTAGTTGGGGCCTTAGAAGTCAACGCCAGAAGCATAAAATACAATAAAGATGCAACAGTTCTTCCATCGCATAACAGGAATAACTGAAACCAGTCTGAATGTAATGGTCATTTCTACGTTCCGGGCAACCTAGATTTCACTCTACGGCGTAGCTCCACCAGCTCGAATTGTTAGGGCCTAAGAAGTCAAAGCCAGAAGCTTAAAATACGATATAAATACAACAGCTTTTCCATCGTATAAAACGAATAATTGCATCCAGTGTGAAAGTTATGGTCATTTCTATGTTCCGGGCTACCTAGGCTTCTCTCTAGGGCGTCGCTCCATCAGATCGAATAGCTATAGCCTTAGAAGTCGACGCCAGAAGGATAAAATACAATATAAGTACAACAGTTTTTCCATCGTATAAAATGAATAATTGCAGTCATTGTGAAAGTAATGGTCATTTCTACGTTCCGGGCAACCTAGGCGTCCCCCTAGGCCGTTGCTCCACCACATCTAATAGTTACGGCCTTAGAAGTCAACGCCAGAAGCATAAAACACAATATAAGTACAACGGCTTTCCCATCGTATAAAACGAATAATTGCAGACAGTGTGAAAGTAATGGTCATTTCTACGTTCCGGGCAACCTAGGCTTCACTCTAGGGCGTTGTTCCACCAGATCGAAATGTTAGGGCCTAAGAAGTCAACGCAAGAAGCATAATATACAATATAAATATAACAGTTTTTCCACCGTATAAAACGAATAATAGCAATCAGTGTGAAGGTTATGGTCATTTCTACGTTCCGGTCTACCTAGGCTGCACTCTAGGGCGTTGCTCCACCAGATCGACTAGTTGGGGCCTTAGAAGTCAACGCCAGAAGCATAAAATACAATAAAGATGCAACAGTTTTTCCATCGTATAACAGGAATAATTGCAACCAGGGTGAAGGTAATCGTATGTTCTACGTTCCGGGCAACCTATGCGTTTGAAAGTGATGGTCATTTCAACGTTTCCGGCAACCTAGGTTTCGCTCTAGGGCGTCGTTCCAATAGGTCGAATAGCTAGGGACTTAGAATTCAACGCCAGAAGGATAAAATACAATATATGTACAACAGTTTTTCCATCGTATAAAATGAATAATTGCAGACATTGTGAAAGTAATGGTCATTTCTACGTTCCGGGCAACCTAGGCGTCCCCCTAGGCCGTTGCTCCACCACATCTAATAGCTACGGCCTTAGAAGTCAACGCCAGAAGCATAAAACACAATATAAATACAACGGCTTTCCCATCGTATAAAACGAATAATTGCAGACAGTGTGAAAGTAATGGTCATTTCTACGTTCCGGGCAACCTAGGCTTCACTCTAGGGCGTTGTTCCACCAGATCGAAATGTTAGGGCATAAGAAGTCAACGGAAGAAGCATAATATACAATATAAATATAACAGTTTTTCCACCGTATAAAACGAATAATAGCAATCAGTGTGAAGGTTATGGTCATTTCTACGTTCCGGTCTACCTAGGCTGCACTCTAGGGCGTTGCTCCACCAGATCCACTAGTTGGGGCCTTAGAAGTCAACGCCAGAAGCATAAAATACAATAAAGATGCAACAGTTTTTCCATCGTATAACAGGAATAATTGCATCCAGGGTGAAGGTAATCGTATGTTCTACGTTCCAGGCAACCTATGCGTTTGAAAGTGATGGTCATTTCTACGTTCCCGGCAACCTAGGTTTCGCTCTAGGGCGTCGTTCCAATAGGTCGAATAGCTAGGGACTTAGAATTCAACGCCAGAAGGATAAAATACAAAATAAATACAACAGCCTTTACACCGTATAAAACCACTAATTGCAACCTGTGTGAAGGTTATGGTCATATCTACGTTCCGGGCAACCTAGGCTTCACTGTCGGGCGTTGCTCCACCAGATCGAAATGTTAGGGACTTAGAATTCAACGCCAGAAGGATAAAATACAATATAAGTACAACAGTTTTTCCATCGTATAAAATGAATAATTGCAGACATTGTGAAAGTTATGGTCATTTCTACTTTCCGGGCAACCTATGCTTTACCCTAGGGCGTTGTTACACCAGATCGAATAGTTAGGGCCTGAGAAGTCAGCGCCAGAAGAATAAAACACAATATATGTACAACAGTTTTTCCATCGTATTAAATGAATAATTGCTAACATTGTGAAGGTACTGGTCATTTCTACGTTCCGGCAACCTAGGCTTCACTCTAGGGCGTTGCTCCACCAGATCGACTAGTTGGGGCCTTAGAAGTCAACGCCAGAAGCATAAAATACAATAAAGATGCAACAGTTTTTCCATCGTATAACAGGAATAATTGCAACCAGGCTGAAGGTAATCGTATGTTCTACGTTCCGGGCAACCTATGCGACACTCTAGGGCGATGCTCCACCACATCTAATAGCTGCGGCCTTAAAAGTCAACGCCAGAAGCATAAAATACGATATAAATACAACAACTTTTCCATCGTATGAAACGAATAATGGTAACCAGTGTGAAAGCTATGGTCATTTCTACGTTCCGGGCAACCTAGATTTCACTCTAGGGCGTTGTTCCACCAGATCGAACAGTTAGGGCCTAAGAAGTCAACGCCAGAAGTATAAAATACAATGTGAATATAACAGTTTTTCCATCGTATAAATCGAATGATAGCAACCAGTGTGAAAGTTATGGTCATTTCTACGTTCCGGGCAACCTAGGCTTCACTCTAGGGCGTTGCTCCACCAGATCGAATAGTTAGGGCCTAAGAAGTCAGCGCCAGAAGCATAAAATACAATATAAATATAACAGTTTTTCCATAGTATAAAACGAATAATAGCAACCAGTGTGAAAGTTATGGTCTATTCTACGTTCCGGGCAACCTAGGCTTCACTGTATGGCGTTCTTCCACCACATCGAATAGCTACGGCCTCAGAAGTCCACGCCAGAAGCATAAAATACGATATAAATACAACAGCTTGTCAATCGTATAAAAGGAATAATTGCAAACAGTGTGAAAGTAATGGTCATTTCTACGTTCCGGGCAACCTAGGCTTCGCTCTACGGCGTTGTTCCACCAGGTCGAATAGTTAGGGCCTAAGAAGTCAACACCAGAAGAATAAAATACAAAATAAATACAACAGCCTTTACACCGTATAAAACCAATAATTGCAACCTGTGTGAAGGTTATGGTCAGATCTACGTTCCGGGCAACCTAGGCTTCACTGTCGGGCGTTGCTCCACCAGATCGAAATGTTAGGGCCTATGAAGTCAACGCCCGTAGCATAAAATACGATATAAATACAACAGCATTTCCATCGTATTAAATGAATAATTGCAAACAGTGTGAATGTAGTGGTCATTTATACGTTCTGGGCAACCTAGGCTTCACTGCATGGCGTTCTTCCACCACATCGAATAGCTACGGCCTCAGAAGTCCACGTCTGAAGCATAAAATACAATAAAAATACAACAGTCTTTTCATCGCATAACAGGAATAATTGCAACAAGCGTGAAAGTAATGATCATTTCGGCGTTTCCGGTATCCTAGACTTAACTCTGAGGCATTGCTCCACCAGATCGAATAATTAGGGCCTGAGAAGTCAACGCCCGAAGCATAAAATACAATATAAATATAACAGTTCTTCCATCGTATAAAACGAATGATAGCAACCAGTGTGAGAGTTATGGTCATTTCTACGTTCCGGGCAACCTAGGCTTCACTCTAGGGCGTTGCTCTACCAGATCGAACAGTTAGGGCCTAAGAAGTCATCGCCCGAAGCATAAAATACAATAAAAATACAAAAATTTTTCCATCGTATAACAGGAATAATTGCAACCAGTGTGAAAGTGATGGTCATTTCTACGATCCGGGTAACCCAGGTTTCACTCTAGGGCATTACTCCACCACATCGAATAGCTACGGCCGTAGAAGTCAACGCCAGAAGCATAAAATGCAAAATAAATAGAACAGTTTTTCATTGTATAAAACGAATAACTGCAACCAGTGTGAAAGTACTGGTCATCTCTACGTTCCGGTCAACCTAGGCGTCACTCTAGGGCGTTGCTCCACCACATCTAATAGCTACGGCCTTAGAAGTCAACTCCAGGAGCATAAAATACAATATAAATACAACAGCTTTTCCATCGTATAAAATGAATAATTGCAAACAGTGTGAAAGTAATGGTCATTTCTCCGTTCCGGGTAACCTAGGCGTCACTCTAGGGCGTTGCTCCACCATATCTAGTAGCTACGGCCTTAGAAGTCAACGCCAGGAGCACAAAATACAATAAAAGTGCAGCAGTTTTTCCATCGTATAGCATGACTAATTGCAACCAGTGCGAAAGTAATGATCATATCGACATTTCGGGCATCCTAGACTTAACTCTGAGGCGTTGCTCCACCAGATCGAAGAGTTTGGTCCTTAGAAGTCAACGCCAGAAGCATAAACTACAAAATAGGTACAACAATCTTTCCACAGTATAAAACGAATAATTGCAACCTGTGTGATGGTTATGGACATATCTACGTTCCGGGCAACCTAGGCTTCACTGTAGGGCGATGCTCCACGAAATCGAATAGTTAGGGCCTTAGAAGTCAACGCCCGAAGCATAAAATACAAAATAAATAGAACAGCTGTTCCATGTATAAAACGAATAATTGTTTCCAGTGTGAAAGTTATGATCATTTCTACGTTCCGGGCAACCTAGGCTTCACCGCAGGGCGTTGTTCCACCAGATGGAATAGTTGGGGCCTAAGAAGTCAACGCCAGAAGCATAAAATACGATATAAATACAACAGCTTTCCATCGTATAATACGAGTAATGGCAACCAGTGTGAAAGTTATGGTCATTTCTACGTTCCGGGCAACCTAGGCTTCACTCTAGGCTGTTGCTCCACCAGATAGAATAGATAGGGCCTTAGAAGTCAACGCCCGAAGCATAAAATGCAAAATAAATAGGACAGCTTTTCTATCGTATAAAACGGATAATGGCAAACCGTGTGAAAGTTATGGTCGTTTCCACGTTCCGGGCAACATAGGCTTCACCCTAGTGCATTGCTACACCAGATCGAATGGTTAGGGCCTTAGAAGTCATCGCCCGAAGCATAAAATACAATAAAAATACAAAAATTTTTCCATCGTATAACAGGAATAATTGCAACCAGTGTGAAAGTGATGGTCATTTCTACGATCCGGGTAACCCAGGTTTCACTCTAGGGCATTACTCCACCACATCGAATAGCTACGGCCGTAGAAGTCAACGCCAGAAGCATAAAATGCAAAATAAATAGAACAGTTTTTCATTGTATAAAACGAATAACTGCAACCAGTGTGAAAGTAATGGTCATCTCTACGTTCCGGTCAACCTAGGCGTCACTCTAGGGCGTTGCTCCACCACATCTAATAGCTACGGCCTTAGAAGTCAACTCCAGGAGCATAAAATACAATATAAACACAACAGCTTTTCCATCGTATAAAATGAATAATTGCAAACAGTGTGAAAGTAATGGTCATTTCTCCGTTCCGGGTAACCTAGGCGTCACTCTAGGGCGTTGCTCCACCATATCTAGTAGCTACGGCCTTAGAAGTCAACGCCAGGAGCACAAAATACAATAAAAGTGCAGCAGTTTTTCCATCGTATAGCATGACTAATTGCAACCAGTGCGAAAGTAATGATCATATCGACATTTCGGGCATCCTAGACTTAACTCTGAGGCGTTGCTCCACCAGATCGAAGAGTTAGGGCCTTAGAAGTCAACGCCAGAAGCATAAACTACAAAATAGGTACAACAATCTTTCCACAGTATAAAACGAATAATTGCAACCTGTGTGATGGTTATGGACATATCTACGTTCCGGGCAACCTAGGCTTCACTGTAGGGCGTTGCTCCACGAAATCGAATAGTTAGGGCCTTAGAAGTCAACGCCCGAAGCATAAAATACAATATAAGTACAACAGTTTTTCCATCGTATAACAGGAATAATTGCAACCAGTGTGAAGGTAATGGTATGTTCTACGTTCCGGGCAACCTAGGCTTCACTCTAGGGCAGTGCTCCACCAGATCAAATAATTAGGGCCTAAGAAGTCAACGCCAGTAGCATAAATTACAATATAAGAACAAAAGATTTTCCATCGTATATAATGTATATTTGCAAACAGTGTGGAAGTAATGGTCACTTCTACGTTCCGGGCAACCTAGGCTTCACTCTAGGGTGTTGCCCCACCAGATGGGATTGCTAGGGACTTAGAATTCAATGCCAGAAGCGTAAAATTCAATATAAATATAACAGCTTTTCCATCGTATAAAACGAATAATAGCAACCAGTGTGAAAGTTATGGTCATTTCTACTTCCCGGGCAACCTAGGCTTCACTCTATGACGTTGATCCACCAGATCGAATAGTTAGGGCCTTAGAAGTCAACGCCCGAAGCATAAAATACAATATAAATAGAACAGTTTTTCCACTGTATAAAACGAATAACTGCAACCAGTGTGAAAGTACTGGTCATTTCTACGTTCCGAGTAACCTAGGCTTCACTCTAGTGCGTTGCTCCAACAGATCGAATAGCTAGGGCCTTAGAAGTCAACGCCAGAAGCATAAAATACAATAAAGATGCAACAGTTTTTCCATCGTATAACAGGAATAATTGCAACCAGGGTGAAGGTAATCGTATGTTCTACGTTCCGGGCAACCTATGCGTTTGAAAGTGATGGTCATTTCAACGTTTCCGGCAACCTAGGTTTCGCTCTAGGGCGTCGTTCCAATAGGTCGAATAGCTAGGGACTTAGAATTCAACGCCAGAAGGATAAAATACAATATATGTACAACAGTTTTTCCATCGTATAAAATGAATAATTGCAGACATTGTGAAAGTAATGGTCATTTCTACGTTCCGGGCAACCTAGGCGTCCCCCTAGGCCGTTGCTCCACCACATCTAATAGCTACGGCCTTAGAAGTCAACGCCAGAAGCATAAAACACAATATAAATACAACGGCTTTCCCATCGTATAAAACGAATAATTGCAGACAGTATGAAAGTAATGGTCATTTCTACGTTCCGGGCAACCTAGGCTTCACTCTAGGGCGTTGTTCCACCGGATCGAAATGTTAGGGCCTAAGAAGTCAACGCAAGAAGCATAATATACAATATAAATATAACAGTTTTTCCACGGTATAAAACGAATAATAGCAATCAGTGTGAAGGTTATGGTCATTTCTACGTTCCGGTCTACCTAGGCTGCACTCTAGGGCGTTGCTCCACCAGATCGACTAGTTGGGGCCTTAGAAGTCAACGCCAGAAGCATAAAATACAATAAAGATGCAACAGTTTTTCCATCGTATAACAGGAATAATTGCAACCAGGGTGAAGGTAATCGTATGTTCTACGTTCCGGGCAACCTATGCGTTTGAAAGTGATGGTCATTTCTACGTTCCCGGCAACCTAGGTTTCGCTCTAGGGCGTCGTTCCAATAGGTCGAATAGCTAGGGACTTAGAATTCAACGCCAGAAGGATAAAATACAATATATGTACAACAGTTTTTTCATCGTATAAAATGAATAATTGCAAACATTGTGAAAGTTATGGTCATTTCTACTTTCCGGGCAACCTATGCCCTAGGGCGTTGTTACACCAGATCGAATAGTTAGGGCCTGAGAAGTCAGCGCCAGAAGAATAAAACACAATATATGTACAACAGTTTTTCCATCGTATTAAATGAATAATTGCTAACATTGTGAAGGTACTGGTCATTTCTACGTTCCGGCAACCTAGGCTTCACTCTAGGGCGTTGCTCCACCAGATCGACTAGTTGGGGCCTTAGAAGTCAACGCCAGAAGCATAAAATACAATAAAGATGCAACAGTTTTTCCATCGTATAACAGGAATAATTGCAACCAGGCTGAAGGTAATCGTATGTTCTACGTTCCGGGCAACCTATGCGACACTCTAGGGCGATGCTCCACCACATCTAATAGCTGCGGCCTTAAAAGTCAACGCCAGAAGGATAAAATACAATATAAGTACAACAGTTTTTCCATCGTATAAAATGAATAATTGCAGACATTGTGAAAGTAATGGTCATTTCTACGTTCCGGGGATCCTAGGTTTCACTCTAGGGCGTTGCTCCACCAGCTCGAATATTTAGGGCCTAAGAAGTCGACACCAGAAGCATAAAATGCAATAAAAGTACAACAGTTTTTCCATCGTATAGCAGGAATGATTCCAACCAGTCTGAAAGTGATGGTCATTTCTACGTTCCCGACAACCTAGGTTTCACTCTAGGGCGTCGCTCCAATAGGTCGAATAGCTAGGGACTTAGAATTCAACGACAGAAGGATAAAATACAATATATGTACAACAGTTTTTCCATCGTATAAAATGAATAATTCCTAACATTGTGAAGGTACTGGTCATTTCTACGTTCCGGCAACCTAGGCTTCACTCTAGGGCGTTGCTCCACCAGATCGACTAGTTGGGGCCTTAGAAGTCAACGCCAGAAGCATAAAATACGATATAAATACAACAACTTTTCCATCGTATAAAACGAATAATGGTAACTAGAGTGAAAGTTATGGTCATTTCTACGTTGCGGTCAACCTAGGCTTCACTCTAGGACGTTGCTCCACCAGATCGAATAGTTGGGGCCTATGGAGTCAACGCCAGAAGCATAAAATACAATAAAGGTGCAACAGTTTTTCCATCGTATAACAGGAATAATTGCAACCAGTGTGAAGGTAATGGTATGTTCTACGTTCCGGGCAACCTAGGCTTCACTCTAGGGCGGTGCTCCACCAGATCAAATAGGTAGGGCCTAAGAAGTCAACACCAGAAGCATAAATTACAATATAAGTACAACAGCTTTTCCATCGTATAAAACGAATAATAGCAACCAGTGTGAAAGTTAAGGTCATTTCTACGTTCCGGGCAACCTAGGCTTCACTCTAGGGCGTTGCTCCACCAGATCGAATAGTTAGGGCTTTAGAAGTCAACGCCCGAAGCATAAAATGCAAAATAAATAGAACAGTTTTTCCATTGTATAAAACGAATAACTGTAACCAATGTGAAAGTACTGGTCATTTCTACGTTCCGGGTAACCTAGGCTTCACTCTAGGGCGTTGCTCCACCAGATCGACTAGTTGGGGCCTTAGAAGTCAACGCCAGAAGCATAAAATACAATAAAGATGCATCAGTTCTTCCATCGTATAACAGGAATAACTGAAACCAGTCTGAATGTAATGGTCATTTCTACGTTCCGGGCAACCTAGATTTCACTCTAGGGCGTAGCTCCACCAGCTCGAATTGTTAGGGCCTAAGAAGTCAAAGCCAGAAGCTTAAAATACGATATAAATACAACAGCTTTTCCATCGTATAAAACGAATAATTGCATCCAGTGTGAAAGTTATGGTCATTTCTATGTTCCGGGCTACCTAGGCTTCTCTCTAGGGCGTCGCTCCATCAGATCGAATAGCTAGAGCCTTAGAAGTCGACGCCAGAAGGATAAAATACAATATAAGTACAACAGTTTTTCCATCGTATAAAATGAATAATTGCAGTCATTGTGAAAGTAATGGTCATTTCTACGTTCCGGGCAACCTAGGCGCCCCCCTACGCCGTTGCTCCACCACATCTAATAGCTACGGCCTTAGAAGTCAACGCCAGAAGCATAAAACACAATATAAGTACAACGGCTTTCCCATCGTATAAAACGAATAATTGCAGACAGTGTGAAAGTAATGGTCATTTCTACGTTCCGGGCAACCTAGGCTTCACTCTAGGGCGTTGTTCCACCAGATCGAAATGTTAGGGCCTAAGAAGTCAACGCAAGAAGCATAATATACAATATAAATATAACAGTTTTTCCACCGTATAAAACGAATAATAGCAATCAGTGTGAAGGTTATGGTCATTTCTACGTTCCGGTCTACCTAGGCTGCACTCTAGGGCGTTGCTCCACCAGATCGACTAGTTGGGGCCTTAGAAGTCAACGCCAGAAGCATAAAATACAATAAAGATGCAACAGTTTTTCCATCGTATAACAGGAATAATTGCAACCAGGGTGAAGGTAATCGTATGTTCTACGTTCCGGGCAACCTATGCGTTTGAAAGTGATGGTCATTTCAACGTTTCCGGCAACCTAGGTTTCGCTCTAGGGCGTCGTTCCAATAGGTCGAATAGCTAGGGACTTAGAATTCAACGCCAGAAGAATAAAATACAATATATGTACAACAGTTTTTCCATCGTATAAAATGAATAATTGCAGACATTGTGAAAGTAATGGTCATTTCTACGTTCCGGGCAACCTAGGCGTCCCCCTAGGCCGTTGCTCCACCACATCTAATAGCTACGGCCTTAGAAGTCAACGCCAGAAGCATAAAACACAATATAAATACAACGGCTTTCCCATCGTATAAAACGAATAATTGCAGACAGTGTGAAAGTAATGGTCATTTCTACGTTCCGGGCAACCTAGGCTTCACTCTAGGGCGTTGTTCCACCAGATCGAAATGTTAGGGCCTAAGAAGTCAACGCAAGAAGCATAATATACAATATAAATATAACAGTTTTTCCACCGTATAAAACGAATAATAGCAATCAGTGTGAAGGTTATGGTCATTTCTACGTTCCGGTCTACCTAGGCTGCACTCTAGGGCGTTGCTCCACCAGATCCACTAGTTGGGGCCTTAGAAGTCAACGCCAGAAGCATAAAATACAATGAAGATGCAACAGTTTTTCCATCGTATAACAGGAATAATTGCAACCAGGGTGAAGGTAATCGTATGTTCTACGTTCCAGGCAACCTATGCGTTTGAAAGTGATGGTCATTTCTACGTTCCCGGCAACCTAGGTTTCGCTCTAGGGCGTCGTTCCAATAGGTCGAATAGCTAGGGACTTAGAATTCAACGCCAGAAGGATAAAATACAAAATAAATACAACAGCCTTTACACCGTATAAAACCAATAATTGCAACCTGTGTGAAGGTTATGGTCATATCTACGTTCCGGGCAACCTAGGCTTCACTGCCGGGCGTTGCTCCACCAGATCGAAATGTTAGGGACTTACAATTCAACGCCAGAAGGATAAAATACAATATAAGTACAACAGTTTTTCCATCGTATAAAATGAATAATTGCAGACATTGTGAAAGTTATGGTCATTTCTACTTTCCGGGCAACCTATGCTTTACCCTAGGGCGTTGTTACACCAGATCGAATAGTTAGGGCCTGAGAAGTCAGCGCCAGAAGAATAAAACACAATATATGTACAACAGTTTTTCCATCGTATTAAATGAATAATTGCTAACATTGTGAAGGTACTGGTCATTTCTACGTTCCGGCAACCTAGGCTTCACTCTAGGGCGTTGCTCCACCAGATCGAATAGTTGGGGCCTTAGAAGTCAACGCCAGAAGCATAAAATACAATAAAGATGCAACAGTTTTTCCATCGTATAACAGGAATAATTGCAACCAGGCTGAAGGTAATCGTATGTTCTACGTTCCGGGCAACCTATGCGACACTCTAGGGCGATGCTCCACCACATCTAATAGCTGCGGCCTTAAAAGTCAACGCCAGAAGCATAAAAACCGATATAAATACAACAGCTTTTCCATCGTATAAAACAAATAATTGCAACCAGTGTGAAAGTTATGGACATTTCTACGTTCCGGGCAACCTAGGCTTCACGCTTGGGCGTTGCTCCAACAGATTGAATAGTTAGGGCCTTAGAATTCAATGCCCGAAGCATAAACTGCAATAAAAATAGAACAGCTTTTCATCGTATAGCAGGAATAATTTGCAACAAGTGTGATAGTAGTGGTCATTTCTACGTTCCGGGCAACCTAGGTTTCACTCCAGGGCGGTGCTCCACCAGATCGAATAGTTACGGCCTAAGATGTCAACGCCAGAAGCACAAAATACGATAAAGATGCAACAGTTTTTCTATCGTATAAAAGGAATAAATGCTACCAGTGTTAAAGTTATGGTCATTTCTACGTACCGGGCAACCTAGGCTTCACTCTAGGCCGTTGCTCTACCAGATCGACCAGTTAGGGCCTAAGAAGTCAACGCCAGAAGCGTAAAATACAATATAAATATAACAGTTCTTCCATCGCATAAAACGAATAATTGCTGCCAGTATGAAAGCTATGGTCATTTCTACTTTCCGGGCAACCTAGGCTTCACTCTATGGCGTTCTTCCACCACATCGAATAGCTACGGCCTCAGAAGTCAACGCCTGAAGCATAAAATACAATATCAATATAACAGTTTTTCCATCGTATAAAACGAATAATAGCAACCAGTGTGAAAGTTATGGTCATTTCTACGATCCGGGCAACATAGGCTTCACTCTAGGGCGTTGCTCCACTAGATCCAATAGCTAGGGCCTTAGAAGTCAACGCACGATGCATAAAATACAAAATAAATAGAACAGTTTTTCCATTGTATAAAACGAATAATTGGTACCAGTGTAAACGTTATGGTCATTTCTACGTTCCGGGCAACCTAGGCTTCACCCTTGGGCGTTGTTCCACCAGATCGAATAGTCAGGGCCTAAGAAGTGAACGCCAGAAGCATAAAATGCAATAAAAATGCAACAGTCTTTCCATCCTATAACAGGAATAATTGCAACCCGTGTGAAAGTGATGGTCATTTGTACGTTCCAGGGAACCTATGCTTCACTCTAGGGCGTTCCTCCACCAGATCGAATTGTTAGGGCCAAAGAAGTCAACGACCGAAGCATAAAATACAAAATAAATAGAACAGTTTTTACATTGTATAAAACGAATAATTGTTACCAGTGTAAAGGTTATGGTCATTTTTACGTTCCAGGCAACCTAGGCTTCACCCTAGGGCATTGTTCCATCAGATCGAATAGTTAGGCCCTAAGAAGTGAACGCCAGAAGCATAAAATACAATATAAATACAACAGTCTTTCCATCGTAGAAAACGAATAATAGCAACCAGTGTGAAAGTTGTGGTCATTTCTACGTTCCGGGCAACCTAGGCTTCACTCTAGGGCGTTGGTCCACCAGATCAAACAGTTAGGGCCTTAGAAGCCAACGCCCGAAGCATTAAATACAAAATAAATAGAACAGTTTTTCCATTGTATAAAACGAATAATTGCTACCTGTGTAAAAGTTATGGCCATTTCTACGTTGCGGGCAACCTAGGCTTCACCTTAGGCCGTTGTTCCACCAGATCGAATAGTTAGGGCCTAAGAAGTGAACGCCAGAAGCATAAAATACAATATAAATACAACAGTTTTTCCATCATATAAAACGAATAATTGCAACCAGTGTGAAAGCTATGGTCATTTCTACATTCCGAGCAACCTAGGCTTCACTCTAGGGCGTTGCTCCAACAGCTTGAATAGTCAGGGCCTTAGAAGTCAACGCCCGAAGCATAAAATGCAATAAAAATAAAACAGTTTTTCCATCGTATAACAGGATTAATTGCAACCAGTTTGAAAGTGATGGTCATTTCTACGTTCGGGGCAACCTAGGCTTCACTCTAGGGCGTTGCTCCACTAGATCCAATAGCTAGGGCCTTAGAAGTCAACGTCAGAGGCATAAAATACAATATAAATACAACAGCTTTTCCATCGTAAAAAACGAATAATTGCAACCAGTGTGAAAGTTATGGTTATTTCTACATTCCGAGCAACCTAGGCTTCACACTAGGGCGTCGCTCCACCAGATCGAATAGTTAGGTCCTTAGAAGTCAACGCCAGAAGCATAAAATACCATATAAATACAACAGCTTTTGCATCGTATAAAAGGAATAATTGCAAACAGTGTGAAAGTAATTGTCATTTCTACGTTCCGGGCAATCTAGGCTTCACTCTAGGGCGTTGGTCCACCAGATCAAACAGTTAGTGCCTTAGAAGCCAACGCCCGAAGCATTAAATACAAAATAAATAGAACAGTTTTTCCATTGTATAAAACGAATAATTGCTACCTGTGTAAAGGTTATGGCCATTTCTACGTTGCGGGCAACCTAGGCTTCACCTTAGGCCGTTGTTCCACCAGATCGAATAGTTAGGGCCTAAGAAGTGAACGCCAGAAGCATAAAATACAATATAAATACAACAGCTTTTCCATCGTAAAAAACGAATAATTGCAACCAGTGTGAAAGTTATGGCTATTTCTACACTCCGAGCAACCTAGGCTTCACTCTAGGGCGTTGCTACACCAGATCGAATAGTTAGGTCCTTAGAACTCAACGCCAGAAGCATAAAATACGATATAAATACAACAGCTTTTGCATCGTATAAAAGGAATAATTGCAAACAGTGTGAAAGTAATTGTCATTTTTACGTCCCGCGCAACCTAGGCTTCACTCTAGGGCGTTGCTCCACCAGATCAAACAGTTAGGGCCTTAGAAGTCAACGCCCGAAGCATAAAATACGATATAAATACAGCAGCTTTTCCATCGTATTAAATGAATAATTGCAAACAGTGTGAAAGTAGTGGTCATTTCTGCGTTCCGAGCAACCTAGGCTTCGCTCTAGGGCGGTGCTCTACCATATCGAATAGCCACGGCCTCAGAAGCCTACGCCTGAAGCATAAAATACAATAAAAATACAACAGTCTTTTCATCGTATAACAGGAATAATTCCAACATGCGTGAAAGTAATGATCATTTCGGCGTTTCGGGCATCCTAGACTTAACTCTGAGGCATTGCTCCACCAGATCGAATAGTTAGGGCCTAAGGAGTCAACGCCAGAATCATAAAATACAATATAAATGCAACAGCTTTGCGACCGTATAAAATAAATAATTGCAAACAGTGTGAAAGATATGGACATTTCTACGTTCCGGGCAACCTAGGCTTCACTCTATGGCGTTCTTCCACCACATCGAATAGCTACGGCCTCAGAAGTCAACGCCTGAAGCATAAAATACAATATCAATATAACAGTTTTTCCATCGTATAAAACGAATAATAGCAACCAGTGTGAAAGTTATGGTCATTTCTACGATCCGGACAACATAGGCTTCACTCTAGGGCGTTGCTCCACTAGATCCAATAGCTAGGGCCTTAGAAGTCAACGCACGATGCATAAAATACAAAATAAATAGAACAGTTTTTCCATTGTATAAAACGAATAATTGCTACCAGTGTAAACGTTATGGTCATTTCTACGTTCCGGGCAACCTAGGCTTCACCCTTGGGCGTTGTTCCACCAGTTCGAATAGTCAGGGCCTAAGAAGTGAACGCCAGAAGCATAAAATGCAATAAAAATGCAACAGTCTTTCCATCCTATAACAGGAATAATTGCAACCCGTGTGAAAGTGATGGTCATTTGTACGTTCCAGGGAACCTATGCTTCACTCTAGGGCGTTCCTCCACCAGATCGAATTGTTAGGGCCAAAGAAGTCAACGACCGAAGCATAAAATACAAAATAAATAGAACAGTTTTTACATTGTATAAAACGAATAATTGTTACCAGTGTAAAGGTTATGGTCATTTTTACGTTCCAGGCAACCTAGGCTTCACCCTAGGGCATTGTTCCATCAGATCGAATAGTTAGGCCCTAAGAAGTGAACGCCAGAAGCATAAAATACAATATAAATACAACAGTCTTTCCATCGTAGAAAACGAATAATAGCAACCAGTGTGAAAGTTGTGGTCATTTCTACGTTCCGGGCAACCTAGGCTTCACTCTAGGGCGTTGGTCCACCAGATCAAACAGTTAGGGCCTTAGAAGCCAACGCCCGAAGCATTAAATACAAAATAAATAGAACAGTTTTTCCATTGTATAAAACGAATAATTGCTACCTGTGTAAAAGTTATGGCCATTTCTACGTTGCGGGCAACCTAGGCTTCACCTTAGGCCGTTGTTCCACCAGATCGAATAGTCAGGGCCTAAGAAGTGAACGCCAGAAGCATAAAATGCAATAAAAATGCAACAGTCTTTCCATCCTATAACAGGAATAATTGCAACCCGTGTGAAAGTGATGGTCATTTGTACGTTCCAGGGAACCTATGCTTCACTCTAGGGCGTTGCTCCACCAGATCGAATTGTTAGGGCCAAAGAAGTCAACGCCCGAAGCATAAAATACAAAATAAATAGAACAGTTTTTCCATTGTATAAAACGAATAATTGCTACCAGTGTAAAAGTTATGGTCATTTTTACGTTCCGTGCAACCTATGCTTCACCCTAGGGAATTGTTCCATCAGATCGAATAGTTAGGCCCTAAGAAGTGAACGCCAGAAGCATAAAATACAATATAAATACACCAGTTTTTCCATCGTAGAAAACGAATAATTGCAACCAGTGTGAAAGTTATGGTCATTTCTATATTCCCAGCAACCTAGGGTTCACTCTAGGGCGGTGCCCCACCATATCCAATAGCTACGGCCTTAGAAGCCTGTTCCTGAAGCATAAAATACAATAAAAATACAACGGTCTTTTCATCGTATAACAGGAATAATTGCAACAAGCGTGAAAGTAATGATCATTTCGGCGTTTCGGGCATCCTAGACTTAACTCTGAGGCATTGCTCCACCAGATCGAATAGCTAGGGCCTAAGAAGTCAACGCCAGAAGCATAAAACACAATATAAGTACAACAGTTTTTCCATTGTATAAAACGTATAATTGCTACCAGTGTAAAAGTTATGGTCATTTCTACGTTCCGGGCAACCTAGGCTTCACCCTAGGGCGTTGCTCCACCAGATCAAACAGTTAGGGTCTTAGAAGTCAACGCCCGAAGCATAAAATACAAAATAAATAGAACAGTTTTTCCATTGTATAAAACGAATAATTGCTACCAGTGTAAAAGTTATGGTCATTTCTACGGTCCGGGCAACGTAGGCTTCACCCTGGGGCGTTGTTCCACCAGATCGAGTAGTTAGGGCCTAAGAAGTGAACGCCAGAAGCATAAAATACAATATAAATACAACAGATTTTCCATCGTAAAAAACGAATAATTGCAACCAGTGTGAAAGTTATGGTTATTTCTACATTCCGAGCAACCTAGGCTTGACTCTAGGGCGTTGCTCCACCAGATCGAATAGTTAGGGCCTAAGAATTGAACGCCAGAAGCATAAAATGCAATAAAAATACAACAGCTTTTCCATCGTATAACAGGATTAATTGCAACCAGTTTGAAAGTGATGGTCATTTCTACGATCCGGGCAACCTAGGCTTCACTCTGGGGCGTTGCTCCACCAGATGAAACAGTTAGGGCCTTAGAAGTCAACGCGCGAAGCATAAAATACAAAATAAATAGAACAGTTTTTCCAATGTATAAAATGAATAATTGCTACCAAAGTAAAAGTTATGTTCATTTCTACGTTCCGGGTAACCTAGGCGTCACTCTAGGACGTTGCTCCACTAGATCGAATAGCTAGGGCCTTAGAAGTCAACGCCAGAGTCATAAAATACAATATAAATACAACAGCTTTTCCATCGTAAAAAACGAATAATTGCAACCAGTGTGAAAGTTATGGTTATTTCTACATTCCGAGCTACCTAGGCTAAACTCTAGGGCGTTGCTCCACCAGATCGAATAGTTAGATCCTTAGAAGTCAACGCCCGAAGCATAAAATGCAATAAAAATACAACAGTTTTTCCATCGTATAACAGGATTAATTGCAACCAGTTTGAAAGTGATGGTCATTTCTACGTTCCGGGCAACCTAGGCTTCACTCTAGGGCGTTGCTCCACCACATCAAACAGTTAGGGCCTTAGAAGTCAACGCCCGAAGCATAAAATACAAAATAAATAGAACAGTTTTTCCATTCTATAAAACGAATAATTGCTACCAGTGTAAATGTTATGGTCATTTCTACGTTCCGGGCAACCTAGGCTTCACCCTAGGGCGTTGTTCCACCAGATCGAATAGTTAGGGCCCAAGAAGTGAGCGGCAGAAGCATAAAATACAATTTAAATACAACAGTTTTTCCATCGTATAAAACGAATAATTGCAACCAGTGTGAAAGTTATGGTCATTTCTACATTCCGAGCAACCTAGGCTTCACTCTAGGGCGTTGCTCCACCAGATCGAATAGTTAGGTCCTTAGAAGTCAACGCCAGAAGCATAAAATACAATAGAGATACAACAGTTTTTCCATTCTATAAAACGAATAATTGCTACCAGTGTAAATGTTATGGTCATTTCTACGTTCCGGGCAACCTAGGCTTCACCCTAGGGCGTTGTTCCACCAGATCGAATAGTTAGGGCCCAAGAAGTGAGCGGCAGAAGCATAAACTACAATTTAAATACAACAGCCTTTACACCGTATAAAACGAATAATTGCAACCTGTGTGAAGGTTATGGTCATATCTACGTTCCGGGCAACCTAGGCTTCACTGTAGGGCGTTGCTCCAACTGATCGAAGTGTTAGGGCCTAAGAAGTCAACGCCCGAAGCATAAAATACAATAGAGATACAACAGTTTTTCCATCGTATAAAACGAATAATTGCAACCATTATGAAACTTATGGTAATTTCTACCTTCCGGGCAACCTAGGCTTCACCCTAGGACGTTGTTCCACCAGATCGAATAGTTAGGGCCTAAGAAGTGAACGCCAGAAGCATAAAATGCAATAAAAATACAACAGTTTTTCCATCGTATAACAGGATTAATTGCAACCAGTTTGAAAGTGATGGTCATTTCTACGTTCCGGGAAACCTAGGCTTCACACTAGGGCGTTGCTCCACTAGATCGAATAGCTAGGGCCTTAGAAGTCAACGCCAGAAGCATAAAATACGATATAAATACAACAGCTTTTCCATCGTATAAAAGGAATAATTGCAAACAGTGTGAAAGTATTGGTCATTTCTACGTTCCGGGCAACCTAGGCTTCACTCTAGGGCGGTGCTCCACCATATCGAATAGCTACGGCCTTAGAAGCCTACGCCTGAAGCATAAAATACAATAAAAATACAACGGTCTTTTCATCGTATAAAACGAATAATTGCAACCAGTGTGAAAGTTATGGTTATTTCTACATTCCGAGCTACCTAGGCTAAACTCTAGGGCGTTGCTCCACCAGATCGAATAGTTAGGTCCTTAGAAGTCAACGCCCGAAGCATAAAATGCAATAAAAATACAACAGTTTTTCCATCGTATAACAGGATTAATTGCAACCAGTTTGAAAGTGATGGTCATTTCTACGTTCCGGGCAACCTAGGCTTCACTCTAGGGCGTTGCTCCACCAGATCAAACAGTTAGGGCCTTAGAAGTCAACGCCCGAAGCATAAAATATAAAATAAAAAGAACAGTTTTTCCATTGTATAAAACGAATAATTGCTACCAGTGTAAATGTTATGGTCATTTCTACGTCCCGGGCAACCTAGGCTTCACCCTAGGGCGTTGTTCCACCAGATCGAATAGTTAGGGCCCAAGAAGTGAACGCCAGAGGCATAAAATACAATATAAATACAACAGTTTTTCCATCGTATAAGACGAATAATTGCAACCAGTGTGAAAGCTATGGTCATTTCTACTTTCCGAGCAACGTAGGCTTCACTCTAGGGCGTTGCTCCACCAGATCGAGTAGTTAGGTCCTTAGAAGTCAACGCCAGAATCATAAAATACGATAGAAATACAACAGTTTTTCCATCGTATAAAACGAATAATTGCAACCATTATGAAACTTATGGTCATTTCTACCTTCCGGGCAACCTAGGCTTCACCCTAGGACGTTGTTCCACCAGATCGAATAGTTAGGGCCTAAGAATTGAACGCCAGAAGCATAAAATGCAATAAAAATACAACAGCTTTTCCATCGTATAACAGGATTAATTGCAACCAGTTTCAAAGTGATGGTCATTTCTACGTTCCGGGCAACCTAGGCTTCACTCTGGGGCGTTGCTCCACCAGATGAAACAGTTAGGGCCTTAGAAGTCAACGGCCGAAGCATAAAATACAAAATAAATAGAACAGTTTTTCCAATGTATAAAATGAATAATTGCTACCAGTGTAAAAGTTATGTTCATTTCTACGTTCCGGGCAACCTAGGCTTCACTCTAGGGCGGTGCTCCACCATATCGAATAGCTACGGCCTTAGAAGCCTACGCCTGAAGCATAAAATACAATAAAAATACAACGGTCTTTTCATCGTATAACAGGAATAATTGCAACAAGCGTGAAAGTAATGATCATTTCGGCGTTTCGGGCATCCTAGACGTAACTCTGAGGCATTGCTCCACCAGATCGAATAGTTAGGGCCTAAGAGGTCAACGCCAGAAGCATAAAATACAATATAAATACAACAGTTTTTCCATTCTATAAAACGAATAATTGCTACCAGTGTAAATGTTATGGTCATTTCTACGTTCCGGGCAACCTAGGCTTCACCCTAGGGCGTTGTCCCACCAGATCGAATAGTTAGGGCCCAAGAAGTGAGCGGCAGAAGCATAAATTACAATTTAAATACAACAGTTTTTCCATCGTATAAAACGAATAATTGCAACCAGTGTGAAAGTTATGGTCATTTCTACATTCCGAGCAACCTAGGCTTCACTCTAGGGCGTTGCTCCACCAGATCGAATAGTTAGGTCCTTAGAAGTCAACGCCAGATGCATGAAATACGATATAAATACAGCAGCTTTTCCATCGTATAAAAGGAATAATTGCAAACAGTGTGAAAGTAATGGTCATTTCTACGTTCCGGGCAACCTAGGCTTCACTCTACGGCGTTATTCCACCATATCGAATAGTTGGGGCCTAAGAAGTCAACACCAGAAGAATAAAATACAAAATAAATACAACAGCCTTTACACCGTATAAAACGAATAATTGCAACCAGTGTGAAAGTTATGGTCATTTCTACATTCCGAGCAACCTAGGCTTCACTCTAGGGCGTTGCTCCACCAGATCGAATAGTTAGGTCCTTAGAAGTCAACGCCAGAAGCATAAAATACAATAGAGATACAACAGTTTTTCCATTCTATAAAACGAATAATTCCTACCAGTGTAAATGTTATGGTCATTTCTACGTTCCGGGCAACCTAGGCTTCACCCTAGGGCGTTGTTCCACCAGATCGAATAGCTACGGCCTTAGAAGCCTACGCTTGAAGCATAAAATACAATAAAAATACAACGGTCTTTTCATCGTATAACAGGAATAATTGCAGCAAGCGTGAAGGTAATGATCATTTCGGCGTTTCGGGCATCCTAGACTTAACACTGAGGCATTGCTCCACCAGATCGAATAGTTAGGGCCTAACAAGTCAACGCCAGAAGCATAAAATACAATATAAATACAACAGTTTTTCATTGTATAAAACGAATAATTGCTACCAGTGTAAAAGTTATGGTCATTTCGACGTTCCGGGCAACCTAGGCTTCACCCCAGGACGTTGTTCCACCAGATCGAATAGTTAGGGCCTAAGAAGTGAACGCCAGAAGCATAAAATGCAATAAAAATACAACAGTTTTTCCATCGTATAACAGGATTAATTGCAACCAGTTTGAAAGTGATGGTCATTTCTACGTTCCGGGAAACCTAGGCTTCACTCTAGGGCGTTGCTCCACTAGATCGAATAGCTAGGGCCTTAGAAGTCAACGCCAGAAGCATAAAATACGATATAAATACAACAGCTTTTCCATTGTATAAAACGAATAATTGCTACCAGTGTAAAAGTTATGGCCATTTCTACGTTCCGGGCAACCTAGGCTTCACCCTAGGGCGTTGTTCCACCAGATCGAATAGCTACGGCCTTAGAAGCCTACGCCTGAAGCATAAAATACAATAAAAATACAACGGCCTTTTCATCGTATAACAGGAATAATTGCAACAAGCGTGAAGGTAATGATCATTTCGGCGTTTCGGGCATCCTAGACTTAACACTGAGGCATTGCTCCACCAGATCGAATAGTTAGGGCCTAAGAAGTCAACGCCAGAAGCATAAAATACAATATAAATACAACAGTTTTTCATTGTATAAAACGAATAATTGCTACCAGTGTAAAAGTTATGGTCATTTCTACGTTCCGGGCAACCTAGGCTTCACCCTAGGGCGTTGTTCCACCAGATCGAATAGTTAGGGCCTAAGAAGTGATCGCCAGAAGCATTAAATGCTATATAAATACAACAGTTTTTCCATCGTATAAAACGAATAATTGCAACCAGTGTGAAAGTTATGGTCATTTCTACATTCCGAGCAACCTAGGCTTCACTCTAGGGCGTTGCTCCACCAGATCGAATAGCTAGGTCCTTAGAAGTGAACGCCAGAAGCATAAAATACGATATAAATACAACAGCTTTTGCATCGTATAAAAGGAATAATTGCAAACAGTGTGAATGTAATTGTCATTTCTACGTTCCGGGCAACCTAGGCTTCACTCTAGGGCGTTGCTCCACCAGATCAAACAGTTAGGGCCTTAGAAGTCAACGCCCCAAGCATAAAATACAAAATAAATAGAACAGATTTTCCATTGTATAAAACGAATAATTGCTACCAGTGTAAAAGTTATGGTCATTTCTACGTTCTGGGCAACCTAGGCTTCACCCTAGGGCGTTGTTCCACCAGATCGAATAGTCAGGGCCTAAGAAGTGAACGCCAGAAGCATAATATGCAATAAAAATACAACAGTCTTTCCATCCTATAACAGGAATAATTGCAACCCGTGTGAAAGTGATGGTCATTTGTACGTTCCAGGGAACCTAGGCTTCACTCTAGGGCGTTGCTCCACCAGATCAAACAGTTAGGGCCTTAGAAGTCAACGCCCCAAGCATAAAATACAAAATAAATAGAACAGATTTTCCATTGTATAAAACGAATTATTGCTACCAGTGTAAAAGTTATGGTCATTTCTACGTTCTGGGCAACCTAGGCTTCACCCTAGGGCGTTGTTCCACCAGATCGAATAGTTAGGGCCCAAGAAGTGAGCGGCAGAAGCATAAACTACAATTTAAATACAACAGCCTTTACACCGTATAAAACGAATAATTGCAACCTGTGTGAAGGTTATGGTCATATCTACGTTCCGGGCAACCTAGGCTTCACTGTAGGGCGTTGCTCCAACAGATCGAAGTGTTAGGGCCTAAGAAGTCAACGCCCGAAGCATAAAATACAATAGAGATACAACAGTTTTTCCATCGTATAAAACGAATAATTGCAACCATTATGAAACTTATGGTAATTTCTACCTTCCGGGCAACCTAGGCTTCACCCTAGGACGTTGTTCCACCAGATCGAATAGTTAGGGCCTAAGAAGTGAACGCCAGAAGCATAAAATGCAATAAAAATACAACAGTTTTTCCATCGTATAACAGGATTAATTGCAACCAGTTTGAAAGTGATGGTCATTTCTACGTTCCGGGAAACCTAGGCTTCACACTAGGGCGTTGCTCCACTAGATCGAATAGCTAGGGCCTTAGAAGTCAACGCCAGAAGCATAAAATACGATATAAATACGACAGCTTTTCCATCGTATAAAAGGAATAATTGCAAACAGTGTGAAAGTATTGGTCATTTCTACGTTCCGGGCAACCTAGGCTTCACTCTAGGGCGGTGCTCCACCATATCGAATAGCTACGGCCTTAGAAGCCTACGCCTGAAGCATAAAATACAATAAAAATACAACGGTCTTTTCATCGTATAAAACGAATAATTGCAACCAGTGTGAAAGTTATGGTTATTTCTACATTCCGAGCTACCTAGGCTAAACTCTAGGGCGTTGCTCCACCTGATCGAATAGTTAGGTCCTTAGAAGTCAACGCCCGAAGCATAAAATGCAATAAAAATACAACAGTTTTTCCATCGTATAACAGGATTAATTGCAACCAGTTTGAAAGTGATGGTCATTTCTACGTTCCGGGCAACCTAGGCTTCACTCTAGGGCGTTGCTCCACCAGATCAAACAGTTAGGGCCTTAGAAGTCAACGCCCGAAGCATAAAATATAAAATAAAAAGAACAGTTTTTCCATTGTATAAAACGAATAATTGCTACCAGTGTAAATGTTATGGTCATTTCTACGTCCCGGGCAACCTAGGCTTCACCCTAGGGCGTTGTTCCACCAGATCGAATAGTTAGGGCCCAAGAAGTGAACGCCAGAGGCATAAAATACAATATAAATACAACAGTTTTTCCATCGTATAAGACGAATAATTGCAACCAGTGTGAAAGCTATGGTCATTTCTACTTTCCGAGCAACGTAGGCTTCACTCTAGGGCGTTGCTCCACCAGATCGAGTAGTTAGGTCCTTAGAAGTCAACGCCAGAATCATAAAATACGATAGAAATACAACAGTTTTTCCATCGTATAAAACGAATAATTGCAACCATTATGAAACTTATGGTCATTTCTACCTTCCGGGCAACCTAGGCTTCACCCTAGGACGTTGTTCCACCAGATCGAATAGTTAGGGCCTAAGAATTGAACGCCAGAAGCATAAAATGCAATAAAAATACAACAGCTTTTCCATCGTATAACAGGATTAATTGCAACCAGTTTCAAAGTGATGGTCATTTCTACGTTCCGGGCAACCTAGGCTTCACTCTGGGGCGTTGCTCCACCAGATGAAACAGTTAGGGCCTTAGAAGTCAACGGCCGAAGCATAAAATACAAAATAAATAGAACAGTTTTTCCAATGTATAAAATGAATAATTGCTACCAGTGTAAAAGTTATGTTCATTTCTACGTTCCGGGCAACCTAGGCTTCACTCTAGGGCGGTGCTCCACCATATCGAATAGCTACGGCCTTAGAAGCCTACGCCTGAAGCATAAAATACAATAAAAATACAACGGTCTTTTCATCGTATAACAGGAATAATTGCAACAAGCGTGAAAGTAATGATCATTTCGGCGTTTCGGGCATCCTAGACGTAACTCTGAGGCATTGCTCCACCAGATCGAATAGTTAGGGCCTAAGAGGTCAACGCCAGAAGCATAAAATACAATATAAATACAACAGTTTTTCCATTCTATAAAACGAATAATTGCTACCAGTGTAAATGTTATGGTCATTTCTACGTTCCGGGCAACCTAGGCTTCACCCTAGGGCGTTGTCCCACCAGATCGAATAGTTAGGGCCCAAGAAGTGAGCGGCAGAAGCATAAATTACAATTTAAATACAACAGTTTTTCCATCGTATAAAACGAATAATTGCAACCAGTGTGAAAGTTATGGTCATTTCTACATTCCGAGCAACCTAGGCTTCACTCTAGGGCGTTGCTCCACCAGATCGAATAGTTAGGTCCTTAGAAGTCAACGCCAGATGCATGAAATACGATATAAATACAGCAGCTTTTCCATCGTATAAAAGGAATAATTGCAAACAGTGTGAAAGTAATGGTCATTTCTACGTTCCGGCAACCTAGGCTTCACTCTACGGCGTTATTCCACCATATCGAATAGTTGGGGCCTAAGAAGTCAACACCAGAAGAATAAAATACAAAATAAATACAACAGCCTTTACACCGTATAAAACGAATAATTGCAACCAGTGTGAAAGTTATGGTCATTTCTACATTCCGAGCAACCTAGGCTTCACTCTAGGGCGTTGCTCCACCAGATCGAATAGTTAGGTCCTTAGAAGTCAACGCCAGAAGCATAAAATACAATAGAGATACAACAGTTTTTCCATTCTATAAAACGAATAATTCCTACCAGTGTAAATGTTATGGTCATTTCTACGTTCCGGGCAACCTAGGCTTCACCCTAGGGCGTTGTTCCACCAGATCGAATAGCTACGGCCTTAGAAGCCTACGCTTGAAGCATAAAATACAATAAAAATACAACGGTCTTTTCATCGTATAACAGGAATAATTGCAACAAGCGTGAAGGTAATGATCATTTCGGCGTTTCGGGCATCCTAGACTTAACACTGAGGCATTGCTCCACCAGATCGAATAGTTAGGGCCTAACAAGTCAACGCCAGAAGCATAAAATACAATATAAATACAACAGTTTTTCCATCGTATAACAGGATTAATTGCAACCAGTTTCAAAGTGATGGTCATTTCTACGTTCCGGGCAACCTAGGCTTCACTCTGGGGCGTTGCTCCACCAGATGAAACAGTTAGGGCCTTAGAAGTCAACGGCCGAAGCATAAAATACAAAATAAATAGAACAGTTTTTCCAATGTATAAAATGAATAATTGCTACCAGTGTAAAAGTTATGTTCATTTCTACGTTCCGGGCAACCTAGGCTTCACTCTAGGGCGGTGCTCCACCATATCGAATAGCTACGGCCTTAGAAGCCTACGCCTGAAGCATAAAATACAATAAAAATACAACGGTCTTTTCATCGTATAACAGGAATAATTGCAACAAGCGTGAAAGTAATGATCATTTCGGCGTTTCGGGCATCCTAGACGTAACTCTGAGGCATTGCTCCACCAGATCGAATAGTTAGGGCCTAAGAGGTCAACGCCAGAAGCATAAAATACAATATAAATACAACAGTTTTTCCATTCTATAAAACGAATAATTGCTACCAGTGTAAATGTTATGGTCATTTCTACGTTCCGGGCAACCTAGGCTTCACCCTAGGGCGTTGTCCCACCAGATCGAATAGTTAGGGCCCAAGAAGTGAGCGGCAGAAGCATAAATTACAATTTAAATACAACAGTTTTTCCATCGTATAAAACGAATAATTGCAACCAGTGTGAAAGTTATGGTCATTTCTACATTCCGAGCAACCTAGGCTTCACTCTAGGGCGTTGCTCCACCAGATCGAATAGTTAGGTCCTTAGAAGTCAACGCCAGATGCATGAAATACGATATAAATACAGCAGCTTTTCCATCGTATAAAAGGAATAATTGCAAACAGTGTGAAAGTAATGGTCATTTCTACGTTCCGGCAACCTAGGCTTCACTCTACGGCGTTATTCCACCATATCGAATAGTTGGGGCCTAAGAAGTCAACACCAGAAGAATAAAATACAAAATAAATACAACAGCCTTTACACCGTATAAAACGAATAATTGCAACCAGTGTGAAAGTTATGGTCATTTCTACATTCCGAGCAACCTAGGCTTCACTCTAGGGCGTTGCTCCACCAGATCGAATAGTTAGGTCCTTAGAAGTCAACGCCAGAAGCATAAAATACAATAGAGATACAACAGTTTTTCCATTCTATAAAACGAATAATTCCTACCAGTGTAAATGTTATGGTCATTTCTACGTTCCGGGCAACCTAGGCTTCACCCTAGGGCGTTGTTCCACCAGATCGAATAGCTACGGCCTTAGAAGCCTACGCTTGAAGCATAAAATACAATAAAAATACAACGGTCTTTTCATCGTATAACAGGAATAATTGCAACAAGCGTGAAGGTAATGATCATTTCGGCGTTTCGGGCATCCTAGACTTAACACTGAGGCATTGCTCCACCAGATCGAATAGTTAGGGCCTAACAAGTCAACGCCAGAAGCATAAAATACAATATAAATACAACAGTTTTTCATTGTATAAAACGAATAATTGCTACCAGTGTAAAAGTTATGGTCATTTCTACGTTCCGGGCAACCTAGGCTTCACCCCAGGACGTTGTTCCACCAGATCGAATAGTTAGGGCCTAAGAAGTGAACGCCAGAAGCATAAAATGCAATAAAAATACAACAGTTTTTCCATCGTATAACAGGATTAATTGCAACCAGTTTGAAAGTGATGGTCATTTCTACGTTCCGGGAAACCTAGGCTTCACTCTAGGGCGTTGCTCCACTAGATCGAATAGCTAGGGCCTTAGAAGTCAACGCCAGAAGCATAAAATACGATATAAATACAACAGCTTTTCCATTGTATAAAACGAATAATTGCTACCAGTGTAAAAGTTATGGCCATTTCTACGTTCCGGGCAACCTAGGCTTCACCCTAGGGCGTTGTTCCACCAGATCGAATAGCTACGGCCTTAGAAGCCTACGCCTGAAGCATAAAATACAATAAAAATACAACGGCCTTTTCATCGTATAACAGGAATAATTGCAACAAGCGTGAAGGTAATGATCATTTCGGCGTTTCGGGCATCCTAGACTTAACACTGAGGCATTGCTCCACCAGATCGAATAGTTAGGGCCTAAGAAGTCAACGCCAGAAGCATAAAATACAATATAAATACAACAGTTTTTCATTGTATAAAACGAATAATTGCTACCAGTGTAAAAGTTATGGTCATTTCTACGTTCCGGGCAACCTAGGCTTCACCCTAGGGCGTTGTTCCACCAGATCGAATAGTTAGGGCCTAAGAAGTGATCGCCAGAAGCATTAAATGCTATATAAATACAACAGTTTTTCCATCGTATAAAACGAATAATTGCAACCAGTGTGAAAGTTATGGTCATTTCTACATTCCGAGCAACCTAGGCTTCACTCTAGGGCGTTGCTCCACCAGATCGAATAGCTAGGTCCTTAGAAGTGAACGCCAGAAGCATAAAATACGATATAAATACAACAGCTTTTGCATCGTATAAAAGGAATAATTGCAAACAGTGTGAATGTAATTGTCATTTCTACGTTCCGGGCAACCTAGGCTTCACTCTAGGGCGTTGCTCCACCAGATCAAACAGTTAGGGCCTTAGAAGTCAACGCCCCAAGCATAAAATACAAAATAAATAGAACAGATTTTCCATTGTATAAAACGAATAATTGCTACCAGTGTAAAAGTTATGGTCATTTCTACGTTCTGGGCAACCTAGGCTTCACCCTAGGGCGTTGTTCCACCAGATCGAATAGTCAGGGCCTAAGAAGTGAACGCCAGAAGCATAATATGCAATAAAAATACAACAGTCTTTCCATCCTATAACAGGAATAATTGCAACCCGTGTGAAAGTGATGGTCATTTGTACGTTCCAGGGAACCTAGGCTTCACTCTAGGGCGTTGCTCGACCAGATCGAATTGTTAGGGCCAAAGAAGTCAACGCCCGAAGCATAAAATACAAAATAAATAGAACAGTTTTTCCATTGTATAAAACGAATAATTGCTACCAGTGTAAAAGTTATGGTCATTTCTACGTTCCGGGCAGCCTAGGCTTCACCCTAGGGCATTGTTCCATCAGATCGAATAGTTAGATCCTTAGAAGTCAACGCCCGAAGCATAAAATGCAATAAAAATACAACAGTTTTTCCATCGTATAACAGGATTAATTGCAACCAGTTTGAAAGTGATGGTCATTTCTACGTTCCGGGCAACCTAGGCTTCACTCTAGGGCGTTGCTCCACCAGATGAAACAGTTAGGGCCTTAGAAGTCAACGCCCGAAGCATAAAATTCAAAATAAATAGAACAGTTTTTCCATTCTATAAAACGAATAATTGCTACCAGTGTAAATGTTATGGTCATTTCTACGTTCCGGGCAACCTAGGCTTCACCCTAGGGCGTTGTTCCACCAGATCGAATAGTTAGGGCCCAAGAAGTGAGCGGCAGAAGCATAAAATACAATTTAAATACAACAGCCTTTACACCGTATAAAACGAATAATTGCAACCTCTGTGAAGGTTATGGTCATATCTACGTTCCGGGCAACCTAGGCTTCACTGTAGGGCGTTGCTTCACCAGATCGAAGTGTTAGGGCCTAAGAAGTCAACGCCCGAAGCATAAAATACAATAGAGATACAACAGTTTTTCCATCGTATAAAACGAATAATTGCAACCATTATGAAACTTTTGGTAATTTCTACCTTCCGGGCAACCTAGGCTTCACCCTAGGACGTTGTTCCACCAGATCGAATAGTTAGGGCCTAAGAAGTGAACGCCAGAAGCATAAAATGCAATAAAAATACAACAGTTTTTCCATCGTATAACAGGATTAATTGCAACCAGTTTGAAAGTGATGGTCATTTCTACGTTCCGGGAAACCTAGGCTTCACTCTAGGGCGTTGCTCCACTAGATCGAATAGCTAGGGCCTTAGAAGTCAACGCCAGAAGCATAAAATACGATATAAATACAACAGCTTTTCCATCGTAGAAAAAGGAATAATTGCAAACAGTGTGAAAGCAATGGTCATTTCTACGTTCCGGGCAACCTAGTCTTCACTCTAGGGCGGTGCTCCACCATATCGAATAGCTACGGCCTTAGAAGCCTACGCCTGAAGCATAAAATACAATAAAAATACAACGGTCTTTTCATCGTATAAAACGAATAATTGCAACCAGTGTGAAAGTTATGGTTATTTCTACATTCCGAGCCACCTAGGCTAAACTCTAGGGCGTTGCTCCACCAGATCGAATAGTTAGGTCCTTAGAAGTCAACGCCCGAAGCATAAAATGCAATAAAAATACAACAGTTTTTCCATCGTATAACAGGATTAATTGCAACCAGTTTGAAAGTGATGGTCATTTCTACGTTCCGGGCAACCTAGGCTTCACTCGAGGGCGTTGCTCCACCAGATCAAACAGTTAGGGCCTTAGAAGTCAACGCCCGAAGCATAAAATATAAAATAAAAAGAACAGTTTTTCCATTGTATAAAACGAATAATTGCTACCAGTGTAAATGTTATGGTCTTTTCTACGTCCCGGGCAACCTAGGCTTCACCCTAGGGTGTTGTTCCACCAGATCGAATAGTTAGGGCCCAAGAAGTGAACGCCAGAAGCATAAAATACAATATAAATACAACAGTTTTTCCATCGTATAAAACGAATAATTGCTACCAGTGTAAAAGTTATGGTCATTTCTACGTTCCGGGCAACCTAGGCTTCACCCCAGGACGTTGTTCCACCAGATCGAATAGTTAGGGCCTAAGAAGTGAACGCCAGAAGCATAAAATGCAATAAAAATACAACAGTTTTTCCATCGTATAACAGGATTAATTGCAACCAGTTTGAAAGTGATGGTCATTTCTACGTTCCGGGAAACCTAGGCTTCACTCTAGGGCGTTGCTCCACTAGATCGAATAGCTAGGGCCTTAGAAGTCAACGCCAGAAGCATAAAATACGATATAAATACAACAGCTTTTCCATTGTATAAAACGAATAATTGCTACCAGTGTAAAAGTTATGGCCATTTCTACGTTCCGGGCAACCTAGGCTTCACCCTAGGGCGTTGTTCCACCAGATCGAATAGCTACGGCCTTAGAAGCCTACGCCTGAAGCATAAAATACAATAAAAATACAACGGCCTTTTCATCGTATAACAGGAATAATTGCAACAAGCGTGAAGGTAATGATCATTTCGGCGTTTCGGGCATCCTAGACTTAACACTGAGGCATTGCTCCACCAGATCGAATAGTTAGGGCCTAAGAAGTCAACGCCAGAAGCATAAAATACAATATAAATACAACAGTTTTTCATTGTATAAAACGAATAATTGCTACCAGTGTAAAAGTTATGGTCATTTCTACGTTCCGGGCAACCTAGGCTTCACCCTAGGGCGTTGTTCCACCAGATCGAATAGTTAGGGCCTAAGAAGTGATCGCCAGAAGCATTAAATGCTATATAAATACAACAGTTTTTCCATCGTATAAAACGAATAATTGCAACCAGTGTGAAAGTTATGGTCATTTCTACATTCCGAGCAACCTAGGCTTCACTCTAGGGCGTTGCTCCACCAGATCGAATAGCTAGGTCCTTAGAAGTGAACGCCAGAAGCATAAAATACGATATAAATACAACAGCTTTTGCATCGTATAAAAGGAATAATTGCAAACAGTGTGAATGTAATTGTCATTTCTACGTTCCGGGCAACCTAGGCTTCACTCTAGGGCGTTGCTCCACCAGATCAAACAGTTAGGGCCTTAGAAGTCAACGCCCCAAGCATAAAATACAAAATAAATAGAACAGATTTTCCATTGTATAAAACGAATAATTGCTACCAGTGTAAAAGTTATGGTCATTTCTACGTTCTGGGCAACCTAGGCTTCACCCTAGGGCGTTGTTCCACCAGATCGAATAGTCAGGGCCTAAGAAGTGAACGCCAGAAGCATAATATGCAATAAAAATACAACAGTCTTTCCATCCTATAACAGGAATAATTGCAACCCGTGTGAAAGTGATGGTCATTTGTACGTTCCAGGGAACCTAGGCTTCACTCTAGGGCGTTGCTCGACCAGATCGAATTGTTAGGGCCAAAGAAGTCAACGCCCGAAGCATAAAATACAAAATAAATAGAACAGTTTTTCCATTGTATAAAACGAATAATTGCTACCAGTGTAAAAGTTATGGTCATTTCTACGTTCCGGGCAGCCTAGGCTTCACCCTAGGGCATTGTTCCATCAGATCGAATAGTTAGATCCTTAGAAGTCAACGCCCGAAGCATAAAATGCAATAAAAATACAACAGTTTTTCCATCGTATAACAGGATTAATTGCAACCAGTTTGAAAGTGATGGTCATTTCTACGTTCCGGGCAACCTAGGCTTCACTCTAGGGCGTTGCTCCACCAGATGAAACAGTTAGGGCCTTAGAAGTCAACGCCCGAAGCATAAAATTCAAAATAAATAGAACAGTTTTTCCATTCTATAAAACGAATAATTGCTACCAGTGTAAATGTTATGGTCATTTCTACGTTCCGGGCAACCTAGGCTTCACCCTAGGGCGTTGTTCCACCAGATCGAATAGTTAGGGCCCAAGAAGTGAGCGGCAGAAGCATAAAATACAATTTAAATACAACAGCCTTTACACCGTATAAAACGAATAATTGCAACCTGTGTGAAGGTTATGGTCATATCTACGTTCCGGGCAACCTAGGCTTCACTGTAGGGCGTTGCTTCACCAGATCGAAGTGTTAGGGCCTAAGAAGTCAACGCCCGAAGCATAAAATACAATAGAGATACAACAGTTTTTCCATCGTATAAAACGAATAATTGCAACCATTATGAAACTTTTGGTAATTTCTACCTTCCGGGCAACCTAGGCTTCACCCTAGGACGTTGTTCCACCAGATCGAATAGTTAGGGCCTAAGAAGTGAACGCCAGAAGCATAAAATGCAATAAAAATACAACAGTTTTTCCATCGTATAACAGGATTAATTGCAACCAGTTTGAAAGTGATGGTCATTTCTACGTTCCGGGAAACCTAGGCTTCACTCTAGGGCGTTGCTCCACTAGATCGAATAGCTAGGGCCTTAGAAGTCAACGCCAGAAGCATAAAATACGATATAAATACAACAGCTTTTCCATCGTAGAAAAAGGAATAATTGCAAACAGTGTGAAAGCAATGGTCATTTCTACGTTCCGGGCAACCTAGTCTTCACTCTAGGGCGGTGCTCCACCATATCGAATAGCTACGGCCTTAGAAGCCTACGCCTGAAGCATAAAATACAATAAAAATACAACGGTCTTTTCATCGTATAAAACGAATAATTGCAACCAGTGTGAAAGTTATGGTTATTTCTACATTCCGAGCCACCTAGGCTAAACTCTAGGGCGTTGCTCCACCAGATCGAATAGTTAGGTCCTTAGAAGTCAACGCCCGAAGCATAAAATGCAATAAAAATACAACAGTTTTTCCATCGTATAACAGGATTAATTGCAACCAGTTTGAAAGTGATGGTCATTTCTACGTTCCGGGCAACCTAGGCTTCACTCGAGGGCGTTGCTCCACCAGATCAAACAGTTAGGGCCTTAGAAGTCAACGCCCGAAGCATAAAATATAAAATAAAAAGAACAGTTTTTCCATTGTATAAAACGAATAATTGCTACCAGTGTAAATGTTATGGTCTTTTCTACGTCCCGGGCAACCTAGGCTTCACCCTAGGGTGTTGTTCCACCAGATCGAATAGTTAGGGCCCAAGAAGTGAACGCCAGAAGCATAAAATACAATATAAATACAGCAGTTTTTCCATCGTATAAAACGAATAATTGCAACCAGTGTGAAAGCTATGGTCATTTCTACATTCCGAGCAACCTAGGCTTCACCCTAGGGCGTTGTTCCACCAGATCGAATAGTTAGGGCCCAAGAAGTGAGCGGCAGAAGCATAAACTACAATTTAAATACAACAGCCTTTACACCGTATAAAACGAATAATTGCAACCTGTGTGAAGGTTATGGTCATATCTACGTTCCGGGCAACCTAGGCTTCACTCTGGGGCGTTGCTCCACCAGATGAAACAGTTAGGGCCTTAGAAGTCAACGCCCGAAGCATAAAATACAAAATAAATAGAACAGTTTTTCCAATGTATAAAACGAATAATTGCTACCAGTGTAAAAGTTATGGCCATTTCTACGTTCCGGGCAACCTAGGCTTCACCCTAGGGCGTTGTTCCACCAGATCGAATAGCTACGGCCTTAGAAGCCTACGCCTGAAGCATAAAATACAATAAAAATACAACGGTCTTTTCATCGTATAACAGGAATAATTGCAACAAGCGTGAAGGTAATGATCATTTCGGCGTTTCGGGCATCCTAGACTTAACACTGAGGCATTGCTCCACCAGATCGAATAGTTAGGGCCTAGGAAGTCAACGCCAGAAGCATAAAATACAATATAAATACAACAGTTTTTCATTGTATAAAACGAATAATTGCTACCAGTGTAAAAGTTATGGTCATTTCTACGTTCCGGGCAACCTAGGCTTCACCCTAGGGCGTTGTTCCACCAGATCGAATAGTTAGGGCCTAAGAAGTGATCGCCAGAAGCATTAAATGCAATATAAATACAACAGTTTTTTCATCGTATAAAACGAATAATTGCAACCAGTGTGAAAGTTATGGTCATTTCTACATTCCGAGCAACCTAGGCTTCACTCTCGGGCGTTGCTCCACCAGATCGAATAGCTAGGTCCTTAGAAGTGAACGCCAGAAGCATAAAATACGATATAAATACAACAGCTTTTGCATCGTATAAAAGGAATAATTGCAAACAGTGTGAATGTAATTGTCATTTCTACGTTCCGGGCAACCTAGGCTTCACTCTAGGGCGTTGCTCCACCAGATCAAACAGTTAGGGCCTTAGAAGTCAACGCCCCAAGCATAAAATACAAAATAAATAGAACAGATTTTCCATTGTATAAAACGAACAATTGCTACCAGTGTAAAAGTTATGGTCATTTCTACGTTCCGGGCAACCTAGGCTTCACCCTAGGGCGTTGTTCCACCAGATCGAATAGTCAGGGCCTAAGAAGTGAACGCCAGAAGCATAAAATGCAATAAAAATACAACAGTTTTTCCATCGTATAACAGGATTAATTGCAACCAGTTTGAAAGTGATGGTCATTTCTACGTTCCGGGCAACCTAGGCTTCACTCGAGGGCGTTGCTCCACCAGATCAAACAGTTAGGGCCTTAGAAGTCAACGCCCGAAGCATAAAATATAAAATAAAAAGAACAGTTTTTCCATTGTATAAAACGAATAATTGCTACCAGTGTAAATGTTATGGTCTTTTCTACGTCCCGGGCAACCTAGGCTTCACCCTAGGGTGTTGTTCCACCAGATCGAATAGTTAGGGCCCAAGAAGTGAACGCCAGAAGCATAAAATACAATATAAATACAGCAGTTTTTCCATCGTATAAAACGAATAATTGCAACCAGTGTGAAAGCTATGGTCATTTCTACATTCCGAGCAACCTAGGCTTCACCCTAGGGCGTTGTTCCACCAGATCGAATAGTTAGGGCCCAAGAAGTGAGCGGCAGAAGCATAAACTACAATTTAAATACAACAGCCTTTACACCGTATAAAACGAATAATTGCAACCTGTGTGAAGGTTATGGTCATATCTACGTTCCGGGCAACCTAGGCTTCACTCTGGGGCGTTGCTCCACCAGATGAAACAGTTAGGGCCTTAGAAGTCAACGCCCGAAGCATAAAATACAAAATAAATAGAACAGTTTTTCCAATGTATAAAACGAATAATTGCTACCAGTGTAAAAGTTATGTTCATTTCTACGTTCCGGGCAACCTAGGCTTCACTCTAGGGCGGTGCTCCACCATATCGAATAGCTACGGCCTGAGAAGCCTACGCCTGAAGCATAAAATACAATAAAAATACAACGGTCTTTTCATCGTATAACAGGAATAATTGCAACAAGCGTGAAAGTAATGATCATTTCGGCGTTTCGGGCATCCTAGACTTAACTCTGAGGCATTGCTCCACCAGATCGAATAGTTAGGGCCTAAGAAGTCAACGCCAGAAGCATAAAATACAATATAAATACAACAGTTTTTCCATTCTATAAAACGAATAATTGCTACCAGTGTAAATGTTATGGTCATTTCTACGTTCCGGGCAACCTAGGCTTCACCCTAGGGCGTTGTCCCACCAGATCGAATAGTTAGGGCCCAAGAAGTGAGCGGCAGAAGCATAAATTACAATTTAAATACAACAGTTTTTCCATCGTATAAAACGAATAATTGCAACCAGTGTGAAAGTTATGGTCATTTCTACATTCCGAGCAACCTAGGCTTCACTCTAGGGCGTTGCTCCACCAGATCGAATAGTTAGGTCCTTAGAAGTCAACGCCAGATGCATGAAATACGATATAAATACAGCTGCTTTTCCATCGTATAAAAGGAATAATTGCAAACAGTGTGAAAGTAATGGTCATTTCTACGTTCCGGGCAACCTAGGCTTCACTCTACGGCGTTATTCCACCATATCGAATAGTTGGGGACTAAGAAGTCAACACCAGAAGAATAAAATACAAAATAAATACAACAGCCTTTACACCGTATAAAACGAATAATTGCAACCAGTGTGAAAGTTATGGTCATTTCTACATTCCGAGCAACCTAGGCTTCACTCTAGGGCGTTGCTCCACCAGATCGAATAGTTAGGTCCTTAGAAGTCAACGCCAGAAGCATAAAATACAATAGAGATACAACAGTTTTTCCATTCTATAAAACGAATAATTGCTACCAGTGTAAATGTTATGGTCATTTCTACGTTCCGGGCAACCTAGGCTTCACCCTAGGGCGTTGTTCCACCAGATCGAATAGTTAGGGCCCAAGAAGTGAGCGGCAGAAGCATAAAATACAATTTAAATACAACAGCCTTTACACCGTATAAAACGAATAATTGCAACCTGTGTGAAGGTTATGGTCATATCTACGTTCCGGGCAACCTAGGCTTCACTGTAGGGCGTTGCTCCACCAGATCGAAGTGTTAGGGCCTAAGAAGTCAACGCCCGAAGCATAAAATACAATAGAGATACAACAGTTTTTCCATCGTATAAAACGAATAATTGCAACCATTATGAAACTTATGGTAATTTCTACCTTCCGGGCAACCTAGGCTTCACCCTAGGACGTTGTTCCACCAGATCGAATAGTTAGGGCCTAAGAAGTGAACGCCAGAAGCATAAAATGCAATAAAAATACAACAGTTTTTCCATCGTATAACAGGATTAATTGCAACCAGTTTGAAAGTGATGGTCATTTCTACGTTCCGGGAAACCTAGGCTTCACTCTAGGGCGTTGCTCCACTAGATCGAATAGCTAGGGCCTTAGAAGTCAACGCCAGAAGCATAAAATACGATATAAATACAACAGCTTTTCCATTGTATAAAACGGATAATTGCTACCAGTGTAAAAGTTATGGCCATTTCTACGTTCCGGGCAACCTAGGCTTCACCCTAGGGCGTTGTTCCACCAGATCGAATAGCTACGGCCTCAGAAGCCTACGCCTGAAGCATAAAATACAATAAAAATACAACGGTCTTTTCATCGTATAACAGGAATAATTGCAACAAGCGTGAAGGTAATGATCATTTCGGCGTTTCGGGCATCCTAGACTTAACACTGAGGTATTGCTCCACCAGATCGAATAGTTAGGGCCTAAGAAGTCAACGCCAGAAGCATAAAATACAATATAAATACAACAGTTTTTCATTGTATAAAACGAATAATTGCTACCAGTGTAAAAGTTATGGTCATTTCTACGTTCCGGGCAACCTAGGCTTCACCCTAGGGCGTTGTTCCACCAGATCGAATAGTTAGGGCCTAAGAAGTGATCGCCAGAAGCATTAAATGCAATATAAATACAACAGTTTTTTCATCGTATAAAACGAATAATTGCAACCAGTGTGAAAGTTATGGTCATTTCTACATTCCGAGCAACCTAGGCTTCACTCTAGGGCGTTGCTCCACCAGATCGAATAGCTAGGTCCTTAGAAGTGAACGCCAGAAGCATAAAATACGATATAAATACAACAGCTTTTGCATCGTATAAAAGGAATAATTGCAAACAGTGTGAATGTAATTGTCATTTCTACGTTCCGGGCAACCTAGGCTTCACTCTAGGGCGTTGCTCCACCAGATCAAACAGTTAGGGCCTTAGAAGTCAACGCCCCAAGCATAAAATACAAAATAAATAGAACAGATTTTCCATTGTATAAAACGAACAATTGCTACCAGTGTAAAAGTTATGGTCATTTCTACGTTCCGGGCAACCTAGGCTTCACCCTAGGGCGTTGTTCCACCAGACCGAATAGTCAGGGCCTAAGAAGTGAACGCCAGAAGCATAAAATGCAATAAAAATACAACAGTCTTTCCATCCTATAACAGGAATAATTGCAACCCGTGTGAAAGTGATGGTCATTTGTACGTTCCAGGGAACCTAGGCTTCACTCTAGGGCGTTGCTCCACCAGATCGAATTGTTAGGGCCAAAGGAGTCAACGCCCGAAGCATAAAATACAAGATAAAAAGAACAGTTTTTCCATTGTATAAAACGAATAATTGCTACCAGTGTAAATGTTATGGTCATTTCTACGTTCCGGGCAACCTAGGCTTCACCCTAGGGCGGTGTTCCACCAGATCGAATAGTTAGGGCCCAAGAAGTGAACGGCAGAAGCATAAAATACAATATAAATACAACAGCTTTTCCATCGTATAAAACGAATAATTGCAAGCAGTGTGAAAGTTATGGTCATTTCTACATTCCGAGCAACCTAGGCTTCACCCTAGGGCGGTGGTCCACCAGATCGAATAGTTAGGGCCCAAGAAGTGAACGGCAGAAGCATAAAATACAATATAAATACAACAGCTTTTCCATCGTGTAAAACGAATAATTGCAAGCAGTGTGAAAGTTATGGTCATTTCTACATTCCGAGCAACCTAGGCTTCACTCTAGGGCGTTGCTCCACCAGATCGAATAGTTAGGTCCTTAGAAGTCAACGCCAGAAGCATAAAATACGATATAAATACAGCGGCTTTTCCATCGTATAAAAGGAATAATTGCAAACAGTGTGAATGTGATTGTCATTTCTACGTTCCGGGCAACCTAGGCTTCACTCTAGGGCGTTGCTCCACCAGATCAAACAGTTAGGGCCTTAGAAGTCAACGCCCCAAGCATAAAATAAAAAATAAATAGAACACATTTTCCATTGTATAAAACGAATAATTGCAACCATTGTGAAAGTTATGGTCATTTCTATATTCCGAGCAACCTAGGCTTCACTCTAGGGCGGTGCTCCACCATATCGAATAGCTACGGCCTTAGAAGCCTACGCCTGAAGCATAAAATACAATAAAAATACAACGGTCTTTTCATCGTATAACAGGAATAATTGCAAACAGTGTGAAAGTAATGGTCATTTCTGCGTTCCGGGCAACCTAGGCTTCACTCTACGGCGTTGTTCCACCAGATCGAATAGTTCGGGCCTAAGAATTCAACACCAGAAGAATAAAATACAAAATAAATACAACAGCCTTTACACCGTATAAAACGAATAATTGCAACCTGTGTGAATGTTATGGTCATATCTACGTTCCGGGCAACCTAGGCTTCACTGTAGGGCGTTGCTCCACCAGATCGAAATGTTAGGGCCTAAGAAGTCAACGCCCGTAGCATAAAATACGATATAAATACAACAGCTTTTCCATCGTATTAAATAAATAATTGCAAACTGTGTGAAAGTAGTGGTCATTTCTGCGTTCCGAGCAACCTAGGCTTCACTCTAGGGCGGTGCTCCACCATATCGAATAGCTACGGCCTTAGGAGCCTACGCCTGAAGCATAAAATACGATATATATACAACAGCTTTTCCATCGTATAAAAGGAATAATTGCAACCAGTTTCATAGTGATGGTCATTTCTACGTTCCGGGCAACCTAGGCTTAACTCTAGGGCGTTGCTCCACCAGATCAAACAGTTACGGCCTTAGAAGTCAACGCCCGAAGCATAAAATACAAAATAAATAGAACAGTTTTTCCATTGTATAAAACGAATAATTACTACCAGTGTAAAAGTTATGGTCATTTCTACGTTCCGGGCAACCTAGGCTTCACCCTAGGGCGCTGTTCCACCAGATCGAATAGTTAGGGCCTAAGAAGTGAACGCCAGAAGCATAAAATCCCATATAAATACAACAGTTTTTCCATCGTATAAAACGAATAATTGCAGCCAGTGTGAAAGTTATGGTAATTTCTACATTCCGAGCAACCTAGGCTTCACTCTAGGGCGTTGCTCCAACAGATTGAATAGTTAGGGCCTTAGAAGTCAACGCCCGAAGCATAAAATGCAATAAAAATACAACAGTTTTTCCATCGTATAACAGGATTAATTGCAACCAGTTTGATAGTGATGGTCATTTCTACGTTCCGGGCAACCTAATCTTAACTCTAGGGCGTTGCTCCACCAGATCAAACAGTTAGGACCTTAGAAGTCAACGCCCGAAGCATAAAATACAAAATAAAAAGAACAGTTTTTCCATTGTATAAAACGAATAATTGCTACCAGTGTAAATGTTATGGTCATTTCTACGTTCCGGGCAACCTAGGCTTCACCCTAGGGCGGTGTTCCACCAGATCGAATAGTTAGGGCCCAAGAAGTGAACGGCAGAAGCATAAAATACAATATAAATACAACAGCTTTTCCATCGTATAAAACGAATAATTGCAACCAGTGTGAAAGTTATGGTCATTTCTACATTCCGAGCAACCTAGGCTTCACTCTAGGGCGTTGCTCCACCAGATCGAATAGTTAGGTCCTTAGAAGTCAGCGCCAGAAGCATAAAATACGATATAAATACAGCAGCTTTTCCATCGTATAAAAGGAATAATTGCAAACAGTGTGAAAGTAATGGTCATTTCTACGTTCCGGGCAACCTAGGCTTCACTCTACGGCGTGATTCCACCATATCGAATAGTTAGGGCCTAAGATGTCAACACCAGAAGAATAAAATACAAAATAAATACAACAGCCTTTACACCGTATAAAACGAATAATTGCAACCTTTGTGAAGGTTATGGTCATATCTACGTTCCGGGCAACCTAGGCTTCACTGTAGGGCGTTGCTCCACCAGATCGAAGTGTTAGGGCCTAAGAAGTCAACGCCCGAAGCATAAAATCCAATAGAAATACAACAGTTTTTCCATCGTATAAAACGAATAATTGCAACCATTATGAAACTTATGGTAATTTCTACCTTCCGGGCAACCTAGGCTTCACCCTAGGACGTTGTTCCACCAGATCGAATAGTTAGGGCCTAAGAAGTGAACGCCAGAAGCATAAAATGCAATAAAAGTACAACAGTTTTTCCATCGTATAACAGGATTAATTGCAACCAGTTTGAAAGTGATGGTCATTTCTACGTTCCGGGAAACCTAGGCTTCACTCTAGGGCGTTGTTCCACTAGATCGAATAGCTAGGGCCTTAGAAGTCAACGCCAGAAGCATAAAGTACAATATAAATACAACAGTTTTTCCATCGTAGAAAACGAATAATTGCAACCATTGTGAAAGTTATGGTCATTTCTATATTCCGAGCAACCTAGGCTTCACTCTAGGGCGGTGCTCCACCATATCGAATAGCTACGGCCTTAGAAGCCTACGCCTGAAGCATAAAATACAATAAAAATACAACGGTCTTTTCATCGTATAACAGGAATAATTGCAAACAGTGTGAAAGTAATGGTCATTTCTGCGTTCCGGGCAACCTAGGCTTCACTCTACGGCGTTGTTCCACCAGATCGAATAGTTCGGGCCTAAGAATTCAACACCAGAAGAATAAAATACAAAATAAATACAACAGCCTTTACACCGTATAAAACGAATAATTGCAACCTGTGTGAATGTTATGGTCATATCTACGTTCCGGGCAACCTAGGCTTCACTGTAGGGCGTTGCTCCAACAGATTGAATAGTTAGGGCCTTAGAAGTCAACGCCCGAAGCATAAAATGCAATAAAAATACAACAGTTTTTCCATCGTATAAGAGGATTAATTGCAACCAGTTTGATAGTGATGGTCATTTCTACGTTCCGGGCAACCTAGGCTTAACTCTAGGGCGTTGCTCCACCAGATCAAACAGTTAGGGCCTTAGAAGTCAACGCCCGAAGCATAAAATACAAAATAAAAAGAACAGTTTTTCCATTGTATAAAACGAATAATTGCTACCAGTGTAAATGTTATGGTCATTTCTACGTTCCGGGCAACCTAGGCTTCACCCTAGGGCGGTGTTCCACCAGATCGAATAGTTAGGGCCCAAGAAGTGAACGGCAGAAGCATAAAATACAATATAAATACAACAGCTTTTCCATCGTATAAAACGAATAATTGCAAGCAGTGTGAAAGTTATGGTCATTTCTACATTCCGAGCAACCTAGGCTTCACTCTAGGGCGTTGCTCCACCAGATCGAATAGTTAGGTCCTTAGAAGTCAACGCCAGAAGCATAAAATACGATATAAATACAGCAGCTTTTCCATCGTATAAAAGGAATAATTGCAAACAGTGTGAATGTGATTGTCATTTCTACGTTCCGGGCAACCTAGGCTTCACTCTAGGGCGTTGCTCCACCAGATCAAACAGTTAGGGCCTTAGAAGTCAACGCCCCAAGCATAAAATAAAAAATAAATAGAACACATTTTCCAATGTATAAAACGAATAATTGCAACCATTGTGAAAGTTATGGTCATTTCTATATTCCGAGCAACCTAGGCTTCACTCTAGGGCGGTGCTCCACCATATCGAATAGCTACGGCCTTAGAAGCCTACGCCTGAAGCATATAATACAATAAAAATACAACGGTCTTTTCATCGTATAACAGGAATAATTGCAAACAGTGTGAAAGTAATGGTCATTTCTGCGTTCCGGGCAACCTGGGCTTCACTCTACGGCGTTGTTCCACCAGAACGAATAGTTCGGGCCTAAGAATTCAACACCAGAAGAATAATATACAAAATAAATACAACAGCCTTTACACCGTATAAAACGAATAATTGCAACCTGTGTGAATGTTATGGTCATATCTACGTTCCCGGCAACCTAGGCTTCACTGTAGGGCGTTGCTCCACCAGATCGAAGTGTTAAGGCCTAAGAAGTGAACGCCCGTAGCGTAAAATACGATATAAATACAACAGCTTTTCCATCGTATTAAATAAATAATTGCAAACTGTGTGAAAGTAGTGGTCATTTCTGCGTTCCGAGCAACCTAGGCTTCACTCTAGGGCGGTGCTCCACCATATCGAATAGCTACGGCCTTAGGAGCCTACGCCTGAAGCATAAAATACGATATATATACAACAGCTTTTCCATCGTATAAAAGGAATAATTGCAACCAGTTTGATAGTGATGGTCATTTCTACGTTCCGGGCAACCTAGGCTTAACTCTAGGGCGTTGCTCCACCAGATCAAACAGTTAGGGCCTTAGAAGTCAACGCCCGAAGCATAAAATACAAAATAAATAGAACAGTTTTTCCATTGTATAAAACGAATAATTACTACCAGTGTAAAAGTTATGGTCATTTCTACGTTCCGGGCAACCTAGGCTTCACCCTAGGGCGCTGTTCCACCAGATCGAATAGTTAGGGCCTAAGAAGTGAACGCCAAAGGCATAAAATCCCATATAAATACAACAGTTTTTCCATCGTATAAAACGAATAATTGCAGCCAGTGTGAAAGTTATGGTCATTTCTACATTTCGAGCAACCTAGGCTTCACTCTAGGGCGTTGCTCCAACAGATTGAATAGTTAGGGCCTTAGAAGTCAACGCCCGAAGCATAAAATGCAATAAAAATACAACAGTTTTTCCATCGTATAACAGGATTAATTGCAACCAGTTTGATAGTGATGGTCATTTCTACGTTCCGGGCAACCTAGGCTTAACTCTAGGGCGTTGCTCCACCAGATCAAACAGTTAGGGCCTTAGAAGTCAACGCCCGAAGCATAAAATACAAAATAAAAAGAACAGTTTTTCCATTGTATAAAACGAATAATTGCTACCAGTGTAAATGTTATGGTCATTTCTACGTTCCGGGCAACCTAGGCTTCACCCTAGGGCGGTGTTCCACCAGATCGAATAGTTAGGGCCCAAGAAGTGAACGGCAGAAGCATAAAATACAATATAAATACAACAGCTTTTCCATCGTATAAAACGAATAATTGCAAGCAGTGTGAAAGTTATGGTCATTTCTACATTCCGAGCAACCTAGGCTTCACTCTAGGGTGTTGCTCCACCAGATCGAATAGTTAGTTCCTTAGAAGTCAACGCCAGAAGCATAAAATACGATATAAATACAGCAGCTTTTCCATCGTATAAAAGGAATAATTGCAAACAGTGTGAATGTGAGTGTCATTTCTACGTTCCGTGCAACCTAGGCTTCACTCTAGGGCGTTGCTCCACCAGATCAAACAGTTAGGGCCTTAGAAGTCAACGCCCCAAGCATAAAATAAAAAATAAATAGAACACATTTTCCATTGTATAAAACGAATAATTGCAACCATTGTGAAAGTTATGGTCATTTCTATATTCCGAGCAACCTAGGCTTCCCTCTAGGGCGGTGCTCCACCATATCGAATAGCTACGGCCTTAGAAGCCTACGCCTGAAGCATAAAATACAATAAAAATACAACGGTCTTTTCATCGTATAACAGGAATAATTGCAAACAGTGTGAAAGTAATGGTCATTTCTGCGTTCCGGGCAACCTAGGCTTCACTCTACGGCGTTGTTCCACCAGATCGAATAGTTCGGGCCTAAGAATTCAACACCAGAAGAATAAAATACAAAATAAATACAACAGCCTTTACACCGTATAAAACGAATAATTGCAACCTGTGTGAATGTTATGGTCATATCTACGTTCCGGGCAACCTAGGCTTCACTGTAGGGCGTTGCTCCACCAGATCGAAGTGTTAGGGCCTAAGAAGTCAACGCGCGTAGCATAAAATACGATATAAATACAACAGCTTTTCCATCGTATTAAATAAATAATTGCAAACTGTGTGAAAGTAGTGGTCATTTCTGCGTTCCGAGAAACCTAGGCTTCACTCTAGGGCGGTGCTCCACCATATCGAATAGCTACGGCCTTAGGAGCCTACGCCTGAAGCATAAAATACGATATATATACAACAGCTTTTCCATCGTATAAAAGGAATAATTGCAACCAGTTTGATAGTGATGGTCATTTCTACGTTCCGGGCAACCTAGGCTTAACTCTAGGGCGTTGCTCCACCAGATCAAACAGTTAGGGCCTTAGAAGTCAACGCCCGAAGCATAAAATACAAAATAAATAGAACAGTTTTTCCATTGTATAAAACGAATAATTACTACCAGTGTAAAAGTTATGGTCATTTCTACGTTCCGGGCAACCTAGGCTTCACCCTAGGGCGCTGTTCCACCAGATCGAATAGTTAGGGCCTAAGAAGTGAACGCCAGAAGCATAAAATCCCATATAAATACAACAGTTTTTCCATCGTATAAAACGAATAATTGCAGCCAGTGTGAAAGTTATGGTCATTTCTACATTCCGAGCAACCTAGGCTTCACTCTAGGGCGTTGCTCCAACAGATTGAATAGTTAGGGCCTTAGAAGTCAACGCCCGAAGCATAAAATGCAATAAAAATACAACAGTTTTTCCATCGTATAACAGGATTAATTGCAACCAGTTTGATAGTGATGGTCATTTCTACGTTCCGGGCAACCTAGGCTTAACTCTAGGGCGTTGCTCCACCAGATCAAACAGTTAGGGCTTTAGAAGTCAACGCCCGAAGCATAAAATACAAAATAAAAAGAACAGTTTTTCCATTGTATAAAACGAATAATTGCTACCAGTGTAAATGTTATGGTCATTTCTACGTTCCGGGCAACCTAGGCTTCACCCTAGGGCGGTGTTCCACCAGATCGAATAGTTAGGGCCCAAGAAGTGAACGGCAGAAGCATAAAATACAATATAAATACAACAGCTTTTCCATCGTATAAAACGAATAATTGCAACCAGTGTGAAAGTTATGGTCATTTCTACATTCCGAGCAACCTAGGCTTCACTCTAGGGCGTTGCTCCACCAGATCGAATAGTTAGGTCCTTAGAAGTCAGCGCCAGAAGCATAAAATACGATATAAATACAGCAGCTTTTCCATCGTATAAAAGGAATAATTGCAAACAGTGTGAAAGTAATGGTCATTTCTACGTTCCGGGCAACCTAGGCTTCACTCTACGGCGTGATTCCACCATATCGAATAGTTAGGGCCTAAGATGTCAACACCAGAAGAATAAAATACAAAATAAATACAACAGCCTTTACACCGTATAAAACGAATAATTGCAAACTTTGTGAAGGTTATGGTCATATCTACGTTCCGGGCAACCTAGGCTTCACTGTAGGGCGTTGCTCCACCAGATCGAAGTGTTAGGGCCTAAGAAGTCAACGCCCGAAGCATAAAATACAGTAGAAATACAACAGTTTTTCCATCGTATAAAACGAATAATTGCAACCATTATGAAACTTATGGTAATTTCTACCTTCCGGGCAACCTAGGCTTCACCCTAGGACGTTGTTCCACCAGATCGAATAGTTAGGGCCTCAGAAGTCAACGCCTGAAGCATAAAATACAATATAAATACAACAGTTTTTCCATCGTATAAAACGAATAATTGCAACCAGTGTGAAAGCCATGGTCATTTCTACATTCCGAGCACCCTAGGCTACACTCTAGCGCGTAGCTCCAACAGATTGAATAGTCAGGGCCTTAGAAGTCAACGCCCGAAGCATAAAATGCAATAAAAATACAACAGTTTTTCCATCGTATAACACGATTAATTGCAACCAGTTTGAAAGTGATGGTCATTTCTACGTTCCGGGCAACCTAGGCTTCACTCTAGGGCGTTGCTCCACTAGATCGAATAGCTAGGGCCTTAGAAGTCAACGCCCGAAGCATTAAATACAAAATAAATAGAACAGTTTTTCCATTGTATAAAACGAATAATTGCTACCAGTGTAAAAGTTATGGCCATTTCTACGTTGCGGGCAACCTAGGCTTCACCTTAGGCCGTTGTTCCACCAGATCGAATAGTTAGGGCCTAAGAAGTGAACGACAGAAGCATAAAATACAATATAAATACAACAGTTTTTCCAACATATAAAACGAATAATTGCAACCAGTATGAAAGTTATGGTCAATTCTACTTTCCGGGCAACCTAGGATACACCCTAGGACGTTGCTCCAACAGATCAAACAGTTAGGGCCTTAGAAGTCAACGCCCGAAGCATAAAATTCAAAATAAAAAGAACAGCCTTTATACCGTATAAAACGAATAATTGCAACCTGTGTGAAGGTTATGGTCATATCTACGTTCCGGGCAACCTAGGCTTCACTGTAGGGCGTTGCTCCACCAGATCGAAGTGTTATGGCCTAAGAAGTCAACGCCCGAAGCATAAAATACAGTAGAAATACAACAGTTTTTCCATCGTATAAAACGAATAATTGCAACCATTATGAAACTTATGGTAATTTCTAGCTTCCGGGCAACCTAGGCTTCACCCTAGGACGTTGTTCCACCAGATCGAATAGTTAGGGCCTAAGAAGTGAACGCCAGAAGCATAAAATGCAATAAAAATACAACAGTTTTTCCACCGTATAACAGGATTAATTGCAACCAGTTTGAAAGTGATGGTCATTTCTACGTTCCGGGCAGCCTAGGCTTCACCCTAGGGCGTTGCTCCACCAGATCGAATAGTTAGGGCCTAAGAAGTGAACGCCAGAAGCATAAAATACAATATAAATACAACAGTTTTTCCATCGTATAAAACGAATAATTGCAACCAGTGTGAAAGCTATGGTCATTTCTACATTCCGAGCAACCTAGGCTACACTCTAGCGCGTAGCTCCAACAGATTGAATAGTCAGGGACTTAGAAGTCAACGCCCGAAGCATAAAATGCAATAAAAATACAACAGTTTATCCATCGTATAACACGATTAATTTTACACTACGAGTGTAAAAGTTATGGCCATTTCTACGTTGCGGGCAACCTAGGCTTCACCTTAGGCCGTTGTTCCACCAGATCGAATAGTTAGGGCCTAAGAAGTGAACGACAGAAGCATAAAATACAATATAAATACAACAGTTTTTCCAACATATAAAACGAATAATTGCAACCAGTATGAAAGTTATGGTCAATTCTACTTTCCGGGCAACCTAGGATACACCCTAGGACGTTGCTCCAACAGATTGAATAGTTAGCGCCTTAGAAGTCAACGCCCGAAGCATAAAATGCAAAATAAATAGAACAGTTTTTCCATCGTATGAAACGAATAATTGCAGCCAGTGTGAAAGTTATGGTCATTTCTACATTCCGAGCAACCTAGGCTTCACCCTAGGGCGTTGTTCCACCAGATCGAATAGTTAGATCGTATAAAAGGAATAATTGCAAACAGTGTGAAAGTAATGGTCATTTCTACGTTCCGGGCAACCTAGGCTTCACCCTAGGGCGTTGCTCCACCAGATGAAACAGTTAGGGCCTTAGAAGTCAACGCCCGAAGCGTAAAATACAAAATAAAAAGAACAGTTTTTCCATTGTATAAAACGAATAATTGCTACCAGTGTAAATGTTATGGTCATTTCTACGTTCCGCGCAACCTAGGCTTCACCCTAGGGCGTTGTTCCACCAGATCGAATAGTTAGGGCCTAAGAAGTGAACGCCAGAAGCGTAAAATACAATATAAATACAACAGTTTTTCCATCGTATAAAACGAATAATTGCAGCCAGTGTGAAAGTTATGGTCATTTCTTCATTCCGAGCAACCTAGGCTTCACTCTAGGGCGTTGCTCCAACAGATTGAATAGTTAGGGCCTTAGAAGTCAACGCCCGAAGCATAAAATGCAATAAAAATACAACAGTTTTTCCATCGTATAACAGGATTAATTGCAACCAGTTTGATAGTGATGGTCATTTCTACGTTCCGGGCAACCTAGGCTTAACTCTAGGGCGTTGCTCCACCAGATCAAACAGTTAGGGCCTTAGAAGTCAACGCCCGAAGCATAAAATACAAAATAAAAAGAACAGTTTTTCCATTGTATAAAACGAATAATTGCTACCAGTGTAAATGTTATGGTCATTTCTACGTTCCGGGCAACCTAGGCTTCACCCTAGGGCGGAGTTCCACCAGATCGAATAGTTAGGGCCCAAGAAGTGAACGGCAGAAGCATAAAATACAATATAAATACAACAGCTTTTCCATCGTATAAAACGAATAATTGCAACCAGTGTGAAAGTTATGGTCATTTCTACATTCCGAGCAACCTAGGCTTCACTCTAGGGCGTTGCTCCACCAGATCGAATAGTTAGGTCCTTAGAAGTCAGCGCCAGAAGCATAAAATACGATATAAATACAGCAGCTTTTCCATCGTATAAAAGGAATAATTGCAAACAGTGTGAAAGTAATGGTCATTTCTACGTTCCGGGCAACCTAGGCTTCACTCTACGGCGTGATTCCACCATATCGAATAGTTAGGGCCTAAGATGTCAACACCAGAAGAATAAAATACAAAATAAATACAACAGCCTTTACACCGTATAAAACGAATAATTGCAACCTTTGTGAAGGTTATGGTCATATCTACGTTCCGGGCAACCTAGGCTTCACTGTAGGGCGTTGCTCCACCAGATCGAAGTGTTAGGGCCTAAGAAGTCAACGCCCGAAGCATAAAATACAGTAGAAATACAACAGTTTTTCCATCGTATAAAACGAATAATTGCAACCATTATGAAACTTATGGTAATTTCTACCTTCCGGGCAACCTAGGCTTCACCCTAGGACGTTGTTCCACCAGATCGAATAGTTAGGGCCTAAGAAGTGAACGCCAGAAGCATAAAATACAATATAAATACAACAGTTTTTCCATCGTATAAAACGAATAATTGCAACCAGTGTGAAAGCCATGGTCATTTCTACATTCCGAGCAACCTAGGCTACACTCTAGCGCGTAGCTCCAACAGATTGAATAGTCAGGGCCTTAGAAGTCAACGCCCGAAGCATAAAATGCAATAAAAATACAACAGTTTTTCCATCGTATAACACGATTAATTGCAACCAGTTTGAAAGTGATGGTCATTTCTACGTTCCGGGCAACCTAGGCTTCACTCTAGGGCGTTGCTCCACTAGATCGAATAGCTAGGGCCTTAGAAGTCAACGCCCGAAGCATTAAATACAAAATAAATAGAACAGTTTTTCCATTGTATAAAACGAATAATTGCTACCAGTGTAAAAGTTATGGCCATTTCTACGTTGCGGGCAACCTAGGCTTCACCTTAGGCCGTTGTTCCACCAGATCGAATAGTTAGGGCCTAAGAAGTGAACGACAGAAGCATAAAATACGATATAAATACAACAGTTTTTCCAACATATAAAACGAATAATTGCAACCAGTATGAAAGTTATGGTCAATTCTACTTTCCGGGCAACCTAGGATACACCCTAGGACGTTGCTCCAACAGATCAAACAGTTAGGGCCTTAGAAGTCAACGCCCGAAGCATAAAATTCAAAATAAAAAGAACAGCCTTTATACCGTATAAAACGAATAATTGCAACCTGTGTGAAGGTTATGGTCATATCTACGTTCCGGGCAACCTAGGCTTCACTGTAGGGCGTTGCTCCACCAGATCGAAGTGTTATGGCCTAAGAAGTCAACGCCCGAAGCATAAAATACAGTAGAAATACAACAGTTTTTCCATCGTATAAAACGAATAATTGCAACCATTATGAAACTTATGGTAATTTCTAGCTTCCGGGCAACCTAGGCTTCACCCTAGGACGTTGTTCCACCAGATCGAATAGTTAGGGCCTAAGAAGTGAACGCCAGAAGCATAAAATGCAATAAAAATACAACAGTTTTTCCACCGTATAACAGGATTAATTGCAACCAGTTTGAAAGTGATGGTCATTTCTACGTTCCGTGCAGCCTAGGCTTCACCCTAGGGCGTTGTTCCACCAGATCGAATAGTTAGGGCCTAAGAAGTGAACGCCAGAAGCATAAAATACAATATAAATACAACAGTTTTTCCATCGTATAAAACGAATAATTGCAACCAGTGTGAAAGCTATGGTCATTTCTGCATTCCGAGCAACCTAGGCTACACTCTAGCGCGTAGCTCCAACAGATTGAATAGTCAGGGCCTTAGAAGTCAACGCCCGAAGCATAAAATGCAATAAAAATACAACAGTTTTTCCATCGTATAACACGATTAATTTTACACTACGAGTGTAAAAGTTATGGCCATTTCTACGTTGCGGGCAACCTAGGCTTCACCTTAGGCCGTTGTTCCACCAGATCGAATAGTTAGGGCCTAAGAAGTGAACGACAGAAGCATAAAATACAATATAAATACAACAGTTTTTCCAACATATAAAACGAATAATTGCAACCAGTATGAAAGTTATGGTCAATTCTACTTTCCGGGCAACCTAGGATACACCCTAGGACGTTGCTCCAACAGATTGAATAGTTAGCGCCTTAGAAGTCAACGCCCGAAGCATAAAATGCAAAATAAATAGAACAGTTTTTCCATCGTATGAAACGAATAACTGCAACCAGTGTGAAAGTACTGGTCATTTCTACGTACCGGGCAACCAAGGCTTCACCCCAGGGCGTTGTTCCACCAGATGGAATAGTTAGGGCCTAAGAAGTCAACGCCAGAAGCATAAAATACGATATAAATTCAACAGCTTTTCCATCGTATAAAACGAATAATGGTAACCAGTGTGAAAGTTATGGTCATTTCTACGTTCCGGTCAACCTAGGCTTCACTCTAGGACGTTGCACCACCATATCGAATAGTTGGGGCCTATGTAGTCAACGCCAGAAGCATAAAATACAATAAAGGTGCAACAGTTTTTCCATCGTATAAAACGAATAATTGCAGCCAGTGTGAAAGTTATGGTCATTTCTACATTCCGAGCAACCTAGGCTTCACCCTAGGGCGTTGTTCCACCAGATCGAATAGTTAGATCGTATAAAAGGAATAATTGCAAACAGTGTGAAAGTAATGGTCATTTCTACGTTCCGGGCAACCTAGGCTTCACCCTAGGGCGTTGCTCCACCAGATGAAACAGTTAGGGCCTTAGAAGTCAACGCCCGAAGCGTAAAATACAAAATAAAAAGAACAGTTTTTCCATTGTATAAAACGAATAATTGCTACCAGTGTAAATGTTATGGTCATTTCTACGTTCCGCGCAACCTAGGCTTCACCCTAGGGCGTTGTTCCACCAGATCGAATAGTTAGGGCCTAAGAAGTGAACGCCTGAAGCGTAAAATACAATATAAATACAACAGTTTTTCCATCGTATAAAACGAATAATTGCAGCCAGTGTGAAAGTTATGGTCATTTCTTCATTCCGAGCAACCTAGGCTTCACTCTAGGGCGTTGCTCCAACAGATTGAATAGTTAGGGCCTTAGAAGTCAACGCCCGAAGCATAAAATGCAATAAAAATACAACAGTTTTTCCATCGTATAACAGGATTAATTGCAACCAGTTTGAAAGTGATGGTCATTTCTACGTTCCGGGCAACCTAGGCTTCACTCTAGGGCGTTGCTCCACCAGATCAAACAGTTAGGGCCTTAGAAGTCAACGCCCGAAGCATAAAATTCAAAATAAAAAGAACAGCCTTTACACCGTATAAAACGAATAATTGCAACCTGTGTGAAGGTTATGGTCATATCTACGTTCCGGGCAACCTAGGCTTCACTGTAGGGCGTTGCTCCACCAGATCGAAGTGTTACGGCCTCAGAAGTCAACGCCTGAAACATAAAATACAATATAAATATAACAGTTTTTCCATCATATAAAACGAATAATTGCAATCAGGATGAAAGTTATGGTCATTTCTACGTTCCGGGCAACCTAGGCTTCACTCTAAGGCGTTGCTCGACCAGATCGAATACCTAGGGCCTTAGAAGTCAACGCCCGAAGCATAAAATACAAAATAAATAGAACAGTCTTTCCATCGTATAAAACGAATAATTGCTACCAGTGTGAAAGTTATGGTCATTGCTACGTTCCGCGCAGCCTAGGCTTCACACAAGGGCGTTGTTCCACCAGATGGAATAGTTAGGGCCTAAGAAGTCAACGCCAGAAGCATAAAATACGATATAAATACAACAGCTTTTCCATCGTATAAAACGAATAATTGGAACCAGTGTGAATGTAATGGTCATTTCTACGTTCCGGGCAACCTATGCTTCACTCTAGGGCGTTGCTCGACCAGATCGAATAGCTAGGGCCTTAGAAGTCAACGCCTGAAGTATAAAATACAATAAAAATACAAGTGTCTTTCCATCCTATAACAGGAATAATTGCAACCCGTGTGAAAGTGATGGTCATTTCTACGTTCCAGGCAGCCTAGGCTTCACCCTCGGGCGTTGTTCCACCAGATGGAATAGTTAGGGACTAAGAAGTCAACGCCAGAAGCATAAAACACTATATAAATACATCAGTTTTTCCATCATATAAAACGAATAATTGCAAGCAGGATGAAAGTTATGGTTATTTCTACTTTCCGGGCAACCTAGGCTTCACTCTAGGGCGTTGCTCCACCAGATCGAATAGATAGGGCCTAAGAAGTCAACGCCAGAAGCATAAAATACAAAATAAATAAAACAGTTTTTCCATCGTATAAAACGAATAATTGCTACCAGTGTGAAAGTTATGGTCATTTCTACGTTCCGCGCAACCCAGGCTTCACCCTAGGGCGTTGTTCCACCAGATGGAATAGTTAGGGCCTAAGAAGTCAACGCCAGAAGCTAAAATACGATATAAATACAACAGCTTTTCCATCGTATAAAACGAATAATTGCATCCAGTGTGAAAGTTATGGTCATTTCTACGTTCCGGGCAACCTAGGCTTCACTCTAGGGCGTTGCTCGACCAGATAGAATAGCTAGGGCCGTAGAAGTCAACGCCCGAAGCATAAAATACAAAATAAATAGAACAGTTTTCCCATCGTATAAAACGAATAATTGCTACCAGTGTGAAAGTTATGGCCATTTCTACGTTCCGGGCAACCTAGGCTTCACCCTAGGCCGTTGTTCCACCAGATGGAATAGTTAGGGCCTAAGAAGTCAACGCCAGAAGCATAAAATACGATATAAATACAACAGCTTTTACATCGTATAAAACGAATAATTGCAACCAGTGTGGAAGTTATGGTCATTTCTACGTTCCGGGCAACCTAGGCTTCACTCTAGGCCGTTGTTCCACCAGATCGAATGGTTAGGGCCTAAGAAGTCAACGCCAGAAGAATAAAATCAATATAAGTACAACAGTTTTTCCATCGTATAAAATGAATAATTGCATACATTGTGAAAGTAATGGACATTTCTACGTTCCGGGCAGCCTAGATGTCACTCTAGGGCGTTGCTACACCACATCTAATAGCTACGGCCTTAGAAGTCAACGCCAGAAGAATAAAATACAATAAAGATGAAACAGCTTTTCCATCGTATAAAACAAACAATTGCAACCAGTGTGAAAGTTATGGTCATTTCTACTTTCCGGGCAACCTAGGCTTCACCCTAGGGCGTTGCTCCAACAGATTGAATAGTTAGGACCTTAGAAGTCAACGCCAGAAGCATAAAATACGAAATAAATAAAACAGTTTTTCCATCGTATAAAACGAATAATTGCTACCAGTGTGAAAGTTATGGTCATTTCTACGTTCCGGGCAACCTAGGCTTCACTCTAGGGCGTTGCTCGACCAGATCGAATAGCTAGGGCCTTAGAAGTCAACGCCTGAAGTATAAAATACAATAAAAATACAACAGTCTTTCCATCCTATAACAGGAATAATTGCAACCCGTGTGAAAGTGATGGTCATTTCTACGTTCCAGGCAACCTAGGCTTCACCCTCGGGCGTTGTTCACCAGATGGAATAGTTAGGGACTAAGAAGTCAACGCCAGAAGCATAAAACACTATATTAATACAACAGTTTTTCCATCATATAAAACGAATAATTGCAAGGAGGATGAAAGTTATGGTTATTTCTACTTTCCGGGCAACCTAGGCTTCACTCTAGGGCGTTGCTCCACCAGATCGAATAGATAGGGCCTTAGAAGTCAACGCCAGAAGCATAAAATACAAAATAAATAAAACAGTTTTTCCATCGTATAAAACGAATAATTGCTACCAGTGTGAAAGTTATGGTCATTTCTACGTTCCGCGCAACCCAGGCTTCACCCTAGGGCGTTGTTCCTCCAGATGGAATAGTTAGGGCCTAAGAAGTCAACGCCAGAAGCTAAAATACGATATAAATACAACAGCTTTTCCATCGTATAAAACGAATAATTGCATCCAGTGTGAAAGTTATGGTCATTTCTACGTTCCGGGCAACCTAGGCTTCACTCTAGGGCGTTGCTCGACCAGATAGAATAGCTGGGGCCGTAGAAGTCAACGCCCGAAGCATAAAATACAAAATAAATAGAACAGTTTTTCCATCGTATAAAACGAATAATTGCTACCAGTGTGAAAGTTATGGTCATTGCTACGTTGCGCGCAACCTAGGCTTCACCCAAGGGCGTTGTTCCACCAGATGGAATAGTTAGGGCCTAAGAAGTCAACGTCAGAAGCATAAAACACTATATAAATACAACAGTTTTTCCATCATATAAAACGAATAATTGCAACCAGGATGAAAGTTATGGTCATTTCTACTTTCCGGGCAACCTAGGCTTCACTCTAGGGCGTTGCTCCACCAGATCGAATAGTTAGGGCCTTAGAAGTCAACGCCAGAAGCATAAAATACAAAATAAATAAGACAGTTTTTCCGACGTATGAAACGAATAATTGCTACCAGTGTGAACGTTATGGTCATTTCTACGTTCCGCGCAACCTAGGCTTCACTCTAGGGCGTTTCTCCACCAGATCGAATAGTTAGGTCCTTAGAAGTCAACGCCAGAAGCACAAAATACGATATAAATACAACTGCTTTTCCATCGTATAAAACGAAGAATTGCAACCAGTGTGGAAGTTATGGTCATTTCTACGTTCCGGGCAACCTAGGCTTCACTCAAGGGCGTTGCTCCACCAGATAGAATAGTTGGGGCCTTAGAAGTCAACGCCCGAAGCATAAAATACAAAATAAATACAACAGTTTTTCCATCGTATAAAACGAATAATTGCTACCATTATGAAACTTATGGTAATTTCTAACTTCCGGGCAACCTAGTCTTCACCCTAGGACGTTGTTCCACCAGATCGAATAGTTAGGGCCTAAGAAGTGAACGCCAGAAGCATAAAATGCAATAAAAGTACAACAGTTTTTCCATCGTATAACAGGATTAATTGCAACCAGTTTGAAAGTGATGGTCATTTCTACGTTCCGGGAAACCTAGGCTTCACTCTAGGGCGTTGTTCCACTAGATCGAATAGCTAGGGCCTTAGAAGTCAACGCCAGAAGCATAAAATACAATATAAATACAACAGTTTTTCCATCGTAGAAAACGAATAATTGCAACCATTGTGAAAGTTATGGTCATTTCTATATTCCGAGCAACCTAGGCTTCACTCTAGGGCGGTGCTCCACCATATCGAATAGCTACGGCCTTAGAAGCCTACGCCTGAAACATAAAATACAATAAAAATACAACGGTCTTTTCATCGTATAACAGGAATAATTGCAAACAGTGTGAAAGTAATGGTCATTTCTGCGTTCCGGGCAACCTAGGCTTCACTCTACGGCGTTGTTCCTCCAGATCGAATAGTTCGGGCCTAAGAATTCAACACCAGAAGAATAAAATACAAAATAAATACAACAGCCTTTACACCGTATAAAACGAATAATTGCAACCTGTGTGAATGTTATGGTCATATCTACGTTCCGGGCAACCTAGGCTTCACTGTAGGGCGTTGCACCAACAGATTGAATAGTTAGGGCCTTAGAAGTCAACGCCCGAAGCATAAAATGCAATAAAAATACAACAGTTTTTCCATCGTATAACAGGATTAATTGCAACCAGTTTGATAGTGATGGTCATTTCTACGTTCCGGGCAACCTAGGCTTAACTCTAGGGCGTTGCTCCACCAGATCAAACAGTTAGGGCCTTAGAAATCAACGCCCGAAGCATAAAATACAAAATAAAAAGAACAGTTTTTCCATTGTATAAAACGAATAATTGCTACCAGTGTAAATGTTATGGTCATTTCTACGTTCCGGGCAACCTAGGCTTCACCCTAGGGCGGTGTTCCACCAGATCGAACAGTTAGGGCCCAAGAAGTGAACGGCAGAAGCATAAAATACAATATAAATACAACAGCTTTTCCATCGTATAAAACGAATAATTGCAAGCAGTGTGAAAGTTATGGTCATTTCTACATTCCGAGCAACCTAGGCTTCACTCTAGGGCGTTGCTCCACCAGATCGAATAGTTAGGTCCTTAGAAGTCAACGCCAGAAGCATAAAATACGATATAAATACAGCAGCTTTTCCATCGTATAAAAGGAATAATTGCAAACAGTGTGAATGTGATTGTGATTTCTACGTTCCGTGCAACCTAGGCTTCACTCTAGGGCGTTGCTCCACCAGATCAAACAGTTAGGGCCTTAGAAGTCAACGCCCCATGCATAAAATAAAAAATAAATAGAACACATTTTCCATTGTATAAAACGAATAATTGCAACCATTGTGAAAGTTATGGTCATTTCTATATTCCGAGCAACCTAGGCTTCACTCTAGGGCGGTGCTCCACCATATCGAATAGCTACGGCCTTAGAAGCCTACGCCTGAAGCATAAAATACAATAAAAATACAACGGTCTATTCATCGTATAACAGGAATAATTGCAAACAGTGTGAAAGTAATGGTCATTTCTGCGTTCCGGGCAACCTAGGCTTCACTCTACGGCGTTGTTCCACCAGATCGAATAGTTCGGGCCTAAGAATTCAACACCAGAAGAATAAAATACAAAATAAATACAACAGCCTTTACACCGTATAAAACGAATAATTGCAACCTGTGTGAATGTTATGGTCATATCTACGTTCCGGGCAACCTAGGCTTCACTGTAGGGCGTTGCTCCACCAGATCGAAGTGTTAGGGCCTAAGAAGTCAACGGCCGTAGCATAAAATACGATATAAATACAACAGCTTTTCCATCGTATTAAATAAATAATTGCAAACTGTGTGAAAGTAGTGGTCATTTCTGCGTTCCGAGCAACCTAGGCTTCACTCTAGGGCGGTGCTCCACCATATCGAATAGCTACGGCCTTAGGAGCCTACGCCTGAAGCATAAAATACGATATATATACAACAGCTTTTCCATCGTATAAAAGGAATAATTGCAACCAGTTTGATAGTGATGGTCATTTCTACGTTCCGGGCAACCTAGGCTTAACTCTAGGGCGTTGCTCCACCAGATCAAACAGTTAGGGCCTTAGAAGTCAACGCCCGAAGCATAAAATACAAAATAAAAAGAACAGTTTTTCCATTGTATAAAACGAATAATTGCTACCAGTGTAAATGTTATGGTCAATTCTACGTTCCGGGCAACCTAGGCTTCACCCTAGGGCGGTGTTCCACCAGATCGAATAGTTAGGGCCCAAGAAGTGAACGGCAGAAGCATAAAATACAATATAAATACAACAGCTTTTCCATCGTATAAAACGAATAATTGCAACCAGTGTGAAAGTTATGGTCATTTCTACATTCCGAGCAACCTAGGCTTCACTCTAGGGCGTTGCTCCACCAGATCGAATAGTTAGGTCCTTAGAAGTCAGCGCCAGAAGCATAAAATACGATATAAATACAGCAGCTTTTCCATCGTATAAAAGGAATAATTGCAAACAGTGTGAAAGTAATGGTCACTTCTACGTTCCGGGCAACCTAGGCTTCACTCTACGGCGTGATTCCACCATATCGAATAGTTAGGGCCTAAGATGTCAACACCAGAAGAATAAAATACAAAATAAATACAACAGCCTTTACACCGTATAAAACGAATAATTGCAACCTTTGTGAAGGTTATGGTCATATCTACGTTCCGGGCAACCTAGGCTTCACTCTAGGGCGTTGCTCCACCAGATCGAAGTGTTAGGGCCTAAGAAGTCAACGCCCGAAGCATAAAATCCAATAGAAATACAACAGTTTTTCCATCGTATAAAACGAATAATTGCAACCATTATGAAACTTATGGTAATTTCTACATTCCGTGCAACCTAGGCTTCACCCTAGGACGTTGTTCCACCAGATCGAATAGTTAGGGCCTAAGAAGTGAACGCCAGAAGCATAAAATGCAATAAAAGTACAACAGTTTTTCCATCGTATAACAGGATTAATTGCAACCAGTTTGAAAGTGATGGTCATTTCTACGTTCCGGGAAACCTAGGCTTCACTCTAGGGCGTTGTTCTACTAGATCGAATAGCTAGGGCCTTAGAAGTCAACGCCAGAAGCATAAAGTACAATATAAATACAACAGTTTTTCCATTGTATAAAACGAATAATTGCCAGCAGTGTAAAAGTTATGGTCATTTCTACGTTCCGGGCAACCTAGGCTTCACCCTAGGGCGTTGTTCCACCAGATCGAATAGTTAGGGCCTAAGAAGTGAACGCGAGAAGCATTAAATGCAATATAAATACAACAGTTTTTCCATCGTATAAAAGGAATAATTGCAAACAGCGTGAAAGTAATGGTCATTTCTACGTTCCGGGCAACCTAGGCTTCACCCTAGGGCGTTGCTCCACCAGATGAAACACTTAGGGCCTTAGAAGTCAACGCCCGAAGCGTAAAATACAAAATAAAAAGATCAGTTTTTCCATTGTATAAAACGAATAATTACTACCAGTGTAAATGTTATGGTCATTTGTACGTTCCGCGCAACCTAGGCTTCACCCTAGGGCGTTGTTCCACCAGATCGAATAGTTAGGCCCTAAGAAGTGAACGCCAGAAGCATAAAATACAATATAAATACAACAGTTTTTCCATCGTAGAAAACGAATAATTGCAACCAGTGTGAAAGTTATGGTCATTTCTATATTCCGAGCAACCTAGGCTTCACTCTAGGGCGGTGCTCCACCATATCGAATAGCTACGGCCTTAGAAGCCTACGCCTGAAGCATAAAATGCAATAAAAATACAACGGTCTTTTCATCGTATAACAGGAATAATTGCAAACAGTGTGAAAGTAATGGTCATTTCTGCGTTCCGGGCAACCTGGGCTTCACTCTACGGCTTTGTTCCACCAGATCGAATAGTTCGGGCCTAAGAATTCAACACCAGAAGAATAAAATACAAAATAAATACAACAGCCTTTACACCGTATAAAACGAATAATTGCCACCAGTGTAAATGTTATGGTCATTTCTACGTTCCGCGCAACCTAGGCTTCACCCTAGGGCGTTGTTCCACCAGATCGAATAGTTAGGGCCTAAGAAGTGAACGCCAGAAGCGTAAAATACAATATAAATACAACAGTTTTTCCATCGTATAAAACGAATAATTGCAGCCAGTGTGAAAGTTATGGTCATTTCTTCATTCCGAGCAACCTAGGCTTCACTCTAGGGCGTTGCTCCAACAGATTGAATAGTTAGGGCCTTAGAAGTCAACGCCCGAAGCATAAAATGCAATAAAAATACAACAGTTTTTCCATCGTATAACAGGATTAATTGCAACCAGTTTGAAAGTGATGGTCATTTCTACGTTCCGGGCAACCTAGGCTTCACTCTAGGGCGTTGCTCCACCAGATCAAACAGTTAGGGCCTTAGAAGTCAACGCCCGAAGCATAAAATTCAAAATAAAAAGAACAGCCTTTATACCGTATAAAACGAATAATTGCAACCTGTGTGAAGGTTATGGTCATATCTACGTTCCGGGCAACCTAGGCTTCACTGTAGGGCGTTGCTCCACCAGATCGAAGTGTTAGGGCCTAAGAAGTCAACGTCCGAAGCATAAAATACAGTAGAAATACAACAGTTTTTCCATCGTATAAAACGAATAATTGCAACCATTATGAAACTTATGGTAATTTCTACCTTCCGGGCAACCTAGGCTTCACCCTAGGACGTTGTTCCACCAGATCGAATAGTTAGGGCCTAAGAAGTGAACGCCAGAAGCATAAAATGCAATAAAAATACAACAGTTTTTCCACCGTATAACAGGATTAATTGCAACCAGTTTGAAAGTGATGGTCATTTCTACGTTCCGGGCAGCCTAGGCTTCACCCTAGGGCGTTGTTCCACCAGATCGAATAGTTAGGGCCTAAGAAGTGAACGCCAGAAGCATAAAATACAATATAAATACAACAGTTTTTCCATCGTATAAAACGAATAATTGCAACCAGTGTGAAAGCTATGGTCATTTCTACATTCCGAGCAACCTAGGCTACACTCTAGCGCGTAGCTCCAACAGATTGAATAGTTAGGGCCTCAGAAGTCAACGCCCGAAGCATAAAATGCAATAAAAATACAACAGTTTTTCCATCGTATAACAGGATTAATTGCAACCAGTTTGATAGTGATGGTCATTTCTACGTTCCGGGCAACCTAGGCTTAACTCTAGGGCGTTGCTCCACCAGATCAAACAGTTAGGGCCTTAGAAGTCAACGCCCGAAGCATAAAATACAAAATAAAAAGAACAGTTTTTCCATTGTATAAAACGAATAATTGCTACCAGTGTAAATGTTATGGTCATTTCTACGTTCCGGGCAACCTAGGCTTCACCCTAGGGCGGTGTTCCACCAGATCGAATAGCTAGGGCCTTAGAAGTCAACGCCAGAAGCATAAAATACAATATAAATACAACAGCCTTTACACCGTATAAAACGAATAATTGCAACCTGTGTGAATGTTATGGTCATATCTACGTTCCGGGCAACCTAGGCTTCACTGTTGGGCGTTGCTCCAACAGATTGAATAGTTAGGGCCTTAGAAGTCAACGCCCGAAGCATAAAATGCAATAAAAATACAACAGTTTTTCCATCGTATAACAGGATTAATTGCAACCAGTTTGATAGTGATGGTCATTTCTACGTTCCGGGCAACCAAGGCTTAACTCTAGGGCGTTGCTCCACCAGATCAAACAGTTAGGGCCTTAGAAGTCAACGCCCGAAGCATAAAATACAAAATAAAAAGAACAGTTTTTCCATTGTATAAAACGAATAATTGCTACCAGTGTAAATGTTATGGTCATTTCTACGTTCCGGGCAACCTAGGCTTCACCCTAGGGCGGTGTTCCACCAGATCGAATAGTTAGGGCCCAAGAAGTGAACGGCAGAAGCATAAAATACAATATAAATACAACAGCTTTTCCATCGTATAAAACGAATAATTGCAAGCAGTGTGAAAGTTATGGTCATTTCTACATTCCGAGCAACCTAGGCTTCACTCTAGGGCGTTGCTCCACCAGATCGAATAGTTAGGTCCTTAGAAGTCAACGCCAGAAGCATAAAATACGATATAAATACAGCAGCTTTTCCATCGTATAAAAGGAATAATTGCAAACAGTGTGAATGTGATTGTCATTTCTACGTTCCGTGCAACCTAGGCTTCACTCTAGGGCGTTGCTCCACCAGATCAAACAGTTAGGGCCTTAGAAGTCAACGCCCCAAGCATAAAATAAAAAATAAATAGAACACATTTTCCATTGTATAAAACGAATAATTGCAACCATTGTGAAAGTTATGGTCATTTCTATATTCCGAGCAACCTAGGCTTCACTCTAGGGCGGTGCTCCACCATATCGAATAGCTACGGCCTTAGAAGCCTACGCCTGAAGCATAAAATACAATAAAAATACAACGGTCTTTTCATCGTATAACAGGAGTAATTGCAAACAGTGTGAAAGTAATGGTCATTTCTGCGTTCCGGGCAACCTAGGCTTCACTCTGCGGCGTTGTTCCACCAGATCGAATAGTTCGGGCCTAAGAATTCAACACCAGAAGAATAAAATACAAAATAAATACAACAGCCTTTACACCGTATAAAACGAATAATTGCAACCTGTGTGAATGTTATGGTCATATCTACGTTCCGGGCAACCTAGGCTTCACTGTAGGGCGTTGCTCCACCAGATCGAAGTGTTAGGGCCTAAGAAGTCAACGCCCGTAGCATAAAATACGATATAAATACAACAGCTTTTCCATCGTATTAAATAAATAATTGCAAACTGTGTGAAAGTAGTGGTCATTTCTGCGTTCCGAGCAACCTAGGCTTCACTCTAGGGCGGTGCTCCACCATATCGAATAGCTACGGCCTTAGGAGCCTACGCCTGAAGCATAAAATACGATATATATACAACAGCTTTTCCATCGTATAAAAGGAATAATTGCAACCAGTTTGATAGTGATGGTCATTTCTACGTTCCGGGCAACCTAGGCTTAACTCTAGGGCGTTGCTCCACCAGATCAAACAGTTAGGGCCTTAGAAGTCAACGCCCGAAGCATAAAATACAAAATAAATAGAACAGTTTTTCCATTGTATAAAACGAATAATTACTACCAGTGTAAAAGTTATGGTCATTTCTACGTTCCGGGCAACCTAGGCTTCACCCTAGGGCGCTGTTCCACCAGATCGAATAGTTAGGGCCTAAGAAGTGAACGCCAGAAGCATAAAATCCCATATAAATACAACAGTTTTTCCATCGTATAAAACGAATAATTGCAGCCAGTGTGAAAGTTATGGTCATTTCTACATTCCGAGCAACCTAGGCTTCACTCTAGGGCGTTGCTCCAACAGATTGAATAGTTAGGGCCTTACAAGTCAACGCCCGAAGCATAAAATGCAATAAAAATACAACAGTTTTTCCATCGTATAACAGGATTAATTGCAACCAGTTTGATAGTGATGGTCATTTCTACGTTCCGGGCAACCTAGGCTTAACTCTAGGGCGTTGCTCCACCAGATCAAACAGTTAGGGCCTTAGAAGTCAACGCCCGAAGCATAAAATACAAAATAAAAAGAACAGTTTTTCCATTGTATAAAACGAATAATTGCTACCAGTGTAAATGTTATGGTCATTTCTACGTTCCGGGCAACCTAGGCTTCACCCTAGGGCGGTGTTCCACCAGATCGAATAGTTAGGGCCCAAGAAGTGAACGGCAGAAGCATAAAATACAATATAAATACAACAGCTTTTCCATCGTATAAAACGAATAATTGCAACCTGTGTGAATGTTATGGTCATATCTACGTTCCGGGCAACCTAGGCTTCACTGTAGGGCGTTGCTCCAACAGATTGAATAGTTAGGGCCTTAGAAGTCAACGCCCGAAGCATAAAATGCAATAAAAATACAACAGTTTTTCCATCGTATAACAGGATTAATTGCAACCAGTTTGATAGTGATGGTCATTTCTACGTTCCGGGCAACCAAGGCTTAACTCTAGGGCGTTGCTCCACCAGATCAAACAGTTAGGGCCTTAGAAGTCAACGCCCGAAGCATAAAATACAAAATAAAAAGAACAGTTTTTCCATTGTATAAAACGAATAATTGCTACCAGTGTAAATGTTATGGTCATTTCTACGTTCCGGGCAACCTAGGCTTCACCCTAGGGCGGTGTTCCACCAGATCGAATAGTTAGGGCCCAAGAAGTGAAAGGCAGAAGCATAAAATACAATATAAATACAACAGCTTTTCCATCGTATAAAACGAATAATTGCAAGCAGTGTGAAAGTTATGGTCATTTCTACATTCCGAGCAACCTAGGCTTCACTCTAGGGCGTTGCTCCACCAGATCGAATAGTTAGGTCCTTAGAAGTCAACGCCAGAAGCATAAAATACGATATAAATACAGCAGCTTTTCCATCGTATAAAAGGAATAATTGCAAACAGTGTGAATGTGATTGTCATTTCTACGTTCCGTGCAACCTAGGCTTCACTCTAGGGCGTTGCTCCACCAGATCAAACAGTTAGGGCCTTAGAAGTCAACGCCCCAAGCATAAAATAAAAAATAAATAGAACACATTTTCCATTGTATAAAACGAATAATTGCAACCATTGTGAAAGTTATGGTCATTTCTATATTCCGAGCAACCTAGGCTTCACTCTAGGGCGGTGCTCCACCATATCGAATAGCTACGGCCTTGGAAGCCTACGCCTGAAGCATAAAATACAATAAAAATACAACGGTCTTTTCATCGTATAACAGGAGTAATTGCAAACAGTGTGAAAGTAATGGTCATTTCTGCGTTCCGGGCAACCTAGGCTTCACTCTGCGGCGTTGTTCCACCAGATCGAATAGTTCGGGCCTAAGAATTCAACACCAGAAGAATAAAATACAAAATAAATACAACAGCCTTTACACCGTATAAAACGAATAATTGCAACCTGTGTGAATGTTATGGTCATATCTACGTTCCGGGCAACCTAGGCTTCACTGTAGGGCGTTGCTCCACCAGATCGAAGTGTTAGGGCCTAAGAAGTCAACGCCCGTAGCATAAAATACGATATAAATACAACAGCTTTTCCATCGTATTAAATAAATAATTGCAAACTGTGTGAAAGTGGTGGTCATTTCTGCGTTCCGAGCAACCTAGGCTTCACTCTAGGGCGGTGCTCCACCATATCGAATAGCTACGGCCTTAGGAGCCTACGCCTGAAGCATAAAATACGATATATATACAACAGCTTTTCCATCGTATAAAAGGAATAATTGCAACCAGTTTGATAGTGATGGTCATTTCTACGTTCCGGGCAACCTAGGCTTAACTCTAGGGCGTTGCTCCACCAGATCAAACAGTTAGGGCCTTAGAAGTCAACGCCCGAAGCATAAAATACAAAATAAATAGAACAGTTTTTCCATTGTATAAAACGAATAATTACTACCAGTGTAAAAGTTATGGTCATTTCTACGTTCCGGGCAACCTAGGCTTCACCCTAGGGCGCTGTTCCACCAGATCGAATAGTTAGGGCCTAAGAAGTGAACGCCAGAAGCATAAAATCCCATATAAATACAACAGTTTTTCCATCGTATAAAACGAATAATTGCAGCCAGTGTGAAAGTTATGGTCATTTCTACATTCCGAGCAACCTAGGCTTCACTCTAGGGCGTTGCTCCAACAGATTGAATAGTTAGGGCCTTAGAAGTCAACGCCCGAAGCATAAAATGCAATAAAAATACAACAGTTTTTCCATCGTATAACAGGATTAATTGCAACCAGTTTGATAGTGATGGTCATTTCTACGTTCCGGGCAACCTAGGCTTAACTCTAGGGCGTTGCTCCACCAGATCAAACAGTTAGGGCCTTAGAAGTCAACGCCCGAAGCATAAAATACAAAATAAAAAGAACAGTTTTTCCATTGTATAAAACGAATAATTGCTACCAGTGTAAATGTTATGGTCATTTCTACGTTCCGGGCAACCTAGGCTTCACCCTAGGGCGGTGTTCCACCAGATCGAATAGTTAGGGCCCAAGAAGTGAACGGCAGAAGCATAAAATACAATATAAATACAACAGCTTTTCCATCGTATAAAACGAATAATTGCAACCAGTGTGAAAGTTATGGTCATTTCTACATTCCGAGCAACCTAGGCTTCACTCTAGGGCGTTGCTCCACCAGATCGAATAGTTAGGTCCTTAGAAGTCAGCGCCAGAAGCATAAAATACGATATAAATACAGCAGCTTTTCCATCGTATAAAAGGAATAATTGCAAACAATGTGAAAGTAATGGTCATTTCTACGTTCCGGGCAACCTAGGCTTCACTCTACGGCGTGATTCCACCATATCGAATAGTTAGGGCCTAAGATGTCAACACCAGAAGAATAAAATACAAAATAAATACAACAGCCTTTACACCGTATAAAACGAATAATTGCAACCTTTGTGAAGGTTATGGTCATATCTACGTTCCGGGCAACCTAGGCTTCACTATAGGGCGTTGCTCCACCAGATCGAAGTGTTAGGGCCTAAGAAGTCAACGCCCGAAGCATAAAATCCAATAGAAATACAACAGTTTTTCCATCGTATAAAACGAATAATTGCAACCATTATGAAACTTACGGTAATTTCTACCTTCCGGGCAACCTAGGCTTCACCCTAGGACGTTGTTCCACCAGATCGAATAGTTAGGGCCTCAGAAGTGAACGCCAGAAGCATAAAATGCAATAAAAGTACAACAGTTTTTCCATCGTATAACAGGATTAATTGCAACCAGTTTGAAAGTGATGGTCATTTCTACGTTCCGGGAAACCTAGGCTTCACTCTAGGGCGTTGTTCCACTAGATCGAATAGCTAGGGCCTTAGAAGTCAACGCCAGAAGCATAAAATACGATATAAATACAACAGCTTTTCCATCGTATAAAAGGAATAATTGCAAACAGTGTGAAAGTAATGGTCATTTCTACGTTCCGGGCAACCTAGGCTTCACTCTAGGGCGGTGCTCCACCATATCGAATAGCTACTGCCTTAGAAGCCTACGCCTGAAGCATAAAATACAATAAAAATACAACGGTCTTTTCATCGTATAACAGGAATAATTGCAACAAGCGTGAAAGTAATGATCATTTCGGCGTTTCGGGCATCCTAGACTTAACTCTGAGGCATTGCTCCACCAGATCGAATAGTTAGGGCCTAAGAAGTCAACGCCAGAAGCATAAAATACAATATAAATACAACAGTTTTTCCATTGTATAAAACGAATAATTGCCAGCAGTGTAAAAGTTATGGTCATTTCTACGTTCCGGGCAACCTAGGCTTCACCCTAGGGCGTTGTTCCACCAGATCGAATAGTTAGGGCCTAAGAAGTGAACGCGAGAAGCATTAAATGCAATATAAATACAACAGTTTTTCCATCGTATAAAAGGAATAATTGCAAACAGTGTGAAAGTAATGGTCATTTCTACGTTCCGGGCAACCTAGGCTTCACCCTAGGGCGTTGCTCCACCAGATGAAACAGTTAGGGCCTTAGAAGTCAACGCCCGAAGCGTAAAATACAAAATAAAAAGAACAGTTTTTCCATTGTATAAAACGAATAATTGCTACCAGTGTAAATGTTATGGTCATTTGTACGTTCCGCGCAACCTAGGCTTCACCCTAGGGCGTTGTTCCACCTGATCGAATAGTTAGGCCCTTAGAAGTGAACGCCAGAAGCATAAAATACAATATAAATACAACAGTTTTTCCATCGTAGAAAACGAATAATTGCAACCAGTGTGAAAGTTATGGTCATTTCTATATTCCGCGCAACCTAGGCTTCACTCTAGGGCGGTGCTCCACCATATCGAATAGCTACGGCCTTAGAAGCCTACGCCTGAAGCATAAAATGCAATAAAAATACAACGGTCTTTTCATCGTATAACAGGAATAATTGCAAACAGTGTGAAAGTAATGGTCATTTCTGCGTTCCGGGCAACCTGGGCTTCACTCTACGGCTTTGTTCCACCAGATCGAATAGTTCGGGCCTAAGAATTCAACACCAGAAGAATAAAATACAAAATAAATACAACAGCCTTTACACCGTATAAAACGAATAATTGCTACCAGTGTAACTGTTATGGTCATTTCTACGTTCCGCGCAACCTAGGCTTCACCCTAGGGCGTTGTTCCACCAGATCGAATAGTTAGGGCCTAAGAAGTGAACGCCAGAAGCGTAAAATACAATATAAATACAACAGTTTTTCCATCGTATAAAACGAATAATTGCAGCCAGTGTGAAAGTTATGGTCATTTCTTCATTCCGAGCAACCTAGGCTTCACTCTAGGGCGTTGCTCCAACAGATTGAATAGATAGGGCCTTATAAGTCAACGCCCGAAGCATAAAATGCAATAAAAATACAACAGTTTTTCCATCGTATAACAGGATTAATTGCAACCAGTTTGAAAGTGATGGTCATTTCTACGTTCCGGGCAACCTAGGCTTCACTCTAGGGCGTTGCTCCACCAGATCAAACAGTTAGGGCCTTAGAAGTCAACGCCCGAAGCATAAAATTGAAAATAAAAAGAACAGCCTTTATACCGTATAAAACGAATAATTTCAACCTGTGTGAAGGTTATGGTCATATCTACGTTCCGGGCAACCTAGGCTTCACTGTAGGGCGTTGCTCCACCAGATCGAAGTGTTAGGGCCTAAGAAGTCAACGCCCGAAGCATAAAATACAGTAGAAATACAACAGTTTTTCCATCGTATAAAACGAATAATTGCAACCATTATGAAACTTATGGCAATTTCTACCTGCGGGGCAGCCTAGGCTTCACCCTAGGGCGTTGTTCCACCAGATCGAATTGTTAGGGCCTAAGAAGTGAACGCCAGAAGCATAAAATACAATATAAATACAACAGTTTTTCCATCGTATAAAACGAATAATTGCAACCAGTGTGAAAGCTATGGTCATTTCTACATTCCGAGCAACCTAGGCTACACTCTAGCGCGTAGCTCCAACAGATTGAATAGTCAGGGCCTTAGAAGTCAACGCCCGAAGCATAAAATGCAATAAAAATACAACAGTTTTTCCATCGTATAACACGATTAATTGCAACCAGTTTGAAAGTTATGGTCATTTCTACGTTCCGGGCAACCTAGGCTTCACTCTAGGGCGTTGCTCCACTAGATCGAATAGCTAGGGCCTTAGAAGTCAACGCCCGAAGCATTAAATACAAAATAAATAGAACAGTTTTTCCATTGTATAAAACGAGTAATTGCTACCAGTGTAAAAGTTATGGCCATTTCTACGTTGCGGGCAACCTAGGCTTCACCTTAGGCCGTTGTTCCACCAAATCGAATAGTTAGGGCCTAAGAAGTGAACGACAGAAGCATAAAATACAATATAAATACAACAGTTTTTCCAACATATAAAACGAATAATTGCAACCAGTATGAAAGTTATGGTCAATTCTACTTTCCGGGCAACCTAGGATACACCCTAGGACGTTGCTCCAACAGATTGAATAGTTAGCGCCTTAGAAGTCAACGCCCGAAGCATAAAATGCAGAATAAATAGAACAGTTTTTCCATCGTATGAAACGAATAACTGCAACCAGTGTGAAAGTACTGGTCATTTCTACGTACCGGGCAACCAAGGCTTCACCCCAGGGCGTTGTTCCACCAGATGGAATAGTTAGGGCCTAAGAAGTCAACGCCAGAAGCATAAAATACGATATAAATTCAACAGCTTTTCCATCGTATAAAACGAATAATGGTAACCAGTGTGAAAGTTATGGTCATTTCTACGTTCCGGTCAACCTAGGCTTCACTCTAGGACGTTGCACCATCAGATCGAATAGTTAGGGCCTATGTAGTCAACGCCAGAAGCATAAAATACAATAAAGGTGCAACAGTTTTTCCATCGTATAAAACGAATAATTGCAGCCAGTGTGAAAGTTATGGTCATTTCTACATTCCGAGCAACCTAGGCTTCACTCTAGGGCGTTGTTCCACCAGATCGAATAGTTAGGGCCTAAGAAGTGAACGCCCGAAGCATAAAATGCAATAAAAATACAACAGTTTTTCCATCGTATAACAGGATTAATTGCAACCAGTTTGAAAGTGATGGTCATTTCTACGTTCCGGGCAACCTAGGCTTCACTCTAGGGCGTTGTTCCACCAGATCAAACAGTTAGGGCCTTAGAAGTCAACGCCCGAAGCATAAAATTCAAAATAAAAAGAACAGCCTTTATACCGTATAAAACGAATAATTTCAACCTGTGTGAAGGTTATGGTCATATCTACGTTCCGGGCAACCTAGGCTTCACTGTAGGGCGTTGCTCCACGAGATCGAAGTGTTAGGGCCTAAGAAGTCAACGCCCGAAGCATAAAATACAGTAGAAATACAACAGTTTTTCCATCGTATAAAACGAATAATTGCAACCATTATGAAACTTATGGTAATTTCTACCTGCCGGGCAACCTAGGCTTCACCCTAGGACGTTGCTCCACCAGATCGAATAGTTAGGGCCTAAGAAGTGAACGCCAGAAGCATAAAATACAATATAAATACAACAGTTTTTCCATCGTATAAAACGAATAATTGCAACCAGTGTGAAAGCTATGGTCATTTCTACATTCCGAGCAACCTAGGCTACACTCTAGCGCGTAGCTCCAACAGATTGAATAGTCAGGGCCTTAGAAGTCAACGCCCGAAGCATAAAATGCAATAAAAATACAACAGTTTTTCCATCGTATAACACGATTAATTGCAACCAGTTTGAAAGTGATGGTCATTTCTACGTTCCGGGAAACCTAGGCTTCACTCTAGGGCGTTGCTCCACTAGATCGAATAGCTAGGGCCTTAGAAGTCAACGCCCGAAGCATTAAATACAAAATAAATAGAACAGTTTTTCCATTGTATAAAACGAGTAATTGCTACCAGTGTAAAAGTTATGGCCATTTCTACGTTGCGGGCAACCTAGGCTTCACCTTAGGCCGTTGTTCCACCAGATCGAATAGTTAGGGCCTAAGAAGTGAACGACAGAAGCATAAAATACAATAAAGGTGCAACAGTTTTTCCATCGTATAAAACGAATAATTGCAGCCAGTGTGAAAGTTATGGTCATTTCTACATTCCGAGCAACCTAGGCTTCACTCTAGGGCGTTGCTCGACCAGATCGAATAGCTAGGGCCTTAGAAGTCAACGCCTGAAGTATAAAATACAATAAAAATACAACAGTCTTTCCATCCTATAACAGGAATAATTGCAACCCGTGTGAAAGTGATGGTCATTTCTACGTTCCAGGCAACCTAGGCTTCACCCTCGGGCGTTGTTCCACCAGATGGAATAGTTAGGGACTAAGAAGTCAACGCCAGAAGCATAAAACACTATATAAATACAACAGTTTTTCCATCATATAAAACGAATAATTGCAAGCAGGATGAAAGTTATGGTTATTTCTACTTTCCGGGCAACCTAGGCTTCACTCTAGGGCGTTGCTCCACCAGATCGAATAGATAGGGCCTTAGAAGTCAACGCCAGAAGCATAAAATACAAAATAAATAAAACAGTTTTTCCATCGTATAAAACGAATAATTGCTACCAGTGTGAAAGTTATGGTCATTTCTACGTTCCGCGCAACCCAGGCTTCACCCAAGGGCGTTGTTCCACCAGATGGAATAGTTAGGGCCTAAGAAGTCAACGCCAGAAGCATAAAACACTATATAAATACAACAGTTTTTCCATCATATAAAACGAATAATTGCAACCAGGATGAAAGTTATGGTCATTTCTACTTTCCGGGCAACCTAGGCTTCACTCTAGGGCGTTGCTCGACCAGATCGAATAGCTAGGGCCTTAGAAGTCAACGCCCGAAGCATAAAATACAAAATAAATAGAACAGTTTTTCCAACGTATAAAACGAATAATTGCTACCAGTGTGAAAGTTATGGCCATTTCTACGTTCCGGGCAACCTAGGCTTCACCCTAGGCCGTTGTTCCACCAGATGGAATAGTTAGGGCCTAAGAAGTCAACGCCAGAAGCATAAAATACGATATAAATACAACAGCTTTTACATCGTATAAAACGAATAATTGCAACCAGTGTGGAAGTTATGGTCATTTCTACGTTCCGGGCAACCTAGGCTTCACTCTAGGGCGTTGTTCCACCAGATCGAATAGTTAGGGCCTAAGAAGTCAACGCCAGAAGAATAAAATCAATATAAGTACAACAGTTTTTCCATCGTATAAAATGAATAATTGCATACATTGTGAAAGTAATGGTCATTTCTACGTTCCGGGCAACCTAGATGTCACTCTAGGGCGTTGCTACACCACATCTAATAGCTACGGCCTTAGAAGTCAACGCCAGAAGAATAAAATACAATAAAGATGAAACAGCTTTTCCATCGTATAAAACAAACAATTGCAACCAGTGTGAAAGTTATGGTCATTTCTACTTTCCGGGCAACCTAGGCTTCACCCTAGGGCGTTGCTCCAACAGATTGAATAGTTAGGACCTTAGAAGTCAACGCCAGAAGCATAAAATACGAAATAAATAAAACAGTTTTTCCATCGTATAAAACGAATAATTGCTACCAGTGTGAAAGTTATGGTCATTTCTACGTTCCGGGCAACCTAGGCTTCACTCTAGGGCGTTGCTCGACCAGATCGAATAGCTAGGGCCTTAGAAGTCAACGCCTGAAGTATAAAATACAATAAAAATACAACAGTCTTTCCATCCTATAACAGGAATAATTGCAACCCGTGTGAAAGTGATGGTCATTTCTACGTTCCAGGCAACCTAGGCTTCACCCTCGGGCGTTGTTCCACCAGATGGAACAGTTAGGGACTAAGAAGTCAACGCCAGAAGCATAAAACACTATATTAATACAACAGTTTTTCCATCATATAAAACGAATAATTGCAAGCAGGATGAAAGTTATGGTTATTTCTACTTTCCGGGCAACCTAGGCTTCACTCTAGGGCGTTGCTCCACCAGATCGAATAGATAGGGCCTTAGAAGTCAACGCCAGAAGCATAAAATACAAAATAAATAAAACAGTTTTTCCATCGTATAAAACGAATAATTGCTACCAGTGTGAAAGTTATGGTCATTTCTACGTTCCGCGCAACCCAGGCTTCACCCTAGGGCGTTGTTCCACCAGATGGAATAGTTAGGGCCTAAGAAGTCAACGCCAGAAGCTAAAATACGATATAAATACAACAGCTTTTCCATCGTATAAAACGAAGAATTGCATCCAGTGTGAAAGTTATGGTCATTTCTACGTTCCGGGCAACCTAGGCTTCACTCTAGGGCGTTGCTCGAACAGATAGAATAGCTAGGGCCGTAGAAGTCAACGCCCGAAGCATAAAATACAAAATAAATAGAACAGTTTTTCCATCGTATAAAACGAATAATTGCTACCAGTGTGAAAGTTATGGTCATTGCTACGTTGCGCGCAACCTAGGCTTCACCCAAGGGCGTTGTTCCACCAGATGGAATAGTTAGGGCCTAAGAAGTCAACGTCAGAAGCATAAAACACTATATAAATACAACAGTTTTTCCATCATATAAAACGAATAATTGCAACCAGGATGAAAGTTATGGTCATTTCTACTTTCCGGGCAACCTAGGCTTCACTCTAGGGCGTTGCTCCACCAGATCGAATAGTTAGGGCCTTAGAAGTCAACGCCAGAAGCATAAAATACAAAATAAATAAAACAGTTTTTCCGACGTATAAAACGAATAATTGCTACCAGTGTGAACGTTATGGTCATTTCTACGTTCCGCGCAACCTAGGCTTCACTCTAGGGCGTTTCTCCACCAGATCGAATAGTTAGGTCCTTAGAAGTCAACGCCAGAAGCACAAAATACGATATAAATACAACTGCTTTTCCATCGTATAAAACGAAGAATTGCAACCAGTATGAAAGTTATGGTCATTTCTACTTTCCGGGCAACCTAGGATACACCCTAGGGCGTTGCTCCAACAGATTGAATGGTTAGCGCCTTAGAAGTCAACGCCCGAAGCGTAAAATGCAAAATAAATAGAACAGTTTTTCCATCGTATAAAACGAATAACTGCAACCAGTGTGAAAGTACTGGTCATTTCTACGTTCCGGGCAACCTAGGCTTCACCCTAGGGCGTTGTTCCACCAGATGGAATAGTTAGGGCCTAAGAAGTCAACGCCAGAAGCATAAGATACGATATAAATTCAACAGCTTTTCCATCGTATCAAACGAATAATGGTAACCAGTGTGAAAGTTATGGTCATTTATACGTTCCGGTCAACCTAGACTTCACTCTAGGACGTTGCTCCGCCAGATCGAGTAGTTAGGGCCTATTAAGTCGACGCCAGAAGCATAAAATACAATAAAGGTGCAACAGTTTTTCCATCGTATAACAGGAATAATTGCAACCAGTGTGAAGGTAATGGTATGTTCTACGTTCCGGGCAACCTAGGCGTCACTCTAGGGCGTTGCTCCACCACGTCTAATAGCTACGGCCTTAGAAGTCAACGCCAGGAGCATAAAATACAATATAAATACAACAGCTTTTCCATCGTATAAAATGAATAACTGCAAACTCTGAGCATGTAATGGTCATTTCTACGTTCCGGGCAACCTAGGCTTCACTCTAGGGCGTTGCTCCACCATATCGAATAGCTAGGGACTTAGAATTCAATGCCAGAAGCATAAAATGCAATATAAATAGAACAGCTTTTCCATCGTTTAAAACGAATAATAGCAACCAGTGTGAAAGTTATTTTCATTTCTACGTTCCGGGCAACCTAGGCTTCACTCTAGGGCGTTGCACCACCAGATCAAACAGTTAGGGCCTTAGAAGTCAACGCCAGAAGAATAAAATACGATATAAATACAACAGCTTTTCCATCGTATAAAACGAATAATTGCATCCAGTGTGAAAGTTATGGTCATTTCTACGTTCCGGGCAACCTAGGCTTCACTCTAGGGCGTTGCTCGACCAGATAGAATAGCTAGGGCCGTAGAAGTCAACGCCCGAAGCATAAAATACAAAATAAATAGAACAGTTTTTCCATCGTATAAAACGAATAATTGCTACCAGTGTGAAAGTTATGGTCATTGCTACGTTGCGCGCAACCTAGGCTTCACCCAAGGGCGTTGTTCCACCAGATGGAATAGTTAGGGCCTAAGAAGTCAACGCCAGAAGCATAAAACACTATATAAATACAACAGTTTTTCCATCATATAAAACGAATAATTGCAACCAGGATTAAAGTTATGGTCATTTCTACTTTCCGGGCAACCTAGGCTTCACTCTAGGGCGTTGCTCCACCAGATCGTATAGTTAGGGCCTTAGAAGTCAACGCCAGAAGCATAAAATACAAAATAAATAAAACAGTTTTTCCGTCGTATAAAACGAATAATTGCTACCAGTGTGAACGTTAAGGTCATTTCTACGTTCGCGCAACCTAGGCTTCACCCTAGGGCGTTTCTCCACCAGATCGAATAGTTAGGTCCTTAGAAGTCAACGCCAGAAGTATAAAATACGATATAAATTCAACAGCTTTTCCATCGTATAAAACGAATAATGGTAACCAGTGTGAAAGTTATGGTCATTTATACGTTCCGGTCAACCTAGGCTTCACTCTAGGACGTTGCTCCGCCAGATCGAGTAGTTAGGGCCTTTGAAGTCAACGCCAGAAGCATAAAATACAATAAAGGTGCAACAGTGTTAACATCGTATAACAGGAATAATTGCAACCAGTGTGAAGGTAATGGTATGTTCTACGTTCCGGGCAACCTAGGCGTCACTCTAGGGCGTTGCTCCACCACGTCTAATAGCTACGGCCTTAGAAGTCAACGCCAGGAGCATAAAATACAATATAAATACAACAGCTTTTCCATCGTATAAAATGAATAACAGCAAACACTGTGCAAGTAATGGTCATTTCTACGTTCCGGGCAACCTAGGCTTCACTCTAGGGCGTTGCTCCACTAGATCGAATAGCTAGGGCCTTAGAAGTCAACGCCAGAGTCATAAAATACAATATAAATACAACAGCTTTTCCATCGTAAAAGACGAATAATTGCAACCAGTGTGAAAGATATGGACATTTCTACGTTCCGGGCAACCTAGGCTTCACCCTAGGGCGTTGCTCCACCACGTCTAATAGCGACGGCCTTAGAAGTCAACGCCAGGAGCATAAAATACAATATAAATACGACAGCTTTTCCATCGTATAAAATGAATAACTGCAAACACTGAGCAAGTAATGGTCATTTCTACGTTCCGGGCGACCTAGGCTTCACTCTAGGGCGTTGCTCCACCATATCGAATAGCTAGGGACTTAGAATTCAATGCCAGAAGCATAAAATGCAATATAAATAGAACAACTTTTCCATCGTTTAAAACGAATAATAGCAACCAGTGTGAAAGTTATTTTCATTTCTACGTTCCGGGCAACCTAGGCTTCACTCTAGGGCGTTGCTCCACCAGATCGAATAGATAGGGCCTTAGAAGTCAACGCCAGAAGCATAAAATACAAAATAAATAAAACAGTTTTTCCATCGTATAAAACGAATAATTGCTACCAGTGTGAAAGTTATGGTCATTTCTACGTTCCGCGCAACCCAGGCTTCACCCTAGGGCGTTGTTCCACCAGATGGAATAGTTAGGGCCTAAGAAGTCAACGCCAGAAGCTAAAATACGATATAAATACAACAGCTTTTCCATCGTATAAAACGAATAATTGCATCCAGTGTGAAAGTTATGGTCATTTCTACGTTCCGGGCAACCTAGGCTTCACTCTAGGGCGTTGCTCGAACAGATAGAATAGCTAGGGCCGTAGAAGTCAACGCCCGAAGCATAAAATACAAAATAAATAGAACAGTTTTTCCATCGTATAAAACGAATAATTGCTACCAGTGTGAAAGTTATGGTCATTGCTACGTTGCGCGCAACCTAGGCTTCACCCAAGGGCGTTGTTCCACCAGATGGAATAGTTAGGGCCTAAGAAGTCAACGTCAGAAGCATAAAACACTATATAAATACAACAGTTTTTCCATCATATAAAACGAATAATTGCAACCAGGATGAAAGTTATGGTCATTTCTACTTTCCGGGCAACCTAGGCTTCACTCTAGGGCGTTGCTCCACCAGATCGAATAGTTAGGGCCTTAGAAGTCAACGCCAGAAGCATAAAATACAAAATAAATAAAACAGTTTTTCCGACGTATAAAACGAATAATTGCTACCAGTGTGAACGTTATGGTCATTTCTACGTTCCGCGCAACCTAGGCTTCACTCTAGGGCGTTTCTCCACCAGATCGAATAGTTAGGTCCTTAGAAGTCAACGCCAGAAGCACAAAATACGATATAAATACAACTGCTTTTCCATCGTATAAAACGAAGAATTGCAACCAGTATGAAAGTTATGGTCATTTCTACTTTCCGGGCAACCTAGGATACACCCTAGGGCGTTGCTCCAACAGATTGAATGGTTAGCGCCTTAGAAGTCAACGCCCGAAGCGTAAAATGCAAAATAAATAGAACAGTTTTTCCATCGTATAAAACGAATAACTGCAACCAGTGTGAAAGTACTGGTCATTTCTACGTTCCGGGCAACCTAGGCTTCACCCTAGGGCGTTGTTCCACCAGATGGAATAGTTAGGGCCTAAGAAGTCAACGCCAGAAGCATAAGATACGATATAAATTCAACAGCTTTTCCATCGTATAAAACGAATAATGGTAACCAGTGTGAAAGTTATGGTCATTTATACGTTCCGGTCAACCTAGACTTCACTCTAGGACGTTGCTCCGCCAGATCGAGTAGTTAGGGCCTATTAAGTCGACGCCAGAAGCATAAAATACAATAAAGGTGCAACAGTTTTTCCATCGTATAACAGGAATAATTGCAACCAGTGTGAAGGTAATGGTATGTTCTACGTTCCGGGCAACCTAGGCGTCACTCTAGGGCGTTGCTCCACCACGTCTAATAGCTACGGCCTTAGAAGTCAACGCCAGGAGCATAAAATACAATATAAATACAACAGCTTTTCCATCGTATAAAATGAATAACTGCAAACACTGAGCATGTAATGGTCATTTCTACGTTCCGGGCAACCTAGGCTTCACTCTAGGGCGTTGCTCCACCATATCGAATAGCTAGGGACTTAGAATTCAATGCCAGAAGCATAAAATGCAATATAAATAGAACAGCTTTTCCATCGTTTAAAACGAATAATAGCAACCAGTGTGAAAGTTATTTTCATTTCTACGTTCCGGGCAACCTAGGCTTCACTCTAGGGCGTTGCACCACCAGATCAAACAGTTAGGGCCTTAGAAGTCAACGCCAGAAGAATAAAATACGATATAAATACAACAGCTTTTCCATCGTATAAAACGAATAATTGCATCCAGTGTGAAAGTTATGGTCATTTCTACGTTCCGGGCAACCTAGGCTTCACTCTAGGGCGTTGCTCGACCAGATAGAATAGCTAGGGCCGTAGAAGTCAACGCCCGAAGCATAAAATACAAAATAAATAGAACAGTTTTTCCATCGTATAAAACGAATAATTGCTACCAGTGTGAAAGTTATGGTCATTACTACGTTGCGCGCAACCTACGCTTCACCCAAGGGCGTTGTTCCACCAGATGGAATAGTTAGGGCCTAAGAAGTCAACGTCAGAAGCATAAAACACTATATAAATACAACAGTTTTTCCATCATATAAAACGAATAATTGCAACCAGGATGAAAGTTATGGTCATTTCTACTTTCCGGGCAACCTAGGCTTCACTCTAGGGCGTTGCTCCACCAGATCGAATAGTTAGGGCCTTAGAAGTCAACGCCAGAAGCATAAAATACAAAATAAATAAAACAGTTTTTCCGACGTATAAAACGAATAATTGCTACCAGTGTGAACGTTATGGTCATTTCTACGTTCCGCGCAACCTAGGCTTCACTCTAGGGCGTTTCTCCACCAGATCGAATAGTTAGGTCCTTAGAAGTCAACGCCAGAAGCACAAAATACGATATAAATACAACTGCTTTTCCATCGTATAAAACGAAGAATTGCAACCAGTATGAAAGTTATGGTCATTTCTACTTTCCGGGCAACCTAGGATACACCCTAGGGCGTTGCTCCAACAGATTGAATGGTTAGCGCCTTAGAAGTCAACGCCCGAAGCGTAAAATGCAAAATAAATAGAACAGTTTTTCCATCGTATAAAACGAATAACTGCAACCAGTGTGAAAGTACTGGTCATTTCTACGTTCCGGGCAACCTAGGCTTCACCCTAGGGCGTTGTTCCACCAGATGGAATAGTTAGGGCCTAAGAAGTCAACGCCAGAAGCATAAGATACGATATAAATTCAACAGCTTTTCCATCGTATAAAACGAATAATGGTAACCAGTGTGAAAGTTATGGTCATTTATACGTTCCGGTCAACCTAGACTTCACTCTAGGACGTTGCTCCGCCAGGTCGAGTAGTTAGGGCCTATTAAGTCGACGCCAGAAGCATAAAATACAATAAAGGTGCAACAGTTTTTCCATCGTATAACAGGAATAATTGCAACCAGAGTGAAGGTAATGGTATGTTCTACGTTCCGGGCAACCTAGGCGTCACTCTAGGGCGTTGCTCCACCACGTCTAATAGCTACGGCCTTAGAAGTCAACGCCAGGAGCATAAAATACAATATAAATACAACAGCTTTTCCATCGTATAAAATGAATAACTGCAAACTCTGAGCATGTAATGGTCATTTCTACGTTCCGGGCAACCTAGGCTTCACTCTAGGGCGTTGCTCCACCATATCGAATAGCTAGGGACTTAGAATTCAATGCCAGAAGCATAAAATGCAATATAAATAGAACAGCTTTTCCATCGTTTAAAACGAATAATAGCAACCAGTGTGAAAGTTATTTTCATTTCTACGTTCCGGGCAACCTAGGCTTCACTCTAGGGCGTTGCACCACCAGATCAAACAGTTAGGGCCTTAGAAGTCAACGCCAGAAGAATAAAATACGATATATATACAACAGCTTTTCCATCGTATAAAACGAAGAATTGCAACCAGTATGAAAGTTATGGTCATTTCTACTTTCCGGGCAACCTAGGATACACCCTAGGGCGTTGCTCCAACAGATTGAATGGTTAGCGCCTTAGAAGTCAACGCCCGAAGCGTAAAATGCAAAATAAATAGAACAGTTTTTCCATCGTATAAAACGAATAACTGCAACCAGTGTGAAAGTACTGGTCATTTCTACGTTCCGGGCAACCTAGGCTTCACCCTAGGGCGTTGTTCCACCAGATGGAATAGTTAGGGCCTAAGAAGTCAACGCCAGAAGCATAAGATACGATATAAATTCAACAGCTTTTCCATCGTATAAAACGAATAATGGTAACCAGTGTGAAAGTTATGGTCATTTATACGTTCCGGGCAACCTAGGCTTCACTCTAGGGCGTTGCTCCACCATATCGAATAGCTAGGGACTTAGAATTCAATGCCAGAAGCATAAAATGCAATATAAATAGAACAGCTTTTCCATCGTTTAAAACGAATAATAGCAACCAGTGTGAAAGTTATTTTCATTTCTACGTTCCGGGCAACCTAGGCTTCACTCTAGGGCGTTGCACCACCAGATCAAACAGTTAGGGCCTTAGAAGTCAACGCCAGAAGAATAAAATACGATATATATACAACAGCTTTTCCATCGTATAAAACGAATAATTGCATCCAGTGTGAAAGTTATGGTCATTTCTACGTTCCGGGCAACCTAGGCTTCACTCTAGGGCGTTGCTCGACCAGATAGAATAGCTAGGGCCGTAGAAGTCAACGCCCGAAGCATAAAATACAAAATAAATAGAACAGTTTTTCCATCGTATAAAACGAATAATTGCTACCAGTGTGAAAGTTATGGTCATTGCTACGTTGCGCGCAACCTAGGCTTCACCCAAGGGCGTTGTTCCACCAGATGGAATAGTTAGGGCCTAAGAAGTCAACGCCAGAAGCATAAAACACTATATAAATACAACAGTTTTTCCATCATATAAAACGAATAATTGCAACCAGGATTAAAGTTATGGTCATTTCTACTTTCCGGGCAACCTAGGCTTCACTCTAGGGCGTTGCTCCACCAGATCGTATAGTTAGGGCCTTAGAAGTCAACGCCAGAAGCATAAAATACAAAATAAATAAAACAGTTTTTCCGTCGTATAAAACGAATAATTGCTACCAGTGTGAACGTTATGGTCATTTCTACGTTCCGCGCAACCTAGGCTTCACCCTAGGGCGTTTCTCCACCAGATCGAATAGTTAGGTCCTTAGAAGTCAACGCCAGAAGTATAAAATACGATATAAATTCAACAGCTTTTCCATCGTATAAAACGAATAATGGTAACCAGTGTGAAAGTTATGGTCATTTATACGTTCCGGTCAACCTAGGCTTCACTCTAGGACGTTGCTCCGCCAGATCGAGTAGTTAGGGCCTTTGAAGTCAACGCCAGAAGCATAAAATACAATAAAGGTGCAACAGTGTTAACATCGTATAACAGGAATAATTGCAACCAGTGTGAAGGTAATGGTATGTTCTACGTTCCGGGCAACCTAGGCGTCACTCTAGGGCGTTGCTCCACCACGTCTAATAGCTACGGCCTTAGAAGTCAACGCCAGGAGCATAAAATACAATATAAATACAACAGCTTTTCCATCGTATAAAATGAATAACAGCAAACACTGTGCAAGTAATGGTCATTTCTACGTTCCGGGCAACCTAGGCTTCACTCTAGGGCGTTGCTCCACTAGATCGAATAGCTAGGGCCTTAGAAGTCAACGCCAGAGTCATAAAATACAATATAAATACAACAGCTTTTCCATCGTAAAAGACGAATAATTGCAACCAGTGTGAAAGATATGGACATTTCTACGTTCCGGGCAACCTAGGCTTCACTCTATGGCGTTCTTCCACCACATCGAATAGCTACGGCCTCAGAAGTCAACGCCTGAAACATAAAATACAATATAAATATAACAGTTTTTCCATCGTATAAAACGAATAATAGCAACCGGTGTGAAAGTTATGGTCATTTCTACGTTCCGCGCAACCTAGGCTTCACTCTAGGGTGTTGCTCCACCAGATCAAACAGTTAGGGCCTTAGAAGCCAACGCCCGAAGCATTAAATACAAAATAAATAGAACAGTTTTTCCATTGTATAAAACGAATAATTGCTACCAGTGTAAAAGTTATGGCCATTTCTACGTTGCGGGCAACCTGGGCTTCACCTTAGGCCGTTGTTCCACCAGATCGAATAGTTAGGGCCTAAGAAGTGAACGCCAGAAGCATAAAATACAATATAAATACAACAGTTTTTCCATCATATAAAACGAATAATTGCAACCAGTATGAAAGTTATGGTCATTTCTACTTTCCGGGCAACCTAGGATACACCCTAGGGCGTTGCTCCAACAGATTGAATAGTTAGCGCCTTAGAAGTCAACGCCCGAAGCGTAAAATGCAAAATAAATAGAACAGTTTTTCCATCGTATAAAACGAATAACTGCAACCAGTGTGAAAGTACTGGTCATTTCTACGTTCCGGGCAACCTAGGCTTCACCCTAGGGCGTTGCTCCACCACGTCTAATAGCTACGGCCTTAGAAGTCAACGCCAGGAGCATAAAATACAATATAAATACGACAGCTTTTCCATCGTATAAAATGAATAACTGCAAACACTGAGCAAGTAATGGTCATTTCTACGTTCCGGGCAACCTAGGCTTCACTCTAGGGCGTTGCTCCACCATATCGAATAGCTAGGGACTTAGAATTCAATGCCAGAAGCATAAAATGCAATATAAATAGAACAACTTTTCCATCGTTTAAAACGAATAATAACAACCAGTGTGAAAGTTATTTTCATTTCTACGTTCCGGGCAACCTAGGCTTCACTCTAGGGCGTTGCTCCACCAGATCGGATAGTTAGGGCCTTAGAAATCAACGCCAGAAGCATAAAATACAATAAAGATGCAACAGTTTTTCCATCGTATAAAATGAGTAGTTGCAAACATTGTGAAAGTAATGGTCATTGCTACGTTCCGGGCAACCTAGGCGTCACTCTAGGGCGTTGCTCCACCTGACCGAATAGTTAGGGCCTTAGAAGTCAACGCCAGAAGCATAAAATGCAATAAAGATGCAACAGTTTTTGCATCGTATAACAGGAATAACTGCAACCAGTGCGAATGTACTGGTCATTTCTACGTTCCGGATAACCTAGGTTTCATTCTAGGTCGTTATTCTACCAGATCGAATAGCTAGGGACTTAGAATTCAACGCCAGAAGGATAAAATACAATATAAGTACAACAGTTATTCCATCGTATAAAATGAGTAGTTGCAAACATTGTGAAAGTAATGGTCATTTCTACGTTCCGGGCAACCTAGGCGTCACTCTAGGGCGTTGCTCCAGCTGACCGAATAGTTAGGGCCTTAGAAGTCAACGCCAGAAGCATAAAATGCAATAAAGATGCAACAGTTTTTCCATCGTACAACAGGAATAACTGCAAACAGTGTGAAAGTACTGGTCATTTCTACGTTCCGGGTAACCTAGGTTTCACTCTAGGGCGATGCTCTACCAGATCGAATAGCTAGGGACTTAGAATTCAACGCCATAAGAATAAAATACAATATAAGTACAACAGTTTTTCCATCGTATAAAATGATTAACTGCAACCAGTGTGAAAGTAATGGTCATTTCTACATTCCGAGCAACCTAGGCTTCACTCTAGGGCGTTGCTCCACCAGATCGAATAGTTAGGGCCTTAGAAGTCAACGCCAGAAGCATAAAATACAATTAAGATGCAACAGTTTTTCCATCGTATAAAACGAATAATTGCTACCGGTGTGAAAGTTAAGGTCATTTCTCCATTCCGGGCAACCTAGGCTTCACTCTAGGGCGTTGCTCCACCAGATCGAATAGTTAGGGCCTTAGAAGTCAACGCCAGAAGCATAAAATACAAAATAAATAAAACAGTTTTTCCATCGTATAAAACGAATAATTGCTCCCAGTGTGAAAGTTATGGTCATTTCTACGTTCCGCGCAACCTAGGCTTCACCTTAGGCCGTTGTTCCACCAGATCGAATAGTTAGGGCCTAAGAAGTGAACGCCAGAAGCATAAAATACAATATAAATACAACAGTTTTTCCATCATATAAAACGAATAATTGCAACCAGTATGAAAGTTATGGTCATTTCTACTTTCCGGGCAACCTAGGATACACCCTAGGGCGTTGCTCCAACAGATTGAATGGTTAGCGCCTTAGAAGTCAACGCCCGAAGCGTAAAATGCAAAATAAGTAGAACAGTTTTTCCATCGTATAAAACGAATAACTGCAACCAGTGTGAAAGTACTGGTCATTTCTACGTTCCGGGCAACCTAGGCTTCACCCTAGGGCGTTGTTCCACCAGATGAAACAGTTAGGGCCTTAGAAGTCAACGCCCGAAGCGTAAAATACAAAATAAATAGAACAGTTTTTCCATTGTATAAAACGAGTAATTGCTACCAGTGTAAAAGTTATGGCCATTTCTACGTTGCGGGCAACCTAGGCTTCACCTTAGGCCGTTGTTCCACCAGATCGAATAGTTAGGGCCTAAGAAGTGAACGACAGAAGCATAAAATACAATAAAGGTGCAACAGTTTTTCCATCGTATAAAACGAATAATTGCAGCCAGTGTGAAAGTTATGGTCATTTCTACATTCCGAGCAACCTATGCTTCACTCTAGGGCGTTGTTCCACCAGATCGAATAGTTAGGGCCTAAGAAGTGAACGCCAGAAGCATTAAATGCAATATAAATACAACAGTTTGTCCATCGTATAAAAGGAATAATTGCAAACAGTGTGAAAGTAATGGTCATTTCTACGTTCCGGGCAACCTAGGCTTTACCCTAGGGCGTTGCTCCACCAGATGAAACAGTTAGGGCCTTAGAAGTCAACGCCCGAAGCGTAAAATACAAAATAAAAAGAACAGTTTTTCCATTGTATAAAACGAATAATTGCTACCAGTGTAAATGTTATGGTCATTTCTACGTTCCGCGCAACCTAGGCTTCACCCTAGGGCGTTGTTCCACCAGATCGAATAGTTAGGGCCTAAGAAGTGAACGCCAGAAGCGTAAAATACAATATAAATACAACAGTTTTTCCATCGTATAAAACGAATAATTGCAGCCAGTGTGAAAGTTATGGTCATTTCTTCATTCCGAGCAACCTAGGCTTCACTCTAGGGCGTTGCTCCAACAGATTGAATAGTTAGGGCCTTAGAAGTCAACGCCCGAAGCATAAAATGCAATAAAAATACAACAGTTTTTCCATCGTATAACAGGACTAATTGCAACCAGTTTGAAAGTGATGGTCATTTCTACGTTCCGGGCAACCTAGGCTTCACTCTAGGGCGTTGCTCCACCAGATCAAACAGTTAGGGCCTTAGAAGTCAACGCCCGAAGCATAAAATTCAAAATAAAAAGAACAGCCTTTACACCGTATAAAACGAATAATTGCAACCTGTGTGAAGGTTATGGTCATATCTACGTTCCGGGCAACCTAGGCTTCACTGTAGGGCGTTGCTCCACCAGATCGAAGTGTTACGGCCTCAGAAGTCAACGCCAGAAACATAAAATACAATATAAATATAACAGTTTTTCCATCATATAAAACGAATAATTGCAATCAGGATGAAAGTTATGGTCATTTCTACGTTCCGGGCAATCTAGGCTTCACTCTAAGGCGTTGCTCGACCATATCGAATACCTAGGGCCTTAGAAGTCAACGCCCGAAGCATAAAATACAAAATAAATAGAACAGTCTTTCCATCGTATAAAACGAATAATTGCTACCAGTGTGAAAGTTATGGTCATTGCTACGTTCCGCGCAGCCTAGGCTTCACACAAGGGCGTTGTTCCACCAGATGGAATAGTTAGGGCCTAAGAAGTCAACGCCAGAAGCATAAAATACGATATAAATACAACAGCTTTTCCATCGTATAAAACGAATAATTGCAACCAGTGTGAATGTAATGGTCATTTCTACGTTCCGGGCAACCTATGCTTCACTCTAGGGCGTTGCTCGACCAGATCGAATAGCTAGGGCCTTAGAAGTCAACGCCTGAAGTATAAAATACAATAAAAATACAACAGTCTTTCCATCATATAACTGGAATAATTGCAACCCGTGTGAAAGTGATGGTCATTTCTACGTTCCAGGCAACCTAGGCTTCACCCTCGGGCGTTGTTCCACCAGATCGAATAGTTAGGTCCTTAGAAGTCAACGCCAGAAGTATAAAATACGATATAAATTCAACAGCTTTTCCATCGTATAAAACGAATAATGGTAACCAGTGTGAAAGTTATGGTCATTTATACGTTCCGGTCAACCTAGGCTTCACTCTAGGACGTTGCTCCGCCAGATCGAGTAGTTAGGGCCTTTGAAGTCAACGCCAGAAGCATAAAATACAATAAAGGTGCAACAGTGTTAACATCGTGTAACAGGAATAATTGCAACCAGTGTGAAGGTAATGGTATGTTCTACGTTCCGGGCAACCTAGGCGTCACTCTAGGGCGTTGCTCCACCACGTCTAATAGCTACGGCCTTAGAAGTCAACGCCAGGAGCATAAAATACAATATAAATACAACAGCTTTTCCATCGTATAAAATGAATAACAGCAAACACTGTGCAAGTAATGGTCATTTCTACGTTCCGGGCAACCTAGGCTTCACTCTAGGGCGTTGCTCCACTAGATCGAATAGCTAGGGCCTTAGAAGTCAACGCCAGAGTCATAAAATACAATATAAATACAACAGCTTTTCCATCGTAAAAGACGAATAATTGCAACCAGTGTGAAAGATATGGACATTTCTACGTTCCGGGCAACCTAGGCTTCACTCTATGGCGTTCTTCCACCACATCGAATAGCTACGGCCTCAGAAGTCAACGCCTGAAACATAAAATACAATATAAATATAACAGTTTTTCCATCGTATAAAACGAATAATAGCAACCGGTGTGAAAGTTATGGTCATTTCTACGTTCCGCGCAACCTAGGCTTCACTCTAGGGTGTTGCTCCACCAGATCAAACAGTTAGGGCCTTAGAAGCCAACGCCCGAAGCATTAAATACAAAATAAATAGAACAGTTTTTCCATTGTATAAAACGAATAATTGCTACCAGTGTAAAAGTTATGGCCATTTCTACGTTGCGGGCAACCTGGGCTTCACCTTAGGCCGTTGTTCCACCAGATCGAATAGTTAGGGCCTAAGAAGTGAACGCCAGAAGCATAAAATACAATATAAATACAACAGTTTTTCCATCATATAAAACGAATAATTGCAACCAGTATGAAAGTTATGGTCATTTCTACTTTCCGGGCAACCTAGGATACACCCTAGGGCGTTGCTCCAACAGATTGAATAGTTAGCGCCTTAGAAGTCAACGCCCGAAGCGTAAAATGCAAGATAAATAGAACAGTTTTTCCATCGTATAAAACGAATAACTGCAACCAGTGTGAAAGTACTGGTCATTTCTACGTTCCGGGCAACCTAGGCTTCACCCTAGGGCGTTGCTCCACCACGTCTAATAGCTACGGCCTTAGAAGTCAACGCCAGGAGCATAAAATACAATATAAATACGACAGCTTTTCCATCGTATAAAATGAATAACTGCAAACACTGAGCAAGTAATGGTCATTTCTACGTTCCGGGCAACCTAGGCTTCACTCTAGGGCGTTGCTCCACCATATCGAATAGCTAGGGACTTAGAATTCAATGCCAGAAGCATAAAATGCAATATAAATAGAACAACTTTTCCATCGTTTAAAACGAATAATAGCAACCAGTGTGAAAGTTATTTTCATTTCTACGTTCCGGGCAACCTAGGCTTCACTCTAGGGCGTTGCTCCACCAGATCGGATAGTTAGGGCCTTAGAAATCAACGCCAGAAGCATAAAATACAATAAAGATGCAACAGTTTTTCCATCGTATAAAATGAGTAGTTGCAAACATTGTGAAAGTAATGGTCATTTCTACGTTCCGGGCAACCTAGGCGTCACTCTAGGGCGTTGCTCCACCTGACCGAATAGTTAGGGCCTTAGAAGTCAACGCCAGAAGCATAAAATGCAATAAAGATGCAACAGTTTTTGCATCGTATAACAGGAATAACTGCAACCAGTGCGAATGTACTGGTCATTTCTACGTTCCGGATAACCTAGGTTTCATTCTAGGTCGTTATTCTACCAGATCGAATAGCTAGGGACTTAGAATTCAACGCCAGAAGGATAAAATACAATATAAGTACAACAGTTATTCCATCGTATAAAATGAGTAGTTGCAAACATTGTGAAAGTAATGGTCATTTCTACGTTCCGGGCAACCTAGGCGTCACTCTAGGGCGTTGCTCCAGCTGACCGAATAGTTAGGGCCTTAGAAGTCAACGCCAGAAGCATAAAATGCAATAAAGATGCAACAGTTTTTCCATCGTACAACAGGAATAACTGCAAACAGTGTGAAAGTACTGGTCATTTCTACGTTCCGGGTAACCTAGGTTTCACTCTAGGGCGATGCTCTACCAGATCGAATAGCTAGGGACTTAGAATTCAACGCCATAAGAATAAAATACAATATAAGTACAACAGTTTTTCCATCGTATAAAATGATTAACTGCAACCAGTGTGAAAGTAATGGTCATTTCTACATTCCGAGCAACCTAGGCTTCACTCTAGGGCGTTGCTCCACCAGATCGAATAGTTAGGGCCTTAGAAGTCAACGCCAGAAGCATAAAATACAATTAAGATGCAACAGTTTTTCCATCGTATAAAACGAATAATTGCTACCGGTGTGAAAGTTAAGGTCATCTCTCCATTCCGGGCAACCTAGGCTTCACTCTAGGGCGTTGCTCCACCAGATCGAATAGTTAGGGCCTTAGAAGTCAACGCCAGAAGCATAAAATACAAAATAAATAAAACAGTTTTTCCATCGTATAAAACGAATAATTGCTCCCAGTGTGAAAGTTATGGTCATTTCTACGTTCCGCGCAACCTAGGCTTCACCTTAGGCCGTTGTTCCACCAGATCGAATAGTTAGGGCCTAAGAAGTGAACGCCAGAAGCATAAAATACAATATAAATACAACAGTTTTTCCATCATATAAAACGAATAATTGCAACCAGTATGAAAGTTATGGTCATTTCTACTTTCCGGGCAACCTAGGATACACCCTAGGGCGTTGCTCCAACAGATTGAATGGTTAGCGCCTTAGAAGTCAACGCCCGAAGCGTAAAATGCAAAATAAATAGAACAGTTTTTCCATCGTATAAAACGAATAACTGCAACCAGTGTGAAAGTACTGGTCATTTCTACGTTCCGGGCAACCTAGGCTTCACCCTAGGGCGTTGTTCCACCAGATGGAATAGTTAGGGCCTAAGAAGTCAACGCCAGAAGCACAAAATACGATATAAATACAACTGCTTTTCCATCGTATAAAACGAAGAATTGCAACCAGTGTGGAAGTTATGGTCATTTCTACGTTCCGGGCAACCTAGGCTTCACTCTAGGGCGTTGCTCCACCAGATAGTATAGTTGGGGCCTTAGAAGTCAACGCCCGAAGCATAAAATACAAAATAAATAGAACAGTTTTTCCATCGTGTAAAACGAATAATTGCTACCAGTGTGAAAGTTATGGTCATTGCTACGTTCCGCGCAACCTAGGCTTCACCCAAGGGCGTTTTTCCACCAGATGGAATAGTTAGGGCCTAAGAAGTCAACGTCAGAAGCATAAAATACGATATAAATACAACAGCTTTTCCATCGTATAAGACGAATAATTGCTACCAGTGTGAATGTAATGGTCATTTCTACGTTCCGGGCAACCTTGGCTTCACTGTAGGGCGTTGCTCCACCAGATCGAATAATTAGGGCCTTAGAAATCAACGCCGGAAGCATAAAATACAATAAAGATGCAACAGTTTTTCCATCGTAAAACAGGAATAATTGCAACCAGTGTGAAGGTAATGGTCTTTTCTACGTTCCGGGCAACCTAGGCTTCACTCCAGGGCGGTGCATCACCAGATCAAATAGTTAGGGCCTAAGAAGTCAACGCCAGAAGCATAAAATACAATATAAATACAACAGTTTTTCCATCGTATAAAACGAATAATTGCAACCAGTGTGAAAGCTATGGTCATTTCTACATTCCGAGCAACCTAGGCTACACTCTAGCGCGTAGCTCCAACAGATTGAATAGTCAGGGCCTTAGAAGTCAACGCCCGAAGCATAAAATGCAATAAAAATACAACAGTTTTTCCATCGTATAACACGATTAATTGCAACCAGTTTGAAAGTGATGGTCATTTCTACGTTCCGGGCAACCTAGGCTTCACTCTAGGGCGTTGCTCCACTAGATCGAATAGCTAGGGCCTTAGAAGTCAACGCCCGAAGCATTAAATACAAAATAAATAGAACAGTTTTTCCATTGTATAAAACGAGTAATTGCTACCAGTGTAAAAGTTATGGCCATTTCTACGTTGCGGGCAACCTAGGCTTCACCTTAGGCCGTTGTTCCACCAGATCGAATAGTTAGGGCCTAAGAAGTGAACGACAGAAGCATAAAATACAATAAAGGTGCAACAGTTTTTCCATCGTATAAAACGAATAATTGCAGCCAGTGTGAAAGTTATGGTCATTTCTACATTCCGAGCAACCTAGGCTTCACTCTAGGGCGTTGTTCCACCAGATCGAATAGTTAGGGCCTAAGAAGTGAACGCCAGAAGCATTAAATGCAATATAAATACAACAGTTTGTCCATCGTATAAAAGGAATAATTGCAAACAGTGTGAAAGTAATGGTCATTTCTACGTTCCGGGCAACCTAGGCTTTACCCTAGGGCGTTGCTCCACCAGATGAAACAGTTAGGGCCTTAGAAGTCAACGCCCGAAGCGTAAAATACAAAATAAAAAGAACAGTTTTTCCATTGTATAAAACGAATAATTGCTACCAGTGTAAATGTTATGGTCATTTCTACGTTCCGCGCAACCTAGGCTTCACCCTAGGGCGTTGTTCCACCAGATCGAATAGTTAGGGCCTAAGAAGTGAACGCCAGAAGCGTAAAATACAATATAAATACAACAGTTTTTCCATCGTATAAAACGAATAATTGCAGCCAGTGTGAAAGTTATGGTCATTTCTTCATTCCGAGCAACCTAGGCTTCACTCTAGGGCGTTGCTCCAACAGATTGAATAGTTAGGGCCTTAGAAGTCAACGCCCGAAGCATAAAATGCAATAAAAATACAACAGTTTTTCCATCGTATAACAGGATTAATTGCAACCAGTTTGAAAGTGATGGTCATTTCTACGTTCCGGGCAACCTAGGCTTCACTCTTGGGCGTTGCTCCACCAGATCAAACAGTTAGGGCCTTAGAAGTCAACGCCCGAAGCATAAAATTCAAAATAAAAAGAACAGCCTTTACACCGTATAAAACGAATAATTGCAACCTGTGTGAAGGTTATGGTCATATCTACGTTCCGGGCAACCTAGGCTTCACTGTAGGGCGTTGCTCCACCAGATCGAAGTGTTACGGCCTCAGAAGTCAACGCCAGAAACATAAAATACAATATAAATATAACAGTTTTTCCATCATATAAAACGAATAATTGCAATCAGGATGAAAGTTATGGTCATTTCTACGTTCCGGGCAACCTAGGCTTCACTCTAAGGCGTTGCTCGACCATATCGAATACCTAGGGCCTTAGAAGTCAACGCCCGAAGCATAAAATACAAAATAAATAGAACAGTCTTTCCATCGTATAAAACGAATAATTGCTACCAGTGTGAAAGTTATGGTCATTGCTACGTTCCGCGCAGCCTAGGCTTCACACAAGGGCGTTGTTCCACCAGATGGAATAGTTAGGGCCTAAGAAGTCAACGCCAGAAGCATAAAATACGATATAAATACAACAGCTTTTCCATCGTATAAAACGAATAATTGCAACCAGTGTGAATGTAATGGTCATTTCTACGTTCCGGGCAACCTATGCTTCACTCTAGGGCGTTGCTCGACCAGATCGAATAGCTAGGGCCTTAGAAGTCAACGCCTGAAGTATAAAATACAATAAAAATACAACAGTCTTTCCATCATATAACTGGAATAATTGCAACCCGTGTGAAAGTGATGGTCATTTCTACGTTCCAGGCAACCTAGGCTTCACCCTCGGGCGTTGTTCCACCAGATGGAATAGTTAGGGACTAAGAAGTCAACGCCAGAAGCATAAAACACTATATAAATACAACAGTTTTTCCATCATATAAAACGAATAATTGCAAGCAGGATGAAAGTTATGGTTATTTCTACTTTCCGGGCAACCTAGGCTTCACTCTAGGGCGTTGCTCCACCAGATCGAATAGATAGGGCCTTAGAAGTCAACGCCAGAAGCATAAAATACAAAATAAATAAAACAGTTTTTCCATCGTATAAAACGAATAATTGCTACCAGTGTGAAAGTTATGGTCATTTCTACGTTCCGCGCAACCCAGGCTTCACCCAAGGGCGTTGTTCCACCAGATGGAATAGTTAGGGCCTAAGAAGTCAACGCCAGAAGCATAAAACACTATATAAATACAACAGTTTTTCCATCATATAAAACGAATAATTGCAACCAGGATGAAAGTTATGGTCATTTCTACTTTCCGGGCAACCTAGGCTTCACTCTAGGGCGTTGCTCGACCAGATCGAATAGCTAGGGCCTTAGAAGTCAACGCCCGAAGCATAAAATACAAAATAAATAGAACAGTTTTTCCAACGTATAAAACGAATAATTGCTACCAGTGTGAAAGTTATGGCCATTTCTACGTTCCAGGCAACCTAGGCTTCACCCTAGGCCGTTGTTCCACCAGATGGAATAGTTAGGGCCTAAGAAGTCAACGCCAGAAGCATAAAATACGATATAAATACAACAGCTTTTACATCGTATAAAACGAATAATTGCAACCAGTGTGGAAGTTATGGTCATTTCTACGTTCCGGGCAACCTAGGCTTCACTCTAGGGCGTTGTTCCACCAGATCGAATAGTTAGGGCCTAAGAAGTCAACGCCAGAAGAATAAAATCAATATAAGTACAACAGTTTTTCCATCGTATAAAATGAATAATTGCATACATTGTGAAAGTAATGGTCATTTCTACGTTCCGGGCAACCTAGATGTCACTCTAGGGCGTTGCTACACCACATCTAATAGCTACGGCCTTAGAAGTCAACGCCAGAAGAATAAAATACAATAAAGATGAAACAGCTTTTCCATCGTATAAAACAAACAATTGCAACCAGTGTGAAAGTTATGGTCATTTCTACTTTCCGGGCAACCTAGGCTTCACCCTAGGGCGTTGCTCCAACAGATTGAATAGTTAGGACCTTAGAAGTCAACGCCAGAAGCATAAAATACGAAATAAATAAAACAGTTTTTCCATCGTATAAAACGAATAATTGCTACCAGTGTGAAAGTTATGGTCATTTCTACGTTCCGGGCAACCTAGGCTTCACTCTAGGGCGTTGCTCGACCAGATCGAATAGCTAGGGCCTTAGAAGTCAACGCCTGAAGTATAAAATACAATAAAAATACAACAGTCTTTCCATCCTATAACAGGAATAATTGCAACCCGTGTGAAAGTGATGGTCATTTCTACGTTCCAGGCAACCTAGGCTTCACCCTCGGGCGTTGTTCCACCAGATGGAACAGTTAGGGACTAAGAAGTCAACGCCAGAAGCATAAAACACTATATTAATACAACAGTTTTTCCATCATATAAAACGAATAATTGCAAGCAGGATGAAAGTTATGGTCATTTCTACGTTCCGCGCAACCCAGGCTTCACCCTAGGGCGTTGTTCCACCAGATGGAATAGTTAGGGCCTAAGAAGTCAACGCCAGAAGCTAAAATACGATATAAATACAACAGCTTTTCCATCGTATAAAACGAATAATTGCATCCAGTGTGAAAGTTATGGTCATTTCTACGTTCCGGGCAACCTAGGCTTCACTCTAGGGCGTTGCTCGAACAGATAGAATAGCTAGGGCCGTAGAAGTCAACGCCCGAAGCATAAAATACAAAATAAATAGAACAGTTTTTCCATCGTATAAAAAGAATAATTGCTACCAGTGTGAAAGTTATGGTCATTGCTACGTTGCGCGCAACCTAGGCTTCACCCAAGGGCGTTGTTCCACCAGATGGAATAGTTAGGGCCTAAGAAGTCAACGCCCGAAGCGTAAAATGCAAAATAAATAGAACAGTTTTTCCATCGTATAAAACAAATAACTGCAACCAGTGTGAAAGTACTGGTCATTTCTACGTTCCGGGCAAACTAGGCTTCACCCTAGGGCGTTGTTCCACCAGATGGAATAGTTAGGGCCTAAGAAGTCAACGCCAGAAGCATAAGATACGATATAAATTCAACAGCTTTTCCATCGTATAAAACGAATAATGGTAACCAGTGTGAAAGTTATGGTCATTTATACGTTCCGGTCAACCTAGACTTCACTCTAGGACGTTGCTCCGCCAGATCGAGTAGTTAGGGCCTATTAAGTCGACGCCAGAAGCATAAAATATAATAAAGGTGCAACAGTTTTTCCATCGTATAACAGGAATAATTGCAACCAGTGTGAAGGTAATGGTATGTTCTACGTTCCGGGCAACCTAGGCGTCACTCTAGGGCGTTGCTCCACCACGTCTAATAGCTACGGCCTTAGAAGTCAACGCCAGGAGCATAAAATACAATATAAATACAACAGCTTTTCCATCGTATAAAATGAATAACTGCAAACACTGAGCATGTAATGGTCATTTCTACGTTCCGGGCAACCTAGGCTTCACTCTAGGGCGTTGCTCCACCATATCGAATAGCTAGGGACTTAGAATTCAATGCCAGAAGCATAAAATGCAATATAAATAGAACAGCTTTTCCATCGTTTAAAACGAATAATAGCAACCAGTGTGAAACTTATTTTCATTTCTACGTTCCGGGCAACCTAGGCTTCACTCTAGGGCGTTGCACCACCAGATGAAACAGTTAGGGCCTTAGAAGTCAACGCCAGAAGAATAAAATACGATATAAATACAACAGCTTTTCCATCGTATAAAACGGATAATTGCATCCAGTGTGAAAGTTATGGTCATTTCTACGTTCCGGGCAACCTAGGCTTCACTCTAGGGCGTTGCTCGACCAGATAGAATAGCTAGGGCCGTAGAAGTCAACGCCCGAAGCATAAAATACAAAATAAATAGAACAGTTTTTCCATCGTATAAAACGAATAATTGCTACCAGTGTGAAAGTTATGGTCATTACTACGTTGCGCGCAACCTACGCTTCACCCAAGGGCGTTGTTCCACCAGATGGAATAGTTAGGGCCTAAGAAGTCAACGTCAGAAGCATAAAACACTATATAAATACAACAGTTTTTCCATCATATAAAACGAATAATTGCAACCAGGATGAAAGTTATGGTCATTTCTACTTTCCGGGCAACCTAGGCTTCACTCTAGGGCGTTGCTCCACCAGATCGAATAGTTAGGGCCTTAGAAGTCAACGCCAGAAGCATAAAATACAAAATAAATAAAACAGTTTTTCCGACGTATAAAACGAATAATTGCTACCAGTGTGAACGTTATGGTCATTTCTACGTTCCGCGCAACCTAGGCTTCACTCTAGGGCGTTTCTCCACCAGATCGAATAGTTAGGTCCTTAGAAGTCAACGCCAGAAGCACAAAATACGATATAAATACAACTGCTTTTCCATCGTATAAAACGAAGAATTGCAACCAGTATGAAAGTTATGGTCATTTCTACTTTCCGGGCAACCTAGGATACACCCTAGGGCGTTGCTCCAACAGATTGAATGGTTAGCGCCTTAGAAGTCAACGCCCGAAGCGTAAAATGCAAAATAAATAGAACAGTTTTTCCATCGTATAAAACGAATAACTGCAACCAGTGTGAAAGTACTGGTCATTTCTACGTTCCGGGCAACCTAGGCTTCACTCTAGGGCGTTGCTCCACCATATCGAATAGCTAGGGACTTAGAATTCAATGCCCGAAGCGTAAAATGCAAAATAAATAGAACAGTTTTTCCATCGTATAAAACGAATAACTGCAACCAGTGTGAAAGTACTGGTCATTTCTACGTTCCGGGCAACCTAGGCTTCACCCTAGGGCGTTGTTCCACCAGATGGAATAGTTAGGGCCTAAGAAGTCAACGCCAGAAGCATAAGATACGATATAAATTCAACAGCTTTTCCATCGTATAAAACGAATAATGGTAACCAGTGTGAAAGTTATGGTCATTTATACGTTCCGGTCAACCTAGACTTCACTCTAGGACGTTGCTCCGCCAGATCGAGTAGTTAGGGCCTATTAAGTCGACGCCAGAAGCATAAAATACAATAAAGGTGCAACAGTTTTTCCATCGTATAACAGGAATAATTGCAACCAGTGTGAAGGTAATGGTATGTTCTACGTTCCGGGCAACCTAGGCGTCACTCTAGGGCGTTGCTCCACCACGTCTAATAGCTACGGCCTTAGAAGTCAACGCCAGGAGCATAAAATACAATATAAATACAACAGCTTTTCCATCGTATAAAATGAATAACTGCAAACTCTGAGCATGTAATGGTCATTTCTACGTTCCGGGCAACCTAGGCTTCACTCTAGGGCGTTGCTCCACCATATCGAATAGCTAGGGCCGTAGAAGTCAACGCCCGAAGCATAAAATACAAAATAAATAGAACAGTTTTTCCATCGTATAAAACGAATAATTGCTACCAGTGTGAAAGTTATGGTCATTGCTACGTTGCGCGCAACCTAGGCTTCACCCAAGGGCGTTGTTCCACCAGATGGAATAGTTAGGGCCTAAGAAGTCAACGCCAGAAGCATAAAACACTGTATAAATACAACAGTTTTTCCATCATATAAAACGAATAATTGCAACCAGGATTAAAGTTATGGTCATTTCTACTTTCCGCGCAACCTAGGCTTCACTCTAGGGCGTTGCTCCACCAGATCGTATAGTTAGGGCCTTAGAAGTCAACGCCAGAAGCATAAAATACAAAATAAATAAAACAGTTTTTCCGTCGTATAAAACGAATAATTGCTACCAGTGTGAACGTTATGGTCATTTCTACGTTCCGCGCAACCTAGGCTTCACTCTAGGGCGTTTCTCCACCAGATCGAATAGTTAGGTCCTTAGAAGTCAACGCCAGAAGCACAAAATACGATATAAATACAACTGCTTTTCCATCGTATAAAACGAAGAATTGCAACCAGTGTGGAAGTTATGGTCATTTCTACGTTCCGGGCAACCTTGGCTTCACTCTAGGGCGTTGCTCCACCAGATCGAATAATTAGGGCCTTAGAAATCAACTCCGGAAGCATAAAATACAATAAAGATGCAACAGTTTTTCCATCGTAAAACAGGAATAATTGCAACCAGTGTGAAGGTAATGGTCTTTTCTACGTTCCGGGCAACCTAGGCTTCACTCCAGGGCGGTGCACCACCAGATCAAATAGTTAGGGCCTAAGAAGTCAACGCCAGAAGCATAAAATACAATATAAATACAACAGTTTTTTCATCATATAAAACGAATAATTGCAACCAGTATGAAAGTTATGGTCATTTCTACTTTCCGGGCAACCTAGGATACACCCTAGGGCCTTGCTCCAACAGATAGAAGAGTTAGCGCCTTAGAAGTCAACGCCCGAAGCGTAAAATGCAAAATAAATGGAACAGTTTGTCCATCGTATAAAACGAATAACTGCAACCAGTGTGAAAGTACTGGTCATTTCTAAGTTCCGGGCAACCTAGGCTTCACCCTAGGGCGTTGTTCCACCAGATGGAATAGTTAGGGCCTAAGAAGTCAACGCCAGAAGTATAAAATACGATATAAATTCAACAGCTTTTCCATCGTATAAAACGAATAATGGTAACCAGTGTGAAAGTTATGGTCATTTATACGTTCCGGTCAACCTAGGCTTCACTCTAGGACGTTGCTCCGCCAGATCGAGTAGTTAGGGCCTTTGAAGTCAACGCCAGAAGCATAAAATACAATAAAGGTGCAACAGTGTTAACATCGTATAACAGGAATAATTGCAACCAGTGTGAAGGTAATGGTATGTTCTACGTTCCGGGCAACCTAGGCGTCACTCTAGGGCGTTGCTCCACCACGTCTAATAGCTACGGCCTTAGAAGTCAACGCCAGGAGCATAAAATACAATATAAATACAACAGCTTTTCCATCGTATAAAATGAATAACAGCAAACACTGTGCAAGTAATGGTCATTTCTACGTTCCGGGCAACCTAGGCTTCACTCTAGGGCGTTGCTCCACTAGATCGAATAGCTAGGGCCTTAGAAGTCAACGCCAGAGTCATAAAATACAATATAAATACAACAGCTTTTCCATCGTAAAAGACGAATAATTGCAACCAGTGTGAAAGATATGGACATTTCTACGTTCCGGGCAACCTAGGCTTCACTCTATGGCGTTCTTCCACCACATCGAATAACTACGGCCTCAGAAGTCAACGCCTGAAACATAAAATACAATATAAATATAACAGTTTTTCCATCGTATAAAACGAATAATAGCAACCGGTGTGAAAGTTATGGTCATTTCTACGTTCCGCGCAACCTTGGCTTCACTCTAGGGTGTTGCTCCACCAGATCAAACAGTTAGGGCCTTAGAAGCCAACGCCCGATGCATTAAATACAAAATAAATAGAACAGTTTTTCCATTGTATAAAACGAATAATTGCTACCAGTGTAAAAGTTATGGCCATTTCTACGTTGCGGGCAACCTGGGCTTCACCTTAGGCCGTTGTTCCACCAGATCGAATAGTTAGGGCCTAAGAAGTGAACGCCAGAAGCATAAAATACAATATAAATACAACAGTTTTTCCATCATATAAAACGAATAATTGCAACCAGTATGAAAGTTATGGTCATTTCTACTTTCCGGGCAACCTAGGATACACCCCAGGGCGTTGCTCCAACAGATTGAATAGTTAGCGCCTTAGAAGTCAACGCCCGAAGCGTAAAATGCAAAATAAATAGAACAGTTTTTCCATCGTATAAAACGAATAACTGCAACCAGTGTGAAAGTACTGGTCATTTCTACGTTCCGGGCAACCTAGGCTTCACCCTAGGGCGTTGCTCCACCACGTCTAATAGCTACGGCCTTAGAAGTCAACGCCAGGAGCATAAAATACAATATAAATACGACAGCTTTTCCATCGTATAAAATGAATAACTGCAAACACTGAGCAAGTAATGGTCATTTCTACGTTCCGGGCAACCTAGGCTACACTCTAGGGCGTTGCTCCACCATATCGAATAGCTAGGGACTTAGAATTCAATGCCAGAAGCATAAAATGCAATATAAATAGAACAACTTTTCCATCGTTTAAAACGAATAATAGCAACCAGTGTGAAAGTTATTTTCATTTCTACGTTCCGGGCAACCTAGGCTTCACTCTAGGGCGTTGCTCCACCAGATCGGATAGTTAGGGCCTTAGAAATCAACGCCAGAAGCATAAAATACAATAAAGATGCAACAGTTTTTCCATCGTATAAAATGAGTAGTTGCAAACATTGTGAAAGTAATGGTCATTTCTACGTTCCGGGCAACCTAGGCGTCACTCTAGGGCGTTGCTCCACCTGACCGAATAGTTAGGGCCTTAGAAGTCAACGCCAGAAGCATAAAATGCAATAAAGATGCAACAGTTTTTGCATCGTATAACAGGAATAACTGCAACCAGTGCGAATGTACTGGTCATTTCTACGTTCCGGATAACCTAGGTTTCATTCTAGGTCGTTATTCTACCAGATCGAATAGCTAGGGACTTAGAATTCAACGCCAGAAGGATAAAATACAATATAAGTACAACAGTTATTCCATCGTATAAAATGAGTAGTTGCAAACATTGTGAAAGTAATGGTCATTTCTACGTTCCGGGCAACCTAGGCGTCACTCTAGGGCGTTGCTCCAGCTGACCGAATAGTTAGGGCCTTAGAAGTCAACGCCAGAAGCATAAAATGCAATAAAGATGCAACAGTTTTTCCATCGTATAACAGGAATAACTGCAAACAGTGTGAAAGTACTGGTCATTTCTACGTTCCGGGTAACCTAGGTTTCACTCTAGGGCGATGCTCTACCAGATCGAATAGCTAGGGACTTAGAATTCAACGCCATAAGAATAAAATACAATATAAGTACAACAGTTTTTCCATCGTATAAAATGATTAACTGCAACCAGTGTGAAAGTAATGGTCATTTCTACATTCCGAGCAACCTAGGCTTCACTCTAGGGCGTTGCTCCACCAGATCGAATAGTTAGGGCCTTAGAAGTCAACGCCAGAAGCATAAAATACAATTAAGATGCAACAGTTTTTCCATCGTATAAAACGAATAATTGCTACCGGTGTGAAAGTTAAGGTCATTTCTCCATTCCGGGCAACCTAGGCTTCACTCTAGGGCGTTGCTCCACCAGATCGAATAGTTAGGGCCTTAGAAGTCAACGCCAGAAGCATAAAATACAAAATAAATAAAACAGTTTTTCCATCGTATAAAACGAATAATTGCTCCCAGTGTGAAAGTTATGGTCATTTCTACGTTCCGCGCAACCTAGGCTTCACCTTAGGCCGTTGTTCCACCAGATCGAATAGTTAGGGCCTAAGAAGTGAACGCCAGAAGCATAAAATACAATATAAATACAACAGTTTTTCCATCATATAAAACGAATAATTGCAACCAGTATGAAAGTTATGGTCATTTCTACTTTCCGGGCAACCTAGGATACACCCTAGGGCGTTGCTCCAACAGATTGAATGGTTAGCGCCTTAGAAGTCAACGCCCGAAGCGTAAAATGCAAAATAAATAGAACAGTTTTTCCATCGTATAAAACGAATAACTGCAACCAGTGTGAAAGTACTGGTCATTTCTACGTTCCGGGCAACCTAGGCTTCACCCTAGGGCGTTGTTCCACCAGATGGAATAGTTAGGGCCTAAGAAGTCAACGCCAGAAGCATAAGATACGATATAAATTCAACAGCTTTTCCATCGTATAAAACGAATAATGGTAACCAGTGTGAAAGTTATGGTCATTTATACGTTCCGGTCAACCTAGACTTCACTCTAGGACGTTGCTCCGCCAGATCGAGTAGTTAGGGCCTATGAAGTCAACGCCAGAAGCATAAAATACAATAAAGGTGCAACAGTTTTTCCATCGTATAACAGGAATAATTGCAACCAGTGTGAAGGTAATGGTATGTTCTACGTTCCGGGCAACCTAGGCGTCACTCTAGGGCGTTGCTCCACCACGTCTAATAGCTACGGCCTTAGAAGTCAACGCCAGGAGCATAAAATACAATATAAATACAACAGCTTTTCCATCGGATAAAATGAATAACTGCAAACACTGAGCAAGTAATGGTCATTTCTACGTTCCGGGCAACCTAGGCTTCACTCTAGGGCGTTGCTCCACCATATCGAATAGCTAGGGACTTAGAATTCAATGCCAGAAGCATAAAATGCAATATAAATAGAACAGCTTTTCCATCGTTTAAAACGAGTAATAGCAACCAGTGTGAAAGTTATTTTCATTTCTACGTTCCGGGCAACCTAGGCTTCACTCTAGGGCGTTGCACCACCAGATCAAACAGTTAGGACCTTAGAAGTCAACGCCAGAAGAATAAAATACGATATAAATACAACAGCTTTTCCATCGTATAAAACGAATAATTGCATCCAGTGTGAAAGTTATGGTCATTTCTACGTTCCGGGCAACCTAGGCTTCACTCTAGGGCGTTGCTCGTCCAGATAGAATAGCTAGGGCCGTAGAAGTCAACGCCCGAAGCATAAAATACAAAATAAATAGAACACTTTTTCCATCGTATAAAACGAATAATTGCTACCAGTGTGAAAGTTATGGTCATTGCTACGTTGCGCGCAACCTAGGCTTCACCCAAGGGCGCTGTTCCACCAGATGGAATAGTTAGGGCCTAAGAAGTCAACGCCAGAAGCATAAAACACTATATAAATACAACAGTTTTTCCATCATATAAAACGAATAATTGCAACCAGGATTAAAGTTATGGTCATTTCTACTTTCCGGGCAACCTAGGCTTCACTCTAGGGCGTTGCTCCAACAGATTGAATGGTTAGCGCCTTAGAAGTCAACGCCCGAAGCGTAAAATGCAAAATAAATAGGACAGTTTTTCCATCGTATAAAACGAATAACTGCAACCAGTGTGAAAGTACTGGTCATTTCTACGTTCCGGGCAACCTAGGCTTCACCCTAGGGCGTTGTTCCACCAGATGGAATAGTTAGGGCCTAAGAAGTCAACGCCAGAAGCATAAGATACGATATAAATTCAACAGCTTTTCCATCGTATAAAACGAATAATGGTAACCAGTGTGAAAGTTATGGTCATTTATACGTTCCGGTCAACCTAGACTTCACTCTAGGACGTTGCTCCGCCAGATCGAGTAGTTAGGGCCTATGAAGTCAACGCCAGAAGCATAAAATACAATAAAGGTGCAACAGTTTTTCCATCGTATAACAGGAATAATTGCAACCAGTGTGAAGGTAATGGTATGTTCTACGTTCCGGGCAACCTAGGCGTCACTCTAGGGCGTTGCTCCACCACGTCTAATAGCTACGGCCTTAGAAGTCAACGCCAGGAGCATTAAATACAATATAAATACAACAGCTTTTCCATCGTATAAAATGAATAACTGCAAACACTGAGCAAGTAATGGTCATTTCTACGTTCCGGGCAACCTAGGCTTCACTCTAGGGCGTTGCTCCACCATATCGAATAGCTAGGGACTTAGAATTCAATGCCAGAAGCATAAAATGCAATATAAATAGAACAGCTTTTCCATCGTTTAAAACGAGTAATAGCAACCAGTGTGAAAGTTATTTTCATTTCTACGTTCCGGGCAACCTAGGCTTCACTCTAGGGCGTTGCACCACCAGATCAAACAGTTAGGACCTTAGAAGTCAACGCCAGAAGAATAAAATACGATATAAATACAACAGCTTTTCCATCGTATAAAACGAATAATTGCATCCAGTGTGAAAGTTATGGTCATTTCTACGTTCCGGGCAACCTAGGCTTCACTCTAGGGCGTTGCTCGTCCAGATAGAATAGCTAGGGCCGTAGAAGTCAACGCCCGAAGCATAAAATACAAAATAAATAGAACACTTTTTCCATCGTATAAAACGAATAATTGCTACCAGTGTGAAAGTTATGGTCATTGCTACGTTGCGCGCAACCTAGGCTTCACCCAAGGGCGTTGTTCCACCAGATGGAATAGATAGGGCCTAAGAAGTCAACGCCAGAAGCATAAAACACTATATAAATACAACAGTTTTTCCATCATATAAAACGAATAATTGCAACCAGGATTAAAGTTATGGTCATTTCTACTTTCCGGGCAACCTAGGCTTCACTCTAGGGCGTTGCTCCACCAGATCGTATAGTTAGGGCCTTAGAAGTCAACGCCAGAAGCATAAAATACAAAATAAATAAAACAGTTTTTCCGTCGTATAAAACGAATAATTGCTACCAGTGTGAACGTTATGGTCATTTCTACGTTCCGCGCAACCTAGGCTTCACTCTAGGGTGTTTCTCCACCAGATCGAATAGTTAGGTCCTTAGAAGTCAACGCCAGAAGCACAAAATACGATATAAATACAACTGCTTTTCCATCGTATAAAACGAAGAATTGCAACCAGTGTGGAAGTTATGGTCATTTCTACGTTCCGGGCAACCTAGGCTTCACTCTAGGGCGTTGCTCCACCAGATAGTATAGTTGGGGCCTTAGAAGTCAACGCCCGAAGCATAAAATACGAAATAAATAGAACAGTTTTTCCATCGTGTAAAACGAATAATTGCTACCAGTGTGAAAGTTATGGTCATTGCTACGTTCCGCGCAACCTAGGCTTCACCCAAGGGCGTTTTTCCACCAGATGGAATAGTTAGGGCCTAAGAAGTCAACGTCAGAAGCATAAAATACGATATAAATACAACAGCTTTTCCATCGTATAAGACGAATAATTGCTACCAGTGTGAATGTAATGGTCATTTCTACGTTCCGGGCAACCTTGGCTTCACTCTAGGGCGTTGCTCCACCAGATCGAATAATTAGGGCCTTAGAAATCAACGCCGGAAGCATAAAATACAATAAAGATGCAACAGTTTTTCCATCGTAAAACAGGAATAATTGCAACCAGTGTGAAGGTAATGGTCTTTTCTACGTTCCGGGCAACCTAGGCTTCACTCCAGGGCGGTGCACCACCAGATCAAATAGTTAGGGCCTAAGAAGTCAACGCCAGAAGCATAAAATACAATATAAATACAACAGTTTTTCCATCATATAAAACGAATAATTGCAACGAGTATGAAAGTTATGGTCATTTCTACTTTCCGGGCAACCTAGGATACACCCTAGGGCCTTGCTCCAACAGATAGAAGAGTTAGCGCCTTAGAAGTCAACGCCCGAAGCGTAAAATGCAAAATAAATAGAACAGTTTGTCCATCGTATAAAACGAATAACTGCAACCAGTGTGAAAGTACTGGTCATTTCTAAGTTCCGGGCAACCTAGGCTTCACCCTAAGGCGTTGTTCCACCAGATGGAATAGTTAGGGCCTAAGAAATCAACGCCAGAAGTATAAAATACGATATAAATTCAACAGCTTTTCCATCGTATAAAACGAATAATGGTAACCAGTGTGAAAGTTATGGTCATTTATACGTTCCGGTCAACCTAGGCTTCACTCTAGGACGTTGCTCCGCCAGATCGAGTGGTTAGGGCCTATGAAGTCAACGCCAGAAGCATAAAATACAATAAAGGTGCAACAGTGTTAACATCGTATAACAGGAATAATTGCAACCAGTGTGAAGGTAATGGTATGTTCTACGTTCCGGGCAACCTAGGCGTCACTCTAGGGCGTTGCTCCACCACGTCTAATAGCTACGGCCTTAGAAGTCAACGCCAGGAGCATAAAATACAATATAAATACAACAGCTTTTCCATCGTATAAAATGAATAACAGCAAACACTGTGCAAGTAATGGTCATTTCTACGTTCCGGGCAACCTAGGCTTCACTCTAGGGCGTTGCTCCACTAGATCGAATAGCTAGGGCCTTAGAACTCAACGCCAGAGTCATAAAATACAATATAAATACAACAGCTTTTCCATCGTAAAAGACGAATAATTGCATCCAGTGTGAAAGATATGGACATTTCTACGTTCCGGGCAACCTAGGCTTCACTCTATGGCGTTCTTCCACCACATCGAATAGCTACGGCCTCAGAAGTCAACGCCTGAAACATAAAATACAATATAAATATAACAGTTTTTCCATCGTATAAAACGAATAATAGGAACCGGTGTGAAAGTTATGGTCATTTCTACGTTCCGCGCAACCTAGGCTTCACTCTAGGGTGTTGCTCCACCAGATCAAACAGTTAGGGCCTTAGAAGCCAACGCCCGAAGCTTTAAATACAAAATAAATAGAACAGTTTTTCCATTGTATAAAACGAATAATTGCTACCAGTGTAAAAGTTATGGCCATTTCTACGTTGCGGACAACCTAGGCTTCACCTTAGGCCGTTGTTCCACCAGATCGAATAGTTAGGGCCTAAGAAGTGAACGCCAGAAGCATAAAATACAATATAAATACAACAGTTTTTCCATCATATAAAACGAATAATTGCAACCAGTATGAAAGTTATGGTCATTTCTGCTTTCCGGGCAACCTAGGATACACCCTAGGGCGTTGCTCCAACAGATTGAATAGTTAGCGCCTTAGAAGTCAACGCCCGAAGCGTAAAATGCAAAATAAATAGAACAGTTTTTCCATCGTATAAAACGAATAACTGCAACCAGTGTGAAAGTACTGGTCATTTCTACGTTCCGGGCAACCTAGGCTTCACCCTAGGGCGTTGTTCCACCAGATGGAATAGTTAGGGCCTAAGAAGTCAACGCCAGAGGCATAAAATACGATATAAATTCAACAGCTTTTCCATCGTATAAAACGAATAATGGTAACCAGTGTGAAAGTTATGGTCATTTATACGTTCCGGTCAACCTAGGCTTCACTCTAGGACGTTGCTCCGCCAGATCGAGTTGTTAGGGCCTATGAAGTCAACGCCAGAAGCATAAAATACAATAAAGGTGCTACAGTTTTTCCATCGTATAACAGGAATAATTGCAACCAGTGTGAAGGTAATGGTATGTTCTACGTTCCGGGCAACCTAGGCGTCACTCTAGGGCGCTGCTCCACCACGTCTAATAGCTACGGCCTTAGAAGTCAACGCCAGGAGCATAAAATACAATATAAATACAACAGCTTTTCCATCGTATAAAATGAATAACTGCAAACACTGAGCAAGTAATGGTCATTTCTACGTTCCGGGCAACCTAGGCTTCACTCTAGGGCGTTGCTCCACCATATCGAATAGCTAGGGACTTAGAATTCAATGCCAGAAGCATAAAATGCAATATAAATAGAACAGCTTTTCCATCGTTTAAAACGAATAATAGCAACCACTGTGTAAGTTATTTTCATTTCTACGTTCCGGGCAACCTAGGCTTCACTCTAGGGCGTTGCACCACCAGATCAAACAGTTAGGGCCTTAGAAGTCAACGCCAGAAGAATAAAATACGATATAAGTACAACAGTTTTTCCATCGTATAAAATGAATGATTGCGAACATTGTGAAAGTAATGGTCATTTCTACGTGCCTGGCAACCTACGCGTCACTCTAGGGCGTTGCTGCTCCACATCTGATAGCTACGGCCTTAGAAGTTAACCCCGGAAGCATAAAATACAATATAAATACAACAGCTTCGCCATCGTATAAAATGAATAATTGCAAACAGTCTGAAGGTAATGGTCATTTCTACTTTCCGGGCAACCTAGGCTTCACCCTAGGGCGTTGCTCCAACAGATTGAATAGTTAGGACCTTAGAAGTCAACGCCAGAAGCATAAAATACGAAATAAATAAAACAGTTTTTCCATCGTATAAAACGAAGAATTGCAACCAGTGTGGAAGTTATGGTCATTTCTACGTTCCGGGCAACCTAGGCTTCACTCTAGGGCGTTGCTCCACCAGATAGAATAGTTGGGGCCTTAGAAGTCAACGCCCGAAGCATAAAATACAAAATAAATAGAACAGTTTTTCCATCGTGTAAAACGAATAATTGCTACCAGTGTGAAAGTTATGGTCATTGCTACGTTCCGCGCAACCTAGGCTTCACCCAAGGGCGTTGTTCCACCAGATGGAATAGTTAGGGCCTAAGAAGTCAACGTCAGAAGCATAAAATACGATATAAATACAACAGCTTTTCCATCGTATAAGACGAATAATTGCAACCAGTGTGAATGTAATGGTCATTTCTACGTTCCGGGCAACCTTGGCTTCACTCTAGGGCGTTGCTCCACCAGATCGAATAATTAGGGCCTTAGAATTCAACGCCGGAAGCATAAAATACAATAAAGATGCAACAGTTTTTCCATCGTAAAACAGGAATAATTGCAACCAGTGTGAAGGTAATGGTCTTTTCTACGTTCCGGGCAACCTTGTCTTCACTCCAGGGCGGTGCACCACCAGATAAATAGTTAGGGCCTAAGAAGTCAACGCCAGAAGCATAAAATACAATATAAATACAACAGTTTTTCCATCATATAAAACGAATAATTGCAACCAGTATGAAAGTTATGGTCATTTCTACTTTCCGGGCAACCTAGGATACACCCTAGGGCGTTGCCCCAACAGATAGAATAGTTAGCGCCTTAGAAGTCAACGCCCGAAGCGTAAAATGCAAAATAAATACAACAGTTTTTCCATCATATAAAACGAATAATTGCAACCAGTATGAAAGTTATGGTCATTTCTACTTTCCGGGCAACCTAGGATACACCCTAGGGCGTTGCTCCAACAGATACAATAGCTAGCGCCTTAGAAGTCAACGCCCGAAGCGTAAAATGCAAAATAAATAGAACAGCTTTTCCATCGTATAAGACGAATAATTGCAACCAGTGTGAATGTAATGGTCATTTCTACGTTCCGAGCAACCTAGGCTTCACTCTAAGGCGTTGCTCCACTAGATCGAATAGTTAGGGCCTTAGAAGTCAGCGCCAGAAGCATAAAATACAATAAAGATGCAACAGTTTTTCCATCGTATAACAGGAATAATTGCAAACAGTGTGAAGGTAATGGTATGTTCTACGTTCCGGGCAACCTAGGCTTCACCCTAGGCCGTTGTTCCACCAGATGGAATAGTTAGGGCCTAAGAAGTCAACGCCAGAAGCATAAAATACGATATAAATACAACAGCTTTTACATCGTATAAAACGAATAATTGCAAGCAGTGTGCAAGTTATGGTCATTTCTACGTTCCGGGCAACCTAGGCTTCACTCTAGGGCGTTGTTCCACCAGATCGAATAGTTAGGGCCTAAGAAGTCAACGCCAGAAGAATAAAATCAATATAAGTACAACAGTTTTTCCATCGTATAAAATGAATAATTGCATACATTGTGAAAGTAATGGTAATTTCTACGTTCCGCGCAACCTAGGCTTCACCCAAGGGCGTTGTTCCACCAGATGGAATAGTTAGGGCCTAAGAAGTCAACGTCAGAAGCATAAAATACGATATAAATACAACAGCTTTTCCATCGTATAAGACGAATAATTGCAACCAGTGTGAATGTAATGGTCATTTCTACGTTCCGGGCAACCTTGGCTTCACTCTAGGGCGTTGCTCCACCAGATCGAATAATTAGGGCCTTAGAAATCAACGCCGGAAGCATAAAATACAATATAAATACAACAGTTCTTCCATCATATAAAACGAATAATTGCAACCAGTATGAAAGTTATGGTCATTTCTACGTTCCGGGCAACCTAGGCTTCACTCTAAGGCGTTGCTCGACCAGATCGAATACCTAGGGCCTTAGAAGTCAACGCCCGAAGCATAAAATACAAAATAAATAAAACAGTTTTTCCATCGTATAAAACGAATAATTGCTACCAGTGTGAAAGTTGTGGTCATTTCTACGTTCGGCGCAACCTAGGCTTCACCTTAGGCCGATGTTCCACCAGATGGAATAGTTAGGGCCTAAGAAGTCAACGCCAGAAGCATAAGATACGATATAAATTCAACAGCTTTTCCATCGTATAAAACGAATAATGGTAACCAGTGTGAAAGTTATGGTCATTTATACGTTCCGGTCAACCTAGGCTTCACTCTAGGACGTTGCTCCGCCAGATCGAGTAGTTAGGGCCTATGAAGTCAACGCCAGAAGCATAAAATACAATAAAGGTGCAACAGTTTTTCCATCGTATAACAGGAATAATTGCAACCAGTGTGAAGGTAATGGTATGTTCTACGTTCCGGGCAACCTAGGCGTCACTCTAGGGCGTTGCTCCACCACGTCTAATAGCTACGGCCTTAGAAGTCAACGCCAGGAGCATAAAATACAATATAAATACAACAGCTTTTCCATCGTATAAAATGAATAACTGCAAACACTGAGCAAGTAATGGTCATTTCTACGTTCCGGGCAACCTAGGCTTCACTCTAGGGCGTTGCTCCACCATATCGAATAGCTAGGGACTTAGAATTCAATGCCAGAAGCATAAAATGCAATATAAATAGAACAACTTTTCCATCGTTTAAAACGAATAATAGCAACCAGTGTGAAAGTTATTTTCATTTCTACGTTCCGGGCAACCTAGGCTTCACTCTAGGGCGTTGCACCACCAGATCAAACAGTTAGGGCCTTAGAAGTCAACGCCAGAAGAATAAAATACGATATAAATACAACAGCTTTTCCATCGTATAAAACGAATAATTGCATCCAGTGTGAAAGTTATGGTCATTTCTACGTTCCGGGCAACCTAGGCTTCACTCTAGGGCGTTGCTCGACCAGATAGAATAGCTAGGGCCGTAGAAGTCAACGCCCGAAGCATAAAATACAAAATAAATAGAACAGTTTTTCCATCGTATAAAACGAATAATTGCTACCAGTGTGAAAGTTATGGTCATTGCTACGTTGCGCGCAACCTAGGCTTCACCCAAGGGCGTTGTTCCACCAGATGGAATAGTTAGGGCCTAAGAAGTCAACGCCAGAAGCATAAAACACTATATAAATACAACAGTTTTTCCATCATATAAAACGAATAATTGCAACCAGGATGAAAGTTATGGTCATTTCTACTTTCCGGGCAACCTAGCCTTCACTCTAGGGCGTTGCTCCACCAGATCGTATAGTTAGGGCCTTAGAAGTCAACGCCAGAAGCATAAAATACAAAATAAATAAAACAGTTTTTCCGTCGTATAAAACGAATAATTGCTACCAGTGTGAACGTTATGGTCATTTCTACGTTCCGCGCAACCTAGGCTTCACTCTAGGGCGTTTCTCCACCAGATCGAATAGTTAGGTCCTTAGAAGTCAACGCCAGAAGCACAAAATACGATATAAATACAACTGCTTTTCCATCGTATAAAACGAAGAATTGCAACCAGTGTGGAAGTTATGGTCATTTCTACGTTCCGGGCAACCTAGGCTTCACTCTAGGGCGTTGCTCCACCAGATAGAATAGTTGGGGCCTTAGAAGTCAATGCCCGAAGCATAAAATACAAAATAAATAGAACAGTTTTTCCATCGTGTAAAACGAATAATTGCTACCAGTGTGAAAGTTATGGTCATTGCTACGTTCCGCGCAACCTAGGCTTCACTCTAAGGCGTTGCTCCACTAGATCGAATAGTTAGGGCCTTAGAAGTCAGCGCCAGAAGCATAAAATACAATAAAGATGCAACAGTTTTTCCATCGTATAACAGGAATAATTGCAAACAGTGTGAAGGTAATGGTATGTTCTACGTTCCGGGCAACCTAGGCTTCACCCTAGGCCGTTGTTCCACCAGATGGAATAGTTAGGGCCTAAGAAGTCAACGCCAGAAGCATAAAATACGATATAAATACAACAGCTTTTACATCGTATAAAACGAATAATTGCAAGCAGTGTGCAAGTTATGGTCATTTCTACGTTCCGGGCAACCTAGGCTTCACTCTAGGGCGTTGTTCCACCAGATCGAATAGTTAGGGCCTAAGAAGTCAACGCCAGAAGAATAAAATCAATATAAGTACAACAGTTTTTCCATCGTATAAAATGAATAATTGCATACATTGTGAAAGTAATGGTAATTTCTACGTTCCGCGCAACCTAGGCTTCACCCAAGGGCGTTGTTCCACCAGATGGAATAGTTAGGGCCTAAGAAGTCAACGTCAGAAGCATAAAATACGATATAAATACAACAGCTTTTCCATCGTATAAGACGAATAATTGCAACCAGTGTGAATGTAATGGTCATTTCTACGTTCCGGGCAACCTTGGCTTCACTCTAGGGCGTTGCTCCACCAGATCGAATAATTAGGGCCTTAGAAATCAACGCCGGAAGCATAAAATACAATATAAATACAACAGTTCTTCCATCATATAAAACGAATAATTGCAACCAGTATGAAAGTTATGGTCATTTCTACGTTCCGGGCAACCTAGGCTTCACTCTAAGGCGTTGCTCGACCAGATCGAATACCTAGGGCCTTAGAAGTCAACGCCCGAAGCATAAAATACAAAATAAATAAAACAGTTTTTCCATCGTATAAAACGAATAATTGCTACCAGTGTGAAAGTTGTGGTCATTTCTACGTTCGGCGCAACCTAGGCTTCACCTTAGGCCGATGTTCCACCAGATGGAATAGTTAGGGCCTAAGAAGTCAACGCCAGAAGCATAAGATACGATATAAATTCAACAGCTTTTCCATCGTATAAAACGAATAATGGTAACCAGTGTGAAAGTTATGGTCATTTATACGTTCCGGTCAACCTAGGCTTCACTCTAGGACGTTGCTCCGCCAGATCGAGTAGTTAGGGCCTATGAAGTCAACGCCAGAAGCATAAAATACAATAAAGGTGCAACAGTTTTTCCATCGTATAACAGGAATAATTGCAACCAGTGTGAAGGTAATGGTATGTTCTACGTTCCGGGCAACCTAGGCGTCACTCTAGGGCGTTGCTCCACCACGTCTAATAGCTACGGCCTTAGAAGTCAACGCCAGGAGCATAAAATACAATATAAATACAACAGCTTTTCCATCGTATAAAATGAATAACTGCAAACACTGAGCAAGTAATGGTCATTTCTACGTTCCGGGCAACCTAGGCTTCACTCTAGGGCGTTGCTCCACCATATCGAATAGCTAGGGACTTAGAATTCAATGCCAGAAGCATAAAATGCAATATAAATAGAACAACTTTTCCATCGTTTAAAACGAATAATAGCAACCAGTGTGAAAGTTATTTTCATTTCTACGTTCCGGGCAACCTAGGCTTCACTCTAGGGCGTTGCACCACCAGATCAAACAGTTAGGGCCTTAGAAGTCAACGCCAGAAGAATAAAATACGATATAAATACAACAGCTTTTCCATCGTATAAAACGAATAATTGCATCCAGTGTGAAAGTTATGGTCATTTCTACGTTCCGGGCAACCTAGGCTTCACTCTAGGGCGTTGCTCGACCAGATAGAATAGCTAGGGCCGTAGAAGTCAACGCCCGAAGCATAAAATACAAAATAAATAGAACAGTTTTTCCATCGTATAAAACGAATAATTGCTACCAGTGTGAAAGTTATGGTCATTGCTACGTTGCGCGCAACCTAGGCTTCACCCAAGGGCGTTGTTCCACCAGATGGAATAGTTAGGGCCTAAGAAGTCAACGCCAGAAGCATAAAACACTATATAAATACAACAGTTTTTCCATCATATAAAACGAATAATTGCAACCAGGATGAAAGTTATGGTCATTTCTACTTTCCGGGCAACCTAGCCTTCACTCTAGGGCGTTGCTCCACCAGATCGTATAGTTAGGGCCTTAGAAGTCAACGCCAGAAGCATAAAATACAAAATAAATAAAACAGTTTTTCCGTCGTATAAAACGAATAATTGCTACCAGTGTGAACGTTATGGTCATTTCTACGTTCCGCGCAACCTAGGCTTCACTCTAGGGCGTTTCTCCACCAGATCGAATAGTTAGGTCCTTAGAAGTCAACGCCAGAAGCACAAAATACGATATAAATACAACTGCTTTTCCATCGTATAAAACGAAGAATTGCAACCAGTGTGGAAGTTATGGTCATTTCTACGTTCCGGGCAACCTAGGCTTCACTCTAGGGCGTTGCTCCACCAGATAGAATAGTTGGGGCCTTAGAAGTCAATGCCCGAAGCATAAAATACAAAATAAATAGAACAGTTTTTCCATCGTGTAAAACGAATAATTGCTACCAGTGTGAAAGTTATGGTCATTGCTACGTTCCGCGCAACCTAGGCTTCACCCAAGGGCGTTGTTCCACCAGATGGAATAGTTAGGGCCTAAGAAGTCAACGTCAGAAGCATAAAATACGATATAAATACAACAGCTTTTCCATCGTATAAGACGAATAATTGCAACCAGTGTGAATGTAATGGTCATTTCTACGTTCCGGGCAACCTTGGCTTCACTCTAGGGCGTTGCTCCACCAGATCGAATAATTAGGGCCTTAGAAATCAACGCCGGAAGCATAAAATACAATAAAGATGCAACAGTTTTTCCATCGTAAAACAGGAGTAATTGCAACCAGTGTGAAGGTAATGGTCTTTTCTACGTTCCGGGCAACCTAGGCTTCACTCCAGGGCGGTGCACCACCAGATCAAATAGTTAGGGCCTAAGAAGTCAACGCCAGAAGCATAAAATACAATATAAATACAACAGTTTTTCCATCATATAAAACGAATAATTGCAACCAGTATGAAAGTTATGGTCTTTTCTACTTTCCGGGCAACCTAGGATACACCCTAGGGCGTTGCTCCAACAGATAGAATAGTTAGCGCCTTAGAAGTCAACGCCCGAAGCGTAAAATGCAAAATAAATAGAACAGTTTTTCCATCGTATAAAACGAATAACTGCAACCCGTGTGAAAGTACTGGTCATTTCTACGTTCCGGGCAACCTAGCCTTCACTCTAGGGCGTTGCTCCACCAGATCGTATAGTTAGGGCCTTAGAAGTCAACGCCAGAAGCATAAAATACAAAATAAATAAAACAGTTTTTCCGACGTATAAAACGAATAATTGCTACCAGTGTGAACGTTATGGTCATTTCTACGTTCCGCGCAACCTAGGCTTCACTCTAGGGCGTTTCTCCACCAGATCGAATAGTTAGGTCCTTAGAAGTCAACGCCAGAAGCACAAAATACGATATAAATACAACTGCTTTTCCATCGTATAAAACGAAGAATTGCAACCAGTGTGGAAGTTATGGTCATTTCTACGTTCCGGGCAACCTAGGCTTCACTCTAGGGCGTTGCTCCACCAGATAGAATAGTTGGGGCCTTAGAAGTCAATGCCCGAAGCATAAAATACAAAATAAATAGAACAGTTTTTCCATCGTGTAAAACGAATAATTGCTACCAGTGTGAAAGTTATGGTCATTGCTACGTTCCGCGCAACCTAGGCTTCACCCAAGGGCGTTGTTCCACCAGATGGAATAGTTAGGGCCTAAGAAGTCAACGTCAGAAGCATAAAATACGATATAAATACAACAGCTTTTCCATCGTATAAGACGAATAATTGCAACCAGTGTGAATGTAATGGTCATTTCTACGTTCCGGGCAACCTTGGCTTCACTCTAGGGCGTTGCTCCGCCAGATCGAGTAGTTAGGGCCTATGAAGTCAACGCCAGAAGCATAAAATACAATAAAGGTGCAACAGTGTTAACATCGTATAACAGGAATAATTGCAACCAGTGTGAAGGTAATGGTATGTTCTACGTTCCGGGCAACCTAGGCGTCACTCTAGGGCGTTGCTCCACCACGTCTAATAGCTACGGCCTTAGAAGTCAACGCCAGGAGCATAAAATACAATATAAATACAACAGCTTTTCCATCGTATAAAATGAATAACAGCAAACACTGTGCAAGTAATGGTCATTTCTACGTTCCGTGCAACCTAGGCTTCACTCTAGGGCGTTTATCCACCAGATGGAATAGTTACGGCCTAAGAAGTCATCGCCAGAAGCATAAGATACGATATAAATTCAACAGCTTTTCCATCGTATAAAACGAATAATGGTAACCAGTGTGAAAGTTATGGTCATTTATACGTTCCGGTCAACCTAGGCTTCACTCTAGGACGTTGCTCCGCCAGATCGAGTAGTTAGGGCCTATGAAGTCAACGCCAGAAGCATAAAATACAATAAAGGTGCAACAGTTTTTCCATCGTATAACAGGAATAATTGCAACCAGTGTGAAGGTAATGGTTTGTTCTACGTTCCGGGCAACCTAGGCGTCACTCTAGGGCGTTGCTCCACCACGTTAATAGCTACGGCCTTAGAAGTCAACGCCAGGAGCATAAAATACAATATAAATACAACAGCTTTTCCATCGTATAAAATGAATAACTGCAAACACTGAGCAAGTAATGGTCATTTCTACGTTCCGGGCAACCTAGGCTTCACTCTAGGGCGTTGCTCCACCATATCGAATAGCTAGGGACTTAGAATTCAATGCCAGAAGCATAAAATGCATTATAAATAGAACAGCTTTTCCATCGTTTAAAACGAATAATAGCAACCAGTGTGAAAGTTATTTTCATTTCTACGTTCCGGGCAACCTAGGCTTCACTCTAGGGCGTTGCACCACCAGATCAAACAGTTAGGGCCTTAGAAGTCAACGCCAGAAGAATAAAATACGATATAAGTACAACAGTTTTTCCATAGTATAAAATGAATGATTGCGAACATTGTGAAAGTAATGGTCATTTCTACGTGCCTGGCAACCTACGCGTCACTCTAGGGCGTTGCTGCTCCACATCTGATAGCTACGGCCTTAGAAGTTAACGCCGGAAGCATAAAATACAATATAAATACAACAGCTTCGCCATCGTATAAAATGAATAATTGCAAACAGTGTGAAGGTAATGGTCATTTCTACGTTCCGAGCAATGTAGGCTTCACTCTAGGGCGTTGCTCCACCAGATCGAATAGTTAGGGCCTTAGAAGTCAGCGCCAGAAGCATAAAATACAATAAAGATGCAACAGTTTTTCCATCGTATAACAGGAATAATTGCAAACAGTGTGAAGGTAATGGTATGTTCTACGTTCCGGGCAACCTAGGCTTCACCCTAGGCCGTTGTTCCACCAGATGGAATAGTTAGGGCCTAAGAAGTCAACGCCAGAAGCATAAAATACGATATAAATACAACAGCTTTTACATCGTATAAAACGAATAATTGCAACCAGTGTGGAAGTTATGGTCATTTCTACGTTCCGGGCAACCTAGGCTTCACTCTAGGGCGTTGTTCCACCAGATCGAATAGTTAGGGCCTAAGAAGACAACGCCAGAAGACTAAAATCAATATAAGTACAACAGTTTTTCCATCGTATAAAATGAATAATTGCATACATTGTGAAAGTAAAGGTCATTTCTACGTTCCGGGCAACCTAGATGTCACTCTAGGGCGTTGCTACACCACATCTAATAGCTACGGCCTTAGAAGTCAACGCCAGAAGAATAAAATACAATAAAGATGAAACAGCTTTTCCATCGTATAAAACAAACAATTGCAACCAGTGTGAAAGTTATGGTCATTTTTACTCTCCGGGCAACCTAGGCTTCACCCTAGGGCGTTGCTCGACCAGATAGAATAGCTAGGGCCGTAGAAGTCAACGCCCGAAGCATAAAATACAAAATAAATAGAACAGTTTTTCCATCGTATAAAACGAATAATTGCTACCAGTGTGAAAGTTATGGTCATTGCTACGTTGCGCGGAACCTAGGCTTCACCTTAGGCCGTTCTTCCACCAGATCGAATAGTTAGGGCCTAAGAAGTGAACGCCAGAAGCATAAAATACAATATAAATACAACAGTTTTTCCATCATATAAAACGAATAATTGCAACCAGTATGAAAGTTATGGTCATTTCTACTTTCCGGGCAACCTAGGATACACCCTAGGGCGTTGCTCCAACAGATTGAATAGTTAGCGCCTTAGAAGTCAACGCCCGAAGCGTAAAATGCAAAATAAATAGAACAGTTTTTCCATCGTATAAAACGAATAACTGCAACCAGTGTGAAAGTACTGGTCATTTCTACGTTCCGGGCAACCTAGGCTTCACCCTAGGGCGTTGTTCCACCAGATGGAATAGTTAGGGCCTAAGAAGTCAACGCCAGAAGCATAAAATACAATAAAGGTGCAACAGTTTTTCCATCGTATAACAGGAATAATTGCAACCAGTGTGAAGGTAATGGTATGTTCTACGTTCCGGGCAATCTAGGCTTCACTCTAGGGCGTTGCTCCACCACGTTAATAGCTACGGCCTTAGAAGTCAACGCCAGGAGCATAAAATACAATATAAATACAACAGCTTTTCCATCGTATAAAATGAATAACTGCAAACACTGAGCAAGTAATGGTCATTTCTACGTTCCGGGCAACCTAGGCTTCACTCTAGGGCGTTGCTCCACCATATCGAATAGCTCGGGACTTAGAATTCAATGCCAGAAGCATAAAATGCAATATAAATAGAACAGCTTTTCCATCGTTTAAAACGAATAATAGCAACCAGTGTGAAAGTTATTTTCATTTCTACGTTCCGGGCAACCTAGGCTTCACTCTAGGGCGTTGCACCACCAGATCAAACAGTTAGGGCCTTAGAAGTCAACGCCAGAAGAATAAAATACGATATAAGTACAACAGTTTTTCCATAGTATAAAATGAATGATTGCGAACATTGTGAAAGTAATGGTCATTTCTACGTGCCTGGCAACCTACGCGTCACTCTAGGGCGTTGCTGCTCCACATCTGATAGCTACGGCCTTAGAAGTTAACGCCGGAAGCATAAAATACAATATAAATACAACAGCTTCGCCATCGTATAAAATGAATAATTGCAAACAGTGTGAAGGTAATGGTCATTTCTACGTTCCGAGCAATGTAGGCTTCACTCTAGGCCGTTGTTCCACCAGATGGAATAGTTAGGGCCTAAGAAGTCAACGCCAGAAGCATAAAATACGATATAAATACAACAGCTTTTACATCGTATAAAACGAATAATTGCAACCAGTGTGGAAGTTATGGGCATTTCTACGTTCCGGGCAACCTAGGCTTCACTCTAGGGCGTTGTTCCACCAGATCGAATAGTTAGGGCCTAAGAAGTCAACGCCAGAAGAATAAAATCAATATAAGTACAACAGTTTTTCCATCGTATAAAATGAATAATTGCATACATTGTGAAAGTAAAGGTCATTTCTACGTTCCGGGCAACCTAGATGTCACTCTAGGGCGTTGCTACACCACATCTAATAGCTACGGCCTTAGAAGTCAACGCCAGAAGAATAAAATACAATAAAGATGAAACAGCTTTTCCATCGTATAAAACAAACAATTGCAACCAGTGTGAAAGTTATGGTCATTTTTACTTTCCGGGCAACCTAGGCTTCACCCTAGGGCGTTGCTCGACCAGATAGAATAGCTAGGGCCTTAGAAGTCAACGCCCGAAGCATAAAATACAAAATAAATAGAACAGTTTTTCCATCGTATAAAACGAATAATTGCTACCAGTGTGAAAGTTATGGTCATTGCTACGTTGCGCGGAACCTAGGCTTCACCCTAGGGCGTTGCTCCAACAGATTGAATAGTTAGGACCTTAGAAGTCAACGCCAGAAGCGTAAAATACGAAATAAATAAAACAGTTTTTCCATCGTATAAAACGAGTAATTGCTACCAGTGTGAAAGTTATAGTCATTTCTACGTTCCGGGCAACCTAGGCTTCACTCTAAGGCGTTGCTCGACCAGATCGAATACCTAGGGCCTTAGAAGTCAACGCCCGAAGCATAAAATACAAAATAAATAGAACAGTCTTTCCATCGTATAAAACGAATAATTGCTACCAGTGTGAAAGTTATGGTCATTGCTACGTTCCGCGCAACCTAGGCTTCACACAAGGGCGTTGTTCCACCAGATGGAATAGTTAGGGCCTAAGAAGTCAACGCCAGAGGCATAAAATACGATATAAATACTACAGCTTTTCCATCGTATAAAACGAATAATTGCAACCAGTGTGAATGTAATGGTCATTTCTACGTTGCGGGCAACCTAGGCTTCACTCTAGGGCGTTGCTCCACCAGATCGGATAGTTAGGGCCTTAGAAATCAACGCCAGAAGCATAAAATACAATAAAGATGCAACAGTTTTTCCATCGTATAAAATGAGTAGTTGCAAACATTGTGAAAGTAATGGTCATTTCTACGTTCCGGGCAACCTAGGCGTCACTCTAGGGCGTTGCTCCACCTGACCGAATAGTTAGGGCCTTAGAAGTCAACGCCAGAAGCATAAAATGCAATAAAGATGCAACAGTTTTTGCATCGTCTAACAGGAATAACTGCAACCAGTGCGAATGTACTGGTCATTTCTACGTTCCGGATAACCTAGGTTTCATTCTAGGTCGTTATTCTACCAGATCGAATAGCTAGGGACTTAGAATTCAACGCCAGAAGGATAAAATACAATATAAGTACAACAGTTATTCCACCGTATAAAATGAGTAGTTGCAAACATTGTGAAAGTAATGGTCATTTCTACGTTCCGGGCAACCTAGGCGTCACTCTAGGGCCTTGCTCCACCTGACCGAATAGCTAGGGCCTTAGAAGTCAACGCCAGAAGCATAAAATGCAATAATGATGCAACAGTTTTTCCATCGTATAACAGGAATAACTGCAAACAGTGTGAAAGTACTGGTCATTTCTACGTTCCGGGTAACCTAGGTTTCACTCTAGGGCGATGCTCTACCAGATCGAATTGCTAGGGACTTAGAATTCAACGCCATAAGAATAAAATACAATATAAGTACAACAGTTTTTCCATCGTATAAAATGATTAACTGCAACCAGTGTGAAAGTAATGGTCATTTCTACATTCCGAGCAACCTAGGCTTCACTCTAGGGCGTTGCTCCACCAGATCGAATAGTTAGGGCCTTAGAAGTCAACGCCAGAAGCATAAAATACAATAAAGATGCAACAGTTTTTCCATCGTATAAAACGAATAATTGCAAATAGTCTGAAAGTAGTGGTCATTTCTACGTTCCGAGCAACCTAGGCTTCACCCTAAGGCATTGTTCGACCAGATCGAACAGTTACGGCCTAAGAAGTCAACGCCAGAAGCATCAGATACAATATAAATAGAACAGATTTTCCATCGTATAAAACGAATAATTGCTACCGGTGTGAAAGTTAAGGTCATTTCTCCATTCCGGGCAACCTAGGCTTCACTCTAGGGCGTTGCTCCACCAGTTCGAATAGTTAGGGCCTTGGAAGTCAACGCCAGAAGCATAAAATACAAAATAAATAAATCAGTTTTTCCGTCGTATAAAACGAATAATTGCTACCAGTGTGAACGTTATGGTCATTTCTACGTTCCACGCAACCTAGGCTTCACTCTAGGGCGTTTCTCCACCAGATCGAATAGTTAGGTCCTTAGAAGTCAACGCCAGAAGCATGAAATACGATATAAATGCAACAGCTTTTCCATCGTATAAAACGAATAATTGCAACCAGTGTGGAAGTTATGGTCATTTCTACGTTCCGGGCAACCTAGGCTTCACTCTAGGGCGTTGCTCGACCAGGTCGAATAGCTAGGGCCTTAGAAGTCAACGCCTGAAGTATAAAATACAAAGAAATACAACAGTCTTTCCATCCTATAACAGGAATAATTGCAACCCGTGTGAAAGTGATGGTCATTTCTACGTTCCAGGCAACCTAGGCTTCACCCTCGGGCGTTGTTCCACCAGATGGAATAGTTAGGGCCTAAGAAGTCAACGCCAGAAGCATAAAATACGATATAAATACAACAGCTTTTACATCGTATAAAACGGATAATTGCAACCAGTGTGGAAGTTATGGTCATTTCTACGTTCCGGGCAACCTAGGCTTCACTCTAGGGCGTTGTTCCACCAGATCGAATAGTTAGGGCCTAAGAAGTCAACACCAGAAGGATAAAATCAATATAAGTACAACAGTTTTTCCATCGTATAAAATGAATAATTGCATACATTGTGAAAGTAATGGTCATTTCTACGTTCCGGGCAACCTAGATGTCACTCTAGGGCGTTGCTACACCACATCTAATAGCTACGGCCTTAGAAGTCAACGCCAGAAGAATAAAATACAATAAAGATGAAACAGCTTTTCCATCGTATAAAACAAACAATTGCAACCAGTGTGAAAGTTATGGTCATTTCTACTTTCCGGGCAACCTAGGCTTCACCCTAGGGCGTTGCTCCAACAGATTGAATAGTTAGGACCTTAGAAGTCAGCGCCAGAAGCATAAAATACGAAATAAATAGAACAGTCTTTCCATCGTATAAAACGAATAATTGCTACCAGTGTGAAAGTTATGGTCATTTCTACTTTCCGGGCAACCTAGGCTTCACCCTAGGGCGTTGCTCCAACAGATTGAATAGTTAGGACCTCAGAAGTCAACGCCAGAAGCATAAAATACGAAATAAATAAAACAGTTTTTCCATCGTATAAAACGAGTAATTGCTACCAGTGTGAAAGTTATAGTCATTTCTACGTTCCGGGCAACCTAGGCTTCACTCTAAGGCGTTGCTCGACCAGATCGAATACCTAGGGCCTTAGAAGTCAACGCCCGAAGCATAAAATACAAAATAAATAGAACAGTCTTTCCATCGTATAAAACGAATAATTGCTACCAGTGTGAAAGTTATGGTCATTGCTACGGTCCGCGCAACCTAGGCTTCACACAAGGGCGTTGTTCCACCAGATGGAATAGTTAGGGCCTAAGAAGTCAACGCCAGAGGCATAAAATACGATATAAATACTACAGCTTTTCCATCGTATAAAACGAATAATTGCAACCAGTGTGAATGTAATGGTCATTTCTACGTTGCGGGCAACCTAGGCTTCACTCTAGGGCGTGGCTCCACCAGATCGGATAGTTAGGGCCTTAGAAATCAACGCCAGAAGCATAAAATACAATAAAGATGCAACAGTTTTTCCATCGTATAAAATGAGTAGTTGCAAACATTGTGAAAGTAATGGTCATTTCTACGTTCCGGGCAACCTAGGCGTCACTCTAGGGCGTTGATCCACCTGACCGAATAGTTAGGGCCTTAGAAGTCAACGCCAGAAGCATAAAATGCAATAAAGATGCAACAGTTTTTGCATCGTATAACAGGAATAACTGCAACCAGTGCGAATGTACTGGTCATTTCTACGTTCCGGATAACCTAGGTTTCATTCTAGGTCGTTATTCTACCAGATCGAATAGCTAGGGACATAGAATTCAACGCCAGAAGGATAAAATACAATATAAGTACAACAGTTATTCCATCGTATAAAATGAGTAGTTGCAAACATTGTGAAAGTAATGGTCATTTCTACGTTCCGGGCAACCTAGGCGTCACTCTAGGGCGTTGCTCCACCTGACCGAATAGCTAGGGCCTTAGAAGTCAACGCCAGAAGCATAAAATGCAATAAAGATGCAACAGTTTTTCCATCGTATAACAGGAATGACTGCAAACAGTGTGAAAGTACTGGTCATTTCTACGTTCCGGGTAACCTAGGTTTCACTCTAGGGCGATGCTCTACCAGATCGAATAGCTAGGGACTTAGAATTCAACGCCATAAGAATAAAATACAATATAAGTACAACAGTTTTTCCATCGTATAAAATGATTAACTGCAACCAGTGTGAAAGTAATGGTCATTTCTACATTCCGAGCAACCTAGGCTTCACTCTAGGGCGTTGCTCCACCAGATCGAATAGTTAGGGCCTTAGAAGTCAACGCCAGAAACATAAAATACAATAAAGATGCAACAGTTTTTCCATCGTATAAAACGCATAATTGCAAACAGTCTGAAAGTAGTGGTCATTTCTACGTTCCGAGCAACCTAGGCTTCACCCTAAGGCGTTGTTCCACCAGATCGAACAGTTAGGGCCTAAGAAGTCAACGCCAGAAGCATCAAATACAATATAAATAGAACAGTTTTTCCATCGTATAAAACGAATAATTGCTACCAGTGTGAACGTTATGGTCATTTCTACGTTCCACGCAACCTAGGCTTCACTCTAGGGCGTTGTTCCACCAGATCGAATAGTTAGGGCCTAAGAAGTCAACGCCAGAAGAATAAAATCAATATAAGTACAACAGTTTTTCCATCGTATAAAATGAATAATTGCATACATTGTGAAAGTAAAGGTCATTTCTACGTTCCGGGCAACCTAGATGTCACTCTAGGGCGTTGCTACACCACATCTAATAGCTACGGCCTTAGAAGTTAACGCCGGAAGCATAAAATACAATATAAATACAACAGCTTCGCCATCGTATAAAATGAATAATTGCAAACAGTGTGAAGGTAATGGTCATTTCTACGTACCGAGCAACCTAGGCTTCACTCTAGGGAGTTGCTCCACCAGATCGAATAGTTAGGGCCTTAGAAGTCAGCGCCAGAAGCATAAAATACAATAAAGATGCAACAGTTTTTCTATCGTATAACAGGAATAATTGCAAACAGTGTGAAGGTAATGGTATGTTCTACGTTCCGGGCAACCTAGGCTTCACACAAGGGCGTTGTTCCACCAGATGGAATAGTTAGGGCCTAAGAAGTCAACGCCAGAGGCATAAAATACGATATAAATACTACAGCTTTTCCATCGTATAAAACGAATAATTGCAACCAGTGTGAATGTAATGGTCATTTCTACGTTGCGGGCAACCTAGGCTTCACTCTAGGGCGTGGCTCCACCAGATCGGATAGTTAGGGCCTTAGAAATCAACGCCAGAAGCATAAAATACAATAAAGATGCAACAGTTTTTCCATCGTATAAAATGAGTAGTTGCAAACATTGTGAAAGTAATGGTCATTTCTACGTTCCGGGCAACCTAGGCGTCACTCTAGGGCGTTGATCCACCTGACCGAATAGTTAGGGCCTTAGAAGTCAACGCCAGAAGCATAAAATGCAATAAAGATGCAACAGTTTTTGCATCGTATAACAGGAATAACTGCAACCAGTGCGAATGTACTGGTCATTTCTACGTTCCGGGTAACCTAGGTTTCATTCTAGGTCGTTATTCTACCAGATCGAATAGCTAGGGACATAGAATTCAACGCCAGAAGGATAAAATACAATATAAGTACAACAGTTATTCCATCGTATAAAATGAGTAGTAGCAAACATTGTGAAAGTAATGGTCATTTCTACGTTCCGGGCAACCTAGGCGTCACTCTAGGGCGTTGCTCCACCTGACCGAATAGCTAGGGCCTTAGAAGTCAACGCCAGAAGCATAAACTGCAATAAAGATGCAACAGTTTTTCCATCGTATAACAGGAATGACTGCAAACAGTGTGAAAGTACTGGTCATTTCTACGTTCCGGGTAACCTAGGTTTCACTCTAGGGCGATGCTCTACCAGATCGAATAGCTAGGGACTTAGAATTCAACGCCATAAGAATAAAATACAATATAAGTACAACAGTTTTTCCATCGTATAAAATGATTAACTGCAACCAGTGTGAAAGTAATGGTCATTTCTACATTCCGAGCAACCTAGGCTTCACTCTAGGGCGTTGCTCCACCAGATCGAATAGTTAGGGCCTTAGAAGTCAACGCCAGAAACATAAAATACAATAAAGATGCAACAGTTTTTCCATCGTATAAAACGCATAATTGCAAACAGTCTGAAAGTAGTGGTCATTTCTACGTTCCGAGCAACCTAGGCTTCACCCTAAGGCGTTGTTCCACCAGATCGAACAGTTAGGGCCTAAGAAGTCAACGCCAGGAGCATCAAATACAATATAAATAGAACAGTTTTTCCATCGTATAAAACGAATAATTGCTACCAGTGTGAACGTTATGGTCATTTCTACGTTCCACGCAACCTAGGCTTCACTCTAGGGCGTTGTTCCACCAGATCGAATAGTTAGGGCCTAAGAAGTCAACGCCAGAAGAATAAAATCAATATAAGTACAACAGTTTTTCCATCGTATAAAATGAATAATTGCATACATTGTGAAAGTAAAGGTCATTTCTACGTTCCGGGCAACCTAGATGTCACTCTAGGGCGTTGCTACACCACATCTAATAGCTACGGCCTTAGAAGTTAACGCCGGAAGCATAAAATACAATATAAATACAACAGCTTCGCCATCGTATAGAATGAATAATTGCAAACAGTGTGAAGGTAATGGTCATTTCTACGTACCGAGCAACCTAGGCTTCACTCTAGGGAGTTGCTCCACCAGATCGAATAGTTAGGGCCTTAGAAGTCAGCGCCAGAAGCATAAAATACAATAAAGATGCAACAGTTTTTCTATCGTATAACAGGAATAATTGCAAACAGTGTGAAGGTAATGGTATGTTCTACGTTCTGGGCAACCTAGGCTTCACCCTAGGCCGTTGTTCCACCAGATGCAATAGTTAGGGCCTAAGAAGTCAACGCAAGAAGCATAAAATACGATATAAATACAACAGCTTTTACATCGTATAAAACGAACAATTGCAACCACTGTGGAAGTTATGGTCATTTCTACGTTCCGGGCAACCTAGGCTTCACTCTAGGGCGTTGTTCCACCAGATCGAATAGTTAGGGCCTAAGAAGTCAACGCCAGAAGAATAAAATCAATATAAGTACAACAGTTTTTCCATCGTACAAAATGAATAATTGCATACATTGTGAAAGTAATGGTCATTTCTACGTTCCGGGCAACCTAGATGTCACTCTAGGGCGTTGCTACACCACATCTAATAGCTACGGCCTTAGAAGTCAACGCCAGAAGAATAAAATACAATAAAGATGAAACAGCTTTTCCATCGTATAAAACAAACAATTGCAACCAGTGTGAAAGTTATGGTCATTTCTACTTTCCGGGCAACCTAGGCTTCACCCTAGGGCGTTGCTCCAACAGATTGAATAGTTAGGACCTTAGAAGTCAACGCCAGAAGCATAAAATACGAAATAAATAAAACAGTTTTTCCATCGTATAAAACGAATAATTGCTACCAGTGTGAAAGTTATGGTCATTTCTACGTTCCGGGCAACCTAGGCTTCACTCTAAGGCGTTGCTCGACCAGATCGAATACCTCGGGCCTTAGAAGTCAACGCCCGAAGCATAAAATACAAAATAAATAGAACAGTCTTTCCATCGTATAAAACGAATAATTGCTACCAGTGTGAAAGTTATGGTCATTTCTACTTTCCGGGCAACCTAGGCTTCACCCTAGGGCGTTGCTCCAACAGATTGAATAGTTAGGACCTTAGAAGTCAACGCCAGAAGCATATAATACGAAATAAATAAAACAGTTTTTCCATCGTATAAAACGAATAATTGCTACCAGTGTGAAAGTTATGGTCATTTCTACGTTCCGGGCAACCTAGGCTTCACTCTAAGGCGTTGCTCGACCAGATCGAATACCTAGGGCCTTAGAAGTCAACGCCCGAAGCATAAAATACAAAATAAATAGAACAGTCTTTCCATCGTATAAAACGAATAATTGCTACCAGTGTGAAAGTTATGGTCATTGCTACGTTCCGCGCAACCTAGGCTTCACACAAGGGCGTTGTTCCACCAGATGGAATAGTTAGGGCCTAAGAAGTCAACGCCAGAGGCATAAAATACGATATAAATACTACAGCTTTTCCATCGTATAAAACGAATAATTGCAACCAGTGTGAATGTAATGGTCATTTCTACGTTGCGGGCAACCTAGGCTTCACCCTAAGGCGTTGTTCGACCAGATCGAACAGTTAGGGCCTAAGAAGTCAACGCCAGAAGCATAAAATACAATAAAGATGCAACAGTTTTTGCATCGTATAACAGGAATAACTGCAACCAGTGCGAATGTACTGGTCATTTCTACGTTCCGGATAACCTAGGTTTCATTCTAGGTCGTTATTCTACCAGATCGAATAGCTAGGGACTTAGAATTCAACGCCAGAAGGATAAAATACAATATAAGTACAACAGTTATTCCACCGTATAAAATGAGTAGTTGCAAACATTGTGAAAGTAACGGTCATTTCTACGTTCCGGGCAACCTAGGCGTCACTCTAGGGCCTTGCTCCACCTGACCGAATAGCTAGGGCCTTAGAAGTCAACGCCAGAAGCATAAAATGGAATAATGATGCAACAGTTTTTCCATCGTATAACAGGAATAACTGCAAACAGTGTGAAAGTACTGGTCATTTCTACGTTCCGGGTAACCTAGGTTTCACCCTAGGGCGTTGCTCGACCAGATAGAATAGCTAGGGCCTTAGAAGTCAACGCCCGAAGCATAAAATACAAAATAAATAGAACAGTTTTTCCATCGTATAAAACGAATAATTGCTACCAGTGTGAAAGTTATGGTCATTGCTACGTTGCGCGGAACCTAGGCTTCACCCTAGGGCGTTGCTCCAACAGATTGAATAGTTAGGACCTTAGAAGTCAACGCCAGAAGCGTAAAATACGAAATAAATAAAACAGTTTTTCCATCGGATAAAACGAGTAATTGCTACCAGTGTGAAAGTTATAGTCATTTCTACGTTCCGGGCAACCTAGGCTTCACTCTAAGGCGTTGCTCGACCAGATCGAATACCTAGGGCCTTAGAAGTCAACGCCCGAAGCATAAAATACAATAAAGATGCAACAGTTTTTCCATCGTATAAAATGAGTAGTTGCAAACATTGTGAAAGTAATGGTCATTTCTACGTTCCGGGCAACCTAGGCGTCACTCTAGGGCGTTGCTCCACCTGACCGAATAGTTAGGGCCTTAGAAGTCAACGCCAGAAGCATAAAATGCAATAAAGATGCAACAGTTTTTGCATCGTCTAACGGGAATAACTGCAACCAGTGCGAATGTACTGGTCATTTCTACGTTCCGGATAACCTAGGTTTCATTCTAGGTCGTTATTCTACCAGATCGAATAGCTAGGGACTTAGAATTCAACGCCAGAAGGATAAAATACAATATAAGTACAACAGTTATTCCACCGTATAAAATGAGTAGTTGCAAACATTGTTAAAGTAATGGTCATTTCTACGTTCCGGGCAACCTAGGCGTCACTCTAGGGCCTTGCTCCACCTGACCGAATAGCTAGGGCCTTAGAAGTCAACGCCAGAAGCATAAAATGCAATAATGATGCAACAGTTTTTCCATCGTATAACAGGAATAACTGCAAACAGTGTGAAAGTACTGGTCATTTCTACGTTCCGGGTAACCTAGGTCTCACTCTAGGGCGATGCTCTACCAGATCGAATTGCTAGGGACTTAGAATTCAACGCCATAAGAATAAAATACAATATAAGTACAACAGTTTTTCCATCGTATAAAATGATTAACTGCAACCAGTGTGAAAGTAATGGTCATTTCTACATTCCGAGCAACCTAGGCTTCACTCTAGGGCGTTGCTCCACCAGATCGAATAGTTAGGGCCTTAGAAGTCAACGCCAGAAGCATAAAATACAATAAAGATGCAACAGTTTTTCCATCGTATAAAACGAATAATTGCAAATAGTCTGAAAGTAGTGGTCATTTCTACGTTCCGAGCAACCTAGGCTTCACCCTAAGGCGTTGTTCGACCAGATCGAACAGTTAGGGCCTAAGAAGTCAACGCCAGAAGCATCAGATACAATATAAATAGAACAGATTTTCCATCGTATAAAACGAATAATTGCTACCGGTGTGAAAGTTAAGGTCATTTCTCCATTCCGGGCAACCTAGGCTTCACTCTAGGGCGTTGCTCCACCAGTTCGAATAGTTAGGGCCTTGGAAGTCAACGCCAGAAGCATAAAATACAAAATAAATAAATCAGTTTTTCCGTCGTATAAAACGAATAATTGCTACCAGTGTGAACGTTATGGTCATTTCTACGTTCCACGCAACCTAGGCTTCACTCTAGGGCGTTTCTCCACCAGATCGAATAGTTAGGTCCTTAGAAGTCAACGCCAGAAGCATGAAATACGATATAAATGCAACAGCTTTTCCATCGTATAAAACGAATAATTGCAACCAGTGTGGAAGTTATGGTCATTTCTACGTTCCGGGCAACCTAGGCTTCACTCTAGGGCGTTGCTCGACCAGGTCGAATAGCTAGGGCCTTAGAAGTCAACGCCTGAAGTATAAAATACAAAGAAATACAACAGTCTTTCCATCCTATAACAGGAATAATTGCAACCCGTGTGAAAGTGATGGTCATTTCTACGTTCCAGGCAACCTAGGCTTCACCCTCGGGCGTTGTTCCACCAGATGGAATAGTTAGGGCCTAAGAAGTCAACGCCAGAAGCATAAAATACGATATAAATACAACAGCTTTTACATCGTATAAAACGAATAATTGCAACCAGTGTGGAAGTTATGGTCATTTCTACGTTCCGGGCAACCTAGGCTTCACTCTAGGGCGTTGTTCCACCAGATCGAATAGTTAGGGCCTAAGAAGTCAACGCCAGAAGGATAAAATCAATATAAGTACAACAGTTTTTCCATCGTATAAAATGAGTAGTTGCAAACATTGTGAAAGTAATGGTCATTTCTACGTTCCGGGCAACCTAGGCGTCACTCTAGGGCGTTGATCCACCTGACCGAATAGTTAGGGCCTTAGAAGTCAACGCCAGAAGCATAAAATGCAATAAAGATGCAACAGTTTTTGCATCGTATAACAGGAATAACTGCAACCAGTGCGAATGTACTGGTCATTTCTACGTTCCGGATAACCTAGGTTTCATTCTAGGTCGTTATTCTACCAGATCGAATAGCTAGGGACATAGAATTCAACGCCAGAAGGATAAAATACAATATAAGTACAACAGTTATTCCATCGTATAAAATGAGTAGTTGCAAACATTGTGAAAGTAATGGTCATTTCTACGTTCCGGGCAACCTAGGCGTCACTCTAGGGCGTTGCTCCACCTGACCGAATAGCTAGGGCCTTAGAAGTCAACGCCAGAAGCATAAAATGCAATAAAGATGCAACAGTTTTTCCATCGTATAACAGGAATGACTGCAAACAGTGTGAAAGTACTGGTCATTTCTATGTTCCGGGTAACCTAGGTTTCACTCTAGGGCGATGCTCTACCAGATCGAATAGCTAGGGACTTTGAATTCAACGCCATAAGAATAAAATACAATATAAGTACAACAGTTTTTCCATCGTATAAAATGATTAACTGCAACCAGTGTGAAAGTAATGGTCATTTCTACATTCCGAGCAACCTAGGCTTCACTCTAGGGCGTTGCTCCACCAGATCGAATAGTTAGGGCCTTAGAAGTCAACGCCAGAAACATAAAATACAATAAAGATGCAACAGTTTTTCCATCGTATAAAACGCATAATTGCAAACAGTCTGAAAGTAGTGGTCATTTCTACGTTCCGAGCAACCTAGGCTCCACCATAAGGCGTTGTTCCACCAGATCGAACAGTTAGGGCCTAAGAAGTCAACGCCAGAAGCATCAAATACAATATAAATAGAACAGTTTTTCCATCGTATAAAACGAATAATTGCTACCAGTGTGAACGTTATGGTCATTTCTACGTTCCACGCAACCTAGGCTTCACTCTAGGGCGTTGTTCCACCAGATCGAATAGTTAGGGCCTAAGAAGTCAACGCCAGAAGAATAAAATCAATATAAGTACAACAGTTTTTCCATCGTATAAAATGAATAATTGCATACATTGTGAAAGTAAAGGTCATTTCTACGTTCCGGGCAACCTAGATGTCACTCTAGGGCGTTGCTACACCACATCTAATAGCTACGGCCTTAGAAGTTAACGCCGGAAGCATAAAATACAATATAAATACAACAGCTTCGCCATCGTATAAAATGAATAATTGCAAACAGTGTGAAGGTAATGGTCATTTCTACGTACCGAGCAACCTAGGCTTCACTCTAGGGAGTTGCTCCACCAGATCGAATAGTTAGGGCCTTAGAAGTCAGCGCCAGAAGCATAAAATACAATAAAGATGCAACAGTTTTTCTATCGTATAACAGGAATAATTGCAAACAGTGTGAAGGTAATGGTATGTTCTACGTTCCGGGCAACCTAGGCTTCACCCTAGGCCGTTGTTCCACCAGATGGAATAGTTAGGGCCTAAGAAGTCAACGCAAGAAGCATAAAATACGATATAAATACAACAGCTTTTACATCGTATAAAACGAATAATTGCAACCACTGTGGAAGTTATGGTCATTTCTACGTTCCGGGCAACCTAGGCTTCACTCTAGGGCGTTGCTCGACCAGGTCGAATAGCTAGGGCCTTAGAAGTCAACGCCTGAAGTATAAAATACAAAGAAATACAACAGTCTTTCCATCCTATAACAGGAATAATTGCAACCCGTGTGAAAGTGATGGTCATTTCTACGTTCCACGCAACCTAGGCTTCACTCTAGGGCGTTTCTCCACCAGATCGAATAGTTAGGTCCTTAGAAGTCAACGCCAGAAGCATGAAATACGATATAAATACAACAGCTTTTCCATCGTATAAAACGAATAATTGCAACCAGTGTGGAAGTTATGGTCATTTCTACGTTCCGGGCAACCTAGGCTTCACTCTAGGGCGTTGCTCGACCAGGTCGAATAGCTAGGGCCTTAGAAGTCAACGCCTGAAGTATAAAATACAAAGAAATACAACAGTCTTTCCATCCTATAACAGGAATAATTGCAACCCGTGTGAAAGTGATGGTCATTTCTACGTTCCAGGCAACCTAGGCTTCACCCTCGGGCGTTGTTCCACCAGATGGAATAGTTAGGGCCTAAGAAGTCAACGCCAGAAGCATAAAATACGATATAAATACAACAGCTTTTACATCGTATAAAACGAATAATTGCAACAAGTGTGGAAGTTATGGTCATTTCTACGTTCCGGGCAACCTAGGCTTCACTCTAGGGCGTTGTTCCACCAGGTCGAATAGTTAGGTCCTAAGAAGTCAACGCCAGAAGAATAAAATCAATATAAGTACAACAGTTTTTCCATCGTATAAAATGAATAATTGCATACATTGTGAAAGTAATGGTCATTTCTACGTTCCGGGCAACCTAGATGTCACTCTAGGGCGTTGCTACACCACATCTAATAGCTACGGCCTTAGAAGTCAACGCCAGAAGAATAAAATACAATAAAGATGAAACAGCTTTTCCATCGTATAAAACAAACAATTGCAACCAGTGTGAAAGTTATGGTCATTTCTACTTTCCGGGCAACCTAGGCTTCACCTTAGGGCGTTGCTCCGACAGATTGAATAGTTAGGACCTTAGAAGTCAACGCCAGAAGCATAAAATACGAAATAAATAAAACAGTTTTTCCATCGTATAAAACGAATAATTGCTACCAGTGTGAAAGTTATGGTCATTTCTACGTTCCGGGCAACCTAGGCTTCACTCTAAGGCGTTCCTCGACCAGATCGAATACCTAGGGCCTTAGAAGTCAACGCCCGAAGCATAAAATACAAAATAAATAGAACAGTCTTTCCATCGTATAAAACGAATAATTGCTACCAGTGTGAAAGTTATGGTCATTGCTACGTTCCGCGCAACCTAGGCTTCACACAAGGGCGTTGTTCCACCAGATGGAATAGTTAGGGCCTAAGAAGTCAACGCCAGAGGCATAAAATACGATATAAATACTACAGCTTTTCCATCGTATAAAACGAATAATTGCAACCAGTGTGAATGTAATGGTCATTTCTACGTTGCGGGCAACCTAGGCTTCACTCTAGGGCGTTGCTCCACCAGATCGGAAAGTTAGGGCCTTAGAAATCAACGCCAGAAGCATAAAATACAGTAAAGATGCAACAGTTTTTCCATCGTATAAAATGAGTAGTTGCAAACATTGTGAAAGTAATGGTCATTTCTACGTTCCGGGCAACCTAGGCGTCACTCTAGGGCGTTGCTCCACCTGACCGAATAGTTAGGGCCTTAGAAGTCAACGCCAGAAGCATAAAATGCAATAAAGATGCAACAGTTTTTGCATCGTATAACAGGAATAACTGCAACCAGTGCGAATGTACTGGTCATTTCTACGTTCCGGATAACCTAGGTTTCATTCTAGGTCGTTATTCTACCAGATCGAATAGCTAGGGACTTAGAATTCAACGCCAGAAGGATAAAATACAATATAAGTACAACAGTTATTCCACCGTATAAAATGAGTAGTTGCAAACATTGTGAAAGTAATGGTCATTTCTACGTTCCGGGCAACCTAGGCGTCACTCTAGGGCCTTGCTCCACCTGACCGAATAGCTAGGGCCTTAGAAGTCAACGCCAGAAGCATAAAATGCAATAATGATGCAACAGTTTTTCCATCGTATAACAGGAATAACTGCAAACAGTGTGAAAGTACTGGTCATTTCTACGTTCCGGGTAACCTAGGTTTCACTCTAGGGCGATGCTCTACCAGATCGAATAGCTAGGGACTTAGAATTCAACGCCATAAGAATAAAATACAATATAAGTACAACAGTTTTTCCATCGTATAAAATGATTAACTGCAACCAGTGTGAAAGTAATGGTCATTTCTCCATTCCGGGCAACCTAGGCTTCACTCTAGGGCGTTGCTCCACCAGTTCGAATAGTTAGGGCCTTGGAAGTCAACGCCAGAAGCATAAAATACAAAATAAATAAATCAGTTTTTCCGTCGTATAAAACGAATAATTGCTACCAGTGTGAACGTTATGGTCATTTCTACGTGCCACGCAACCTAGGCTTCACTCTAGGGCGTTTCTCCACCAGATCGAATAGTTAGGTACTTAGAAGTCAACGCCAGAAGCATGAAATACGATATAAATACAACAGCTTTTCCATCGTATAAAACGAATAATTGCAACCAGTGTGGAAGTTATGGTCATTTCTACGTTCCGGGCAACCTAGGCTTCACTCTAGGGCGTTGCTCGACCAGGTCGAATAGCTAGGGCCTTAGAAGTCAACGCCTGAAGTATAAAATACAAAGAAATACAACAGTCTTTCCATCCTATAACAGGAATAATTGCAACCCGTGTGAAAGTGATGGTCATTTCTACGTTCCAGGCAACCTAGGCTTCACCCTCGGGCGTTGTTCCACCAGATGGAATAGTTAGGGCCTAAGAAGTCAACGCCAGAAGCATAAAATACGATATAAATACAACAGCTTTTACATCGTATAAAACGAATAATTGCATCCAGTGTGGAAGTTATGGTCATTTCTACGTTCCGGACAACCTAGGCTTCACTCTAGGGCGTTGTTCCACCAGATCGAATAGTTAGGGCCTAAGAAGTCAACGCCAGAAGAATAAAATCAATATAAGTACAACAGTTTTTCCATCGTATAAAATGAGTAATTGCATACATTGTGAAAGTAATGGTCATTTCTACGTTCCGGGCAACCTAGATATCACTCTAGGGCGTTGCTACACCACATCTAATAGCTACGGCCTTAGAAGTCAACGCCAGAAGAATAAAATACAATAAAGGTGAAACAGCTTTTCCATCGTATAAAACAAACAATTGCAACCAGTGTGAAAGTTATGGTCATTTCTACTTTCCGGGCAACCTAGGCTTCACCCTAGGGCGTTGCTCCAACAGATTGAATAGTTAGGACCTTAGAAGTCAACGCCAGAAGCATAAAATACGAAATAAATAAAACAGTTTTTCCATCGTATAAAACGAATAATTGCTACCAGTGTGAAAGTTATGGTCATTTCTACGTTCCGGGCAACCTAGGCTTCACTCTAAGGCGTTCCTCGACCAGATCGAATACCTAGGGCCTTAGAAGTCAACGCCCGAAGCATAAAATGCAAAATAAATAGAACAGTCTTTCCATCGTATAAAACGAATAATTGCTACCAGTGTGAAAGTTATGGTCATTTCTACTTTCCGGGCAACCTAGGCTTCACCCTAGGGCGTTGCTCCAACAGATTGAATAGTTAGGACCTTAGAAGTCAACGCCAGAAGCATAAAATACGAAATAAATAAAACAGTTTTTCCATCGTATAAAACGAATAATTGCAACCAGTGTGAATGTAATGGTCATTTCTACGTTGCGGGCAACCTAGGCTTCACTCTAGGGCGTTGCTCCACCAGATCGGATAGTTAGGGCCTTAGAAATCAACGCCAGAAGCATAAAATACAATAAAGATGCAACAGTTTTTCCATCGTATAAAATGAGTAGTTGCAAACATTGTGAAAGTAATGGTCATTTCTACGTTCCGGGCAACCTAGGCGTCACTCTAGGGCGTTGCTCCACCTGACCGAATAGTTAGGGCCTTAGAAGTCAACGCCAGAAGCATAAAATGCAATAAAGATGCAACAGTTTTTGCATCGTATAACAGGAATAACTGCAACCAGTGCGAATGTACTGGTCATTTCTACGTTCCGGATAACCTAGGTTTCATTCTAGGTCGTTATTCTACCAGATCGAATAGCTAGGGACTTAGAATTCAACGCCAGAAGGATAAAATACAATATAAGTACAACAGTTATTCCACCGTATAAAATGAGTAGTTGCAAACATTGTGAAAGTAATGGTCATTTCTACGTTCCGGGCAACCTAGGCGTCACTCTAGGGCCTTGCTCCACCTGACCGAATAGCTAGGGCCTTAGAAGTCAACGCCAGAAGCATAAAATGCAATAATGATGCAACAGTTTTTCCATCGTATAACAGGAATAACTGCAAACAGTGTGAAAGTACTGGTCATTTCTACGTTCCGGGTAACCTAGGTTTCACTCTAGGGCGATGCTCTACCAGATCGAATAGCTAGGGACTTAGAATTCAACGCCATAAGAATAAAATACAATATAAGTACAACAGTTTTTCCATCGTATGAAATGATTAACTGCAACCAGTGTGAAAGTAATGGTCATTTCTACATTCCGAGCAACCTAGGCTTCACTCTAGGGCGTTGCTCCACCAGATCGAATAGTTAGGGCCTTAGAAGTCAACGCCAGAAGCATAAAATACAATAAAGATGCAACAGTTTTTCCATCGTATAAAACGAATAATTGCAAATAGTCTGAAAGTAGTGGTCATTTCTACGTTCCGAGCAACCTAGGCTTCACCCTAAGGCGTTGTTCGACCAGATCGAACAGTTAGGGCCTAAGAAGTCAACGCCAGAAGCATCAAATACAATATAAATAGAACAGTTTTTCCATCGTATAAAACGAATAATTGCTACCGGTGTGAAAGTTAAGGTCATTTCTCCATTCCGGGCAACCTAGGCTTCACTCTAGGGCGTTGCTCCACCAGTTCGAATAGTGAGGGCCTTGGAAGTCAACGCCAGAAGCATAAAATACAAAATAAATAAATCAGTTTTTCCGTCGTATAAAACGAATAATTGCTACCAGTGTGAACGTTATGGTCATTTCTACGTTCCACGCAACCTAGGCTTCACTCTAGGGCGTTTCTCCACCAGATCGAATAGTTAGGTCCTTAGAAGTCAACGCCAGAAGCATGAAATACGATATAAATACAACAGCTTTTCCATCGTATAAAACGAATAATTGCAACCAGTGTGGAAGTTATGGTCATTTCTACGTTCCGGGCAACCTAGGCTTCACTCTAGGGCGTTGCTCGACCAGGTCGAATAGCTAGGGCCTTAGAAGTCAACGCCTGAAGTATAAAATACAAAGAAATACAACAGTCTTTCCATCCTATAACAGGAATAATTGCAACCCGTGTGAAAGTGATGGTCATTTCTACGTTCCAGGCAACCTAGGCTTCACCCTCGGGCGTTGTTCCACCAGATGGAATAGTTAGAGCCTAAGAAGTCAACGCCAGAAGCATAAAATACGATATAAATACAACAGCTTTTACATCGTATAAAACGAATAATTGCAACCAGTGTGGAAGTTATGGTCATTTCTACGTTCCGGGCAACCTAGGCTTCACTCTAGGGCGTTGTTCCACCAGATCGAATAGTTAGGGCCTAAGAAGTCAACGCCAGAAGAATAAAATCAATATAAGTACAACACTTTTTCCATCGTATAAAATGAATAATTGCATACATTGTGAAAGTAATGGTCATTTCTACGTTCCGGGCAACCTAGATGTCACCCTAGGGCGTTGCTACACCACATCTAAAAGCTACGGCCTTAGAAGTCAACGCCAGAAGAATAAAATACAATAAAGGTGAAACAGCTTTTCCATCGTATAAAACAAACAATTGCAACCAGTGTGAAAGTTATGGTCATTTCTACTTTCCGGGCAACCTAGGCTTCACCCTAGGGCGTTGCTCCAACAGATTGAATAGTTAGGACCTTAGAAGTCAACGCCAGAAGCATAAAATACGAAATAAATAAAACAGTTTTTCCATCGTATAAAACGAATAATTGCTACCAGTGTGAAAGTTATGGTCATTTCTACGTTCCGGGCAACCTAGGCTTCACTCTAAGGCGTTCCTCGACCAGATCGAATACCTTGGGCCTTAGAAGTCAACGCCCGAAGCATAAAATACAAAATAAATAGAACAGTCTTTCCATCGTATAAAACGAATAATTGCTACCAGTGTGAAAGTTATGGTCATTTCTACTTTCCGGGCAACCTAGGCTTCACCCTAGGGCGTTGCTCCAACAGATTGAATAGTTAGGACCTTAGAAGTCAACGCCAGAAGCATAAAATACGAAATAAATAAAACAGTTTTTCCATCGTATAAAACGAATAATTGCTACCAGTGTGAAAGTTATGGTCATTTCTACGTTCCGGGCAACCTAGGCTTCACTCTAAGGCGTTGCTCGACCAGATCGAATACCTAGGGCCTTAGAAGTCAACGCCCGAAGCATAAAATACAAAATAAATAGAACAGTCTTTCCATCGTATAAAACGAATAATTGCTACCAGTGTGAAAGTTATGGTCATTGCTACGTTCCGCGCAACCTAGGCTTCACACAAGGGCGTTGTTCCACCAGATGGAATAGTTAGGGCCTAAGAAGTCAACGCCAGAGGCATAAAATACGATATAAATACTACAGCTTTTCCATCGTATAAAACGAATAATTGCAACCAGTGTGAATGTAATGGTCATTTCTACGTTGCGGGCAACCTAGGCTTCACTCTAGGGCGTTGCTCCACCACATCGGATAGTTAGGGCCTTAGAAATCAACGCCAGAAGCATAAAATACGATAAAGATGCAACAGTTTTTCCATCGTATAGAATGAGCAGTTGCAAACATTGTGAAAGTAATGGTCATTTCTACGTTCCGGGCAACCTAGGCGTCACTCTAGGGCGTTGCTCCACCTGACCGAATAGTTAGGGCCTTAGAAGTCAACGCCAGAAGCATAAAATGCAATAAACGTGCAACAGTTTTTGCATCGTATAACAGGAATTACTGCAACCAGTGCGAATGTACTGGTCATTTCTACGTTCCGGATAACCTAGGTTTCATTCTAGGCCGTTATTCTACCAGATCGAATAGCTAGGGACTTAGAATTCAACGCCAGAAGGATAAAATACAATATAAGTACAACAGTTATTCCATCGTATAAAATGAGTAGTTGCAAACATTGTGAAAGTAATGGTCATTTCTACGTTCCGGGCAACCTAGGCGTCACTCTAGGGCGTTGCTCCACCTGACCGAATAGCTAGGGCCTTAGAAGTCAACGCCAGAAGCATAAAATGCAATAATGATGCAACAGTTTTTCCATCGTATAGCAGGAATAACTGCATACAGTGTGAAAGTACTGGTCATTTCTACGTTCCGGGTAACCTAGGTTTCACTCTAGGGCGATGTTCTACCAGATCGAATAGCTAGGGACTTAGAATTTAACGCCATAAGCATAAAATACAATAAAGATGCAACAGTTTTTCCATCGTATAAAACGAATAATTGCAAACAGTCTGAAAGTAGTGGTCATTTCTACGTTCCGAGCAACCTAGGCTTCACCCTAAGGCGTTGTTCCACCAGATCGAACAGTTAGGGCCTAAGAAGCCAACGCCAGAAGCATCAAATACAATATAAATAGAACAGTTTTTCCATCGTATAAAACGAATAATTGCTACCGGTGTGAAAGTTAAGGTCATTTCTCCATTCCGGGCAACCTAGGCTTCACTCTAGGGCGTTGCTCCACCAGTTCGAATAGTTAGGGCCTTGGAAGTCAACGCCAGAAGCATAAAATACAAAATAAATAAAACAGTTTTTCCGTCGTATAAAACGAATAATTGCTACCAGTGTGAACGTTATGGTCATTTCTACGTTCCACGCAACCTAGGCTTCACTCTAGGGCGTTTCTCCACCAGATCGAATAGTTAGGTCCTTAGAAGTCAACGCCAGAAGCATGAAATACGATAAAGATGCAACAGTTTTTCCATCGTAAAACAGGAATCATTGCAACCAGTGTGAAGGTAATGGTCTTTTCTACGTTCCGGGCAACCTAGGCTTCACTCCAGGGCGGTGCACCACCAGATCAAATAGTTAGGGCCTAAGAAGTCAACGCCAGAAGCATAAAATACAATATAAATACAACAGTTTTTCCATCATATAAAACGAATAATTGCAACCAGTATGAAAGTTATGGTCATTTCTACTTTCCGGGCAACCTAGGATACACCCTAGGGCGTTGCTCCAACAGATAGAATAGTTAGCGCCTTAGAAGTCAACGCCCGAAGCGTAAAATGCAAAATAAATAGAACAGTTTTTCCATCGTATAAAACGAATAACTGCAACCAGTGTGAAAGTACCGGTCATTTCTACGTTCCGGGCAACCTAGGCTTCAACCTAGGGCGTTGCTCCACCAGATGGAATAGTTAGGGCCTAAGAAGTCAACGCCAGAAGCATAAAATACGATATAAATTCAACAGCTTTTCCATCGTATAAAACGAATAATGGTAACCAGTGTGAAAGTTATGGTCATTTATACGTTCCGGTCAACCTAGGCTTCACTCTAGGACGTTGCTCCGCCAGATCGAGTAGTTAGGGCCTATGAAGTCAACGCCAGAAGCATAAAATACAATAAAGGTGCAACAGTGTTAACATCGTATAACAGGAATAATTGCAACCAGTGTGAAGGTAATGGTATGTTCTACGTTCCGGGCATCCTAGGCGTCACTCTAGGGCGTTGCTCCACCACGTCTAATAGCTACGGCCTTAGAAGTCAACGCCAGGAGCATAAAATACAATATAAATACAACAGCTTTTCCATCGTATAAAATGAATAACAGCAAACACTGTGCAAGTAATGGTCATTTCTACGTTCCGTGCAACCTAGGCTTCACTCTAGGGCGTTGCTCCACTAGATCGAATAGCTAGGGCCTTAGAAGTCAACGCCAGAGTCATAAAATACAATATAAATACAACAGCTTTTCCATCGTAAAAGACGAATAATTGCAACCAGTGTGAAAGATATGGACATTTCTACGTTCCGGGCAACCTAGGCTTCACTCTATGGCGTTCTTCCACCACATCGAATAGCTACGGCCTCAGAAGTCAACGCCTGAAACATAAAATACAATATAAATATAACAGTTTTTCCATCGTATAAAACGAATAATAGCAACCGGTGTGAAAGTTATGGTCATTTCTACGTTCCGCGCAACCTAGGCTTCACTCTAGGGCGTTGCTCCACCAGACCAAACAGTTAGGGCCTTAGAAGCCAACGCCCGAAGCATTAAATACAAAATAAATAGAACAGATTTTCCATTGTATAAAACGAATAATTGCTACCAGTGTAAAAGTTATGGCCATTTCTACGTTGCGGGCAACCTAGGCTTCACGTTAGGCCGTTGTTCCACCAGATCGAATAGTTAGGGCCTAAGAAGTGAACGCCAGAAGCATAAAATACAATATAAATACAACAGTTTTTCCATCATATAAAACGAATAATTGCAACCAGTATGAAAGTTATGGTCATTTCTACTTTCCGGGCAACCTAGGATACACCCTAGGGCGTTGCTCCAACAGATTGAATAGTTAGCGCCTTAGAAGTCAACGCCCGAAGCGTAAAATGCAAAATAAATAGAACAGTTTTTCCATCGTATAAAACGAATAACTGCAACCAGTGTGAAAGTACTGGTCATTTCTACGTTCCGGGCAACCTAGGCTTCACCCTAGGGCGTAGTTCCACCAGATGGAATAGTTAGGGCCTAAGAAGTCAACGCCAGAAGCATAAAATACGATATAAATTCAACAGCTTTTCCATCGTATAAGACGAATAATGGTAACCAGTGTGAAAGTTATGGTCATTTATACGTTCCGGTCAACGTAGGCTTCACCCTAGGGCGTTGCTCCACCAGATCGAATAGTTAGGGCCTTAGAAGTCAACGCCAGAAGCATAAGATACAATAAAGGTGCAACAGTTTTTCCATCGTATAACAGGAATAATTGCAACCAGTGTGAAGGTAATGGTATGTTCTACGTTCCGGGCAACCTAGGCGTCACTCTAGGGCGTTGCTCCACCACGTTAATAGCTACGGCCTTAGAAGTCAACGCCAGGAGCATAAAATACAATATAAATACAACAGCTTTTCCATCGTATAAAATGAATAACTGCAAACACTGAGCAAGTAATGGTCATTTCTACGTTCCGGGCAACCTAGGCTTCACTGTAGGGCGTTGCTCCACCATATCGAATAGCTAGGGACTTAGAATTCAATGCCAGAAGCATAAAATGCAATATAAATAGAACAGCTTTTCCATCGTTTAAAACGAATAATAGCAACCAGTGTGAAAGTTATTTTCATTTCTACGTTCCGGGCAACCTAGGCTTCACTCTAGGGCGTTGCACCACCATATCAAACAGTTAGGGCGTTAGAAGTCAACGCCAGAAGAATAAAATACAAAATAAATAAAACAGTTTTTCCATCGTATAAAACGAATAATTGCTACCAGTGTGAAAGTTATGGTCATTTCTACGTTCCGCGCAACCTAGGATACACCTTAGGCCGTTGTTCCACCAGATCGAATAGTTAGGGCCTAAGAAGTGAACGCCAGAAGCATAAAATACAATATAAATACAACAGTTTTTCCATCATATAAAACGAATAATTGCAACCAGTATGAAAGTTATGGTCATTTCTACTTTCCGCGCAACCTAGGATACACCCTAGGGCGTTGCTCCAACAGATTGAATAGTTAGCGCCTTAGAAGACAACGCCCGAAGCGTAAAATGCAAAATAAATAGAACAGTTTTTCCATCGTATAAAACGTATAACTGCAACCAGTGTGAAAGTACTGGTCATTTCTACGTTCCCGGCAACCTAGGCTTCACCCTAGGGCGTTGTTCCAGCAGATGGAATAGTTAGGGCCTAACAAGTCAACGCCAGAAGCATAAGATACGATATAAATTCAACAGCTTTTCCATCGTATAAAACGAATAATGGTAACCAGTGTGAAAGTTATGGTCATTTATACGTTCCGGTCAACCTAGGCTTCACTCTAGGACGTTGCTCCGCCAGATCGAGTAGTTAGGGCCTATGAAGTCAACGCCAGAAGCATAAAATACAATAAAGGTGCAACAGTTTTTCCATCGTATAACAGGAATAATTGCAACCAGTGTGAAGGTAATGGTATGTTCTACGTTCCGGGCAACCTAGGCGTCACTCTAGGGCGTTGCTCCACCACGTTAATAGCTACGGCCTTAGAAGTCAACGCCAGGAGCATAAAATACAATATAAATACAACAGCTTTTCCATCGTATAAAATGAATAACTGCAAACACTGAGCAAGTAATGGTCATTTCTACGTTCCGGGGAACCTAGGCTTCACTCTAGGGCGTTGCTCCACCATATCGAATAGCTAGGGACTTAGAATTCAATTCCAGAAGCATAAAATGCAATATAAATAGAACAGCTTTTCCATCGTTTAAAACGAATAATAGCAACCAGTGTGAAAGTTATTTTCATTTCTACGTTCCGGGCAACCTAAGCTTCACTCTAGGGCGTTGCACCACCAGATCAAACAGTTAGGGCCTTAGATGTCAACGCCAGAAGAATAAAATACGATGTAAGTACAACAGTTTTTCCATCGTATAAAATGAATGATTGCGAACATTGTGAAAGTAATGGTCATTTCTACGTGCGTGGCAACCTACGCGTCACTCTAGGGCGTTGCTGCTCCACATCTGATAGCTACGGCCTTAGAAGTTAACGCCGGAAGCATAAAATAAAATATAAATACAACAGCTTCGCCATCGTATAAAATGAATAATTGCAAACAGTGTGAAGGTAATGGTCATTTCTACGTTCCGAGCAACCTAGGCTTCACTCTAGGGCGTTGCTCCACCAGATCGAATAGTTAGGGCCTTAGAAGTCAGCGCCAGAAGCATAAAATACAATAGAGATGCTACAGTTTTTCCATCGTATAACAGGAATAATTGCAAACAGTGTGAAGGTAATTGTATGTTCTACGTTCCGGGCAACCTAGGCTTCACCCTAGGCCGTTGTTCCACCAGATGGAATAGTTAGGGCCTAAGAAGTCAACGCCAGAAGCATAAAATACGATATAAATACATCAGCTTTTCCATCGTATAAAATGAATAACTGCAAACACTGAGCAAGTAATGGTCATTTCTACGTTCCGGGCAACCTAGGCTTCACTCTAGGGCGTTGCTCCACCATATCGAATAGCTAGGGACTTAGAATTCAATGCCAGAAGCATAAAATGCAATATAAATAGAACAGCTTTTCCATCGTTTAAAGCGAATAATAGCAACCAGTGTGAAAGTTATTTTCATTTCTACGTTCCGGGCAACCTAGGCTTCACTCTAGGGCGTTGCACCACCAGATCAAATAGTTAGGGCCTTAGAAGTCAACGCCAGAAGAATAAAATACGATATAAATACAACAGCTTTTCCATCGTATAAAACGAATAATTGCATCCAGTGTGAAAGTTATGGTCATTTCTACGTTCCGGGCAACCTAGGCTTCACTCCAGGGCGTTGCTCGACCAGATAGAATAGCTAGGGCCGTAGAAGTCAACGCCCGAAGCATAAAATACAAAATAAATAGAACACTTTTTCCATCGTATAAAACGAATAATTGCTACCAGTGTGAAAGTTATGGTCATTGCTACGTTGCGCGCAACCTAGGCTTCACCCAAGGGCGTTGTTCCACCAGATGGAATAGTTAGGGCCTAAGAAGTCAACGCCAGAAGCATAAAACACTATATAAATACAACAGTTTTTCCATCATATAAAACGAATAATTGCAACCAGGATGAAAGTTATGGTCATTTCTACTTTCCGGGCAACCTAGGCTTCACTCTAGGGCGTTGCTCCACCAGATCGTATAGTTAGGGCCTTAGAAGTCAACGCCAGAAGCATAAAATACAATAAAGATGAAACAGCTTTTCCATCGTATAAAACAAACAATTGCAACCAGTGTGAAAGTTATGGTCATTTCTACTTTCCGGGCAACCTAGGCTTCACCCTAGGGCGTTGCTCCAACAGATTGAATAGTTAGGACCTTAGAAGTCAACGCCAGAAGCATAAAATACGAAATAAATAAAACAGTTTTTCCATCGTATAAAACGAATAATTGCTACCAGTGTGAAAGTTATGGTCATTTCTACGTTCCGGGCAACCTAGGCTTCACTCTAAGGCGTTGCTCGACCAGATCGAATACCTAGGGCCTTAGAAGTCAACGCCCGAAGCATAAAATACAAAATAAATAGAACAGTCTTTCCATCGTATAAAACGAATAATTGCTACCAGTGTGAAAGTTATGGTCATTTCTACTTTCCGGGCAACCTAGGCTTCACCCTAGGGCGTTGCTCCACCAGATCGAATAGTTAGGGCCTTAGAAGTCAACGCCAGAAGCATAAAATACAATAAAGATGCAACAGTTTTTCCATCGTATAAAACGAATAATTGCAAACAGTCTGAAAGTAGTGGTCATTTCTACGTTCCGAGCAACCTAGGCTTCACCCTAAGGCGTTGTTCCACCAGATCGAACAGTTAGGGCCTAAGAAGTCAACGCCAGAAGCATAAAATACAATATAAATAGAACAGTTTTTCCATCGTATAAAACGAATAATTGCTACCGGTGTGAAAGTTAAGGTCATTTCTCCATTCCGGGCAACCTAGGCTTCACTCTAGGGCGTTGCTCCACCAGTGCGAATAGTTAGGGCCTTGGAAGTCAACGCCAGAAGCATAAAATACAAAATAAATAAAACAGTTTTTCCGTCGTATAAAACGAATAATTGCTACCAGTGTGAACGTTATGGTCATTTCTACGTTCCGGGCAACCTAGGCTTCACTCTAGGGCGTTGCTCGACCAGGTCGAATAGCTAGGGCCTTAGAAGTCAACGCCTGAAGTATAAAATACAATAAAAATACAACAGTCTTTCCATCCTATAACAGGAATAATTGCAACCCGTGTGAAAGTGATGGTCATTTCTACGTTCCAGGCAACCTAGGCTTCACCCTCGGGCGTTGTTCCACCAGATGGAATAGTTAGGGACTAAGAAGTCAACGCCAGAAGCATAAAACACTATATAAATACAACAGTTTTTCCATCATATAAAACGAATAATTGCAAGCAGGATGAAAGTTATGGTCATTTCTACTTTCCGGGCAACCTAGGCTTCACTCTAGGGCGTTGCTCCACCAGATCGAATAGATAGGGCCTTAGAAGTCAACGCCAGAAGCATAAAATACAAAATAAATAAAACAGTTTTTCCATCGTATAAAACGAATAATTGCTACCAGTGTGAAAGTTATGGTCATTTCTACGTTCCGCGCAACCTAGGCTTCACCTTAGGCCGTTGTTCCACCAGATCGAATAGTTAGGGCCTAAGAAGTGAACGGCAGAAGCATAAAATACAATATAAATACAACAGTTTTTCCATCATATAAAACGAATAATTGCAACCAGTATGAAAGTTATGGTCATTTCTACTTTCCGGGCAACCTAGGATACACCCTAGGGCGTTGCTCCAACAGATTGAATAGTTAGCGCCTTAGAAGTCAACGCCCGAAGCGTAAAATGCAAAATAAATAGAACAGTTTTTCCATCGTATAAAACGAATAACTGCAACCAGTGTGAAAGTACTGGTCATTTATACGTGCCGGTCAACCTAGGCTTCACTCTAGGACGTTGCTCCGCCAGATCGAGTAGTTAGGGCCTATGAAGTCAACGCCAGAAGCGTAAAATACAATAAAGGTGCAACAGTTTTTCCATCGTATAACAGGAATAATTGCAACCAGTGTGAAGGTAATGGTATGTTCTACGTTCCGGGCAACCTAGGCGTCACTCTAGGGCGTTGCTCCACCACGTTAATAGCTACGGCCTTAGAAGTCAACGCCAGGAGCATAAAATACAATATAAATACAACAGTTTTTCCATCGTATAAAATGAATAACTGCAAACACTGAGCAAGTAATGGTCATTTCTACGTTCCGGGCAACCTAGGCTTCACTCTAGGGCGTTGCTCCACCATATCGAATAGCTAGGGACTTAGAATTCAATGCCAGAAGCATAAAGTGCAATATAAATAGAACAGCTTTTCCATCGTTTAAAACGAATAATAGCAACCAGTGTGAAAGTTATTTTCATTTCTACGTTCCGGGCAACCTAAGCTTCACTCTAGGGCGTTGCACCACCAGATCAAACAGTTAGGGCCTTAGATGTCAACGCCAGAAGAATAAAATACGATGTAAGTACAACAGTTTTTCCATCGTATAAAATGAATGATTGCGAACATTGTGAAAGTAATGGTCATTTCTACGTGCGTGGCAACCTACGCGTCACTCTAGGGCGTTGCTGCTCCACATCTGATAGCTACGGCCTTAGAAGTTAACGCCGGAAGCATAAAATAAAATATAAATACAACAGCTTCGCCATCGTATAAAATGAATAATTGCAAACAGTGTGAAGGTAATGGTCATTTCTACGTTCCGAGCAACCTAGGCTTCACTCTAGGGCGTTGCTCCACCAGATCGAATAGTTAGGGCCTTAGAAGTCAGCGCCAGAAGCATAAAATACAATAGAGATGCTACAGTTTTTCCATCGTATAACAGGAATAATTGCAAACAGTGTGAAGGTAATTGTATGTTCTACGTTCCGGGCAACCTAGGCTTCACCCTAGGCCGTTGTTCCACCAGATGGAATAGTTAGGGCCTAAGAAGTCAACGCCAGAAGCATAAAATACGATATAAATACATCAGCTTTTCCATCGTATAAAATGAATAACTGCAAACACTGAGCAAGTAATGGTCATTTCTACGTTCCGGGCAACCTAGGCTTCACTCTAGGGCGTTGCTCCACCATATCGAATAGCTAGGGACTTAGAATTCAATGCCAGAAGCATAAAATGCAATATAAATAGAACAGCTTTTCCATCGTTTAAAGCGAATAATAGCAACCAGTGTGAAAGTTATTTTCATTTCTACGTTCCGGGCAACCTAGGCTTCACTCTAGGGCGTTGCACCACCAGATCAAACAGTTAGGGCCTTAGAAGTCAACGCCAGAAGAATAAAATACGATATAAATACAACAGCTTTTCCATCGTATAAAACGAATAATTGCATCCAGTGTGAAAGTTATGGTCATTTCTACGTTCCGGGCAACCTAGGCTTCACTCCAGGGCGTTGCTCGACCAGATAGAATAGCTAGGGCCGTAGAAGTCAACGCCCGAAGCATAAAATACAAAATAAATAGAACACTTTTTCCATCGTATAAAACGAATAATTGCTACCAGTGTGAAAGTTATGGTCATTGCTACGTTGCGCGCAACCTAGGCTTCACCCAAGGGCGTTGTTCCACCAGATGGAATAGTTAGGGCCTAAGAAGTCAACGCCAGAAGCATAAAACACTATATAAATACAACAGTTTTTCCATCATATAAAACGAATAATTGCAACCAGGATGAAAGTTATGGTCATTTCTACTTTCCGGGCAACCTAGGCTTCACTCTAGGGCGTTGCTCCACCAGATCGTATAGTTAGGGCCTTAGAAGTCAACGCCAGAAGCATAAAATACAATAAAGATGAAACAGCTTTTCCATCGTATAAAACAAACAATTGCAACCAGTGTGAAAGTTATGGTCATTTCTACTTTCCGGGCAACCTAGGCTTCACCCTAGGGCGTTGCTCCAACAGATTGAATAGTTAGGACCTTAGAAGTCAACGCCAGAAGCATAAAATACGAAATAAATAAAACAGTTTTTCCATCGTATAAAACGAATAATTGCTACCAGTGTGAAAGTTATGGTCATTTCTACGTTCCGGGCAACCTAGGCTTCACTCTAAGGCGTTGCTCGACCAGATCGAATACCTAGGGCCTTAGAAGTCAACGCCCGAAGCATAAAATACAAAATAAATAGAACAGTCTTTCCATCGTATAAAACGAATAATTGCTACCAGTGTGAAAGTTATGGTCATTTCTACTTTCCGGGCAACCTAGGCTTCACCCTAGGGCGTTGATCCACCAGATCGAATAGTTAGGGCCTTAGAAGTCAACGCCAGAAGCATAAAATACAATAAAGATGCAACAGTTTTTCCATCGTATAAAACGAATAATTGCAAACAGTCTGAAAGTAGTGGTCATTTCTACGTTCCGAGCAACCTAGGCTTCACCCTAAGGCGTTGTTCCACCAGATCGAACAGTTAGGGCCTAAGAAGTCAACGCCAGAAGCATAAAATACAATATAAATAGAACAGTTTTTCCATCGTATAAAACGAATAATTGCTACCGGTGTGAAAGTTAAGGTCATTTCTCCATTCCGGGCAACCTAGGCTTCACTCTAGGGCGTTGCTCCACCAGTGCGAATAGTTAGGGCCTTGGAAGTCAACGCCAGAAGCATAAAATACAAAATAAATAAAACAGTTTTTCCGTCGTATAAAACGAATAATTGCTACCAGTGTGAACGTTATGGTCATTTCTACGTTCCGGGCAACCTAGGCTTCACTCTAGGGCGTTGCTCGACCAGGTCGAATAGCTAGGGCCTTAGAAGTCAACGCCTGAAGTATAAAATACAATAAAAATACAACAGTCTTTCCATCCTATAACAGGAATAATTGCAACCCGTGTGAAAGTGATGGTCATTTCTACGTTCCAGGCAACCTAGGCTTCACCCTCGGGCGTTGTTCCACCAGATGGAATAGTTAGGGACTAAGAAGTCAACGCCAGAAGCATAAAACACTATATAAATACAACAGTTTTTCCATCATATAAAACGAATAATTGCAAGCAGGATGAAAGTTATGGTCATTTCTACTTTCCGGGCAACCTAGGCTTCACTCTAGGGCGTTGCTCCACCAGATCGAATAGATAGGGCCTTAGAAGTCAACGCCAGAAGCATAAAATACAAAATAAATAAAACAGTTTTTCCATCGTATAAAACGAATAATTGCTACCAGTGTGAAAGTTATGGTCATTTCTACGTTCCGCGCAACCTAGGCTTCACCTTAGGCCGTTGTTCCACCAGATCGAATAGTTAGGGCCTAAGAAGTGAACGGCAGAAGCATAAAATACAATATAAATACAACAGTTTTTCCATCATATAAAACGAATAATTGCAACCAGTATGAAAGTTATGGTCATTTCTACTTTCCGGGCAACCTAGGATACACCCTAGGGCGTTGCTCCAAGAGATTGAATAGTTAGCGCCTTAGAAGTCAACGCCCGAAGCGTAAAATGCAAAATAAATAGAACAGTTTTTCCATCGTATAAAACGAATAACTGCAACCAGTGTGAAAGTACTGGTCATTTATACGTGCCGGTCAACCTAGGCTTCACTCTAGGACGTTGCTCCGCCAGATCGAGTAGTTAGGGCCTATGAAGTCAACGCCAGAAGCGTAAAATACAATAAAGGTGCAACAGTTTTTCCATCGTATAACAGGAATAATTGCAACCAGTGTGAAGGTAATGGTATGTTCTACGTTCCGGGCAACCTAGGCGTCACTCTAGGGCGTTGCTCCACCACGTTAATAGCTACGGCCTTAGAAGTCAACGCCAGGAGCATAAAATACAATATAAATACAACAGTTTTTCCATCGTATAAAATGAATAACTGCAAACACTGAGCAAGTAATGGTCATTTCTACGTTCCGGGCAACCTAGGCTTCACTCTAGGGCGTTGCTCCACCATATCGAATAGCTAGGGACTTAGAATTCAATGCCAGAAGCATAAAGTGCAATATAAATAGAACAGCTTTTCCATCGTTTAAAACGAATAATAGCAACCAGTGTGAAAGTTATTTTCATTTCTACGTTCCGGGCAACCTTGGCTTCACCCTAGGGCGTTGCACCACCAGATCAAACAGTTAGGGCCTTAGAAGTCAACGCCAGAAGAATAAAATACAATATAAATACAACAGTTTTTCCATCATATAAAACGAATAATTGCAACCAGTATGAAAGTTATGGTCATTTCTACTTTCCGGGCAACCTAGGATACACCCTAGGGCGTTGCTCCAACAGATTGAATAGTTAGCGCCTTAGAAGTCAACGCCCGAAGCGTAAAATGCAAAATAAATAGAACAGTTTTTCCATCGTATAAAACGAATAACTGCAACCAGTGTGAAAGTACTGGTCATTTCTACGTTCCGGGCAACCTAGGCTTCACCCTAGGGCGTAGTTCCACCAGATGGAATAGTTAGGGCCTAAGAAGTCAACGCCAGAAGCATAAAATACGATATAAATTCAACAGCTTTTCCATCGTATAAAACGAATAATGGTAACCAGTGTGAAAGTTATGGTCATTTATACGTTCCGGTCAACGTAGGCTTCACCCTAGGGCGTTGCTCCACCAGATCGAATAGTTAGGGCCTTAGAAGTCAACGCCAGAAGCATAAGATACAATAAAGGTGCAACAGTTTTTCCATCGTATAACAGGAATAATTGCAACCAGTGTGAAGGTAATGGTATGTTCTACGTTCCGGGCAACCTAGGCGTCACTCTAGGGCGTTGCTCCACCACGTTAATAGCTACGGCCTTAGAAGTCAACGCCAGGAGCATAAAATACAATATAAATACAACAGCTTTTCCATCGTATAAAATGAATAACTACAAACACTGAGCAAGTAATGGTCATTTCTACGTTCCGGGCAACCTAGGCTTCACTCTAGGGCGTTGCTCCACCATATCGAATAGCTAGGGACTTAGAATTCAATGCCAGAAGCATAAAATGCAATATAAATAGAACAGCTTTTCCATCGTTTAAAACGAATAATAGCAACCAGTGTGAAAGTTATTTTCATTTCTACGTTCCGGGCAACCTAGGCTTCACTCTAGGGCGTTGCACCACCATATCAAACAGTTAGGGCGTTAGAAGTCAACGCCAGAAGAATAAAATACAAAATAAATAAAACAGTTTTTCCATCGTATAAAACGAATAATTGCTACCAGTGTGAAAGTTATGGTCATTTCTACGTTCCGCGCAACCTAGGATACACCTTAGGCCGTTGTTCCACCAGATCGAATAGTTAGGGCCTAAGAAGTGAACGCCAGAAGCATAAAATACAATATAAATACAACAGTTTTTCCATCATATAAAACGAATAATTGCAACCAGTATGAAAGTTATGGTCATTTCTACTTTCCGCGCAACCTAGGATACACCCTAGGGCGTTGCTCCAACAGATTGAATAGTTAGCGCCTTAGAAGACAACGCCCGAAGCGTAAAATGCAAAATAAATAGAACAGTTTTTCCATCGTATAAAACGTATAACTGCAACCAGTGTGAAAGTACTGGTCATTTCTACGTTCCCGGCAACCTAGGCTTCACCCTAGGGCGTTGTTCCAGCAGATGGAATAGTTAGGGCCTAACAAGTCAACGCCAGAAGCATAAGATACGATATAAATTCAACAGCTTTTCCATCGTATAAAACGAATAATGGTAACCAGTGTGAAAGTTATGGTCATTTATACGTTCCGGTCAACCTAGGCTTCACTCTAGGACGTTGCTCCGCCAGATCGAGTAGTTAGGGCCTATGAAGTCAACGCCAGAAGCATAAAATACAATAAAGGTGCAACAGTTTTTCCATCGTATAACAGGAATAATTGCAACCAGTGTGAAGGTAATGGTATGTTCTACGTTCCGGGCAACCTAGGCGTCACTCTAGGGCGTTGCTCCACCACGTTAATAGCTACGGCCTTAGAAGTCAACGCCAGGAGCATAAAATACAATATAAATACAACAGCTTTTCCATCGTATAAAATGAATAACTGCAAACACTGAGCAAGTAATGGTCATTTCTACGTTCCGGGGAACCTAGGCTTCACTCTAGGGCGTTGCTCCACCATATCGAATAGCTAGGGACTTAGAATTCAATTCCAGAAGCATAAAATGCAATATAAATAGAACAGCTTTTCCATCGTTTAAAACGAATAATAGCAACCAGTGTGAAAGTTATTTTCATTTCTACGTTCCGGGCAACCTAAGCTTCACTCTAGGGCGTTGCACCACCAGATCAAACAGTTAGGGCCTTAGAAGTCAACGCCAGAAGAATAAAATACGATGTAAGTACAACAGTTTTTCCATCGTATAAAATGAATGATTGCGAACATTGTGAAAGTAATGGTCATTTCTACGTGCCTGGCAACCTACGCGTCACTCTAGGGCGTTGCTGCTCCACATCTGATAGCTACGGCCTTAGAAGTTAACGCCGGAAGCATAAAATAAAATATAAATACAACAGCTTCGCCATCGTATAAAATGAATAATTGCAAACAGTGTGAAGGTAATGGTCATTTCTACGTTCCGAGCAACCTAGGCTTCACTCTAGGGCGTTGCTCCACCAGATCGAATAGTTAGGGCCTTAGAAGTCAGCGCCAGAAGCATAAAATACAATAGAGATGCTACAGTTTTTCCATCGTATAACAGGAATAATTGCAAACAGTGTGAAGGTAATTGTATGTTCTACGTTCCGGGCAACCTAGGCTTCACCCTAGGCCGTTGTTCCACCAGATGGAATAGTTAGGGCCTAAGAAGTCAACGCCAGAAGCATAAAATACGATATAAATACATCAGCTTTTCCATCGTATAAAATGAATAACTGCAAACACTGAGCAAGTAATGGTCATTTCTACGTTCCGGGCAACCTAGGCTTCACTCTAGGGCGTTGCTCCACCATATCGAATAGCTAGGGACTTAGAATTCAATGCCAGAAGCATAAAATGCAATATAAATAGAACAGCTTTTCCATCGTTTAAAGCGAATAATAGCAACCAGTGTGAAAGTTATTTTCATTTCTACGTTCCGGGCAACCTAGGCTTCACTCTAGGGCGTTGCACCACCAGATCAAACAGTTAGGGCCTTAGAAGTCAACGCCAGAAGAATAAAATACGATATAAATACAACAGCTTTTCCATCGTATAAAACGAATAATTGCATCCAGTGTGAAAGTTATGGTCATTTCTACGTTCCGGGCAACCTAGGCTTCACTCCAGGGCGTTGCTCGACCAGATAGAATAGCTAGGGCCGTAGAAGTCAACGCCCGAAGCATAAAATACAAAATAAATAGAACACTTTTTCCATCGTATAAAACGAATAATTGCTACCAGTGTGAAAGTTATGGTCATTGCTACGTTGCGCGCAACCTAGGCTTCACCCAAGGGCGTTGTTCCACCAGATGGAATAGTTAGGGCCTAAGAAGTCAACGCCAGAAGCATAAAACACTATATAAATACAACAGTTTTTCCATCATATAAAACGAATAATTGCAACCAGGATGAAAGTTATGGTCATTTCTACTTTCCGGGCAACCTAGGCTTCACTCTAGGGCGTTGCTCCACCAGATCGTATAGTTAGGGCCTTAGAAGTCAACGCCAGAAGCATAAAATACAATAAAGATGAAACAGCTTTTCCATCGTATAAAACAAACAATTGCAACCAGTGTGAAAGTTATGGTCATTTCTACTTTCCGGGCAACCTAGGCTTCACCCTAGGGCGTTGCTCCAACAGATTGAATAGTTAGGACCTTAGAAGTCAACGCCAGAAGCATAAAATACGAAATAAATAAAACAGTTTTTCCATCGTATAAAACGAATAATTGCTACCAGTGTGAAAGTTATGGTCATTTCTACGTTCCGGGCAACCTAGGCTTCACTCTAAGGCGTTGCTCGACCAGATCGAATACCTAGGGCCTTAGAAGTCAACGCCCGAAGCATAAAATACAAAATAAATAGAACAGTCTTTCCATCGTATAAAACGAATAATTGCTACCAGTGTGAAAGTTATGGTCATTTCTACTTTCCGGGCAACCTAGGCTTCACCCTAGGGCGTTGCTCCACCAGATCGAATAGTTAGGGCCTTGGAAGTCAACGCCAGAAGCATAAAATACAATAAAGATGCAACAGTTTTTCCATCGTATAAAACGAATAATTGCAAACAGTCTGAAAGTAGTGGTCATTTCTACGTTCCGAGCAACCTAGGCTTCACCCTAAGGCGTTGTTCCACCAGATCGAACAGTTAGGGCCTAAGAAGTCAACGCCAGAAGCATAAAATACAATATAAATAGAACAGTTTTTCCATCGTATAAAACGAATAATTGCTACCGGTGTGAAAGTTAAGGTCATTTCTCCATTCCGGGCAACCTAGGCTTCACTCTAGGGCGTTGCTCCACCAGTGCGAATAGTTAGGGCCTTGGAAGTCAACGCCAGAAGCATAAAATACAAAATAAATAAAACAGTTTTTCCGTCGTATAAAACGAATAATTGCTACCAGTGTGAACGTTATGGTCATTTCTACGTTCCGGGCAACCTAGGCTTCACTCTAGGGCGTTGCTCGACCAGGTCGAATAGCTAGGGCCTTAGAAGTCAACGCCTGAAGTATAAAATACAATAAAAATACAACAGTCTTTCCATCCTATAACAGGAATAATTGCAACCCGTGTGAAAGTGATGGTCATTTCTACGTTCCAGGCAACCTAGGCTTCACCCTCGGGCGTTGTTCCACCAGATGGAATAGTTAGGGACTAAGAAGTCAACGCCAGAAGCATAAAACACTATATAAATACAACAGTTTTTCCATCATATAAAACGAATAATTGCAAGCAGGATGAAAGTTATGGTCATTTCTACTTTCCGGGCAACCTAGGCTTCACTCTAGGGCGTTGCTCCACCAGATCGAATAGATAGGGCCTTAGAAGTCAACGCCAGAAGCATAAAATACAAAATAAATAAAACAGTTTTTCCATCGTATAAAACGAATAATTGCTACCAGTGTGAAAGTTATGGTCATTTCTACGTTCCGCGCAACCTAGGCTTCACCTTAGGCCGTTGTTCCACCAGATGGAATAGTTAGGGCCTAAGAAGTCAACGCCAGAGGCATAAAATACGATATAAATACTACAGCTTTTCCATCGTATAAAACGAATAATTGCAACCAGTGTGAATGTAATGGTCATTTCTACGTTGCGGGCAACCTAGGCTTCACTCTAGGGCGTTGCTCCACCAGATCGGATAGTTAGGGCCTTAGAAATCAACGCCAGAAGCATAAAATACAGTAAAGATGCAACAGTTTTTCCATCGTATAAAATGAGTAGTTGCAAACATTGTGAAAGTAATGGTCATTTCTACGTTCCGGGCAACCTAGGCGTCACTCTAGGGCGTTGCTCCACCTGACCGAATAGTTAGGGCCTTAGAAGTCAACGCCAGAAGCATAAAATGCAATAAAGATGCAACAGTTTTTGCATCGTATAACAGGAATAACTGCAACCAGTGCGAATGTACTGGTCATTTCTACGTTCCGGATAACCTAGGTTTCATTCTAGGTCGTTATTCTACCAGATCGAATAGCTAGGGACTTAGAATTCAACGCCAGAAGGATAAAATACAATATAAGTACAACAGTTATTCCACCGTATAAAATGAGTAGTTGCAAACATTGTGAAAGTAATGGTCATTTCTACGTTCCGGGCAACCTAGGCGTCACTCTAGGGCCTTGCTCCACCTGACCGAATAGCTAGGGCCTTAGAAGTCAACGCCAGAAGCATAAAATGCAATAATGATGCAACAGTTTTTCCATCGTATAACAGGAATAGCTGCAAACAGTGTGAAAGTACTGGTCATTTCTACGTTCCGGGTAACCTAGGTTTCACTCTAGGGCGATGCTCTACCAGATCGAATAGCTAGGGACTTAGAATTCAACGCCATAAGAATAAAATACAATATAAGTACAACAGTTTTTCCATCGTATAAAATGATTAACTGCAACCAGTGTGAAAGTAATGGTCATTTCTACATTCCGAGCAACCTAGGCTTCACTCTAGGGCGTTGCTCCACCAGATCGAATAGTTAGGGCCTTAGAAGTCAACGCCAGAAGCATAAAATACAATAAAGATGCAACAGTTTTTCCATCGTATAAAACGAATAATTGCAAATAGTCTGAAAGTAGTGGTCATTTCTACGTTCCGAGCAACCTAGGCTTCACCCTAAGGCGTTGTTCGACCAGATCGAACAGTTAGGGCCTAAGAAGTCAACGCCAGAAGCATCAGATACAATATAAATAGAACAGTTTTTCCATCGTATAAAACGAATAATTGCTACCGGTGTGAAAGTTAAGGTCATTTCTCCATTCCGGGCAACCTAGGCTTCACTCTAGGGCGTTGCTCCACCAGTTCGAATAGTTAGGGCCTTGGAAGTCAACGCCAGAAGCATAAAATACAAAATAAATAAATCAGTTTTTCCGTCGTATAAAACGAATAATTGCTACCAGTGTGAACGTTATGGTCATTTCTACGTTCCACGCAACCTAGGCTTCACTCTAGGGCGTTTCTCCACCTGATCGAATAGTTAGGTCCTTAGAAGTCAACGCCAGAAGCATGAAATACGATATAAATACAACAGCTTTTCCATCGTATAAAACGAATAATTGCAAACAGTCTGAAAGTAGTGGTCATTTCTACATTCCGAGCAACCTAGGCTTCACTCTAGGGCGTTGCTCCACCAGATCGAATAGTTAGGGCCTTAGAAGTCAACGCCAGAAGCATAAAATACAATAAAGATGCAACAGTTTTTCCATCGTATAAAACGAATAATTGCAAACAGTCTGAAAGTAGTGGTCATTTCTACGTTCCGAGCAACCTAGGCTTCACCCTAAGGTGTTGTTCCACCAGATCGAACAGTTAGGGCCTAAGAAGTCAACGCCAGAAGCATCAAATACAATATAAATAGAACAGTTTTTCCATCGTATAAAACGAATAATTGCTACCGGTGTGAAAGTTAAGGTCATTTCTCCATTCCGGGCAACCTAGGCTTCACTCTAGGGCGTTGCTCCACCAGTTCGAATAGTTAGGGCCTTGGAAGTCAACGCCAGAAGCATAAAATACAAAATAAATAAAACAGTTTTTCCGTCGTATAAAACGAATAATTGCTACCAGTGTGAACGTTATGGTCATTTCTACGTTCCGGGCAACCTAGGCTTCACTCTAGGGCGTTGCTCGACCAGGTCGAATAGCTAGGGCCTTAGAAGTCAACGCCTGAAGTATAAAATACAATAAAAATACAACAGTCTTTCGATCCTATAACAGGAATAATTGCAACCCGTGTGAAAGTGATGGTCATTTCTACGTTCGAGGCAACCTAGGCTTCACCCTCGGGCGTTGTTCCACCAGATGGAATAGATAGGGCCTTAGAAGTCAACGCCCGAAGCATAAAATACAAAATAAATAGAACAGTTTTTCCATCGTGTAAAACGAATAATTGCTACCAGTGTGAAAGTTATGGTCATTGCTACGTTGCGCGGAACCTAGGCTTCACCTTAGGCCGTTGTTCCACCAGATCGAATAGTTAGGTCCTAAGAAGTGAACGCCAGAAGCATAAAATACAATATAAATACAACAGTTTTTCCATCATATAAAACGAATAATTGCAACCAGTATGAAAGTTATGGTCATTTCTACTTTCCGGGCAACCTAGGATACACCCTAGGGCGTTGCTCCAACAGATTGAATAGTTAGCGCCTTAGAAGTCAACGCCAGAAGCATAAAATACAAAATAAATAAAACAGTTTTTCCATCGTATAAAACGAATAATTGCTACCAGTGTGAAAGTTATGGTCATTTCTACGTTCCGCGCAACCTAGGCTTCACTCTAAGGCGTTCCTCGACCAGATCGAATACCTAGGGCCTTAGAAGTCAACGCCCGAAGCATAAAATACAAAATAAATAGAACAGTCTTTCCATCGTATAAAACGAATAATTGCTACCAGTGTGAAAGTTATGGTCATTGCTACGTTCCGCGCAACCTAGGCTTCACACAAGGGCGTTGTTCCACCAGATGGAATAGTTAGGGCCTAAGAAGTCAACGCCAGAGGCATAAAATACGATATAAATACTACAGCTTTTCCATCGTATAAAACGAATAATTGCAACCAGTGTGAATGTAATGGTCATTTCTACGTTGCGGGCAACCTAGGCTTCACTCTAGGGCGTTGCTCCACCAGATCGGATAGTTAGGGCCTTAGAAATCAACGCCAGAAGCATAAAATACAGTAAAGATGCAACAGTTTTTCCATCGTATAAAATGAGTAGTTGCAAACATTGTGAAAGTAATGGTCATTTCTACGTTCCGGGCAACCTAGGCGTCACTCTAGGGCGTTGCTCCACCTGACCGAATAGTTAGGGCCTTAGAAGTCAACGCCAGAAGCATAAAATGCAATAAAGATGCAACAGTTTTTGCATCGTATAACAGGAATAACTGCAACCAGTGCGAATGTACTGGTCATTTCTACGTTCCGGATAACCTAGGTTTCATTCTAGGTCGTTATTCTACCAGATCGAATAGCTAGGGACTTAGAATTCAACGCCAGAAGGATAAAATACAATATAAGTACAACAGTTATTCCACCGTATAAAATGAGTAGTTGCAAACATTGTGAAAGTAATGGTCATTTCTACGTTCCGGGCAACCTAGGCGTCACTCTAGGGCCTTGCTCCACCTGACTGAATAGCTAGGGCCTTAGAAGTCAACGCCAGAAGCATAAAATGCAATAATGATGCAACAGTTTTTCCATCGTATAACAGGAATAACTGCAAACAGTGTGAAAGTACTGGTCATTTCTACGTTCCGGGTAACCTAGGTTTCACTCTAGGGCGATGCTCTACCAGATCGAATAGCTAGGGACTTAGAATTCAACGCCATAAGAATAAAATACAATATAAGTACAACAGTTTTTCCATCGTATAAAATGATTAACTGCAACCAGTGTGAAAGTAATGGTCATTTCTACATTCCGAGCAACCTAGGCTTCACTCTAGGGCGTTGCTCCACCAGATCGAATAGTTAGGGCCTTAGAAGTCAACGCCAGAAGCATAAAATACAATAAAGATGCAACAGTTTTTCCATCGTATAAAACGAATAATTGCAAATAGTCTGAAAGTAGTGGTCATTTCTACGTTCCGAGCAACCTAGGCTTCACCCTAAGGCGTTGTTCGACCAGATCGAACAGTTAGGGCCTAAGAAGTCAACGCCAGAAGCATCAGATACAATATAAATAGAACAGTTTTTCCATCGTATAAAACGAATAATTGCTACCGGTGTGAAAGTTAAGGTCATTTCTCCATTCCGGGCAACCTAGGCTTCACTCTAGGGCGTTGCTCCACCAGTTCGAATAGTTAGGGCCTTGGAAGTCAACGCCAGAAGCATAAAATACAAAATAAATAAATCAGTTTTTCCGTCGTATAAAACGAATAATTGCTACCAGTGTGAACGTTATGGTCATTTCTACGTTCCACGCAACCTAGGCTTCACTCTAGGGCGTTTCTCCACCTGATCGAATAGTTAGGTCCTTAGAAGTCAACGCCAGAAGCATGAAATACGATATAAATACAACAGCTTTTCCATCGTATAAAACGAATAATTGCAAACAGTCTGAAAGTAGTGGTCATTTCTACATTCCGAGCAACCTAGGCTTCACTCTAGGGCGTTGCTCCACCAGATCGAATAGTTAGGGCCTTAGAAGTCAACGCCAGAAGCATAAAATACAATAAAGATGCAACAGTTTTTCCATCGTATAAAACGAATAATTGCAAACAGTCTGAAAGTAGTGGTCATTTCTACGTTCCGAGCAACCTAGGCTTCACCCTAAGGTGTTGTTCCACCAGATCGAACAGTTAGGGCCTAAGAAGTCAACGCCAGAAGCATCAAATACAATATAAATAGAACAGTTTTTCCATCGTATAAAACGAATAATTGCTACCGGTGTGAAAGTTAAGGTCATTTCTCCATTCCGGGCAACCTAGGCTTCACTCTAGGGCGTTGCTCCACCAGTTCGAATAGTTAGGGCCTTGGAAGTCAACGCCAGAAGCATAAAATACAAAATAAATAAAACAGTTTTTCCGTCGTATAAAACGAATAATTGCTACCAGTGTGAACGTTATGGTCATTTCTACGTTCCGGGCAACCTAGGCTTCACTCTAGGGCGTTGCTCGACCAGGTCGAATAGCTAGGGCCTTAGAAGTCAACGCCTGAAGTATAAAATACAATAAAAATACAACAGTCTTTCGATCCTATAACAGGAATAATTGCAACCCGTGTGAAAGTGATGGTCATTTCTACGTTCGAGGCAACCTAGGCTTCACCCTCGGGCGTTGTTCCACCAGATGGAATAGATAGGGCCTTAGAAGTCAACGCCCGAAGCATAAAATACAAAATAAATAGAACAGTTTTTCCATCGTGTAAAACGAATAATTGCTACCAGTGTGAAAGTTATGGTCATTGCTACGTTGCGCGGAACCTAGGCTTCACCTTAGGCCGTTGTTCCACCAGATCGAATAGTTAGGTCCTAAGAAGTGAACGCCAGAAGCATAAAATACAATATAAATACAACAGTTTTTCCATCATATAAAACGAATAATTGCAACCAGTATGAAAGTTATGGTCATTTCTACTTTCCGGGCAACCTAGGATACACCCTAGGGCGTTGCTCCAACAGATTGAATAGTTAGCGCCTTAGAAGTCAACGCCCGAAGCGTAAAACGCAAAATAAATAGAACAGTTTTTCCATCGTATAAAACGAATAACTGCAACCAGTGTGAAAGTACTGGTCATTTCTACGTTCCGGGCAACCTAGGCTTCACCCTAGGGCGTTGTTCCACCAGATGGAATAGTTAGGGCCTAAGAAGTCACCGCCAGAAGCATAAAATACGATATAAATTCAACAGCTTTTCCATCGTATAAAACGAATAATGGTAACCAGTGTGAAAGTTATGGTCATTTATACGTTCCGGTCAACCTAGGCTTCACTCTAGGACGTTGCTCCGCAGATCGAGTAGTTAGGGCCTATGAAGTCAACGCCAGAAGCATAAAATACAATAAAGGTGCAACAGTTTTTCCATCGTATAATAGGAATAATTGCAACCAGTGTGAAGGTAATGGTATGTTCTACGTTCCGGGCAACCTAGGCGTCACTCTAGGGCGCTGCTCCAGCACGTCTAATAGCTACGGCCTTAGAAGTCAACGCCAGGAGCATAAAATACAATATAAATACAACAGCTTTTCCATCGTATAAAATGAATAACTGCAAACACTGAGCAAGTAATGGTCATTTCTACGTTCCGGGCAACCTAGGCTTCACTCTAGGGCGTTGCTCCACCATATCGAATAGCTAGGGACTTAGAATTCAATGCCAGAAGCATAAAGTGCAATATAAATAGAACAGCTTTTCCGTCGTTTAAAACGAATAATAGCAACCAGTGTGAAAGTTATTTTCATTTCTACGTTCCGGGCAACCTAGGCTTCACTCTAGGGCGTTGTTCCACCAGATCGAATAGTTAGGGCCTAAGAAGTCAACGCCAGAAGAATAAAATCAATATAAGTACAACAGTTTTTCCATCGTACAAAATGAATAATTGCATACATTGTGAAAGTAAAGGTCATTTCTACGTTCCGGGCAACCTAGATGTCACTCTAGGGCGTTTCTACACCACATCTAATAGCTACGGCCTTAGAAGTCAACGCCAGAAGAATAAAATACAATAAAGATGAAACAGCTTTTCCATCGTATAAAACAAACAATTGCAACCAGTGTGAAAGTTATGGTCATTTTTACTTTCCGGGCAACCTAGGCTTCACCCTAGGGCGTTGCTCGAACAGATAGAATAGCTAGGGCCGTAGAAGTCAACGCCCGAAGAATAAAATACAATAAAGGTGCAACAGTTTTTCCATCGTATAATAGGAATAATTGCAACCAGTGTGAAGGTAATGGTATGTTCTACGTTCCGGGCAACCTAGGCTTCACCCTAGGCCGTTGTTCCACCAGATGGAATAGTTAGGGCCTAAGAAGTCAACGCCAGAAGCATAAAATACGATATAAATACAACAGCTTTTCCATCGTATAAAATGAATAACTGCAAACACTGAGCAAGTAATGGTCATTTCTACGTTCCGGGCAACCTTGGCTTCACTCTAGGGCGTTGCTCCACCATATCGAATAGCTAGGGACTTAGAATTCAATGCCAGAAGCATAAAATGCAATATAAATAGAACAGTTTTTCCATCGTATAAAACGAATAATTGCTACCGGTGTGAAAGTTAAGGTCATTGCTACGTTCCGCGCAACCTAGGCTTCACACAAGGGCGTTGTTCCACCAGATGGAATAGTTAGGGCCTAAGAAGTCAACGCCAGAGGCTTAAAATACGATATAAATACTACAGCTTTTCCATCGTATAAAACGAATAATTGCAACCAGTGTGAATGTAATGGTCATTTCTACGTTGCGGGCAACCTAGGCTTCACTCTAGGGCGTTGCTCCACCAGATCGGATAGTTAGGGCCTTAGAAATCAACGCCAGAAGCATAAAATACAATAAAGATGCAACAGTTTTTCCATCGTATAAAATGAGTAGTTGCAAACATTGTGAAAGTAATGGTCATTTCTACGTTCCGGGCAACCTAGGCGTCACTCTAGGGCGTTGCTCCACCTGACCGAATAGTTAGAGCCTTAGAAGTCAACGCCAGAAGCATAAAATGCAATAAAGATGCAACAGTTTTTGCATCGTATAACAGGAATAACTGCAACCAGTGCGAATGTACTGGTCATTTCTACGTTCCGGATAACCTAGGTTTCATTCTAGGTCGTTATTCTACCAGATCGAAAAGCTAGGGAATTAGAATTCAACGCCAGAAGGATAAAATACAATATAATTACAACAGTTATTCCATCGTATAAAATGAGTAGTTGCAAACATTGTGAAAGTAATGGTCATTTCTACGTTCCGGGCAACCTAGGCGTCACTCTAGGGCGTTGCTCCACCTGACCGAATAGCTAGGGCCTTAGAAGTCAACGCCAGAAGCATAAAATGCAATAATGATGCAACAGTTTTTCCATCGTATAACAGGAATAACTGCAAACAGTGTGAAAGTACTGGTCATTTCTACGTTCCGGGTAACCTAGGTTTCACTCTAGGGCGATGCTCTACCAGATCGAATAGCTAGGGACTTAGAATTCAACGCCATAAGCATAAAATACAATAAAGATGCAACAGTTTTTCCATCGTATAAAACGAATAATTGCAAACAGTCTGAAAGTAGTGGTCATTTCTACATTCCGAGCAACCTAGGCTTCACTCTAGGGCGTTGCTCCACCAGATCGAATAGTTAGGGCCTTAGAAGTCAACGCCAGAAGCATAAAATACAATAAAGATGCAACAGTTTTTCCATCGTATAAAACGAATAATTGCAAACAGTCTGAAAGTAGTGGTCATTTCTACGTTCAGAGCAACCTAGGCTTCACCCTAAGGTGTTGTTCCACCAGATCGAACAGTTAGGGCCTAAGAAGTCAACGCCAGAAGCATCAAATACAATATAAATAGAACAGTTTTTCCATCGTATAAAACGAATAATTGCTACCGGTGTGAAAGTTAAGGTCATTTCTCCATTCCGGGCAACCTAGGCTTCACTCTAGGGCGTTGCTCCACCAGTTCGAATAGTTAGGGCCTTGGAAGTCAACGCCAGAAGCATAAAATACAAAATAAATAAAACAGTTTTTCCGTCGTATAAAACGAATAATTGCTACCAGTGTGAACGTTATGGTCATTTCTACGTTCCGGGCAACCTAGGCTTCACTCTAGGGCGTTGCTCGACCAGGTCGAATAGCTAGGGCCTTAGAAGTCAACGCCTGAAGTATAAAATACAATAAAAATTCAACAGTCTTTCCATCCTATAACAGGAATAATTGCAACCCGTGTGAAAGTGATGGTCATTTCTACGTTCCAGGCAACCTAGGCTTCACCCTCGGGCGTTGTTCCACCAGATGGAATAGTTAGGGACTAAGAAGTCAACGCCAGAAGCATAAAACACTATATAAATACAACAGTTTTTCCATCATATAAAACGAATAATTGCAAGCAGGATGAAAGTTATGGTCATTTCTACTTTCCGGGCAACCTAGGCTTCACTCTAGGGCGTTGCTCCACCAGATCGAATAGATAGGGCCTTAGAAGTCAACGCCAGAAGCATAAAATACAAAATAAATAAAACAGTTTTTCCATCGTATAAAACGAATAATTGCTACCAGTGTGAAAGTTATGGTCATTTCTACGTTCCGCGCAACCTAGGCTTCACTCTAAGGCGTTCCTCGACCAGATCGAATACCTAGGGCCTTAGAAGTCAACGCCCGAAGCATAAAATACAAAATAAATAGAACAGTCTTTCCATCGTATAAAACGAATAATTGCTACCAGTATGAAAGTTATGGTCATTGCTACGTTCCGCGCAACCTAGGCTTCACACAAGGGCGTTGTTCCACCAGATGGAATAGTTAGGGCCTAAGAAGTCAACGCCAGAGGCATAAAATACGATATAAATACTACAGCTTTTCCATCGTATAAAACGAATAATTGCAACCAGTGTGAATGTAATGGTCATTTCTACGTTGCGGGCAACCTAGGCTTCACTCTAGGGCGTTGCTCCACCAGATCGGATAGTTAGGGCCTTAGAAATCAACGCCAGAAGCATAAAATACAGTAAAGATGCAACAGTTTTTCCATCGTATAAAATGAGTAGTTGCAAACATTGTGAAAGTAATGGTCATTTCTACGTTCCGGGCAACCTAGGTGTCACTCTAGGGCGTTGCTCTACCTGACCGAATAGTTAGGGCCTTAGAAGTCAACGCCAGAAGCATAAAATGCAATAAAGATGCAACAGTTTTTGCATCGTATAACAGGAATAACTGCAACCAGTGCGAATGTACTGGTCATTTCTACGTTCCGGATAACCTAGGTTTCATTCTAGGTCGTTATTCTACCAGATCGAATAGCTAGGGACTTAGAATTCAACGCCAGAAGGATAAAATACAATATAAGTACAACAGTTATTCCACCGTATAAAATGAGTAGTTGCAAACATTGTGAAAGTAATGGTCATTTCTACGTTCCGGGCAACCTAGGCGTCACTCTAGGGCCTTGCTCCACCTGACCGAATAGCTAGGGCCTTAGAAGTCAACGCCAGAAGCATAAAATGCAATAATGATGCAACAGTTTTTCCATCGTATAACAGGAATAACTGCAAACAGTGTGAAAGTACTGGTCATTTCTACGTTCCGGGTAACCTAGGTTTCACTCTAGGGCGATGCTCTACCAGATCGAATAGCTAGGGACTTAGAATTCAACGCCATAAGAATAAAATACAATATAAGTACAACAGTTTTTCCATCGTATAAAATGATTAACTGCAACCAGTGTGAAAGTAATGGTCATTTCTACATTCCGAGCAACCTAGGCTTCACTCTAGGGCGTTGCTCCACCAGATCGAATAGTTAGGGTCTTAGAAGTCAACGCCAGAAGCATAAAATACAATAAAGATGCAACAGTTTTTCCATCGTATAAAACGAATAATTGCAAATAGTCTGAAAGTAGTGGTCATTTCTACGTTCCGAGCAACCTAGGCTTCACCCTAAGGCGTTGTTCGACCAGATCGAACAGTTAGGGCCTAAGAAGTCAACGCCAGAAGCATCAGATACAATATAAATAGAACAGTTTTTCCATCGTATAAAACGAATAATTGCTACCGGTGTGAAAGTTAAGGTCATTTCTCCATTCCGGGCAACCTAGGCTTCACTCTAGGGCGTTGCTCCACCAGTTCGAATAGTTAGGGCCTTGGAAGTCAACGCCAGAAGCATAAAATACAAAATAAATAAATCAGTTTTTCCGTCGTATAAAACGAATAATTGCTACCAGTGTGAACGTTATGGTCATTTCTACGTTCCACGCAACCTAGGCTTCACTCTAGGGCGTTTCTCCACCTGATCGAATAGTTAGGTCCTTAGAAGTCAACGCCAGAAGCATGAAATACGATATAAATACAACAGCTTTTCCATCGTATAAAACGAATAATTGCAACCAGTGTGGAAGTTATGGTCATTTCTACGTTCCGGGCAACCTAGGCTTCACTCTAGGGCGTTGCTCGACCAGGTCGAATAGCTAGGGCCTTAGAAGTCAACGCCTGAAGTATAAAATACAAAGAAATACAACAGTCTTTCCATCCTATAACAGGAATAATTGCAACCCGTGTGAAAGTGATGGTCATTTCTACGTTCCAGGCAACCTAGGCTTCACCCTCGGGCGTTGTTCCACCAGATGGAATAGTTAGGGCCTAAGAAGTCAACGCCAGAAGCATAAAATACGATATAAATACAACAGCTTTTACATCGTATAAAACGAATAATTGCAACCAGTGTGGAAGTTATGGTCATTTCTACGTTCCGGGCAACGTAGGCTTCACTCTAGGGCGTTGTTCCACCAGATCGAATAGTTAGGGCCTAAGAAGTCAACGCCAGAAGAATAAAATCAATATAAGTACAACAGTTTTTCCATCGTATAAAATGAGTAATTGCATACATTGTGAAAGTAATGGTCATTTCTACGTTCCGGGCAACCTAGATGTCACTCTAGGGCGTTGCTACACCACATCTAATAGCTACGGCCTTAGAAGTCAACGCCAGAAGAATAAAATACAATAAAGATGAAACAGCTTTTCCATCGTATAAAACAAACAATTGCAACCAGTGGGAAAGTTATGGTCATTTCTACTTTCCGGGCAACCTAGGCTTCACCCTAGGGCGTTGCTCCAACAGATTGAATAGTTAGGACCTTAGAAGTCAACGCCAGAAGCATAAAATACGAAATAAATAAAACAGTTTTTCCATCGTATAAAACGAATAATTGCTACCAGTGTGAAAGTTATGGTCATTTCTACGTTCCGGGCAACCTAGGCTTCACTCTAACGCGTTCCTCGACCAGATCGAATACCTAGGGCCTTAGAAGTCAACGCCCGAAGCATAAAATACAAAATAAATAGAACAGTCTTTCCATCGTATAAAACGAATAATTGCTACCAGTGTGAAAGTTATGGTCATTTCTACTTTCCGGGCAACCTAGCCTTCACCCTAGGGCGTTGCTCCAACAGATTGAATAGTTAGGACCTTAGAAGTCAACGCCAGAAGCATAAAATACGAAATAAATAAAACAGTTTTTCCATCGTATAAAACGAATAATTGCAACCAGTGTGAATGTAATGGTCATTTCTACGTTGCGGGCAACCTAGGCTTCACTCTAGGGCGTTGCTCCACCAGATCGGATAGTTAGGGCCTTAGAAATCAACGCCAGAAGCATAAAATACAATAAAGATGCAACAGTTTTTCCATCGTATAAAATGAGTAGTTGCAAACATTGTGAAAGTAATGGTCATTTCTACGTTCCGGGCAACCTAGGCGTCACTCTAGGGCGTTGCTCCACCTGACCGAATAGTTAGGGCCTTAGAAGTCAACGCCAGAAGCATAAAATGCAATAAAGATGCAACAGTTTTTGCATCGTATAACAGGAATAACTGCAACCAGTGCGAATGTACTGGTCATTTCTACGTTCCGGATAACCTAGGTTTCATTCTAGGTCGTTATTCTACCAGATCGAATAGCTAGGGACTTAGAACTCAACGCCAGAAGGATAAAATACAATATAAGTACAACAGTTATTCCACCGTATAAAATGAGTAGTTGCAAACATTGTGAAAGTAATGGTCATTTCTACGTTCCGGGCAACCTAGGCGTCACTCTAGGGCCTTGCTCCACCTGACCGAATAGCTAGGGCCTTAGAAGTCAACGCCAGAAGCATAAAATGCAATAATGATGCAACAGTTTTTCCATCGTATAACAGGAATAATTGCAACCCGTGTGAAAGTGATGGTCATTTCTACGTTCGAGGCAACCTAGGCTTCACCCTCGGGCGTTGTTCCACCAGATGGAATAGATAGGGCCTTAGAAGTCAACGCCCGAAGCATAAAATACAAAATAAATAGAACAGTTTTTCCATCGTGTAAAACGAATAATTGCTACCAGTGTGAAAGTTATGGTCATTGCTACGTTGCGCGGAACCTAGGCTTCACCTTAGGCCGTTGTTCCACCAGATCGAATAGTTAGGTCCTAAGAAGTGAACGCCAGAAGCATAAAATACAATATAAATACAACAGTTTTTCCATCATATAAAACGAATAATTGCAACCAGTATGAAAGTTATGGTCATTTCTACTTTCCGGGCAACCTAGGATACACCCTAGGGCGTTGCTCCAACAGATTGAATAGTTAGCGCCTTAGAAGTCAACGCCCGAAGCGTAAAACGCAAAATAAATAGAACAGTTTTTCCATCGTATAAAACGAATAACTGCAACCAGTGTGAAAGTACTGGTCATTTCTACGTTCCGGGCAACCTAGGCTTCACCCTAGGGCGTTGTTCCACCAGATGGAATAGTTAGGGCCTAAGAAGTCAACGCCAGAAGCATAAAATACGATATAAATTCAACAGCTTTTCCATCGTATAAAACGAATAATGGTAACCAGTGTGAAAGTTATGGTCATTTATACGTTCCGGTCAACCTAGGCTTCACTCTAGGACGTTGCTCCGCAGATCGAGTAGTTAGGGCCTATGAAGTCAACGCCAGAAGCATAAAATACAATAAAGGTGCAACAGTTTTTCCATCGTATAATAGGAATAATTGCAACCAGTGTGAAGGTAATGGTATGTTCTACGTTCCGGGCAACCTAGGCGTCACTCTAGGGCGCTGCTCCAGCACGTCTAATAGCTACGGCCTTAGAAGTCAACGCCAGGAGCATAAAATACAATATAAATACAACAGCTTTTCCATCGTATAAAATGAATAACTGCAAACACTGAGCAAGTAATGGTCATTTCTACGTTCCGGGCAACCTAGGCTTCACTCTAGGGCGTTGCTCCACCATATCGAATAGCTAGGGACTTAGAATTCAATGCCAGAAGCATAAAGTGCAATATAAATAGAACAGCTTTTCCGTCGTTTAAAACGAATAATAGCAACCAGTGTGAAAGTTATTTTCATTTCTACGTTCCGGGCAACCTAGGCTTCACTCTAGGGCGTTGCACCACCAGATCAAACAGTTAGGGCCTTAGAAGTCAACGCCAGAAGAATAAAATACGATATAAGTACAACAGTTTTTCCATCGTATAAAATGAATGATTGCGAACACTGTGAAAGTAATGGTCATTTCTACGTGCCTGGCAACCTACGCGTCACTCTAGGGCGTTGCTGCTCCACATCTGATAGCTACGGCCTTAGAAGTTAACGCCGGAAGCATAAAATACAATATAAATACAACAGCTTCGCCATCGTATAAAATGAATAATTGCAAACAGTGTGAAGGTAATGGTCATTTCTACGTACCGAGCAACCTAGGCTTCACTCTAGGGCGTTGCTCCACCAGATCGAATAGTTAGGGCCTTAGAAGTCAGCGCCAGAAGCATAAAATACAATAAAGATGCAACAGTTTTTCCATCGTCTAACAGGAATAATTGCAAACAGTGTGAAGGTAATGGTATGTTCTACGTTCCGGGCAACCTAGGCTTCACCCTAGGCCGTTGTTCCACCAGATGGAATAGTTAGGGCCTAAGAAGTCAACGCCTGAGGCTTAAAATACGATATAAATACTACAGCTTTTCCATCGTATAAAACGAATAATTGCAACCAGTGTGAATGTAATGGTCATTTCTACGTTGCGGGCAACCTAGGCTTCACTCTAGGGCGTTGCTCCACCAGATCGGATAGTTAGGGCCTTAGAAATCAACGCCAGAAGCATAAAATACAATAAAGATGCAACAGTTTTTCCATCGTATAAAATGAGTAGTTGCAAACATTGTGAAAGTAATGGTCATTTCTACGTTCCGGGCAACCTAGGCGTCACTCTAGGGCGTTGCTCCACCTGACCGAATAGTTAGGGCCTTAGAAGTCAACGCCAGAAGCATAAAATGCAATAAAGATGCAACAGTTTTTGCATCGTATAACAGGAATAACTGCAACCAGTGCGAATGTACTGGTCATTTCTACGTTCCGGATAACCTAGGTTTCATTCTAGGTCGTTATTCTACCAGATCGAAAAGCTAGGGAATTAGAATTCAACGCCAGAAGGATAAAATACAATATAATTACAACAGTTATTCCATCGTATAAAATGAGTAGTTGCAAACATTGTGAAAGTAATGGTCATTTCTACGTTCCGGGCAACCTAGGCGTCACTCTAGGGCGTTGCTCCACCTGACCGAATAGCTAGGGCCTTAGAAGTCAACGCCAGAAGCATAAAATGCAATAATGATGCAACAGTTTTTCCATCGTATAACAGGAATAACTGCAAACAGTGTGAAAGTACTGGTCATTTCTACGTTCCGGGTAACCTAGGTTTCACTCTAGGGCGATGCTCTACCAGATCGAATAGCTAGGGACTTAGAATTCAACGCCATAAGCATAAAATACAATAAAGATGCAACAGTTTTTCCATCGTATAAAACGAATAATTGCAAACAGTCTGAAAGTAGTGGTCATTTCTACATTCCGAGCAACCTAGGCTTCACTCTAGGGCGTTGCTCCACCAGATCGAATAGTTAGGGCCTTAGAAGTCAACGCCAGAAGCATAAAATACAATAAAGATGCAACAGTTTTTCCATCGTATAAAACGAATAATTGCAAACAGTCTGAAAGTAGTGGTCATTTCTACGTTCAGAGCAACCTAGGCTTCACCCTAAGGTGTTGTTCCACCAGATCGAACAGTTAGGGCCTAAGAAGTCAACGCCAGAAGCATCAAATACAATATAAATAGAACAGTTTTTCCATCGTATAAAACGAATAATTGCTACCGGTGTGAAAGTTAAGGTCATTTCTCCATTCCGGGCAACCTAGGCTTCACTCTAGGGCGTTGCTCCACCAGTTCGAATAGTTAGGGCCTTGGAAGTCAACGCCAGAAGCATAAAATACAAAATAAATAAAACAGTTTTTCCGTCGTATAAAACGAATAATTGCTACCAGTGTGAACGTTATGGTCATTTCTACGTTCCGGGCAACCTAGGCTTCACTCTAGGGCGTTGCTCGACCAGGTCGAATAGCTAGGGCCTTAGAAGTCAACGCCTGAAGTATAAAATACAATAAAAATACAACAGTCTTTCCATCCTATAACAGGAATAATTGCAACCCGTGTGAAAGTGATGGTCATTTCTACGTTCCAGGCAACCTAGGCTTCACCCTCGGGCGTTGTTCCACCAGATGGAATAGTTAGGGACTAAGAAGTCAACGCCAGAAGCATAAAACACTATATAAATACAACAGTTTTTCCATCATATAAAACGAATAATTGCAAGCAGGATGAAAGTTATGGTCATTTCTACTTTCCGGGCAACCTAGGCTTCACTCTAGGGCGTTGCTCCACCAGATCGAATAGATAGGGCCTTAGAAGTCAACGCCAGAAGCATAAAATACAAAATAAATAAAACAGTTTTTCCATCGTATAAAACGAATAATTGCTACCAGTGTGAAAGTTATGGTCATTTCTACGTTCCGCGCAACCTAGGCTTCACTCTAAGGCGTTCCTCGACCAGATCGAATACCTAGGGCCTTAGAAGTCAACGCCCGAAGCATAAAATACAAAATAAATAGAACAGTCTTTCCATCGTATAAAACGAATAATTGCTACCAGTGTGAAAGTTATGGTCATTGCTACGTTCCGCGCAACCTAGGCTTCACACAAGGGCGTTGTTCCACCAGATGGAATAGTTAGGGCCTAAGAAGTCAACGCCAGAGGCATAAAATACGATATAAATACTACAGCTTTTCCATCGTATAAAACGAATAATTGCAACCAGTGTGAATGTAATGGTCATTTCTACGTTGCGGGCAACCTAGGCTTCACTCTAGGGCGTTGCTCCACCAGATCGGATAGTTAGGGCCTTAGAAATCAACGCCAGAAGCATAAAATACAGTAAAGATGCAACAGTTTTTCCATCGTATAAAATGAGTAGTTGCAAACATTGTGAAAGTAATGGTCATTTCTACGTTCCGGGCAACCTAGGCGTCACTCTAGGGCGTTGCTCCACCTGACCGAATAGTTAGGGCCTTAGAAGTCAACGCCAGAAGCATAAAATGCAATAAAGATGCAACAGTTTTTGCATCGTATAACAGGAATAACTGCAACCAGTGCGAATGTACTGGTCATTTCTACGTTCCGGATAACCTAGGTTTCATTCTAGGTCGTTATTCTACCAGATCGAATAGCTAGGGACTTAGAATTCAACGCCAGAAGGATAAAATACAATATAAGTACAACAGTTATTCCACCGTATAAAATGAGTAGTTGCAAACATTGTGAAAGTAATGGTCATTTCTACGTTCCGGGCAACCTAGGCGTCACTCTAGGGCCTTGCTCCACCTGACCGAATAGCTAGGGCCTTAGAAGTCAACGCCAGAAGCATAAAATGCAATAATGATGCAACAGTTTTTCCATCGTATAACAGGAATAACTGCAAACAGTGTGAAAGTACTGGTCATTTCTACGTTCCGGGTAACCTAGGTTTCACTCTAGGGCGATGCTCTACCAGATCGAATAGCTAGGGACTTAGAATTCAACGCCATAAGAATAAAATACAATATAAGTACAACAGTTTTTCCATCGTATAAAATGATTAACTGCAACCAGTGTGAAAGTAATGGTCATTTCTACATTTCGAGCAACCTAGGCTTCACTCTAGGGCGTTGCTCCACCAGATCGAATAGTTAGGGCCTTAGAGGTCAACGCCAGAAGCATAAAATACAATAAAGATGCAACAGTTTTTCCATCGTATAAAACGAATAATTGCAAATAGTCTGAAAGTAGTGGTCATTTCTACGTTCCGAGCAACCTAGGCTTCACCCTAAGGCGTTGTTCGACCAGATCGAACAGTTAGGGCCTAAGAAGTCAACGCCAGAAGCATCAGATACAATATAAATAGAACAGTTTTTCCATCGTATAAAACGAATAATTGCTACCGGTGTGAAAGTTAAGGTCATTTCTCCATTCCGGGCAACCTAGGCTTCACTCTAGGGCGTTGCTCCACCAGTTCGAATAGTTAGGGCCTTGGAAGTCAACGCCAGAAGCATAAAATACAAAATAAATAAATCAGTTTTTCCGTCGTATAAAACGAATAATTGCTACCAGTGTGAACGTTATGGTCATTTCTACGTTCCACGCAACCTAGGCTTCACTCTAGGGCGTTTCTCCACCTGATCGAATAGTTAGGTCCTTAGAAGTCAACGCCAGAAGCATGAAATACGATATAAATACAACAGCTTTTCCATCGTATAAAACGAATAATTGCAACCAGTGTGGAAGTTATGGTCATTTCTACGTTCCGGGCAACCTAGGCTTCACTCTAGGGCGTTGCTCGACCAGGTCGAATAGCTAGGGCCTTAGAAGTCAACGCCTGAAGTATAAAATACAAAGAAATACAACAGTCTTTCCATCCTATAACAGGAATAATTGCAACCCGTGTGAAAGTGATGGTCATTTCTACGTTCCAGGCAACCTAGGCTTCACCCTCGGGCGTTGTTCAACCAGATGGAATAGTTAGGGCCTAAGAAGTCAACGCCAGAAGCATAAAATACGATATAAATACAACAGCTTTTACATCGTATAAAACGAATAATTGCAACCAGTGTGGAAGTTATGGTCATTTCTACGTTCCGGGCAACGTAGGCTTCACTCTAGGGCGTTGTTCCACCAGATCGAATAGTTAGGGCCTAAGAAGTCAACGCCAGAAGAATAAAATCAATATAAGTACAACAGTTTTTCCATCGTATAAAATGAGTAATTGCATACATTGTGAAAGTAATGGTCATTTCTACGTTCCGGGCAACCTAGATGTCACTCTAGGGCGTTGCTACACCACATCTAATAGCTACGGCCTTAGAAGTCAACGCCAGAAGAATAAAATACAATAAAGATGAAACAGCTTTTCCATCGTATAAAACAAACAATTGCAACCAGTGTGAAAGTTATGGTCATTTCTACTTTCCGGGCAACCTAGGCTTCACCCTAGGGCGTTGCTCCAACAGATTGAATAGTTAGGACCTTAGAAGTCAACGCCAGAAGCATAAAATACGAAATAAATAAAACAGTTTTTCCATCGTATAAAACGAATAATTGCTACCAGTGTGAAAGTTATGGTCATTTCTACGTTCCGGGCAACCTAGGCTTCACTCTAAGGCGTTCCTCGACCAGATCGAATACCTAGGGCCTTAGAAGTCAACGCCCGAAGCATAAAATACAAAATAAATAGAACAGTCTTTCCATCGTATAAAACGAATAATTGCTACCAGTGTGAAAGTTATGGTCATTTCTACTTTCCGGGCAACCTAGCCTTCACCCTAGGGCGTTGCTCCAACAGATTGAATAGTTAGGACCTTAGAAGTCAACGCCAGAAGCATAAAATACGAAATAAATAAAACAGTTTTTCCATCGTATAAAACCAATAATTGCAACCAGTGTGAATGTAATGGTCATTTCTACGTTGCGGGCAACCTAGGCTTCACTCTAGGGCGTTGCTCCACCAGATCGGATAGTTAGGGCCTTAGAAATCAACGCCAGAAGCATAAAATACAATAAAGATGCAACAGTTTTTCCATCGTATAAAATGAGTAGTTGCAAACATTGTGAAAGTAATGGTCATTTCTACGTTCCGGGCAACCTAGGCGTCACTCTAGGGCGTTGCTCCACCTGACCGAATAGTTAGGGCCTTAGAAGTCAACGCCAGAAGCATAAAATGCAATAAAGATGCAACAGTTTTTGCATCGTATAACAGGAATAACTGCAACCAGTGCGAATGTACTGGTCATTTCTACGTTCCGGATAACCTAGGTTTCATTCTAGGTCGTTATTCTACCAGATCGAATAGCTAGGGACTTAGAATTCAACGCCAGAAGGATAAAATACAATATAAGTACAACAGTTATTCCACCGTATAAAATGAGTAGTTGCAAACATTGTGAAAGTAATGGTCATTTCTACGTTCCGGGCAACCTAGGCGTCACTCTAGGGCCTTGCTCCACCTGACCGAATAGCTAGGGCCTTAGAAGTCAACGCCAGAAGCATAAAATGCAATAATGATGCAACAGTTTTTCCATCGTATAACAGGAATAACTGCAAACAGTGTGAAAGTACTGGTCATTTCTACGTTCCGGGTAACCTAGGTTTCACTCTAGGGCGATGCTCTACCAGATCGAATAGCTAGGGACTTAGAATTCAACGCCATAAGAATAAAATACAATATAAGTACAACAGTTTTTCCATCGTATAAAATGATTAACTGCAACCAGTGTGAAAGTAATGGTCATTTCTACATTCCGAGCAACCTAGGCTTCACTCTAGGGCGTTGCTCCACCAGATCGAATAGTTAGGGCCTTAGAAGTCAACGCCAGAAGCATAAAATACAATAAAGATGCAACAGTTTTTCCATCGTATAAAACGAATAATTGCAAATAGTCTGAAAGTAGTGGTCATTTCTACGTTCCGAGCAACCTAGGCTTCACCCTAAGGCGTTGTTCGACCAGATCGAACAGTTAGGGCCTAAGAAGTCAACGCCAGAAGCATCAAATACAATATAAATAGAACAGTTTTTCCATCGTATAAAACGAATAATTGCTACCGGTGTGAAAGTTAAGGTCATTTCTCCATTCCGGGCAACCTAGGCTTCACTCTAGGGCGTTGCTCCACCAGTTCGAATAGTGAGGGCCTTGGAAGTCAACGCCAGAAGCATAAAATACAAAATAAATAAATCAGTTTTTCCGTCGTATAAAACGAATAATTGCTACCAGTGTGAACGTTATGGTCATTTCTACGTTCCACGCAACCTAGATGTCACTCTAGGGCGTTGCTACACCACATCTAATAGCTACGGCCTTAGAAGTTAACGCCGGAAGCATAAAATACAATATAAATACAACAGCTTCGCCATCGTATAAAATGAATAATTGCAAACAGTGTGAAGGTAATGGTCATTTCTACGTACCGAGCAACCTAGGCTTCACTCTAGGGAGTTGCTCCACCAGATCGAATAGTTAGGGCCTTAGAAGTCAGCGCCAGAAGCATAAAATACAATAAAGATGCAACAGTTTTTCTATCGTATAAGAGGAATAATTGCAAACAGTGTGAAGGTAATGGTATGTTCTACGTTCCGGGCAACCTAGGCTTCACCCTAGGCCGTTGTTCCACCAGATGGAATAGTTAGGGCCTAAGAAGTCAACGCAAGAAGCATAAAATACGATATAAATACAACAGCTTTTACATCGTATAAAACGAATAATTGCAACCAGTGTGGAAGTTATGGTCATTTCTACGTTCCGGGCAACCTAGGCTTCACTCTAGGGCGTTGTTCCACCAGGTCGAATAGTTAGGGCCTAAGAAGTCAACGCCAGAAGAATAAAATCAATATAAGTACAACAGTTTTTCCATCGTATAAAATGAATAATTGCATACATTGTGAAAGTAATGGCCATTTCTACGTTCCGGGCAACCTAGATGTCACTCTAGGGCGTTGCTACACCACATCTAATAGCTACGGCCTTAGAAGTCAACGCCAGAAGAATAAAATACAATAAAGATGAAACAGCTTTTCCATCGTATAAAACAAACAATTGCAACCAGTGTGAAAGTTATGGTCATTTCTACTTTCCGGGCAACCTAGGCTTCACCTTAGGGCGTTGCTCCAACAGATTGAATAGTTAGGACCTTAGAAGTCAACGCCAGAAGCATAAAATACGAAATAAATAAAACAGTTTTTCCATCGTATAAAACGAATAATTGCTACCAGTGTGAAAGTTATGGTCATTTCTACGTTCCGGGCAACCTAGGCTTCACTCTAAGGCGTTCCTCGACCAGATCGAATACCTAGGGCCTTAGAAGTCAACGCCCGAAGCATAAAATACAAAATAAATAGAACAGTCTTTCCATCGTATAAAACGAATAATTGCTACCAGTGTGAAAGTTATGGTCATTGCTACGTTCCGCGCAACCTAGGCTTCACACAAGGGCGTTGTTCCACCAGATGGAATAGTTAGGGCCTAAGAAGTCAACGCCAGAGGCATAAAATACGATATAAATACTACAGCTTTTCCATCGTATAAAACGAATAATTGCAACCAGTGTGAATGTAATGGTCATTTCTACGTTGCGGGCAACCTAGGCTTCACTCTAGGGCGTTGCTCCACCAGATCGGATAGTTAGGGCCTTAGAAATCAACGCCAGAAGCATAAAATACAGTAAAGATGCAACAGTTTTTCCATCGTATAAAATGAGTAGTTGCAAACATTGTGAAAGTAATGGTCATTTCTACGTTCCGGGCAACCTAGGCGTCACTCTAGGGCGTTGCTCCACCTGACCGAATAGTTAGGGCCTTAGAAGTCAACGCCAGAAGCATAAAATGCAATAAAGATGCAACAGTTTTTGCATCGTATAACAGGAATAACTGCAACCAGTGCGAATGTACTGGTCATTTCTACGTTCCGGATAACCTAGGTTTCATTCTAGGTCGTTATTCTACCAGATCGAATAGCTAGGGACTTAGAATTCAACGCCAGAAGGATAAAATACAATATAAGTACAACAGTTATTCCACCGTATAAAATGAGTAGTTGCAAACATTGTGAAAGTAATGGTCATTTCTACGTTCCGGGCAACCTAGGCGTCACTCTAGGGCCTTGCTCCACCTGACCGAATAGCTAGGGCCTTAGAAGTCAACGCCAGAAGCATAAAATGCAATAATGATGCAACAGTTTTTCCATCGTATAACAGGAATAACTGCAAACAGTGTGAAAGTACTGGTCATTTCTACGTTCCGGGTAACCTGGGTTTCACTCTAGGGCGATGCTCTACCAGATCGAATAGCTAGGGACTTAGAATTCAACGCCATAAGAATAAAATACAATATAAGTACAACAGTTTTTCCATCGTATAAAATGATTAACTGCAACCAGTGTGAAAGTAATGGTCATTTCTACATTCCGAGCAACCTAGGCTTCACTCTAGGGCGTTGCTCCACCAGATCGAATAGTTAGGGCCTTAGAAGTCAACGCCAGAAGCATAAAATACAATAAAGATGCAACAGTTTTTCCATCGTATAAAACGAATAATTGCAAATAGTCTGAAAGTAGTGGTCATTTCTACGTTCCGAGCAACCTAGGCTTCACCCTAAGGCGTTGTTCGACCAGATCGAACAGTTAGGGCCTAAGAAGTCAACGCCAGAAGCATCAGATACAATATAAATAGAACAGTTTTTCCATCGTATAAAACGAATAATTGCTACCGGTGTGAAAGTTAAGGTCATTTCTCCATTCCGGGCAACCTAGGCTTCACTCTAGGGCGTTGCCCCACCAGTTCGAATAGTTAGGGCCTTGGAAGTCAACGCCAGAAGCATAAAATACAAAATAAATAAATCAGTTTTTCCGTCGTATAAAACGAATAATTGCTACCAGTGTGAACGTTATGGTCATTTCTACGTTCCACGCAACCTAGGCTTCACTCTAGGGCGTTTCTCCACCAGATCGAATAGTTAGGTCCTTAGAAGTCAACGCCAGAAGCATGAAATACGATATAAATACAACAGCTTTTCCATCGTATAAAACGAATAATTGCAACCAGTGTGGAAGTTATGGTCATTTCTACGTTCCGGGCAACCTAGGCTTCACTCTAGGGCGTTGCTCGACCAGGTCGAATAGCTAGGGCCTTAGAAGTCAACGCCTGAAGTATAAAATACAAAGAAATACAACAGTCTTTCCATCCTATAACAGGAATAATTGCAACCCGTGTGAAAGTGATGGTCATTTCTACGTTCCAGGCAACATAGGCTTCACCCTCGGGCGTTGTTCCACCAGATGGAATAGTTAGGGCCTAAGAAGTCAACGCCAGAAGCATAAAATACGATATAAATACAACAGCTTTTACATCGTATAAAACGAATAATTGCAACCAGTGTGGAAGTTATGGTCATTTCTACGTTCCGGGCAACCTAGGCTTCACTCTAGGGCGTTGTTCCACCAGATCGAATAGTTAGGGCCTAAGAAGTCAACGCCAGAAGAATAAAATCAATATAAGTACAACAGTTTTTCCATCGTATAAAATGAGTAATTGCATACATTGTGAAAGTAATGGTCATTTCTACGTTCCGGGCAACCTAGATGTCACTCTAGGGCGTTGCTACACCACATCTAATAGCTACGGCCTTAGAAGTCAACGCCAGAAGCATAAAATGCAATAAAGATGCAACAGTTTTTGCATCGTATAACAGGAATAACTGCAACCAGTGCGAATGTACTGGTCATTTCTACGTTCCGGATAACCTAGGTTTCATTCTAGGTCGTTATTCTACCAGATCGAATAGCTAGGGACTTAGAATTCAACGCCAGAAGGATAAAATACAATATAAGTACAACAGTTATTCCACCGTATAAAATGAGTAGTTGCAAACATTGTGAAAGTAATGGTCATTTCTACGTTCCGGGCAACCTAGGCGTCACTCTAGGGCCTTGCTCCACCTGACCGAATAGCTAGGGCCTTAGAAGTCAACGCCAGAAGCATAAAATGCAATAATGATGCAACAGCTTTTACATCGTATAAAACGAATAATTGCAACCAGTGTGGAAGTTATGGTCATTTCTACGTTCCGGGCAACCTAGGCTTCACTCTAGGGCGTTGTTCCACCAGATCGAATAGTTAGGGCCTAAGAAGTCAACGCCAGAAGAATAAAATCAATATAAGTACAACAGTTTTTCCATCGTATAAAATGAGTAATTGCATACATTGTGAAAGTAATGGTCATTTCTACGTTCCGGGCAACCTAGATGTCACTCTAGGGCGTTGCTACACCACATCTAATAGCTACGGCCTTAGAAGTCAACGCCAGAAGAATAAAATACAATAAAGATGAAACAGCTTTTCCATCGTATAAAACAAACAATTGCAACCAGTGTGAAAGTTATGGTCATTTCTCCTTTCCGGGCAACCTAGGCTTCACCCTAGGGCGTTGCTCCAACAGATTGAATAGTTAGGACCTTAGAAGTCAACGCCAGAAGCATAAAATACGAAATAAATAAAACAGTTTTTCCATCGTATAAAACGAATAATTGCTACCAGTGTGAAAGTTATGGTCATTTCTACGTTCCGGGCAACCTACGCTTCACTCTAAGGCGTTCCTCGACCAGATCGAATACCTAGGGCCTTAGAAGTCAACGCCCGAAGCATAAAATACAAAATAAATAGAACAGTCTTTCCATCGTATAAAACGAATAATTGCTACCAGTGTGAAAGTTATGGTCATTTCTACTTTCCGGGCAACCTAGGCTTCACCCTAGGGCGTTGCTCCAACAGATTGAATAGTAAGGACCTTAGAAGTCAACGCCAGAAGCATAAAATGCAATAAAGATGCAACAGTTTTTGCATCGTATAACAGGAATAACTGCAACCAGTGCGAATGTACTGGTCATTTCTACGTTCCGGATAACCTAGGTTTCATTCTAGGTCGTTATTCTACCAGATCGAATAGCTAGGGACTTAGAATTCAACGCCAGAAGGATAAAATACAATATAAGTACAACAGTTATTCCACCGTATAAAATGAGTAGTTGCAAACATTGTGAAAGTAATGGTCATTTCTACGTTCCGGGCAACCTAGGCGTCACTCTAGGGCCTTGCTCCACCTGACCGAATAGCTAGGGCCTTAGAAGTCAACGCCAGAAGCATAAAATGCAATAATGATGCAACAGTTTTTCCATCGTATAACAGGAATAACTGCAAACAGTGTGAAAGTAATGGTCATTTCTACATTCCGAGCAACCTAGGCTTCACTCTAGGGCGTTGCTCCACCAGATCGAATAGTTAGGGCCTTAGAAGTCAACGCCAGAAGCATAAAATACAATAAAGATGCAACAGTTTTTCCATCGTATAAAACGAATAATTGCAAATAGTCTGAAAGTAGTGGTCATTTCTACGTTCCGAGCAACCTAGGCTTCACCCTAAGGCGTTGTTCGACCAGATCGAACAGTTAGGGCCTAAGAAGTCAACGCCAGAAGCATCAAATACAATATAAATAGAACAGTTTTTCCATCGTATAAAACGAATAATTGCTACCGGTGTGAAAGTTAAGGTCATTTCTCCATTCCGGGCAACCTAGGCTTCACTCTAGGGCGTTGCTCCACCAGTTCGAATAGTGAGGGCCTTGGAAGTCAACGCCAGAAGCATAAAATACAAAATAAATAAATCAGTTTTTCCGTCGTATAAAACGAATAATTGCTACCAGTGTGAACGTTATGGTCATTTCTACGTTCCACGCAACCTAGGCTTCACTCTAGGGCGTTTCTCCACCAGATCGAATAGTTAGGTCCTTAGAAGTCAACGCCAGAAGCATGAAATACGATATAAATACAACAGCTTTTCCATCGTATGAAACGAATAATTGCAACCAGTGTGGAAGTTATGGTCATTTCTACGTTCCGGGCAACCTAGGCTTCACTCTAGGGCGTTGCTCGACCAGGTCGAATAGCTAGGGCCTTAGAAGTCAACGCCTGAAGTATAAAATACAAAGAAATACAACAGTCTTTCCATCCTATAACAGGAATAATTGCAACCCGTGTGAAAGTGATGGTCATTTCTACGTTCCAGGCAACCTAGGCTTCACCCTCGGGCGTTGTTCCACCAGATGGAATAGTTAGGGCCTAAGAAGTCAACGCCAGAAGCATAAAATACGATATAAATACAACAGCTTTTACATCGTATAAAACGAATAATTGCAACCAGTGTGGAAGTTATGGTCATTTCTACGTTCCGGGCAACCTAGGCTTCACTCTAGGGCGTTGTTCCACCAGATCGAATAGTTAGGGCCTAAGAAGTCAACGCCAGAAGAATAAAATCAATATAAGTACAACAGTTTTTCCATCGTATAAAATGAATAATTGCATACATTGTGAAAGTAATGGTCATTTCTACGTTCCGGGCAACCTAGATGTCACCCTAGGGCGTTGCTACACCACATCTAAAAGCTACGGCCTTAGAAGTCAACGCCAGAAGAATAAAATACAATAAAGATGAAACAGCTTTTCCATCGTATAAAACAAACAATTGCAACCAGTGTGAAAGTTATGGTCATTTCTACTTTCCGGGCAACCTAGGCTTCACCCTAGGGCGTTGCTCCAACAGATTGAATAGTTAGGACCTTAGAAGTCAACGCCAGAAGCATAAAATACGAAATAAATAAAACAGTTTTTCCATCGTATAAAACGAATAATTGCTACCAGTGTGAAAGTTATGGTCATTTCTACGTTCCGGGCAACCTAGGCTTCACTCTAAGGCGTTCCTCGACCAGATCGAATACCTAGGGCCTTAGAAGTCAACGCCCGAAGCATAAAATACAAAATAAATAGAACAGTCTTTCCATCGTATAAAACGAATAATTGCTACCAGTGTGAAAGTTATGGTCATTTCTACTTTCCGGGCAACCTAGGCTTCACACTAGGGCGTTGCTCCAACAGATTGAATAGTTAGGACCTTAGAAGTCAACGCCAGAAGCATAAAATACGAAATAAATAAAACAGTTTTTCCATCGTATAAAACGAATAATTGCTACCAGTGTGAAAGTTATGGTCATTTCTACGTTCCGGGCAACCTAGGCTTCACTCTAAGGCGTTGCTCGACCAGATCGAATACCTAGGGCCTTAGAAGTCAACGCCCGAAGCATAAAATACAAAATAAATAGAACAGTCTTTCCATCGTACAAAACGAATAATTGCTACCAGTGTGAAAGTTATGGTCATTGCTACGTTCCGCGCAACCTAGGCTTCACACAAGGGCGTTGTTCCACCAGATGGAATAGTTAGGGCCTAAGAAGTCAACGCCAGAGGCATAAAATACGATATAAATACTACAGCTTTTCCATCGTATAAAACGAATAATTGCAACCAGTGTGAATGTAATGGTCATTTCTACGTTGCGGGCAACCTAGGCTTCACTCTAGGGCGTTGCTCCACCACATCGGATAGTTAGGGCCTTAGAAATCAACGCCAGAAGCATAAAATACGATAAAGATGCAACAGTTTTTCCATCGTATAGAATGAGCAGTTGCAAACATTGTGAAAGTAATGGTCATTTCTACGTTCCGGGCAACCTAGGCGTCACTCTAGGGCGTTGCTCCACCTGACCGAATAGTTAGGGCCTTAGAAGTCAACGCCAGAAGCATAAAATGCAATAAAGGTGCAACAGTTTTTGCATCGTATAACAGGAATAACTGCAACCAGTGCGAATGTACTGGTCATTTCTACGTTCCGGATAACCTAGGTTTCATTCTAGGTCGTTATTCTACCAGATCGAATAGCTAGGGACTTAGAATTCAACGCCAGAAGGATAAAATACAATATAAGTACAACAGTTATTCCATCGTATAAAATGAGTAGTTGCAAACATTGTGAAAGTAATGGTCATTTCTACGTTCCGGGCAACCTAGGCGTCACTCTAGGGCGTTGCTCCACCTGACCGAATAGCTAGGGCCTTAGAAGTCAACGCCAGAAGCATAAAATGCAATAATGATGCAACAGTTTTTCCATCGTATAACAGGAATAACTGCAAACAGTGTGAAAGTACTGGTCATTTCTACGTTCCGGGTAACCTAGGTTTCACTCTAGGGCGATGCTCTACCAGATCGAATAGCTAGGGACTTAGAATTTAACGCCATAAGCATGAAATACGATAAAGATGCAACAGTTTTTCCATCGTAAAACAGGAATCATTGCAACCAGTGTGAAGGTAATGGTCTTTTCTACGTTCCGGGCAACCTAGGCTTCACTCCAGGGCGGTGCACCACCAGATCAAATAGTTAGGGCCTAAGAAGTCAACGCCAGAAGCATAAAATACAATATAAATACAACAGTTTTTCCATCATATAAAACGAATAATTGCAACCAGTATGAAAGTTATGGTCATTTCTACTTTCCGGGCAACCTAGGATACACCCTAGGGCGTTGCTCCAACAGATAGAATAGTTAGCGCCTTAGAAGTCAACGCCCGAAGCGTAAAATGCAAAATAAATAGAACAGTTTTTCCATCGTATAAAACGAATAACTGCAACCAGTGTGAAAGTACTGGTCATTTCTACGTTCCGGGCAACCTAGGCTTCAACCTAGGGCGTTGCTCCACCAGATGGAATAGTTAGGGCCTAAGGAGTCAACGCCAGAAGCATAAAATACGATATAAATTCAACAGCTTTTCCATCGTAAAAGACGAATAATTGCAACCAGTGTGAAAGATATGGACATTTCTACGTTCCGGGCAACCTAGGCTTCACTCTATGGCGTTCTTCCACCACATCGAATAGCTACGGCCTCAGAAGTCAACGCCTGAAACATAAAATACAATATAAATATAACAGTTTTTCCATCGTATAAAACGAATAATAGCAACCGGTGTGAAAGTTATGGTCATTTCTACGTTCCGCGCAACCTAGGCTTCACTCTAGGGCGTTGCTCCACCAGACCAAACAGTTAGGGCCTTAGAAGCCAACGCCCGAAGCATTAAATACAAAATAAATAGAACAGATTTTCCATTGTATAAAACGAATAATTGCTACCAGTGTAAAAGTTATGGCCATTTCTACGTTGCGGGCAACCTAGGCTTCACGTTAGGCCGTTGTTCCACCAGATCGAATAGTTAGGGCCTAAGAAGTGAACGCCAGAAGCATAAAATACAATATAAATACAACAGTTTTTCCATCATATAAAACGAATAATTGCAACCAGTATGAAAGTTATGGTCATTTCTACTTTCCGGGCAACCTAGGATACACCCTAGGGCGTTGCTCCAACAGATTGAATAGTTAGCGCCTTAGAAGTCAACGCCCGAAGCGTAAAATGCAAAATAAATAGAACAGTTTTTCCATCGTATAAAACGAATAACTGCAACCAGTGTGAAAGTACTGGTCATTTCTACGTTCCGGGCAACCTAGGCTTCACCCTAGGGCGTAGTTCCACCAGATGGAATAGTTAGGGCCTAAGAAGTCAACGCCAGAAGCATAAAATACGATATAAATTCAACAGCTTTTCCATCGTATAAAACGAATAATGGTAACCAGTGTGAAAGTTATGGTCATTTATACGTTCCGGTCAACGTAGGCTTCACCCTAGGGCGTTGCTCCACCAGATCGAATAGTTAGGGCCTTAGAAGTCAACGCCAGAAGCATAAGATACAATAAAGGTGCAACAGTTTTTCCATCGTATAACAGGAATAATTGCAACCAGTGTGAAGGTAATGGTGTGTTCTACGTTCCGGGCAACCTAGGCGTCACTCTAGGGCGTTGCTCCACCACGTTAATAGCTACGGCCTTAGAAGTTAACGCCGGAAGCATAAAATACAATATAAATACAACAGCTTCGCCATCGTATAAAATGAATTATTGCAAACAGTGTGAAGGTAATGGTCATTTCTACGTTCCGAGCAACCTAGGCTTCACTCTAGGGCGTTATTCCACCAGATCGAATAGTTAGGGCCTTAGAAGTCAGCGCCAGAAGCATAAAATACAATAAAGATGCAACAGTTTTTCCATCGTATAACAGGAATAATTGCAAACAGTGTGAAGGTAATGGTATGTTCTACGTTCCGGGCAACCTAGGCTTCACCCTAGGCCGTTGTTCCACCAGATGGAATAGTTAGGGCCTAAGAAGTCAACGCCAGAAGCATAAAATACGATATAAATACAACAGCTTTTACATCGTATAAAACGAATAATTGCAACCAGTGTGGATGTTATGGTCATTTCTACGTTCCGGGCAACATAGGCTTCACTCTAGGGCGTTGTTCCACCAGATCGAATAGTTAGGGCCTAAGAAGTCAACGCCAGAAGAATAAAATCAATATAAGTACAACAGTTTTTCCATCGTATAAAATGAATAATTGCATACATTGTGAAAGTAAAGGTCATTTCTACGTTCCGGGCAACCTAGATGTCACTCTAGGGCGTTGCTACACCACATCTAATAGCTACGGCCTTAGAAGTCAACGCCAGAAGAATAAAATACAATAAAGATGAAACAGCTTTTCCATCGTATAAAACAAACAATTGCAACCAGTGTGAAAGTTATGGTCATTTTTACTTTCCGGGCAACCTAGGCTTCACCCTAGGGCGTTGCTCGAACAGATAGAATAGCTAGGGCCGTAGAAGTCAACGCCCGAAGCATAAAATACAATAAAGGTGCAACAGTTTTTCCATCGTATAATAGGAATAATTGCAACCAGTGTGAAGGTAATGGTATGTCCTACGTTCCGGGCAACCTAGGCTTCACCCTAGGCCGTTGTTCCACCAGATGGAATAGTTAGGGCCTAAGAAGTCAACGCCAGAAGCATAAAAAACGATATAAATACAACAGCTTTTCCATCGTATAAAATGAATAACTGCAAACACTGAGCAAGTAATGGTCATTTCTACGTTCCGGGCAACCTTGGCTTCACTCTAGGGCGTTGCTCCACCATATCGAATAGCTAGGGACTTAGAATTCAATGCCAGAAGCATAAAATGCAATATAAATAGAACAGTTTTTCCATCGTATAAAACGAATAATTGCTACCGGTGTGAAAGTTAAGGTCATTGCTACGTTCCGCGCAACCTAGGCTTCACACAAGGGCGTTGTTCCACCAGATGGAATAGTTAGGGCCTAAGAAGTCAACGCCAGAGGCTTAAAATACGATATAAATACTACAGCTTTTCCATCGTATAAAACGAATAATTGCAACCAGTGTGAATGTAATGGTCATTTCTACGTTGCGGGCAACCTAGGCTTCACTCTAGGGCGTTGCTCCACCAGATCGGATAGTTAGGGCCTTAGAAATCAACGCCAGAAGCATAAAATACAATAAAGATGCAACAGTTTTTCCATCGTATAAAATGAGTAGTTGCAAACATTGTGAAAGTAATGGTCATTTCTACGTTCCGGGCAACCTAGGCGTCACTCTAGGGCGTTGCTCCACCTGACCGAATAGTTAGGGCCTTAGAAGTCAACGCCAGAAGCATAAAATGCAATAAAGATGCAACAGTTTTTGCATCGTATAACAGGAATAACTGCAACCAGTGCGAATGTACTGGTCATTTCTACGTTCCGGATAACCTAGGTTTCATTCTAGGTCGTTATTCTACCAGATCGAAAAGCTAGGGAATTAGAATTCAACGCCAGAAGGATAAAATACAATATAATTACAACAGTTATTCCATCGTATAAAATGAGTAGTTGCAAACATTGTGAAAGTAATGGTCATTTCTACGTTCCGGGCAACCTAGGCGTCACTCTAGGGCGTTGCTCCACCTGACCGAATAGCTAGGGCCTTAGAAGTCAACGCCAGAAGCATAAAATGCAATAATGATGCAACAGTTTTTCCATCGTATAACAGGAATAACTGCAAACAGTGTGAAAGTACTGGTCATTTCTACGTTCCGGGTAACCTAGGTTTCACTCTAGGGCGATGCTCTACCAGATCGAATAGCTAGGGACTTAGAATTCAACGCCATAAGCATAAAATACAATAAAGATGCAACAGTTTTTCCATCGTATAAAACGAATAATTGCAAACAGTCTGAAAGTAGTGGTCATTTCTACATTCCGAGCAACCTAGGCTTCACTCTAGGGCGTTGCTCCACCAGATCGAATAGTTAGGGCCTTAGAAGTCAACGCCAGAAGCATAAAATACAATAAAGATGCAACAGTTTTTCCATCGTATAAAACGAATAATTGCAAACAGTCTGAAAGTAGTGGTCATTTCTACGTTCCGAGCAACCTAGGCTTCACCCCAAGGTGTTGTTCCACCAGATCGAATAGTTAGGGCCTTAGAAGTCAGCGCCAGAAGCATAAAATACGATATAAATACAACAGCTTTTACATCGTATAAAACGAATAATTGCAACCAGTGTGGAAGTTATGGTCATTTCTACGTTCCGGGCAACCTAGGCTTCACTCTAGGGCGTTGTTCCACCAGATCGAATAGTTAGGGCCTAAGAAGTCAACGCCAGAAGAATAAAATCAATATAAGTACAACAGTTTTTCCATCGTATAAAATGAATAATTGCATACATTGTGAAAGTAAAGGTCATATCTACGTTCCGGGCAACCTAGATGTCACTCTGGGGCGTTGCTACACCACATCTAATAGCTACGGCCTTAGAAGTCAACGCCAGAAGAATAAAATACAATAAAGATGAAACAGCTTTTCCATCGTATAAAACAAACAATTGCAACCAGTGTGAAAGTTATGGTCATTTTTACTTTCCGGGCAACCTAGGCTTCACCCTAGGGCGTTGCTCGACCAGATAGAATAGCTAGGGCCGTAGAAGTCAACGCCCGAAGCATAAAATACAAAATAAATAGAACAGTTTTTCCATCGTGTAAAACGAATAATTGCTACCAGTGTGAAAGTTATGGTCATTGCTACGTTGCGCGGAACCTAGGCTTCACCTTAGGCCGTTGTTCCACCAGATCGAATAGTTAGGTCCTAAGAAGTGAACGCCAGAAGCATAAAATACAATATAAATACAACAGTTTTTCCATCATATAAAACGAATAATTGCAACCAGTATGAAAGTTATGGTCATTTCTACTTTCCGGGCAACCTAGGATACACCCTAGGGCGTTGCTCCAACAGATTGAATAGTTAGCGCCTTAGAAGTCAACGCCCGAAGCGTAAAATGCAAAATAAATAGAACAGTTTTTCCATCGTATAAAACGAATAACTGCAACCAGTGTGAAAGTACTGGTCATTTCTACGTTCCGGGCAACCTAGGCTTCACCCTAGGGCGTTGTTCCACCAGATGGAATAGTTAGGGCCTAAGAAGTCAACGCCAGAAGCATAAAATACGATTTAAATTCAACAGCTTTTCCATCGTATAAAACGAATAATGGTAACCAGTGTGAAAGTTATGGTCATTTATACGTTCCGGTCAACCTAGGCTTCACTCTAGGACGTTGCTCCGCAGATCGAGTAGTTAGGGCCTATGAAGTCAACGCCAGAAGCATAAAATACAATAAAGGTGCAACAGTTTTTCCATCGTATAATAGGAATAATTGCAACCAGTGTGAAGGTAATGGTATGTTCTACGTTCCGGGCAACCTAGGCGTCACTCTAGGGCGCTGCTCCAGCACGTCTAATAGCTACGGCCTTAGAAGTCAACGCCAGGAGCATAAAATACAATATAAATACAACAGCTTTTCCATCGTATAAAATGAATAACTGCAAACACTGAGCAAGTAATGGTCATTTCTACGTTCCGGGCAACCTAGGCTTCACTCTAGGGCGTTGCTCCACCAGTTCGAATAGTTAGGGCCTTGGAAGTCAACGCCAGAAGCATAAAATACAAAATAAATAAATCAGTTTTTCCGTCGTATAAAACGAATAATTGCTACCAGTGTGAACGTTATGGTCATTTCTACGTTCCACGCAACCTAGGCTTCACTCTAGGGCGTTTCTCCACCAGATCGAATAGTTAGGTCCTTAGAAGTCAACGCCAGAAGCATGAAATACGATATAAATACAACAGCTTTTCCATCGTATAAAACGAATAATTGCAACCAGTGTGGAAGTTATGGTCATTTCTACGTTCCGCGCAACCTAGGCTTCACCTTAGGACGTTGTTCCGCCAGATCGAATAGTTAGGGCCTAAGAAGTGAACGCCAGAAGCATAAAATACAATATAAATACAACAGTTTTTCCATCATATAAAACGAATAATTGCAACCAGTATGAAAGTTATGGTCATTTCTACTTTCCGGGCAACCTAGGATACACCCTAGGGCGTTGCTCCAACAGATTGAATAGTTAGCGCCTTAGAAGTCAACGCCCGAAGCGTAAAATGCAAAATAAATAGAACAGTTTTTCCATCGTATAAAACGAATAACTGCAACCAGTGTGAAAGTACTGGTCATTTCTACGTTCCGGGCAACCTAGGCTTCACCCTAGGGCGTTGTTCCACCAGATGGAATAGTTAGGGCCTAAGAAGTCAACGCCAGAAGCATAAAATACGATATAAATTCAACAGCTTTTCCATCGTATAAAACGAGTAATGGTAACCAGTGTGAAAGTTATGGTCATTTATACGTTCCGGTCAACCTAGGCTTCACTCTAGGACGTTGCTCCGCAGATCGAGTAGTTAGGGCCTATGAAGTCAACGCCAGAAGCATAAAATACAATAAAGGTGCAACAGTTTTTCCATCGTATAATAGGAATAATTGCAACCAGTGTGAAGGTAATGGTATGTTCTACGTTCCGGGCAACCTAGGCGTCACTCTAGGGCGCTGCTCCAGCACGTCTAATAGCTACGGCCTTAGAAGTCAACGCCAGGAGCATAAAATACAATATAAATACAACAGCTTTTCCATCGTATAAAATGAATAACTGCAAACACTGAGCAAGTAATGGTCATTTCTACGTTCCGGGCAACCTAGGCTTCACTCTAGGGCGTTGCTCCACCATATCGAATAGCTAGGGACTTAGAATTCAATGCCAGAAGCATAAAATGCAATATAAATAGAACAGCTTTTCCATCGTTTAAAACGAATAATAGCAACCAGTGTGAAAGTTATTTTCATTTCTACGTTCCGGGCAACCTAGGCTTCACTCTAGGGCGTTGCACCACCAGATCAAACATGTTAGGGCCTTAGAAGTCAACGCCAGAAGAATAAAATACGATATAAGTACAACAGTTTTTCCATCGTATAAAATGAATGATTGCGAACATTGTGAAAGTAATGGTCATTTCTACGTGCCTGGCAACCTACGCGTCACTCTAGGGCGTTGCTGCTCCACATCTGATAGCTACGGCCTTAGAAGTTAACGCCGGAAGCATAAAATACAATATAAATACAACAGCTTCGCCATCGTATAAAATGAATAATTGCAAACAGTGTGAAGGTAATGGTCATTTCTACGTACCGAGCAACCTAGGCTTCACTCTAGGGCGTTGCTCCACCTGATCGAATAGTTAGGGCCTTAGAAGTCAGCGCCAGAAGCATAAAATACAATAAAGATGCAACAGTTTTTCCATCGTATAACAGGAATAATTGCAAACAGTGTGAAGGTAATGGTATGTTCTACGTTCCGGGCAACCTAGGCTTCGCCCTAGGCCGTTGTTCCACCAGATGGAATAGTTAGGGCCTAAGAAGTCAACGCCAGAAGCATAAAATACGAAATAAATAAAACAGTTTTTCCATCGTATAAAACGAATAATTGCTACCAGTGTGAAAGTTATGGTCATTTCTACGTTCCGGGCAACCTAGGCTTCACTCTAAGGCGTTGCTCGACCAGATCGAATACCTAGGGCCTTAGAAGTCAACGCCCGAAGCATAAAATACAAAATAAATAGAACAGTCTTTCCATCGTATAAAACGAATAATTGCTACCAGTGTGAAAGTTATGGTCATTTCTACTTTCCGGGCAACCTAGGCTTCACCCTAGGGCGTTGCTCCAACAGATTGAATAGTTAGGACCTTAGAAGTCAACGCCAGAAGCATAAAATACGAAATAAATAAAACTGTTCTTCCATCGTATAAAACGAATAATTGCTACCAGTGTGAAAGTTATGGTCATTTCTACGTTCCGGGCAACCTAGGCTTCACTCTAAGGCGTTGCTCGACCAGATCGAATACCTAGGGCCTTAGAAGTCAACGCCCGAAGCATAAAATACAAAATAAATAGAACAGTCTTTCCATCGTATAAAACGAATAATTGCTACCAGTGTGAAAGTTATGGTCATTGCTACGTTCCGCGCAACCTAGGCTTCAGACAAGGGCGTTGTTCCACCAGATGGAATAGTTAGGGCCTAAGAAGTCAACGCCAGAGGCATAAAATACGATATAAATACTACAGCTTTTCCATCGTATAAAACGATTAATTGCAACCCGTGTGAATGTAATGGTCATTTCTACGTTGCGGGCAACCTAGGCTTCACTCTAGGGCGTTGCTCCACCATATCGGATAGTTAGGGCCTTAGAAATCAACGCCAGAAGCATAAAATACAATAAAGATGCAACAGTTTTTCCATCGTATAAAATGAGCAGTTGCAAACATTGTGAAAGTAATGGTCATTTCTACGTTCCGGGCAACCTAGGCGTCACTCTAGGGCGTTGCTCCACCTGACCGAATAGTTAGGGCCTTAGAAGTCAACGCCAGAAGCATAAAATGCAATAAAGATGCAACAGCTTTTGCATCGTATAACAGGAATAACTGCAACCAGTGCGAATGTACTGGTCATTTCTACGTTCCGGATAACCTAGGTTTCATTCTAGGTCGTTATTCTACCAGCTCGAATAGCTAGGGACTTAGAATTCAACGCCAGAAGGATAAAATACAATATAAGTACAACAGTTATTCCATCGTATAAAATGAGTAGTTGCAAACATTGTGAAAGTAATGGTCATTTCTACGTTCCGGGCAACCTAGGCGTCACTCTAGGGCGCTGCTCCAGCACGTCTAATAGCTACGGCCTTAGAAGTCAACGCCAGGAGCATAAAATACAATATAAATACAACAGCTTTTCCATCGTATAAAATGAATAACTGCAAACACTGAGCAAGTAATGGTCATTTCTACGTTCCGGGCAACCTAGGCTTCACCCTAGGGCGTTGTTCCACCAGATGGAATAGTTAGGGCCTAAGAAGTCAACGCCAGAAGCATAAAATACGATATAAATTCAACAGCTTTTCCATCGTATAAAACGAATAACGGTAACCAGTGTGAAAGTTATGGTCATTTATACGTTCCGGTCAACCTAGGCTTCACTCTAGGACGTTGCTCCGCAGATCGAGTAGTTAGGGCCTATGAAGTCAACGCCAGAAGCATAAAATACAATAAAGGTGCAACAGTTTTTCCATAGTATAATAGGAATAATTGCAACCAGTGTGAAGGTAATGGTATGTTCTACGTTCCGGGCAACCTAGGCGTCACTCTAGGGCGCTGCTCCAGCACGTCTAATAGCTACGGCCTTAGAAGTCAACGCCAGGAGCATAAAATACAATATAAATACAACAGCTTTTCCATCGTATAAAATGAATAACTGCAAACACTGAGCAAGTAATGGTCATTTCTACGTTCCGGGCAACCTAGGCTTCACTCTAGGGCGTTGCTCCACCATATCGAATAGCTAGGGACTTAGAATTCAATGCCAGAAGCATAAAATGCAATATAAATAGAACAGCTTTTCCATCGTTTAAAACGAATAATAGCAACCAGTGTGAAAGTTATTTTCATTTCTACGTTCCGGGCAACCTAGGCTTCACTCTAGGGCGTTGCACCACCAGATCAAACAGTTAGGGCCTTAGAAGTCAACGCCAGAAGAATAAAATACGATATAAGTACAACAGTTTTTCCATCGTATAAAATGAATGATTGCGAACATTGTGAAAGTAATGGTCATTTCTACGTACCGAGCAACCTAGGCTTCACTCTAGGGCGTTGCTCCACCAGATCGAATAGTTAGGGCCTTAGAAGTCAGCGCCAGAAGCATAAAATACAATAAAGATGCAACAGTTTTTCCATCGTCTAACAGGAATAATTGCAAACAGTGTGAAGGTAATGGTATGTTCTACGTTCCGGGCAACCTAGGCTTCACCCTAGGCCGTTGTTCCACCAGATGGAATAGTTAGGGCCTAAGAAGTCAACGCAAGAAGCATAAAATACGATATAAATACAACAGCTTTTACATCGTATAAAACGAATAATTGCAACCAGTGTGGAAGTTATGGTCATTTCTACGTTCCGGGCAACCTAGGCTTCACTCTAGGGCGTTGTTCCACCAGATCGAATAGTTAGGGCCTAAGAAGTCAACGCCAGAAGAATAAAATCAATATAAGTACAACAGTTTTTCCATCGTACAAAATGAATAATTGCATACATTGTGAAAGTAATGGTCATTTCTACGTTCCGGGCAACCTAGATGTCACTCTAGGGCGTTGCTACACCACATCTAATAGCTACGGCCTTAGAAGTCAACGCCAGAAGAATAAAATACAATAAAGATGAAACAGCTTTTCCATTGTATAAAACAAACAATTGCAACCAGTGTGAAAGTTATGGTCATTTCTACTTTCCGGGCAACCTAGGCTTCACCCTAGGGCGTTGCTCCAACAGATTGAATAGTTAGGACCTTAGAAGTCAACGCCAGAAGCATAAAATACGAAATAAATAAAACAGTTTTTCCATCGTATAAAACGAATAATTGCTACCAGTGTGGAAGTTATGGTCATTTCTACGTTCCGGGCAACCTAGGCTTCACTCTAAGGCGTTGCTCGACCAGATCGAATACCTAGGGCCTTAGAAGTCAACGCCCGAAGCATAAAATACAAAATAAATAGAACAGTCTTTCCATCGTATAAAACGAATAATTGCTACCAGTGCGAAAGTTATGGTCATTTCTACTTTCCGGGCAACCTAGGCTTCACCCTAGGGCGTTGCTCCAACAGATTGAATAGTTAGGACCTTAGAAGTCAACGCCAGAAGCATAAAATACGAAATAAATAAAACAGTTTTTCCATCGTATAAAACGAATAATTGCTACCAGTGTGAAAGTTATGGTCATTTCTACGTTCCGGGCAACCTAGGCTTCACTCTAAGGCGTTGCTCGACCAGATCGAATACCTAGGGCCTTAGAAGTCAACGCCCGAAGCATAAAATACAAAATAAATAGAACAGTCTTTCCATCGTATAAAACGAATAATTGCTACCAGTGTGAAAGTTATGGTCGTTGCTACGTTCCGCGCAACCTAGGCTTCACACAAGGGCGTTGTTCCACCAGATGGAATAGTTAGGGCCTAAGAAGTCAACGCCAGAGGCATAAAATACGATATAAATACTACAGCTTTTCCATCGTATAAAAGGAATAATTGCAACCAGTGTGAATGTAATGGTCATTTCTACGTTGCGGGCAACCTAGGCTTCACTCTAGGGCGTTGCTCCACCAGATCGGATAGTTAGGGCCTTAGAAATCAACGCCAGAAGCATAAAATACAATAAAGATGCAACAGTTTTTCCATCGTATAAAATGAGTAGTTGCAAACATTGTGAAAGTAATGGTCATTTCTACGTTCCGGGCAACCTAGGCGTCACTCTAGGGCGTTGCTCCACCTGACCGAATAGTTAGGGCCTTAGAAGTCAACGCCAGAAGCATAAAATGCAATAAAGATCCAACAGTTTTTGCATCGTATAACAGGAATAACTGCAACCAGTGCGAATGTACTGGTCATTTCTACGTTCCGGATAACCTAGGTTTCATTCTAGGTCGTTATTCTACCAGATCGAATAGCTAGGGACTTAGAATTCAACGCCAGAAGGATAAAATACAATATAAGTACAACAGTTATTCCATCGTATAAAATGAGTAGTTGCAAACATTGTGAAAGTAATGGTCATTTCTACGTTCCGGGCAACCTAGGCGTCACTCTAGGGCGTTGCTCCACCTGACCGAATAGCTAGGGCCTTAGAAGTCAACGCCAGAAGCATAAAATGCAATAATGATGCAACAGTTTTTCCATCGTATAACAGGAATAACTGCAAACAGTGTGAAAGTACTGGTCATTTCTACGTTCCGGGTAACCTAGGTTTCACTCTAGGGCGATGCTCTACCAGATCGAATAGCTAGGGACTTAGAATTCAACGCCATAAGAATAAAATACAATATAAGTACAACAGTTTTTCCATCGTATAAAATGATTAACTGCAACCAGTGTGAAAGTAATGGTCATTTCTACATTCCGAGCAACCTAGGCTTCACTCTAGGGCGTTGCTCCACCAGATCGAATAGTTAGGGCCTTAGAAGTCAACGCCAGAAGCATAAAATACAATAAAGATGCAACAGTTTTTCCATCGTATAAAACGAATAATTGCAAACAGTCTGAAAGTAGTAGTCATTTCTACGTTCCGAGCAACCTAGGCTTCACCCTAAGGCGTTGTTCCACCAGATCGAACAGTTAGGGCCTAAGAAGTCAACGCCAGAAGCATCAAATACAATATAAATAGAACAGTTTTTCCATCGTATAAAACGAATAATTGCTACCGGTGTGAAAGTTAAGGTCATTTCTCCATTCCGGGCAACCTAGGCTTCACTCTAGGGCGTTGCTCCACCAGTTCGAATAGTTAGGGCCTTGGAAGTCAACGCCAGAAGCATAAAATACAAAATAAATAAATCAGTTTTTCCGTCGTATAAAACGAATAATTGCTACCAGTGTGAACGTTATGGTCATTTCTACGTTCCACGCAACCTAGGCTTCACTCTAGGGCGTTTCTCCACCAGATCGAATAGTTAGGTCCTTAGAAGTCAACGCCAGAAGCATGAAATACGATATAAATACAACAGCTTTTCCATCGTATAAAACGAATAATTGCAACCAGTGTGGAAGTTATGGTCATTTCTACGTTCCGCGCAACCTAGGCTTCACCTTAGGCCGTTGTTCCGCCAGATCGAATAGTTAGGGCCTAAGAAGTGAACGCCAGAAGCATAAAATACAATATAAATACAACAGTTTTTCCATCATATAAAACGAATAATTGCAACCAGTATGAAAGTTATGGTCATCTCTACTTTCCGGGCAACCTAGGATACACCCTAGGGCGTTGCTCCAACAGATTGAATAGTTAGCGCCTTAGAAGTCAACGCCCGAAGCGTAAAATGCAAAATAAATAGAACAGTTTTTCCATCGTATAAAACGAATAACTGCAACCAGTGTGAAAGTACTGGTCATTTCTACGTTCCGGGCAACCTAGGCTTCACCCTAGGGCGTTGTTCCACCAGATGGAATAGTTAGGGCCTAAGAAGTCAACGCCAGAAGCATAAAATACGATATAAATTCAACAGCTTTTCCATCGTATAAAACGAGTAATGGTAACCAGTGTGAAAGTTATGGTCATTTATACGTTCCGGTCAACCTAGGCTTCACTCTAGGACGTTGCTCCACCATATCGGATAGTTAGGGCCTTAGAAATCAACGCCAGAAGCATAAAATACAATAAAGATGCAACAGTTTTTCCATCGTATAAAATGAGCAGTTGCAAACATTGTGAAAGTAATGGTCATTTCTACGTTCCGGGCAACCTAGGCGTCACTCTAGGGCGTTGCTCCACCTGACCGAATAGTTAGGGCCTTAGAAGTCAACGCCAGAAGCATAAAATGCAATAAAGATGCAACAGCTTTTGCATCGTATAACAGGAATAACTGCAACCAGTGCGAATGTACTGGTCATTTCTACGTTCCGGATAACCTAGGTTTCATTCTAGGTCGTTATTCTACCAGCTCGAATAGCTAGGGACTTAGAATTCAACGCCAGAAGGATAAAATACAATATAAGTACAACAGTTATTCCATCGTATAAAATGAGTAGTTGCAAACATTGTGAAAGTAATGGTCATTTCTACGTTCCGGGCAACCTAGGCGTCACTCTAGGGCGTTGCTCCACCTGACCGAATAGCTAGGGCCTTAGAAGTCAACGCCAGAAGCATAAAATGCAATAATGATGCAACAGTTTTTCCATCGTATAACAGGAATAACTGCAAACAGTGTGAAAGTACTGGTCATTTCTACGTTCCGGGTAACCTAGGTTTCACTCTAGGGCGATGCTCTACCAGATCGAATAGCTAGGGACTTAGAATTCAACGCCATAAGCATAAAATACAATAAAGATGCAACAGTTTTTCCATCGTATAAAACGAATAATTGCAAACAGTCTGAAAGTAGTGGTCATTTCTACTTTCCGGGCAACCTAGGATACACCCTAGGGCGTTGCTCCAACAGATTGAGTAGTTAGCGCCTTAGAAGTCAACGCCCGAAGCGTAAAATGCAAAATAAATAGAACAGTTTTTCCATCGTATAAAACGAATAATTGCTACCAGTGTGAAAGTTATGGTCATTTCTACGTTCCGGGTAACCTAGGCTTCACTCTAAGGCGTTGCTCGACCAGATCGAATACCTAGGGCCTTAGAAGTCAACGCCCGAAGCATAAAATACAAAATAAATAGAACAGTCTTTCCATCATATAAAACGAATAATTGCAATCAGGATGAAAGTTATGGTCATTTCTACGTTCCGGGCAACCTAGGCTACACTCTAGGGCGTTCCTCGAGCAGATCGAATAGCTAGGGCCTTAGAAGTCAACGCCCGAAGCATAAAATACAAAATAAATAGAACAGTTTTTCCAACGTATAAAACGAATAATTGCTACCAGTGTGAAAGTTATGGCCATTTCTACGTTCCGGGCAACCTAGGCTTCACCCTAGGCCGTTGTTCCACCAGATGGAATAGTTAGGGCCTAAGAAGTCAACGCCAGAAGCATAAAATACGATATAAATACAACAGCTTTTACATCGTATAAAACGAATAATTGCAAACAGTGTGGAAGTTATGTTCATTTCTACGTTCCGGGCAACCTAGGCTCCACCCTAGGGCGTTGTTCCACCAGATCGAATAGTTAGGGCCTAAGAAGTCAACGCCAGAAGAATAAAATCAATATAAGTACAACAGTTTTTCCATCGTATAAAATGAATAATTGCATACATTGTGAAAGTAAAGGTCATTTCTACGTTCCGGGCAACCTAGATGTCACTCTAGGGCGTTGCTACACCACATCTAATAGCTACGGCCTTAGAAGTCAACGCCAGAAGAATAAAATACAATAAAGATGAAACAGCTTTTTCATCGTATAAAACAAACAATTGCAACCAGTGTGAAAGTTATGGTCATTTTTACTTTCCGGGCAACCTAGGCTTCACCCTAGGGCGTTGCTCGACCAGATAGAATAGCTAGGGCCGTAGAAGTCAACGCCCGAAGCATAAAATACAAAATAAATAGAACAGTTTTTCCATCGTATAAAACGAATAATTGCTACCAGTGTGAAAGTTATGGTCATTGCTACGTTGCGCGGAACCTAGGCTTCACCCAAGGGCGTTGTTCCACCAGATCGAATAGTTAGGTCCTTAGAAGTCAACGCCAGAAGCACAAAATACGATATAAATACAACTGCTTTTCCATCGTATAAAACGAAGAATTGCAACCAGTGTGGAAGTTATGGTCATTTCTACGTTCCGGGCAACCTAGGCTTCACTCTAGGGCGTTGCTCGACCAGATAGAATAGTTGGGGCCTTAGAAGTCAACGCCCGAAGCATAAAATACAAAATAAATAGAACAGTTTTTCCATCGTGTAAAACGAATAATTGCAACCAGTGTGAAAGTACTGGTCATTTCTACGTTCCGGGCAACCTAGGCTTTACCCTAGGGCGTTGTTCCACCAGATGGAATAGTTAGGGCCTAAGAAGTCAACGCCAGAAGCATAAAATACGATATAAATTCAAAAGCTGTTCCATCGTATAAAACGAATAATGGTAACCAGTGTGAAAGTTATGGTCATTTATACGTTCCGGTCAACCTAGGCTTCACTCTAGGACGTTGCTCCGCCAGATCGAGTAGTTAGGGCCTATGAAGTCAACGCCAGAAGCATAAAATACAATAAAGGTGCAACAGTTTTTCCATCGTATAACAGGAATAATTGCAACCAGTGTGAAGGTAATGGTATGTTCTACGTTCCGGGCAACCTAGGCGTCACTCTAGGGCGTTGCTCCACCACGTCTAATAGCTACGGCCTTAGAAGTCAACGCCAGGAGCATAAAATACAATATAAATACAACAGCTTTTCCATCGCATAAAATGAATAACAGCAAACACTGTGCAAGTAATGGTCATTTCTACGTTCCGGGCAACCTAGGATTCACTCTAGGGCGTTGCTCCACTAGATCGAATAGCTAGGGCCTTAGAAGTCAACGCCAGAGTCATAAAATACAATATAAATACAACAGCTTTTCCATTGTAAAAGACGAATAATTGCAACCAGTGTGAAAGATATGGACATTTCTACGTTCCGGGCAACCTAGGCTTCACTCTATGGCGTTCTTCCTCCAGATCGAATAGCTACGGCCTCAGAAGTCAACGCCTGAAACATAAAATACAATATAAATATAACAGTTTTTCCATCGTATAAAACGAATAATAGCAACCGGTGTGAAAGTTATGGTCATTTCTACGTTCCGCGCAACCTAGGCTTCACTCTAGGGCGTTGCTCCACCAGATAGAATAGTTAGAGCCTAAGAAGTGAACGCCAGAAGCATAAAATACAATATAAATACAACAGTTTTTCCATCATATAAAACGAATAATTGCAATCAGGATGAAAGTTAAGGTCATTTCTACGTTCCGGGCAACCTAAGCTACACTCTAGGGCGTTGTTCGAGCAGATCGAATAGCTAGGGCCTTTGAAGTCAACGCCCGAAGCATAAAATACAAAATAAATAGAACAGTTTTTCCAACGTATAAAACGAATGATTGCTACCAGTGTGAAAGTTATGGCCATTTCTACGTTCCGGGCAACCTAGGCTTCACCCTAGGCCGTTGTTCCACCAGATGGAATAGTTAGGGCCTAAGAAGTCAACGCCAGAAGCATAAAATACGATATAAATACAACAGCTTTTACATCGTATAAAACGAATAATTGCAACCAGTGTGGAAGTTATGGTCAGTTCTACGTTCCGGGCAACCTAGGCTTCACTCTAGGGCGTTGTTCCACCAGATCGAATAGTTAGGGCCTAAGAAGTCAACGCCAGAAGAATAAAATCAATATAAGTACAACAGTTTTTCCATCGTATAAAATGAATAATTGCATACATTGTGAAAGTAATGGTCATTTCTACGTTCCGGGCAACCTAGATGTCACTCTAGGGCGTTGCTACACCACATCTAATAGCTACGGCCTTAGAAGTCAACGCCAGAAGAATAAAATACAATAAAGATGAAACAGCTTTTCCATCGTATAAAACAAACAATTGCAACCAGTGTGAAAGTTATGGTCATTTTTACTTTCCGGGCAACCTAGGCTTCACCCTAGGGCGTTGCTCGACCAGATAGAATAGCTAGGGCCGTAGAAGTCAACGCCCGAAGCATAAAATACAAAATAAATAGAACAGTTTTTCCATCGTATAAAACGAATAATTGCTACCAGTGTGAAAGTTATGGTCATTGCTACGTTGCGCGGAACCTAGGCTTCACCCAAGGGCGTTGTTCCACCAGATCGAATAGTTAGGTCCTTAGAAGTCAACGCCAGAAGCACAAAATACGATATAAATACAACTGCTTTTCCATCGTATAAAACGAAGAATTGCAACCAGTGTGGAAGTTATGGTCATTTCTACGTTCCGGGCAACCTAGGCTTCACTCTAGGGCGTTGCTCCACCAGATAGAATAGTTGGGGCCTTAGAAGTCAACGCCCGAAGCATAAAATACAAAATAAATAGAACAGTTTTTCCATCGTGTAAAACGAATAATTGCAACCAGTGTGAAAGTACTGGTCATTTCTACGTTCCGGGCAACCTAGGCTTTACCCTAGGGCGTTGTTCCACCAGATGGAATAGTTAGGGCCTAAGAAGTCAACGCCAGAAGCATAAAATACGATATAAATTCAACAGCTGTTCCATCGTATAAAACGAATAATGGTAACCAGTGTGAAAGTTATGGTCATTTATACGTTCCGGTCAACCTAGGCTTCACTCTAGGACGTTGCTCCGCCAGATCGAGTAGTTAGGGCCTATGAAGTCAACGCCAGAAGCATAAAATACAATAAAGGTGCAACAGTTTTTCCATCGTATAACAGGAATAATTGCAACCAGTGTGAAGGTAATGGTATGTTCTACGTTCCGGGCAACCGAGGCGTCACTCTAGGGCGTTGCTCCACCACGTCTAATAGCTACGGCCTTAGAAGTCAACGCCAGGAGCATAAAATACAATATAAATACAACAGCTTTTCCATCGTATAAAATGAATAACAGCAAACACTGTGCAAGTAATGGTCATTTCTACGTTCCGGGCAACCTAGGATTCACTCTAGGGCGTTGCTCCACTAGATCGAATAGCTAGGGCCTTAGAAGTCAACGCCAGAGTCATAAAATACAATATAAATAAAACAGTTTTTCCATCGTATAAAACGAATAATTGCTACCAGTGTGAAAGTTATGGTCATTTCTACGTTCCGGGCAACCTAGGCTTCACTCTAAGGCGTTGCTCGACCAGATAGAATAGTTAGAGCCTAAGAAGTGAACGCCAGAAGCATAAAATACAATATAAATACAACAGTTTTTCCATCATATAAAACGAATAATTGCAATCAGGATGAAAGTTAAGGTCATTTCTACGTTCCGGGCAACCTAAGCTACACTCTAGGGCGTTGTTCGAGCAGATCGAATAGCTAGGGCCTTTGAAGTCAACGCCCGAAGCATAAAATACAAAATAAATAGAACAGTTTTTCCAACGTATAAAACGAATAATTGCTACCAGTGTGAAAGTTATGGCCATTTCTACGTTCCGGGCAACCTAGGCTTCACCCTAGGCCGTTGTTCCACCAGATGGAATAGTTAGGGCCTAAGAAGTCAACGCCAGAAGCATAAAATACGATATAAATACAACAGCTTTTACATCGTATAAAACGAATAATTGCAACCAGTGTGGAAGTTATGGTCATTTCTACGTTCCGGGCAACCTAGGCTTCACTCTAGGGCGTTGTTCCACCAGATCGAATAGTTAGGGCCTAAGAAGTCAACGCCAGAAGAATAAAATCAATATAAGTACAACAGTTTTTCCGTCGTATAAAATGAATAATTGCATACATTGTGAAAGTAATGGTCATTTCTACGTTCCGGGCAACCTAGATGTCACTCTAGGGCGTTGCTACACCACATCTAATAGCTACGGCCTTAGAAGTCAACGCCAGAGTCATAAAATACAATATAAATACAACAGCTTTTCCATCGTAAAAGACGAATAATTGCAACCAGTGTGAAAGATATGGACATTTCTACGTTCCGGGCAACCTAGGCTTCACTCTATGGCGTTCTTCCACCAGATCGAATAGCTACGGCCTCAGAAGTCAACGCCTGAAACATAAAATACAATATAAATATAACAGTTTTTCCATCGTATAAAACGAATAATAGCAACCGGTGTGAAAGTTATGGTCATTTCTACGTTCCGGGCAACCTAGGCTTCACTCTAGGGCGTTGTTCCACCAGATCGAATAGTTAGGGCCTAAGAAGTCAACGCCAGAAGAATAAAATCAATATAAGTACAACAGTTTTTCCATCGTATAAAATGAATAATTGCATACATTGTGAAAGTAATGGTCATTTCTACGTTCCGGGCAACCTAGATGTCACTCTAGGGCGTTGCTACACCACATCTAATAGCTACGGCCTTAGAAGTCAACGCCAGAAGAATAAAATACAATAAAGATGAAACAGCTTTTCCATCGTATAAAACAAACAATTGCAACCAGTGTGAAAGTTATGGTCATTTTTACTTTCCGGGCAACCTAGGCTTCACCCTAGGGCGTTGCTCCAACAGATTGAATAGTTAGGACCTTAGAAGTCAACGCCAGAAGCATAAAATACGAAATAAATAAAACAGTTTTTCCATCGTATAAAACGAATAATTGCCACCAGTGTGAAAGTTATGGTCATTTCTACGTTCCGGGTAACCTAGGCTTCACTCTAAGGCGTTGCTCGACCAGATCGAATACCTAGGGCCTTAGAAGTCAACGCCCGAAGCATAAAATACAAAATAAATAGAACAGTCTTTCCATCGTATAAAACGAATAATTGCTACCAGTGTGAAAGTTATGGTCATTGCTACGTTCCGCGCAACCTAGGCTTCACACAAGGGCGTTGTTCCACCAGATGGAATAGTTAGGGCCTAAGAAGTCAACGCCAGAAGCATAAAATACGATATAAATACAACAGCTTTTCCATCGTATAAAACGAATAATTGCAACCAGTGTGAATGTAATGGTCATTTCTACGTTGCGGGCAACCTAGGCTTCACTCTAGGGCGTTGCTCCACCAGATCGGATAGTTAGGGCCTTGGAAATCAACGCCAGAAGCATAAAATACAATAAAGATGCAACAGTTTTTCCATTGTATAAAATGAGTAGTTGCAAACATTGTGAAAGTAATGGTCATTTCTACGTTCCGGGCAACCTAGGCGTCACTCTAGGGCGTTGCTCCACCTGACCGAATAGTTAGGGCCTTAGAAGTCAACGCCAGAAGCATAAAATGCAATAAAGATGCAACAGTTTTTGCATCGTATAACAGGAATAACTGCAACCAGTGCGAATGTACTGGTCATTTCTACGTTCCGGATAACCTAGGTTTCACTCTAGGTCGTTATTCTACCAGATCGAATAGCTAGGGACTTAGAATTCAACGCCAGAAGGATAAAATACAATATAAGTACAACAGTTATTCCATCGTATAAAATGAGTAGTTGCAAACATTGTGAAAGTAATGGCCATTTCTACGTTCCGGGCAACCTAGGCGTCACTCTAGGGCGTTGCTCCACCTGACCGAATAGTTAGGGCCTTAGAAGTCAACGCCAGAAGCATAAAATGCAATAAAGATGCAACAGTTTTTCCATCGTATAACAGGAATAACTGCAAACAGTGTGAAAGTACTGGTCATTTCTACCTTCCGGGTAACCTAGGTTTCACTCTAGGGCGATGCTCTACCAGATCGAATAGCTAGGGACTTAGAATTCAACGCCATAAGAATAAAATACAATATAAGTACAACAGTTTTTCCATCGTCTAAAACGAACAATAGCAACCAGTGTGAAAGTTATGGTCATTTCTACGTTCCGGGCAACATAGGCTTCACTCTAGGGCGTTGCTCCACCAGATCAAACAGTTAGGGCCTTAGAAGTCAACGCCCGAAGCATAAAATACAAAATAAATAAAACAGTTTTTCCATCGAATAAAACGAATAATTGCTACCGGTGTGAAAGTTAAGGTCATTTCTCCGTTCCAGGCAACCTAGGCTTCACTCTACGGCGTTGCTCCACCAGATCGAATAGTTAGGGCCTTAGAAGTCAACGCCAGAAGCATAAAATACAAAATAAATAAAACTGTTTTTCCATCGTATAAAACGAATAATTGCTACCAGTGTGAACGTTATGGTCATTTCTACATTCCGCGGAACCTAGGCTTCACTCTAGTGCGTTGCTCCACCAGATCGAATAGTTAGGTCCTTAGAAGTCAACGCCAGATGCATAAAATACGATATAAATACAACAGCTTTTCCATCGTATAAAACGAATAATTGCAACCAGTGTGGAAGTTATGGTCATTTCTACGTTCCAGGTAACCTAGGCTTCACACTAGGGCGTTGTTCCACCAGATGGAATAGTTAGGGACTAAGAAGTCAACGCCAGAAGCATAAAACACTATATAAATACAACAGTTTTTCCATCATATAAAACGAATAATTGCAACCAGGATGAAAGTTATGGTCATTTCCACTTTCCGGGTAACCTAGGCTTCACTCTAGGGCGTTGCTCCACCAGATCGAATAGTTAGTGCCTTGGAAGTCAACGCCAGAAGCATAAAATACAAAATGAATAAAACAGTTTTTCCGTCGTATAAAACGAATAATTGCTACCAGTGTGAACGTTATGGTCATTTCTACGTTCCGCGCAACCTAGGCTTCACTCTAGGGCGTTTCTCCACCAGATCGAATAGTTAGGTCCTTAGAAGTCAACGCCAGAAGCATAAAATACAAAATAAATAAAACAGTTTTTCCGTCGTATAAAACGAATAATTGCTACCAGTGTGAAAGTTATGGTCATTGCTACGTTCCGCGCAACCTAGGCTTCACCCAAGGGCGTTGTTCCACCAGATGGAATAGTTAGGGCCTAAGAAGTCAACGTCAGATGCATAAAATACGATATAAATACAACAGCTTTTCCATCGTATAAGACGAATAATTGCAACCAGTGTGAATGTAATGGTCATTTCTACGTTCCGGGCAAGCTTGGCTTCACTCTAGGGCGTTGCTCCACCAGATCGAATAATTAGGGCCTTAGAAATCAACGCCGGAAGCATAAAATACAAGAAAGATGCAACAGTTTTTCCATCGTAAAGCAGGAATAATTGCAACCAGTGTGAAGGTAATGGTCTTTTCTACGTTCCGGGCAACCTAGGCTTCACTCCAGGGCGGTGCACCACCAGATCAAATAGTTAGGGCCTAAGAAGTCAACGCCAGAAGCATAAAATACAATATAAATACAACAGTTTTTCCATCATATAAAACGAATAATTGCAACCAGTATGAAAGTTATGGTCATTTCTACTTTCCGGGCAACCTAGGATACACCCTAGGGCGTTGCTCCAACAGATTGAATAGTTAGCGCCTTAGAAGTCAACACCCGAAGCGTAAAATGCAAAATAAATAGAACAGTTTTTCCATCGTATAAAACGAATAACTGCAACCAGTGTGAAAGTACTGGTCATTTCTACGTTCCGGGCAACCTAGGCTTCACCCTAGGGCGTTGTTCCACCAGATGGAATAGTTAGGGCCTAAGAAGTCAACGCCAGAAGCATAAAATACGATATAAATTCAACAGCTTTTCCATCGTATAAAACGAATAATGGTAACCAGTGTGAAAGTTATGGTCATTTATACGTTCCGGTCAACCTAGGCTTCACTCTAGGACGTTGCTCCGCCAGATCGAGTAGTTAGGGCCTATGAAGTCAACGCCAGAAGCATAAAATACAATAAAGGTGCAACAGTTTTTCCATCGTATAACAGGAATAATTGCAACCAGTGTGAAGGTAATGGTATGTTCTACGTTCCGGGCAACCTAGGCGTCACTCTAGGGCGTTGCTCCACCACGTCTAATAGCTACGGCCTTAGAAGTCAACGCCAGGAGCATAAAATAAAATATAAATACAACAGCTTTTCCATCGTATAAAATGAATAACAGCAATCACTGTGCAAGTAATGGTCATTTCTACGTTCCGGGCAACCTAGGCTTCACTCTAGGGCGTTGCTCCATTAGATCGAATAGCTAGGGCCTTAGAAGTCAACGCCAGGGTCATAAAATACAATATAAATACAACAGCTTTTCCATCGTAAAAGACGAATAATTGCAACCAGTGTGAAAGATATGGACATTTCTACGTTCCGGGCAACCTAGGCTTCGTCTATGGCGTTCTTCCACCACATCGAAAGGCTACGGCCTCAGAAGTCAACGCCTGAAACATAAAATACGATATAGATACAACAGTTTTTCCATCGTATAAAACGAATAATTGCAACCAGTGTGAAAGTAATGGCCATTTCTACGTTCCGGGCACCCTAGGTTTCGCGCTAGGGCGTTGCTCCACCAGATCGAATAGCTAGGGACTTGGAGGTCAACGCCAAGAGCATAAAATACAATAAAAATACAACAGTCTTTCCATCGTATAACAGGAATAATTGCAACCAGTGTGAAAGTAATGGGCACTTCGACGTTCCGTGCAACCTAGGCTTCACTCTAGGGCATTGCACCACCATGTCGAATAGTTAGGGCCTTAGAAAGCAACTCCAGACACATAAAATACAATAAAAATACAACAGTTTTTCCATCGTATAAGAAGAATAATTGTAACCAGTGTGAAAGTAATGGTCATTTCTACGTTTCGGGCAGCATACGCTTCACTATTGAACGTTGCCCCACGAGATCCAATAGCTAGGACCTTACAAGTCAACGCCAGAAACATAAAATACTATAAAAATGCAACAGTTTTTCCATCGTATAGCAGGAATAACTGCAACCAGTGTGAAAGTACTGGTCATTTCTACGTTTCGGGCAACATACGCTTCACTCTTGAACGTTGCCCCACGAGATCGAATGCCTAGGACCTTAGAAGTCAACGCCTGAAACATAAAATACTATAAAAATGCAACAGTTTTTCCATCGTATAGCAGGAATAACTGCAACCAGTGTGAAAGTACTGGTCATTTCTACGTTCCGGGCAACCTAGACTTCACGCTAGGGCGGTGCTCCACCAAAAAGAATAGCTAGGGCCTTAGAAGTCAAATCCAGAAGCAAAAAGTACAATAAAAAACCAACAGTTTGTCCATCGAATAACAGGAATAATTGCAACCAATGTTAAAATAATGGTCATTCTACGTTTCGGGCAATCTAGGCTTCACTCTAGGGCGTTGCTCCACCAGATCGAATAGCTAGGGCCTAAGAAGTCAACGCCAGAATCATAAAGTACAATAAATATGCAACAGTTTATCCATCGTACAGCATGAATAATTGCAAGCAGTGTGACAGTAATGATCATTTCTACGTTTCGGGCAACATACGCTTCACTCTTGAACGTTGCCCCACGAGATCGAATAGCTAGGACCTCAGAAGTCAACGCCAGAAACATAAAATACTATAAAAGTGCAACAGTTTTTCCATCGTATAACAGGAATGACTGCAACCAGTGTGAAAGTACTGGTCATTTCTACGTTTCGGGCAACCTAGACTTCACTCTAGGGCGTTTCCCCACCAAATCGAATAGCTAGGGCCTTAGAAGTCAACGCCCAAAGCATAAAATACAATAAAAGTACAACAGCTTTTCCGTCGTATAAAACGAATAATTGCAACTAGTGTGATAGTTATGGTCATTTCTACGTTCCGGGCAACATAGGCTTCAGCCTAGGGCGTTGCTCCACCAGATCGAATAGTTAGGGCCTTAGAAGTCAACGCCAGAAGCATAAAGTACAATAAAAATGCAACAGTTTGTCAATCGTATAACAGGAATAATTGCAACCAGTGTGAAAGTGATGGTCATTTCTACGTTTCGGGCAACCTAGGCTTCACTCTAGGCCGTTGTTCCACTAGATCGAATTATTAGGGCCTTAGAAGTCAACGCCAGAAGCATAAAATACGATATAGATACAACAGTTTTACCATCGTATAAAACGAATAATTGCAACCAGTGTGAAAGTAATGGCCATTTCCACGTTTCGGGCACCCTAGGCTTCGCCCTAGGGCGTTGCTCCACCAGATCGAATAGCTAGGGACTTGAAGGTCAACGCCAAGGGCATAAAATACAATGAAAATACAACAGTCTTTCCATCGTATAACAGGAATAATTGCAACCAGTGATAAAGTAATGGGCATTTCGACGTTCCGTGCAACCTAGGCTTCACTCTAGGGCATTGCACCTCCAGGTCGAATAGTTAGCGCCTTAGAAGTCAGCGCCCGAAACATAAAATACAATAAAGATGCAACAGTTTTTCCATCGTATAACAGGAATAATTGCAACCAGTGTGAAAGTAATGGTAATTACTATGTTCCGGGTAGCCTAGGATTCACTCTAGGGCGTTGCTCCATGAGATCGCATAGCTAGGACCTTAGAAGTCATCGCCTGAAACATAAAATACAATAAAAGTACAACGGTTTCTGCATCGTATAGCATGAATACCTGCAACCAGTGTGAAATTAATGGTCACTTCTACGTTTCGGGCAACCTAGGCTTCACTCTAGGGCGTTGCTCCACCAGATCGAATAGCTAGGGACTTGGAGGTCAACGCCAAGAGCATAATATACAATAAAAATACAACAGTCTTTCCATCGTATAACAGTAATAATTGCTACCAGTGTGAAAGTAATGGGCACTTCGACGTTCCGTGCAACCTAGGCTTCACTCTAGGGCATTGCACCACCAGGTCGAATAGTTAGGGCCTTAGAATGCAACTCCAGACGCATAAAATACAATAAAAACACAACACTTTTTCCATCGTAAAAGAAGAATAATTGTAACCAGTGTGAAAGTAATGGTCGTTTCTACGTTTCGGGCAACATACGCTTCACTCTTGAACGTTGCCCCACGTGATCGAATAGCTAGGACCTTAGAAGTCAACGCCAGAAACATAAAATACTATAAAAGTGCAACTGATTTTCCATCGTATAACAGAAATGACTGCAACCAGTGTGAAAGTACTGGTCATTTCCTCGTTTCGGGCAACCTAGACTTCACTCTAGGGCGTTTCCCCACCAAATCGAATAGCTAGGGCCTTAGAAGTCAACGCCCAAAGCATAAAATACAATAAAAGTACAACAGTTTTTCCATCGTATAAAAAGAATAATTGCAACCAGTGTGAACGTAATGGTCATTTCTACGTTTGGGGCAACCTAGGCTTCACTCTAGGGCGTTGCTCCACCAGATCGAATAGTTAGGGCCTAAGAAGTCAACGCCAGAAGCATAAAGTACAATAAATATGCAACAGTTTATCCATCGTATAGCATGAATAATTGCAACCAGTGTGACAGTAATGATCATTTCTACGTTTCGGGTAACATAGGCTTCACTCTTGGACGCTGCCCCCGAGATCGAATAGCTAGGTTCTTAGAAGTCAATGCCAGAAGGATAAAAGACAATAAAAATACAGCAGTTTTTCCATCGTATAGCATGAATAATTGCAAGCAGTGTGAAAGTAATGGCCATTTCGACGTTTCAGGCAACCTGGGCTTCACTCTAGGGCGTTCCCCAGCCAGATCGAATAGCTACGACCTTAGAAGTCAACGCCTGAAGAATAAAATACAATATAAATACAACAGCTTTTCCGTCGTATAAAACGAATAATTGCAACCAGTGTGAAAATTATGGTCATTTCTACGTTCCGGGCAACATAGGATTCACTCTAGGGCGTTGCTCCACCAGAGCGAATAGTTAGGGCCTAAGAAGTCAACGCCAGAAGCATAAAAAACAATATAAATACAACACCTTACCCATCGTATAAAACGAATAATTGGAATCAGAATGGAAGTTATGTCATTTCTACGTTTCGGGCATCCTACACTTAACTCTGAGGCATTGCTCCACCAGATCGTATACACAGGGCCTTAGAAGTCAAATCCAGGAGCGTAAAGTACAATATAAATCCAACAGTTTGTCCATCGTATAACAGGAATAATTGCAACCAGTGTTAAATTTATGGTCATTTCTACGTTCCGGACAACCTAGGCTTCATTCTAGGGCGTTGCTCCACTAGATCGAATAGTTAGGGCCTTAGAAGTCAACGTCAGAAGCATAAAATACGATATAGATACACCAGCTTTTCCATCGTATAAAACGAATATTTGCAAACAGTGTGAAAGGAATGGCCATTTCTACGTACCGGGCAAACTAGGCTTTACTCTAGGGCGTCGCTCCACCAGATCGATTAGTTAGGGACTTAGAAGTCAACGCCTGAAGCATAAAATACTCTAAAAATACAACAGTCCTTCAATCGTATAACAGGAATAATTGCAACCAGTGTGAAAGTAATGGTCATTTCTACGTTCCGGACAACCTAGGCTTAGGGCCTTAGAAAACAACTCCAGACGCATAAAATACAATAAAAATACAACAGTCTTTCCCTCGTATAAAAAGAATAATTGCAAACAGTGTGAAAGTAATGGACATTTCTACGTGTCGGGCAACATACGCTTCACTCTTGGACGTTGACCCACGAGATCGAATAGCTAGGGCCTAAGATGTCAACGCCAGAACCATAAAATACAGTAAGAATACAACAGTCCTTCCATCGTATAACAGGAATAATTGCAACCAGTGTGAAGGTAATGGACATTTCTACGTTCCGTGCAACCTGGGCTTCACCCTAGGGCGTTGCTCCACCGGATCGAATTGCTAGGGCCTTAGAAGTCAACGCCAGAAGCATAAAATACTATAAAAATACAACAACCCTTCCATCGTAAAACAGGTGTAATTGCCAACAGTGAGAACGTAATGGTCATTTCTACGTTCCGGGCAACCTAGGCTTCACTCTAGGGCGTTGATCCACCAGATCGAATAGTTAGGGACTTCGACGTCAGCGCCAGAAGCATAAAATATAATAAAAATACAACAGTTGCTCCACCGTATAACGGGAATAATTGCAACCAGTGTGAAAGTAATGGGCATTTTTACGTTCCGGGCAACCTAGGCTTCGCTCTAGAGTGTTGCTCCACCAGATCGAATAGGTAGGGACTTAGAGGTCAGCGCCAGAAGCATAAAATATAATAAAGATACAACAGTTGTTCCATCCTGTAACAGGAATAATTGCAACCTGTGTGAAAGCAATGGTCATTTCTACATTCCTTGCAACCTAGGCTTCACTCTAGGGCATTGTTCCACGAGATCGAATAGTTACGGCATTAGAAGTCAACGCCAGAAGCATAAAATACAATATAAATGCAACAGTTTTTCCATCGTATAAAACGAATAGTTGCAACCAGTATGAACGTTATGGTCATTTCTACGTTTCGGGCAACCTAGGCTTCACTCTAGAGCGTTCCTCCGCCAGATCGAGTAGTTACGGCCTAAGAAGTCAACGCCAGAAGCATAAAATACAATAAAAGTACAACAGCTTTTCCATCGTATAAAAAAATAATTGCAACCAGTGTGAATGTAATGGTCATTTCTACGTTTCGGGACACATACGCTTCACCCTTGGTCGCTGCCCCCGAAATCGAATAGCTAGGATCTTAGAAGTCAATGCCAGAAGCATAAAATACAATAAAAATACAGCAGTTTTCCCATCGTATAGCATGAATAATTGCAACCAGTGTGAAAGTAATGATCATTTCGACGTTTCGGGCAACCTAGGCTTCACTCTAGAGCGTTCCTCCGCCAGATCGAGTAGTTACGGCCTAAGAAGTCAACGCCAGAAGCATAAAATACAATAAAAATACAACAGTTTTACCATCGTAAAAAAAGAATAATTGCAACCAGTGTGAAAGTAATGGTCATTTCTACGTTTCGGGCAACATACTCTTCACCCATGGACGTTGCCCAACGACATCGAATAGCTAGGACCTTAGAAGTCAAAGCCAGAAGCATAAAATACAATAAAAATACAGCAGCTTTTCCATCGTATAGCATGAATAATTGCAACCAGTGTGAAAGTACTGGTCATTTCTACGTTTCGGGCAACCTAGACTTCACTCTAGGGCGTTGCTCCACCAAATCGAATAGCTAGGGCCTTAGAAGTCAACGCTCAAAACATAAAATACAATAACAGTACAACAGTTTTTCCATCGTATAAAAAGAATAATTGCAACCAGTGTGAATGTAGTGGTCATTTCTACGTTTCGGGCAACATACACTTCACTCTTGGACGTTGCCCCCGAGATCGAATAGTTAGGGCCTAAGAAGTCAACGCCAGAGGCATAAAGTACAATAAAAATGCAACAGATTTTCCACCGTATAACAGGAATAATTACAACCAGTGTGCAAGTAATGGTTATTTCGACGTTGCGGGAAACCTAGGCTTCACTCTAGAGCGTTCCCCCGCCAGATCCAATAGTTAGGGCGTAAGAAGTCAACGCCAGAAGCATAAAATACAATAAAAATACAACAGTTTTACCATCGTAATGAAACAATAATTGCAACCAGTGTGAAAGTAATGGTCATTTCTACGTTTCGGGCAACATACGCTTCACTCTTGAACGTTGCCCCACGAGATCGAATAGCTAGGACCTTAGAAGTCAACGCCAAAAACGTAAAATACTATAAAAATGCAACAGTTTTTCCATCGTATAACAGGAATAACTGCAGCCAGTGTGAAAGTACAGGACATTTCTACGTTTCGGGCAACCTAGACTTCACTCCAGTGCGTTGCTCCACCAAATCGAATAGCTAGGGCCTTAGAAGTCAACGCCAGAAGCATAAAATACAATAAAAATACAACAGTTTTTCAATCGTATGGCATGAATAATTGCAAGCAGTGTGAAAGTAATGGTCATTTCGACGTTTCGGGCAACCTAGGCTTCACTCTAGGGCGTTCCCCCGCCAGATCGAATAGTTAGGGCCTAAGAAGTTAACGCTAGAAGCATAAAATACAATAAAAGTACAACAGCTTTTCCATCGTATAAAAAAATAATTGCAACCAGTGTGAATGTAATGGTCATTTGTACGTTTCGGGGCACATACGCCTCACGCTTGGTCGCTGCCCCCGAAATCGAATAGCTAGGATCTTAGAAGTCAATGCCAGAAGCATAAAATACAATAAAAATACAGCAGTTTTTCCACCGTATAGCATGAATAATTGCAACCAGAATGAAAGTAATGGTCATTTCGACGTTTAGGGCAACCTAGGCTTCACTCTAGAGCGTTCCCCCGCCAGATCGAATAGTTAGTGCCTAAGAAGTCAACGCCAGAAGCATAAAATACAATAAAAATACAACAGTTTTACCATCGTAAAAAAAGAATAATTGCAACCAGTGTGAATGTAATGGTCATTTCTACGTTTCGGGGCACATACGCCTCACCCTTGGTCGCTGCCCCCGAAATCGAATAGCTAGGATCTTAGAAGTCAATGCCAGAAGCATAAAATACAATAAAAATACAGCTGCTTTTCCATCGTATAGCATGAATTATTGCAACCAGTGTGAAATTACTGGTCATTTCTACGTTTCGGGCAACCTAGACTTCACTCTAGGGCGTTGCTCCACCAAGTCGAATAGCTAGGGCCTTAGAAGTCAACGCTCAAAACATAAAATACAATAACAGTGCAACAGTTTTTCCATCGTATAAAAAGAATAATTGCAACCAGTGTGAATGTAATGGTCATTTCTACGTTTCGGGCAACATACGCTTCACTCTTGGACGTTGCCCCCGAGATCGAATAGTTAGGGCCTAAGAAGTCAACGCCAGAAGCATAAAGTACAATAAAAATGCAACAGTTTTTCCATCGTATAGCATGAATAATTGCAACCAGTGTGACAGTAATGATCATTTCACCGTTTCGGCATCCTAGACTTAACTGTGAGGCATTGCTCCACCAGATCGAATACAAAGGGCCTTAGCAGTCAACGCCAGAAGAATAAAGTACAGAAAAATCCAACGGTTTGTCCATCGTATAACAGGAATATTGCAAACAGTGTGAAAGGAATGGTCATTTCTACGTTTCGGGCAACCTAGGCTTCAGTCTAGGGCGTTGCTCCGCCAGATCGAATAGTTAGGGCCTGAGAAGTCAGCACCAGAAGCATAAAATACAATATAAATACAACATCTATTCCAACGTATAACAGGAATAATTGCAACCAGTGTGAAAGTAATGGGCATTTCGACGTTCCGTGCAGCCTAGGCTTCACTCTAGGGCATTGCACCACCAGGTCGTATAGTTAGGGCCTTAGAAAGCAACTCCAGACGCATAAAATACAATAAAAATACAACAGTTTTTCCATCGTATAAAAAGAATAATTATAACCAGTGTGAAAGTAATGGTCATTTCTACGTTTCGGGCAACATACGCTTCACTGCTGAACGTTGCCCCACGAGATCGAATAGCTAGGACCTTAGAAGTCAACGCCAGAATCATAAAATACTATAAAAATGCAATAGTTTTTCCATTGCATAACAGGAATAACTGCAACCAGTGTGAAAGTACAGGTCATTTCTACGTTCCGGGCAACCTAGACTTCACTGTAGGGCGTTGTTCCACCAAATCGAATAGCAAGGGCCTTAGAAGTCAACGCCCAAAGCATAAGATACAATAAAAGTACAACAGCTTTTCCATCGTATAAAAAAATAATTGCAACCAGTGTGAATGTAACGGTCATTTCTACGTTTCGGGACACATACGCTTCACCCTTGGTCACTGCCCCCGAAATCGAATAGCTAGGATCTTAGAAGTCAATGCCAGAAGCATAAAATACAATAAAAATACAGCAGTTTTTCCATCGTATAGCATGAATAATTGCAACCAGTGTGAAAGTAATGGTCATTTCTACGTTTCGGGCAACCTAGGCTTCACTTTAGGCCGTTGCGCAGCCAGATCGAATAGTTAGGTCCTTGGAAGCCAACGCCAGAAGCATAAAATACAATATAAATACAACAGTTTTTCCACCGTATAACAGGAATAATTACAACCAGTGAGAAAGTAATGGTCATTTCGACGTTGCGGGAAACCTAGGCTTCACTCTAGAGCGTTCCCCCGCCAGATCCAATAGTTAGGGCGCAAGAAGTCAACGCCAGAAGCATAAAATACAATAAAAATACAACAGTTTTACCATCGTAATGAAACAATAATTGCAACCAGTGTGAAAGTAATGGTCATTTCTACGTTTCGGGCAACATACGCTTCACTCTTGAACGTTGCCCCTCGAGATCGAATAGCTAGGACCTCAGAAGTCAACGCCAAAAACATAGAATACTATAAAAATGCAACAGCTTTTCCATCGTATAACAGGAATAATTGCAACGAGTGTGAAAGTCATGGTCATTTCTAGGTTCCGGGCAACCTAGGCTTCACTCTAGGGCGTTGCTCCACCAAATCGAATATCTAGGGCCTTAGCAGTCAACGCCCGAAGCATAAAATACAATAAAAATGCCACAGTTTTTCCATCGCATAACAGGAGTAATTGCAACCAGAGTGAAGGTGATGGTCATTTCTAGGATCCGGGCGACGTAGGCTTCACTCTGGGGCGTTGGTCCACAAGAGCGAATAGTTAGGGCCTAAGAAGTCAACGCCAGAAGCATAAAATACAAAATAAATACAACAGATTTTTCATCGTATAAAACAAATAATTGCAACGAGTGTGAAAGGTATGGTCATTTCTACGTTCCGGGCAACCTAGGTTTCGCTCTAGGGCGTTGTTACACCAGATCGAATACTTAGAGCCTAAGAAGTGAACGCCAGAAGCATAAAATACAATATAAATACAATAGTTTTTCCACCGTATAAAACGGATAATTGAAACTGGTTTGAAAGTTAGGGTCATTTCTACGTTCCGGGCAACCTAGGCTTCACTCAAGGGCGTTGCCCCACGAGATCGAATAGCTAGGACCTTAGAAGTCAACGCCAAAAACATAAAATACTATAAAAATGCAACAGTTTTTCCATCGTATAACAGGAATAACTGCAGTCAGTGTGAAAGTACAGGACATTTCTACGTTTCGGGCAACCTAGACTTCACTCCAGTGCGTTGCTCCACCAAATCGAATAGCTAGGGCCTTAGAAGTCAACGCCAGAAGCATAAAATACAATAAAAATACAACAGTTTTTCAATCGTATGGCATGAATAATTGAAACGAGTATGAAAGCTATGGTCATTTCTACGTTCCGGGCATCCTAGACTTCACCCTAGGGCGTTGCTCCACCAGACCGAATAGTTATGGCCTTAGAAGTCAACGCCCGAAGCATAAAATACAAAATAAATAGAGCAGATTTTCCATTGTATAATCTGAATACTTGCAACCAGTGTGAAAGTAATGGTCATTTCTGCGTTCCGGGCAACCTAGGCTTCACTCTATGCCGTTGCTCCACCAGGTAGAATAGTTAGGGCCTTAGAAGTCCACGCCCGAAGCATAAAACAAAATAAAAATGTAACAGTTTTTCCATCGTATAACACGAATAATTGCAACCAGTGTGAAAGTGATAGTCATTTCTACGTTCCGGGCAACCGATGCTTCATTCTAGGGCGTTGCTCCACCATATCGAAAAGTTAGGGCCTAAGAAGTCAACGCCAGAAGCATATAATAAAATAAAATTACAACAGTTTTTCCATCGCATAACAGGAATAATTGCAACCAGTGTGACAGGAATTGTCATTTCCACTCTACGGGCAACCTCGGCTTCACTCTAGGACGTTGCTGCACCACATCTGAACAGCTACGGCCTTAGAAGTCAACGCCAGAAGCAGAAAATACAATATAAATACAACAGTTCTTCCATCGTATAAAATGAGTAATTGCAACCAGTGTGAAAGTAATAGGCATTTCTACGTTACGTGCAACGTAGGCTTCACTCTAGGGCGTTGCTCCACCAGGTCGAATAGTTAGTGCTTTAGAAAACAACTCCAGACGCATAAAATACAATAAAAATACAACAGTTTTTCCATCGTATAACAGGAGTAATTGCAACCAGAGTGAAGGTGATGGTCATTTCTAGGATCTGGGCGACGTAGGCTTCACTCTGGGGCGTTGGTCCACAAGAGCGAATAGTTAGGGCCTAAGAAGTCAACGCCAGAAGCATAAAATTCAAAATAAATACAACAGCTTTTCCATCCTATAAAACGAATAATTGCAACCAGTGTGAAAGTTATGGTCATTTCTACATTCCGGGCAACCTAGGCTTCACTCTAGGGCGTTGGACCACCAGATCGAATAGCTAGGGCCTAAGATGTCAACGCCAGAAGAATAAAACACACAATAAATAAAACAGCTTTTCCATCGTATAGAACGAATAATTGCAACCAGTGTGAAAGTTATGGTCATTTCTACATGCCAGGCAACCTAGGCTTCACTCTAGGGCGTTCATCCACCAGATCGAATAGTTAGGGCCTAAGACGTCAACGCCAGAAGCATAAAATACAAAATAAATACAACAGTTTTTCCACCGTATAAAACGGATAATTGAAACTGGTTTTAAAGTTACGGTCATTTCTACGTTCCGGGCAACCTAGGCTTCACTCTAGGGCGTTGCTCCACCAGATCGAATAGTTAGGGCCTTAGAAGTCAGCGCCAGAAGCATAAAATACAAAATAAAAAGAACAGTTTTTCCATTGTATAAAACGAGTAATTGCAACCGGAGTGAAAGTTATGGTCATTTCTACGTTCCGGGCAACCTAGGCTTCATTCTAGGGCGTTGCTCCACTAGATCGAATAGTTAGGGCCTTAGAAGTCAACGCCAGAAGCATAAAATACCATTTAGATACAACAGTTTTTCCATCGTATAAAACGAATAATTGCAACCACTGTGAAAGTAAAGGCCATTTCTACGTTCCGGGCAACCCAGGCTTCACTCTAGGTCGTTGTTCCACCAGATCGAATAGTTAGGGCCTAAGAAGTCAACGCCAGAAGCATAAAATACAATAAAAATGGAACAGTCTTTCCATCATATAGAATGAATAATTGCAATCAGTGTGAAAGTAATGATCATTTCGACGTTTCGGGCATCCTAGATTTAACTCTGAGGCATTGCTCCACCAGATCGAATACGTAGGGCCTTGGAAGTCAACGCCAGAAGCATAAAGTACAATAAAAATGCAACAGTTTGTCCATCGTATAACAGGAATAATTGCAACCAGTGTGAAAGTGATAGTCATTTCTACGTTTCGGGCAACATAGGCTTCACTCTAGGGCGTTGCTCCGCCAGATCGAATAGTTAGGGCCTTAGAAGTCGGCGCCCGAAACATAAAATACAAAATAAATAGAACAGCTTTTCCATTTTATAAAACGAATAATTGCAACGAGTGTGAAAGGTATGGTCATTTCTACGTTCCGGGCAACCTAGGTTTCGCTCTAGGGCGTTGTTACACCAGATCGAATACTTAGAGCCTAAGAAGTGAACGCCAGAAGCATAAAATACAATATATATCCAACAGTTTTTCCATCGTATAAAACGAATTATTGCAACCAGTGTGAAAGTTATGGTCATTTCTACGTTCCGGGCAACCTAGGCTTCACTCTAGGGCGTTGGACCACCAGACCGAATAGTTAGGGCCTTCGAAGTCAACGCCAGAAGCATAAAATACAATAAAATACAACAGTTCTTCCCTCGTATAGAATGAATAACTGCAAACAGTGTGAAAGTTATGGTCATTTCTACATTCCGGGCAACCTGGGCTCCACTCTTGGGTGTTGCTCCATCAGATCGAATAGTTAGGGCCTTAGAAGTCAACGCCAGAAGCATAAAATACAAAATAAATACATCAGTTTTTCCATTGTATAAAACGAATAATTAAAACCGGTGTGAAAGTTATGGTCATTTCTACAATCCCGGCAACCTAGGCTTCACTATAGACTGTTGCTCCATCAGGACGAATAGTTACTGCCTAAGAAGTCAACACCAGAAGCATAAAACACAATATAAATACAACAGCTTTTCCATCCCATAAAACGAATAATTGCAACCAGTGTGAAAGTTATGGTCATTTCTACGTTCCGGGCAACCTAGGCTTCACTCTAGGGCGTTGGACCACCAGATCGAATAGCTAGGGCAAAAGATGTCAACGCCAGAAGAATAAAACACACAATAAATACAACAGCTTTTCCATCGTATAGAACGAATAATTGCAACCAGTGTGAAAGTTATGGTCATTTCTACATGCCAGGCAACCTAGGCTTCACTCTAGGGCGTTCATCCACCAGATCGAATAGTTAGGGCCTAAGAAGTCAACGCCAGAAGCATAAAATAGAAAATAAATACAACAGTTTTTCCACCGTATAAAACGGATAATTGAAACTGGTTTTAAAGTTATGGTCATTTCTACGTTCCCGGCAACATAGGCTTCACTCTATGGCGTTGCTCCACCAGATCGAATGGCTACGGACTTAGATGTCAACTCCAGGAGCATAAAATACGAAATAAATACAACAGTTTTTCTATCGTATAGAACGAATAATTGCAACCAGTGCGAAAGTTATGGTCATTTCTACATGCCAGGCAACATAGGCTTCACTCTAGGGCGTTCATCCACCAGATCGAATAGTTAGGGCCTAAGAAGTCAGCGCCAGAAGCATAAAATGCAATATAAATACAACAGTTTTTCCATCGTATAAAACGAATAATTGAAACCAGTATGAAAGTAATGATCATTTCTACGTTCCGGGCAACCTAGGCTCCAACCTAGGGCGTTGCTCCACCACATCGAATAGCTACGGCCTTAGAAGTCAACGCCAGAAGCATAAAATACAATAAAATACAACAGTTCTTCCCTCGTATAGAATGAATAATTGCAAACAGTGTGAAAGTAATGGTCATTTCTATGTTGCGGGCAACCTAGACTTGACTCAAGGGCGTTGCTCCACCAGATCGAATAGTTAGGTCCTAAGAAGTCAACGCCAGAGGCATAAAATACAATAAAAATGCAACAGTTTTTCCATCGTGTCACAGGAATAATTGCAACCAGTGTGAAGGATGTGGTCATTTCTATGTTCCGGGCAAACCTAGGCTTCACTCTAGGGCGTTGCTCCACCAGATCGAATAGTTAGGGCCTAAGAAGTCAACGCCAGAGGCATAAAATACAATAAAAATACAACAGTTTCTCCATCGCGTAACAAGAATAATTGCAACCAGTGTGAACGATATGGTCATTTCTACCTTCCTGGCAACCTAGATTTCGCTCTAGGGCGTTGCTCCACCACATCGAATAGTTAGGGCCTTAGGAGTCAATGCCCGAAGCATAAAATACAATATAAATACAGCAGCTTTTGCATCGTGTAACAGTAGTAATTGCAACCAGTGTGAAGGTAATGGTCATTTCTACGTTCCGGGCAACCTAGGCTTCACTCTTGGGCGTTACTCCACCAGATCGAATAGATACGGCCTTAGAAGTCAACGCCAGAAGCATAAAATACAAAATAAATACAACAGTGTTTTCATCGTATAAAACGGATAATTGAAACTGGTTTGAAAGTTAGGGTCATTTCTACGTTCCGGGCAACCTAGGCTTCACTCAAGGGCGTTGCTCCTCCAGATCGAATAGCCAGGGCCTTAGAAGTCTATGCCCGGAGCATAAAATACAATAAAAATACAACAGTTTTTCCATCGTATAAAATGAATAATTGCAACCAGCGTGATGGTAATGGTCATTTCTACGTTCCGGGAAACCTAGGCTTCACTCTAGGGCGCTGCTCCACCACGTCGAATAGCTACGACCTTAGAAGTCAACGACTGAAGCATAAAATACAATATAAAGACAACAGCTTTTCCATCGTATAAAACGAATAATTGGAACCAGTGTGAAAGTGATGGTCATTTCTACATTCCGGGCAACCCTGGCTTCACTCTAGGGCGTTGTTCCACCAGATCGAATAGTTAGGGCCGAAGAAGTCAACGCCAGAAGCATAAAATACAATAAAAATACAACACCTTTTCCATCGTATAACAGGAATAATTGCAACCAGTGTTAAGATTATGGTCATTTCTACGTTCCGGGCAGCCTAGGCTTCATTCTGGGGCGTTGCTCCACTAGATCGAACAGTTAGGGCCTTAGAAGTCAACGCCAGAAGCATAAAATACGACATAGATACAACAGCTTTTACATAGTATAAAAAGGATAATTGCAACCAGTGCGAATGTAATGGTCATTTCTACGTTTCGGGCAACATACGCTTCACCCTTGGACGCTGCCTCCGGGATCGAACAGTTAGGGCCTAAGTCAACGACAGAAGCATAGAGTACAATAAAAATGCAACAGTTATTCCATCTTATAGCATGCATAATTGCAACCAGTGTGACAGTAATGATCATTTCATCGTTTCGGGATCCTAGACTTAACTGTGAGGCATTGCTCCACCAGATCAAATACAAAGGGCCTTAGTAGTCAAAGCCAGAAGTATAAAGTACAGAAAAATCCAACAGTTTGTCCATCGTATAACAGGAATATTGCAAACAGTGTGAAAGTAATGGTCATTTCTACGTTCCGGGCAGCCTAGGCTTCACTCTAGGGCGTTGCTCCACTGGATCGAATAGTTAGGGCCTTGGAAGCCAACGTCAGAAGCATAAAATGCAATATAAATACAACAGTCTTTCCATCGTATAACAGGAATAATTGCAACCAGTGTGAAAGTGATGGTCATTTCTACATTCCGGGCAACCCAGGCTTCACTCTAGGGCGTTGTTCCACCAGATCGAATAGTTGGGGCCTAAGAAGTCAACGCCAGAAGCATAAAATACAATAAAAATGGAACAGTTTTTCCATCATATAGAATGAATAATTGCAATCAGTGTGAAAGTAATGATCATTTCGACGTTTCGGGCATCCTAGATTTAACTGTGAGGCATTGCTCCACCATATCGAATACGTAGGGCCTTGGAAGTCAACGCCAGAAGCATAAAGTACAACAAAATGCAACAGCTTGTCCATCGTATAACAGGAATAATTGCAACCAGAGTGAAAGTGATAGTCATTTCTACGTTTCGGGCTACCTAGGCTTCACTCTAGGGCGTTGCTCCTCCAGATCGAATAGTTAGGGCCTGAGAAGTCAGCGCCAGAAGCATAAAATACAATATAAATACAACAACCTATTCCATCGTATAACAGGAATAAATGCAACCAGTGTTATGGTTATGGTCATTTCTACGTTCCGGGCAACCTAGGCTTCATTCTAGGGTGTTGCGCCACTAGATCGAATAGTTAGGGCCTTAGAAGTCAACGCCAGAAGCATAAAATACCATATAGATTCAACAGTTTTTCCATCGTCTAAAACGAATAATTGCAACCAGTGTGAAAGTAAAGGCCATTTCTACGTTCCGGGAACCCTAGGCTGCGCCCTAGGCCGTTGCGCCAGCAGATCGAATAGGTAGGGACTTGGAGGTCAACGCCTGAATCATAAAATACGATATAAATACAACAGCTTTTCCGTCGTATAAAACGAATAATTGCAACCAGTGTGAAAGTTATGGTCATTTCTACGTTCCGGGCAAACTAGGCTTCAGCCTGGGTCGTTGCTCCACAAGATCGAATAGTTAGGGCCTTAGACGTCAACGACAGGAGCATAAAATACGATATAGATAAAACAGTTTTTCAATCGTATAAAACGAATAATTGCAACCAGTGTGAAAGTAATGGCCATTTCTACGTTCCGGGCACCCTAGGTTTCGCGCTAGGGCGTTGCTCCACCAGATCGAATAGCTAGGGACTTGGAGGTCAACGCCAAGAGCATAAAATACGATATAGATACAACAGTTTTACCATCGTATAAAACGAATAATTGCAACCAGTGTGAAAGTAATGGCCATTTCTACGTTTCGGGCACCCTAGGCATCGCCCTAGGGCGTTGCTCCACCATGTCGAATAGTTAGGGCCTTAGAAAGCAACTCCAGACGCATAAAATACAATAAAAATACAACAGTTTTTCCATCGTATAAAAAGAATAATTGTAACCAGTGTTAAAGTAATGGTCATTTCTACGTTTCGGGCAACATACGCTTCAATCTTGAACGTTGCCCCACGAGATCGAATAGCTAGGACCTTAGAAGTCAACGCCAGAAACATAAAATACTATAAAAATGCAACGGTTTTTCCATCGTATAGCAGGAATAACTGCAACCAGTGTGAAAGTACTGGTCATTTCTACGTTTTGGGCAACCTAGACTTCACGCTAGGGCGCTGCTCCACCAAATCGAATAGCTAGGTTCTTAGAAGTCAATGCCAGAAGCATAAAATACAATAAAAATACAGCAGTTTTTCCATCGTATAGCATGAATAATTGCAACGAGTGTGAAAGTAATGGTCATTTCGACGTTTCAGGCAACCTAGGCTGCACTCCAGGGCGTTCCCCGCCAGATCGAATAGCTACGACCTTAGAAGTCAACGCCTGAAGCATAAAATACGATATAAATACAACAGCTTTTCCGTCGTATAAAACGAATAATTGCAACCAGTGTGAAAGTTATGGTCATTTCTACGTTCCGGGCAACCTAGGCATCAGCCTAGGGCGTTGCTCCACAAGATCGAATAGTAAGGGCCTTAGAAGTCAACGACAGAAGCATAAAATACTATAATAATGCAACAGTTTTTCCATCGTATAACAGGAATAATTGCAACCAGTGTGAAAGTAATGGTAATTGCTACGTTGCGGGTAACCTAGGATTCACTCTAGGGCGTTGCTCCACCAGAGCGAATAGTTAGGGCCTAAGAAGTCAACGCCAGAAGCATTAAATGCTATAAAAATACAACAGCCCTTCCATCGTATAACAGGAATAATTGCAACCAGTGTGAAAGTAATGGTCATTTCTACGTCATCGGGCAACATAGGCTTCACTGTTGGACGTTGCCCCACGAGATCGCATAGCTAGGACCTTAGAAGTCAACGCCCGGAGCATTAAATACAAAATAAATAGAACAGTTTTCCATTGCATAAAACGAATAATTGCAACCAGTGTGAAAGTTATGGTAATTTCTACGTTCCGGACAACCTAGGCTTCATTCTAGGGCGTTGCTCCACTAGATCGAATAGTTAGGGCCTGAGAAGTCGGCGCCAGAAGCATAAAATACAATATAAATACAACACCTTTTCCATCGTATAACAGGAATAATTGCAACCAGTGTTAAGGTTATGGTCATTTCTACGTCCAGTGCAGGCTAGGCATGATTCTAGGGCGTTGTTCCACTAGATCGAATTATTAGGGCCTTAGAAGTCAACGCCAGAAGCATAAAATACGATATAGATACAACAGTTTTACCATCGTATAAAACGAATAATTGCAACCAGTGTGAAAGTAATGGCCATTTCTACGTTTCGGGCACCCTAGGCATCGCCCTAGGGCGTTGCTCCACCAGATCGAATAGCTAGGGACTTGAAGGTCAACGCCAAGGGCATAAAATACAATAAAAATACAACAGTCTTTCAATCGTATAACAGGAATAATTGCAACCAGTGATAAAGTAATGGGCATTTCGACGTTCCGTGCAACCTAGGCTTCACTCTAGGGCATTGCACCCCCAGGTCGAATAGTTAGCGCCTTAGAAGTCAGCGCCCGAAACATAAAATACAATAAAGATGCAACAGTTTTTCCATCGTATAACAGGAATAATTGCAACCAGTGTGAAAGTAATGGTCATTTCTACGTCATCGGGCAACATGGGCTTCAGTCTTCGACATTGCCCCATGAGATCGCATAGCTAGGACCTTAGAAGTCATCGCCTGAAACATAAAATAGAATAAAAATACAACGGTTTCTCCATCGTATAGCATGAATACTTGCAACCAGTGTGAAATTAATGGTCACTTCTACGTTTCGGGCAACCCAGGCTTCACTCTAGGGCGTTGCTCCACCAGATCGAATAGCTAGGGACTTGGAGGTCAACGCCAAGAGCATAATATACAATAAAAATACAACAGTCTTTCCATCGTATAACAGTAATAATTGCAACCAGTGTGAAAGTAATGGGCATTTCGACGTTCCGTGCAACCTAAGCTTCACTCTAGGGCATTGCACCACCAGGTCGAATAGTTAGGGCCTTAGAAAGCAACTCCAGACGCATAAAATACAATAAAAACACAACACTTTTTCCATCGTAAAAGAAGAATAATTGTAACCAGTGTGAAAGTAATGGTCATTTCTACGTTTCGGGCAACATACGCTTCACTCTTGAACGTTGCCCCACGAGATCGAATAGCTAGGACCTTAGAAGTCAACGCCAGAAACATAAAATACTATAAAAGTGCAACAGTTTTTCCATCGTATAACAGAAATGACTGCAACCAGAGTGAAAGTACTGGTCATTTCCTCGTTTCGGGCAACCTAGACTTCACTCCAGTGCGTTGCTCCACCAAATCGAATAGCTAGGGCCTTAGAAGTCAACGCCAGAAGCATAAAATACGATATAGGTACAAATTTTTTCCATCGTATAAAACGAATAATTGCAACCAGTGTGAATGTAATGGTCATTTCTACGTTTCGGGCAACACACGCTTCACACTTGGAAGCTGCCCCCGAGATCGAATAGCTAGGATCTTAGAAGTCAATGCCAGAAGCATAAAATACAATAAAAATACAGCAGTTTCTCCATCGTATAGCATGAATAATTACAACCAGTGTGAAAGTAATGGTCATTTCGACGTTTCGGGCAATCTAGGCTTCACTCTAGAGCGTTCCCCCGCCAGATCGAATAGTTAGGGCCTAAGAAGTCAACGCCAGCAGCATACAATACAATAAAAATACAACAGTTTTTCAATCGTATGGCATGAATAATTGCAAGCAGTGTGAAAGTAATGGTCATTTCGACGTTTCGGGCAACCTAGGCTTCACTCTAGGGCGTTCCCCCGCCAGATCGAATAGTTAGGGCCTAAGAAGTCACCGCCAGAAGCATAAAACACAACATAAATAAAACAGTTTTTCCATCGTATAAAACGAATAATTGCAATCAGTATGAAAGTTATGGTCATTTCTACGTTTCGGTCAGCCTAGACTTAACTCTGAGGCATTGCTCAACCAGATCGAATACATAGGGCCTTAGAAGTCAAATCCAGAAGCGAAAAGTACAATAAAAAACCAACAGTTTGTCCATCGTATAACAGGAATAATTGCAACCAGTGTTAAAATAATGGTCATTTCTACGTTTCGGGCAACCTAGGCTTCACTTTAGGCCGTTGCGCCGCCAGATCGAATAGTTAGGGCCCTGGAAGCCAACGCCAGAAGCATAAAATACAATATAAATACAACAGCTTTTCCATCGTATAACAGGAATAATTACAACCAGTCTGAAAGTAATGGTCATTTCTACGTTTCGGGCAACATGGGCTTCACTCTTGGACGTTGCCCCACGAGATCGCATAGCTAGGACCTTAGAAGTCAACGCCCGGAGCATTAAATACAAAATAAATAGAACAGTTTTCCATTGTATAAAACGAATAATTGCAACCAGTGTGAAAGTTATGGTAGTTTCTACGTTCCGGGCAACCTAGGCTTAATTGTAGGGCGTTGTTCCAACAGATCGAATAGTTAGGGCCTAAGAAGTCAACGCCAGAAGCATAAAAAACAATATAAATACAACACCTTACCCATCGTATAAAACGAATAATTGCAATCAGAATGAAAGTTATGTCATTTCTACGTTTCGGGCATCCTACACTTAACTCTGAGGCATTGCTCCACCAGATCGTATACACAGGGCCTTAGAAGTCAAATCCAGGAGCGTAAACTACAATATAAATCCAACAGTTTGTCCATCGTATAACAGGAATAATTGCAACCAGTGATAAAGTTATGGTCATTTCTACGTTCCGGACAACCTAGGCTTCATTCTAGGGCGTTGCTCCACTAGATCGAATAGTTAGGGCCTTAGAAGTCAACGCCAGAAGCATAAAATACGATATAGATACACCAGTTTTTCCATCGTATAAAACGAATATTTGCAAACAGTGTGAAAGGAATGGCCATTTCTACGTACCGGGCAAACTAGGCTTTACTCTAGGGCGTTGCTCCACCAGATCGAATAGTTAGGGACTTAGAATTCAACGCCAGAAGCATAAAATACAATAACAATGCAACAGTTTTTCCATCGTATAACAGGAATAACTGCAACCGGTGTGAAAGTACTGGTCATTTCTACGTTCAGGGTAACCTAGGCTTCACTCTAGGGCATTGCACCACCAGGTCGAATAGTTAGGGCCTTAGAAGTCAACGCCAGAAGCATAAAATACAATAAAAATGCAACAGTTTTTCCATCCTATAACAGGAATAACTACAACCAGTGTGAAAGTACTGGTCATTTCTACGCTCCGGGTAACCTCGGCTTCACTCTAGGGCGTTGCTCCACCAGAGCGAATAGTTAGGGCCTGAGAAGTCAGCGCCAGAAGCATAAAATACAATATAAATACAACACCTTTTCCATCGTATAACAGGAATAATTGCAACCAGTGTTAAGGTTATGGTCATTTCTACGTCCAGTGCAGGCTAGGCATGATTCTAGGGCGTTGTTCCACTTGATCGAATTATTAGGGCCTTAGAAGTCAACGCCAGAAGCATAAAATACGATATAGATACAACAGTTTTACCATCGTATAAAACGAATAATTGCAACCAGTGTGAAAGTAATGGCCATTTCTACGTTTCGGGCACCCTAGGCATCGCCCTAGGCCGTTGCTCCACCAGATCGAATAGCTAGGGACTTGAAGGTCAACGCCAAGGGCATAAAATACAATAAAAATACAACAGTCTTTCAATCGTATAACAGGAATAATTGCAACCAGTGATAAAGTAATGGGCATTTCGACGTTCCGTGCAACCTAGGCTTCACTCTAGGGCATTGCACCTCCAGGTCGAATAGTTAGCTCCTTAGAAGTCAGCGCCCGAAACATAAAATACAATAAAGATGCAACAGTTTTTCCATCGTATAACAGGAATAATTGCAACCAGTGTGAAAGTAATGGTAATTACTATGTTCCGGGTAGCCTAGGATTCACTCTATGGCGTTGCTCCACCAGAGCGAATAGTTAGGGCCTAAGAAGTCAACGCCAGAAGCATTAAATGCTATAAAAATACAACAGCCTTTCCATCGTATAACAGGAATAATTGCAACCAGTGTGAAAGTAATGGTCATTTCTACGTCATCGGGCAACATGGGCTTCAGTCTTGGACATTGCCCCATGAGATCGCATAGCTAGGACCTTAGAAGTCATCGCCTGAAACATAAAATACAATAAAAATACAACGGTTTCTCCATCGTATAGCATGAATACTTGCAACCAGTGTGAAATTAATGGTCACTTCTACGTTTCGGGCAACCCAGGCTTCACTCTAGGGCGTTGCTCCACCAGATCGAATAGCTAGGGACTTGGAGGTCAACGCCAAGTGCATAATATACAATAGAAATACAACAGTCTTTCCATCGTATAACAGTAGTAATTGCAACCAGTGTGAAAGTAATGGGCACTTCGACGTTCCGTGCAACCTAAGCTTCACTCTAGGGCATTGCACCACCAGGTCGAATAGTTAGGGCCTTAGAAAGCAACTCCAGACGCATAAAATACAATAAAAACACAACACTTTTTCCATCGTAAAAGAAGAATAATTGTAACCAGTGTGAAAGTAATGGTCATTTCTACGTTTCGGGCAACATACGCTTCACTCTTGAACGTTGCCCCACGAGATCGAATAGCTAGGACCTTAGAAGTCAACGCCAGAAACATAAAATACTATAAAAGTGCAACAGTTTTTCCATCGTATAACAGAAATGACTGCAACCAGAGTGAAAGTACTGGTCATTTCCTCGTTTGGGGCAACCTAGACTTCACTCTAGGGCGTTTCCCCACCAAATCGAATAGCTAGGGCCTTAGAAGTCAACGCCAGAAGCATAAAATACGATATAGGTACAACAGTTTTTCCATCGTATAAAACGAACAATTGCAACCAGTGTGAATGTAATGGTCATTTCTACGTTTCGGGCAACACACGCTTCGCTCTTGGAAGCTGCCCCCAAGATCGAATAGCTAGGATCTTAGAAGTCAATGCCAGAAGCATAAAATACAATAAAAATACAGCAGTTTCTCCATCGTATAGCATGAATAATTACAACCAGTGTGAAAGTAATGGTCATTTCGACGTTTCGGGCAATCTAGGCTTCACTCTAGAGCGCTCCCCCGACAGATCGAATAGTTAGGGCCTAAGAGGTCAACGCCAGCAGCATAAAATACAATAAAAATACAACAGTTTTTCAATCGTATGGCATGAATAATTGCAAGCAGTGTGAAAGTAATGGTCATTTCGACGTTTCGGGCAACCTAGGGTTCACTCTAGAGCGTTCCCCCGCCAGATCGAATAGTTAGGGCCTAAGAAGTTAACGATAGAAGCATAAAATACAATAAAAGTACAACAGCTTTTCCATCGTATAAAAAAATAATTGCAACCAGTGTGAATGTAATGGTCATTTCTACGTTTCGGGACACATACGCTTCACCCTTGGTCGCTGCCCCCGAAATCGAATAGCTAGGATCTAAGAAGTCAATGCCAGAAACATAAAATACAATAAAAATACAGCAGTTTTTCCACCGTATAGCATGAATAATTGCAACCAGAATGAAAGTAATGGTCATTTCGACGTTTCGGGCAAGCTAGGCTTCACTCTAGAGCGTTCCCCCGCCAGATCGAATAGTTAGGGCCTAAGAAGTCAACGCCAGAAGCATAAAATACAATAAAAATACAACAGTTTTACCATCGTAAAAAAAGAATAATTGCAGCCAGTGTGAAAGTAATGGTCATTTCTACGTTTCGGGCAACATACTCTTCACTCATGGACGTTGCCCAACGACATGGAATAGCTAGGACCTTAGAAGTCAACGCCAGAAGCATAAAATACAATAAAAATACAGCAGCTTTTCCATCGTATAGCATGAATAATTGCAACCAGTGTGAAATTACTGGTCATTTCTACGTTTCGGGCAACCTAGACTTCACCCTAGGGCGTTGCTCCACCAAATCGAATAGCTAGGGCCTTAGAAGTCAACGCTCAAAACATAAAATACAATAACAGTGCAACAGTTTTTCCATCGTATAGCATGAATAATTGCAACCAGTGTGACAGTAATGATCATTTCACCGTTTCGGCATCCTAGACTTAACTGTGAGGCATTGCTCCACCAGGTCGAATACAAAGGGCCTTAGCAGTCAACGCCAGAAGCATAAAGTACAGAAAAATCCAACGGTTTGTCCATCGTATAACAGGAATATTGCAAAAAGTGTGAAAGTAATGGTCATTTCTACGTTTCGGGCAACCTAGGCTTCACTCTAGGGCGTTGCTCCACCACATCGAATAGCTACGACCTTAGAAGTCAACGACTGAAGCATAAAATGCAATATAAAGACAACAGCTTTTCCATCGTATAGAAAGAATATTTGCAACCAGTGAGAAAGTTATGGTCATTTCTACGTTCCGGGCAACCTAGGTTTCACACTAGGGCGTTGCTCCACTGGATCGAATAGTTAGGGCCTTGAAAGCCAAAACCAGAAGCATAAAATACAATATAAATACAACAGCTTTTCCATCGTATAACAGGAATAATTACAACCAGTGTGAAAGTAATGGTCATTTCTACGTATCGGGCAACCTAGGCTTCACTTTAGGCCGTTGCGCCGCCAGATCGAATAGTTAGGGCCTTGGAAGCCAACGCCAGAAGCATAAAATACAATATAAATACATCAGTTTTTCCACCGTATAACAGGAATAATTACAACCAGTGTGAAAGTAATGGTCATTTCGACGTTGCGGGAAACCTAGGCTTCACTCTAGAGCGTTCCCCCGCCAGATCCTATAGTTAGGGCGTAAGAAGTCAACGCAAGAAGCATAAAATACAATAAAAATACAACAGTTTTACCATCGTAATGAAACAATAATTGCAACCAGTGTGAAAGTAATGGTCATTTCTACGTTTCGGGCAACATACGCTTCACTCTTAAACGTTGCCCCACGAGATCGAATAGCTAGGACCTTAGAAGTCAACGCCAAAAACATAAAATACTATAAAAATGCAACAGTTTTTCCATCGTATAACAGGAATAACTGCAACCAGTGTGAAAGTACTGGTCATTTCTACGCTCCGGGTAACCTCGGCTTCACTCTAGGGCGTTGCTCCACCAGAGCGAATAGTTAGGGCCTGAGAAGTCAGCGCCAGAAGCATAAAATACAATATAAATACAACACCTTTTCCATCGTATAACAGGAATAATTGCAACCAGTGTTAAGGTTATGGTCATTTCTACGTCCAGTGCAGGCTAGGCATGATTCTAGGGCGTTGTTCCACTTGATCGAATTATTAGGGCCTTAGAAGTCAACGCCAGAAGCATAAAATACGATATAGATACAACAGTTTTACCATCGTATAAAACGAATAATTGCAACCAGTGTGAAAGTAATGGCCATTTCTACGTTTCGGGCACCCTAGGCATCGCCCTAGGGCGTTGCTCCACCAGATCGAATAGCTAGGGACTTGAAGGTCAACGCCAAGGGCATAAAATACAATAAAAATACAACAGTCTTTCAATCGTATAACAGGAATAATTGCAACCAGTGATAAAGTAATGGGCATTTCGACGTTCCGTGCAACCTAGGCTTCACTCTAGGGCATTGCACCTCCAGGTCGAATAGTTAGCTCCTTAGAAGTCAGCGCCCGAAACATAAAATACAATAAAGATGCAACAGTTTTTCCATCGTATAACAGGAATAATTGCAACCAGTGTGAAAGTAATGGTAATTACTATGTTCCGGGTAGCCTAGGATTCACTCTATGGCGTTGCTCCACCAGAGCGAATAGTTAGGGCCTAAGAAGTCAACGCCAGAAGCATTAAATGCTATAAAAATACAACAGCCTTTCCATCGTATAACAGGAATAATTGCAACCAGTGTGAAAGTAATGGTCATTTCTACGTCATCGGGCAACATGGGCTTCAGTCTTGGACATTGCCCCATGAGATCGCATAGCTAGGACCTTAGAAGTCATCGCCTGAAACATAAAATACAATAAAAATACAACGGTTTCTCCATCGTATAGCATGAATACTTGCAACCAGTGTGAAATTAATGGTCACTTCTACGTTTCGGGCAACCCAGGCTTCACTCTAGGGCGTTGCTCCACCAGATCGAATAGCTAGGGACTTGGAGGTCAACGCCAAGTGCATAATATACAATAGAAATACAACAGTCTTTCCATCGTATAACAGTAGTAATTGCAACCAGTGTGAAAGTAATGGGCACTTCGACGTTCCGTGCAACCTAAGCTTCACTCTAGGGCATTGCACCACCAGGTCGAATAGTTAGGGCCTTAGAAAGCAACTCCAGACGCATAAAATACAATAAAAACACAACACTTTTTCCATCGTAAAAGAAGAATAATTGTAACCAGTGTGAAAGTAATGGTCATTTCTACGTTTCGGGCAACATACGCTTCACTCTTGAACGTTGCCCCACGAGATCGAATAGCTAGGACCTTAGAAGTCAACGCCAGAAACATAAAATACTATAAAAGTGCAACAGTTTTTCCATCGTATAACAGAAATGACTGCAACCAGAGTGAAAGTACTGGTCATTTCCTCGTTTGGGGCAACCTAGACTTCACTCTAGGGCGTTTCCCCACCAAATCGAATAGCTAGGGCCTTAGAAGTCAACGCCAGAAGCATAAAATACGATATAGGTACAACAGTTTTTCCATCGTATAAAACGAACAATTGCAACCAGTGTGAATGTAATGGTCATTTCTACGTTTCGGGCAACACACGCTTCGCTCTTGGAAGCTGCCCCCAAGATCGAATAGCTAGGATCTTAGAAGTCAATGCCAGAAGCATAAAATACAATAAAAATACAGCAGTTTCTCCATCGTATAGCATGAATAATTACAACCAGTGTGAAAGTAATGGTCATTTCGACGTTTCGGGCAATCTAGGCTTCACTCTAGAGCGCTCCCCCGACAGATCGAATAGTTAGGGCCTAGGAGGTCAACGCCAGCAGCATAAAATACAATAAAAATACAACAGTTTTTCAATCGTATGGCATGAATAATTGCAAGCAGTGTGAAAGTAATGGTCATTTCGACGTTTCGGGCAACCTAGGGTTCACTCTAGAGCGTTCCCCCGCCAGATCGAATAGTTAGGGCCTAAGAAGTTAACGATAGAAGCATAAAATACAATAAAAGTACAACAGCTTTTCCATCGTATAAAAAAATAATTGCAACCAGTGTGAATGTAATGGTCATTTCTACGTTTCGGGACACATACGCTTCACCCTTGGTCGCTGCCCCCGAAATCGAATAGCTAGGATCTAAGAAGTCAATGCCAGAAACATAAAATACAATAAAAATACAGCAGTTTTTCCACCGTATAGCATGAATAATTGCAACCAGAATGAAAGTAATGGTCATTTCGACGTTTCGGGCAAGCTAGGCTTCACTCTAGAGCGTTCCCCCGCCAGATCGAATAGTTAGGGCCTAAGAAGTCAACGCCAGAAGCATAAAATACAATAAAAATACAACAGTTTTACCATCGTAAAAAAAGAATAATTGCAGCCAGTGTGAAAGTAATGGTCATTTCTACGTTTCGGGCAACATACTCTTCACTCATGGACGTTGCCCAACGACATGGAATAGCTAGGACCTTAGAAGTCAACGCCAGAAGCATAAAATACAATAAAAATACAGCAGCTTTTCCATCGTATAGCATGAATAATTGCAACCAGTGTGAAATTACTGGTCATTTCTACGTTTCGGGCAACCTAGACTTCACCCTAGGGCGTTGCTCCACCAAATCGAATAGCTAGGGCCTTAGAAGTCAACGCTCAAAACATAAAATACAATAACAGTGCAACAGTTTTTCCATCGTATAGCATGAATAATTGCAACCAGTGTGACAGTAATGATCATTTCACCGTTTCGGCATCCTAGACTTAACTGTGAGGCATTGCTCCACCAGATCGAATACAAAGGGCCTTAGCAGTCAACGCCAGAAGCATAAAGTACAGAAAAATCCAACGGTTTGTCCATCGTATAACAGGAATATTGCAAAAAGTGTGAAAGTAATGGTCATTTCTACGTTTCGGGCAACCTAGGCTTCACTCTAGGGCGTTGCTCCACCACATCGAATAGCTACGACCTTAGAAGTCAACGACTGAAGCATAAAATGCAATATAAAGACAACAGCTTTTCCATCGTATAGAAAGAATATTTGCAACCAGTGAGAAAGTTATGGTCATTTCTACGTTCCGGGCAACCTAGGTTTCACACTAGGGCGTTGCTCCACTGGATCGAATAGTTAGGGCCTTGAAAGCCAAAACCAGAAGCATAAAATACAATATAAATACAACAGCTTTTCCATCGTATAACAGGAATAATTACAACCAGTGTGAAAGTAATGGTCATTTCTACGTATCGGGCAACCTAGGCTTCACTTTAGGCCGTTGCGCCGCCAGATCGAATAGTTAGGGCCTTGGAAGCCAACGCCAGAAGCATAAAATACAATATAAATACATCAGTTTTTCCACCGTATAACAGGAATAATTACAACCAGTGTGAAAGTAATGGTCATTTCGACGTTGCGGGAAACCTAGGCTTCACTCTAGAGCGTTCCCCCGCCAGATCCTATAGTTAGGGCGTAAGAAGTCAACGCAAGAAGCATAAAATACAATAAAAATACAACAGTTTTACCATCGTAATGAAACAATAATTGCAACCAGTGTGAAAGTAATGGTCATTTCTACGTTTCGGGCAACATACGCTTCACTCTTAAACGTTGCCCCACGAGATCGAATAGCTAGGACCTTAGAAGTCAACGCCAAAAACATAAAATACTATAAAAATGCAACAGTTTTTCCATCGTATAACAGGAATAACTGCAACCAGTGTGAAAGTACAGGACATTTCTACGTTTCGGGCAACCTAGACTTCACTCCAGTGCGTTGCTCCACCAAATCGAATAGCTAGGGCCTTAGAAGTCAACGCCAGAAGCATAAAATACGATATAGGTACAACAGTTTTTCCATCGTACAAAACGAATAATTGCAACCAGTGTGAATGTAATGGTCATTTCTACGTTTCGGGCAACACACGCTTCACACTTGGAAGCTTCCCCCGAGATCGAATAGCTAGGATCTTAGAAGTCAATGCCAGAAGCATAAAATACAATAAAAATACAGCAGTTTCTCCATCGTATAGCATGAATAATTACAACCAGTGTGAAAGTAATGGTCATTTCTACGTTTCGGGCAATCTAGGCTTCACTCTAGAGCGTTCCCCCGCCAGATCGAATAGTTAGGGCCTAAGAAGTCAACGCCAGCAGCATATAATACAATAAAAATACAACAGTTTTTCAATCGTATGGCATGAATAATTGCATGCAGTGTGAAAGTAATGTTCATTTCGACGTTTCGGGCAACCTAGGCTTCACTCTAGGGCGTTCCCCCGCCAGATCGAATAGTTAGGGCCTAAGAAGTTAACGCTAGAAGCATGAAATACAAAATAAATACAACAGCTTTCCATTGTATAAAACGAATAATTGCAACCAGTGTGAAAGTTATGGTAATTTCTACTTTCCGGGCAACCTGCGCTTCACTCTACGGCGTTGCTCCAACAGATCGAATAGTTAGGGCCTAAGAAGTCACCGCCAGAAGCATAAAACACAATATAAATAAAACAGTTTTTCCATCGTATAAAACGAATAATTGCAATCAGTATGAAAGTTATGGTCATTTCTACGTTTCGGTCAGCCTAGACTTAACTCTGAGGCATTGCTCAACCAGATCGAATACATAGGGCCTTAGAAGTCAAATCCAGAAGCAAAAAGTACAATAAAAAACCAACAGTTTGTCCATCGTATAGCAGGAATAATTGCAACCAGTATTAAAATAATGGTCATTTCTACGTTTCGGGCAACCTAGGCTTCACTTTAGGCCGTTGCGCCGCCAGATCGAATAGTTAGGGCCGTGGAAGCCAACGCCAGAAGCATAAAATACAATATAAATACAACAGCTTTTCCATCGTATAACAGGAATAATTACAACCAGTCTGAAAGTAATGGTCATTTCTACGTTTCGGGCAACATACGCTTCACTCTTGAACGTTGCCCCTCGAGATCGAATAGCTAGGACCTTAGAAGTCAACGCCAAAAACATAAAATACTATAAAAATGCAACAGTTTTTCCATCGTATAACAGGAATAACTGCAACCAGTGTGAAAGTACAGGACATTTCTACGTTTCGGGCAACCTAGACTTCACTCCAGTGCGTTGCTCCACCAAATCGAATAGCTAGGGCCTTAGAAGTCAACGCCAGAAGCATACAATACGATATAGGTACAACAGTTTTTGCATCGTATAAAACGAATAATTGCAACCAGTGTGAATGTAATGATCATTTCTACGTTTCTGGCAACACACGCTTCACTCTTGGAAGCTGCTCCCGAGATCGAATAGCTAGGATCTTAGAAGTCAATGCCAGACGCATAAAATACAATAAAAATACAGCAGTTTCTCCATCGTATAGCATGAATAATTACAACCAGTGTGAAAGTAATGGTCATTTCGACGTTTCGGGCAACCTAGGCTTCACTCTAGGGCGTTCCCCCGCCAGATCGAATAGTTATGGCCTAAGAAGTTAACGCTAGAAGCATAAAATACAAAATAAATAGAACAGCTTTCCATTGTATAAAACGAATAATTGCAACCAGTGTGAAAGTTATGGTAATTTCTACTTTCCGGGCAACCTGGGCTTCACTCTAGGGCGTTGCTCCACCAGATGGAATAGGTAGGGCCATAGAAGTCAACGCGCGAAGCCTAAAATACAGTAAAGATACAACAGTTTTTCCATCGTGTAACAGGAATAATTGCAGCCAGTGTGAAAGTCATGGTCACTTCTACGTTCCGGGCAACCAAGGCTTCACTCTAGGGCGTTGTTACACCAGATCGAAAAGTTAGGGCCTAAGAAGTCAACTCCAGAGGCATAAAACACAATATAAATACAACAGTCTATCCATCGTAAAAAACAAATAATAGTAACCGGTGTGAAAGAGATGGTCATTTCTACCTTCCGGGCAACCTAGCCTACACACTAGGGCGTTGCTCCACCAGATCGAATAGTTAGGGCCTTAGAAGTCTACACCCGGAGCATAAAGTACAATAAAAATACAACAGTTTTTCCATCGTATACAATGAATAATTGCAACCAGTGTGATGGTAATGGTCATTTCTACATTTTGGTCAACCTGGGCTTCACTCTAGGGCGTTACTCAACCAGTTCGAATAGTTAGGGCCTAAGAAGTCAACCCCAGAAGCATAAAACATAATATAAATACAACAGCTTTTCCATCGTATAGAACGAATAATTGCAACCAGTGTGAAAGTTATTGTCATTTCTACATGCCGGGCAATCTAGGCTTCACTCTAGGGCATTGTTCCACCAGATCGTATAGTTAGGGCCTAAGAAGTCAACGCCTGAAGCATAAAATACAATAAAAATCCAACAGTTTTTCCATCGTATAATAGAAATAATTGCAACCAGTGTGAAAGTGATAGTCATTTCTACGATCCGGGCAACGTCTGCCTCACTCTAGGGAGTTGTTCCGCCAGATCGAATAGTTAGGGCATAGGAAGACAAGGCCAGAAGCACCAAATACAAAATAAATACAACAGTTTTTCCATCGTGTAACAGGAATAATTGCAACCAGTGTGAAGGATATGGTCATTTCTATGTTCCGGGCAAACCTAGGCTTCACTCTAGGGCGTTGCTCCACCAGATCGAATAGTTAGGGCCTAAGAAGTCAACGCCAGAGGCATAAAATACAATAAAAATACAACAGTTTTTCCATCGTATAGAACGAATAATTGCAACCAGTGTGAAAGTTACGGTCATTTCTACATGCCAGGCAACCTAGGCTTCACTCTAGGGAGTTCATCCACCAGATCGAATAGTTAGGGCCTAAGAAGTCAACGCCAGAAGCATAAAATACAAAATAAATACAACAGTTTTTCCACCGTATAAAACGGATAATTGAAACTGGTTTGAAAGTTAGGGTCATTTCTACGTTCCGGGCAACCTAGGCTTCACTCAAGGGCGTTGCTCCTCCAGATCGAATAGCCAGGGCCTTAGAAGTCTATGCCCGGAGCATAAAATACGAAATAAATACAACAGTTTTTCTATCGTATAAAACGAATAATTGCAACCGGTGTGAATGTTATGGTCATTTCTACGTTCCGGGCAACCTAGGCTACACTCTATGGCGTTTCTCCACCAGACCGAATAGTTAGGGCCTAAGAAGTCAACTCCAGAGGCATAAAACACAATAAAAATAAAACAGTTTTTCCATCGTATAAGACGAATATTTGCAACCGGTGTGAAAGTTATGGTCGATTCTATGTTCCGGGCAAACCTAGGCATCACTCTGGGGCGTTGCTCCACCAGATCGAATAGTTAGGGCCTAAGAAGTCAACGCCAGAGTCATAAAATACAATAAAAATACAACAGTTTTTCCATCGTGTAACAAGAATAATTGCAACCAGTGTGAACGATATGGTCACTTCTACCTTCCTGGCAACCTAGATTTCGCTCTAGGGCGTTGCTCCACCACATCGCAGAGTTAGGGCCTTAGGAGTCAATGCCCGAAGCATAAAATACAATATAGATACAGCAGCTTTTGCATCGTGTAACAGTAGTAATTGCAACCAGTGTGAAGGTAATGGTCATTTATACGTTCCGGGCAACCTAGGCTTCACTCTTGGGCGTTACTCCACCAGATCGAATAGATACGGCCTTAGAAGTCAACGCCAGAAGCATAAAATACAATATAAATACAACAGCTTTTCCATTGTATAAAACCAATAGTTGCAACCAGTGTGAAAGTTATGGTCATTTCTACGTTCCGGGCGACATAGGCTTGACTCTTGGCCGTTGCGCCACCAGATAGAATAGTTTGGGCCTTAGAAGTCAACGCTCGAATCATAAAATACAAAATAAATAGAACTGTTTTTCCATTGTATAAAACGAATAACTGCACCAGTATGAAAGTTATGGTCATTTCTACGTTCCCGGCAACATAGGCTTCGCTCTAGGGCGTTGCTCCACCAGATCGAATGGCTACGGACTTAGAAGTCAACTCCAGGAGCATAAAATACAAAATAAATCCAACAGTTTTTCCATCGTATAACAGGAATAATTGCAACCAGTGTGAAAGGAATGGCCATTTCTACGTACCGGGCAAACTAGGCTTTACTCTAGGGAGTTGCTCCACCAGATCGAATAGTTAGGGACTTAGAATTCAACGCCAGAAGCATAAAATACAATAACAATGCAACAGTTTTTCCATCGTATAGCAGGAATAACTGCAACCAGTGTGAAAGTACTGGTCATTTCTAGGTTTCGGGCAACCTAGATTTCACGCTAGGGCGTTGCTCCACCAAATCGAATAACTAGGGCCTTAGAAGTCAACGCCAGAAGCATAAAATACAATAAAAATGCAACAGTTTTTCCATCCTATAACAGGAATAACTACAACCAGTGTGAAAGTACTGGTCATTTCTACGCTCTGGGTAACCTCGGCTTCACTCTAGGGCGTTGCTCCACCAGAGCGAATAGTTAGGGCCTGAGAAGTCTACGCCAGAAGCATAAAATACAATATAAATACAACACCTTTTCCATCGTATAACAGGAATAATTGCAACCAGTGTTAAGGTTATGGTCATTTCTACGTCCAGGGCAGGCTAGGCATGATTCTAGGGCGTTGTTCCACTAGATCGAATTATTAGGGCCTTAGAAGTCAACGCCAGAAGCATAAAATACGATATAGATACAACAGTTTTACCATCGTATAAAACGAATAATTGCAACCAGTGTGAAAGTAATGGCCATTTCCACGTTTCGGGCACCCTAGGCTTCGCCCTAGGGCGTTGCTCCACCAGATCGAATAGCTAGGGACTTGAAGGTCAACGCCAAGGGCATAAAATACAATGAAAATACAACAGTCTTTCCATCGTATAACAGGAATAATTGCAACCAGTGATAAAGTAATGGGCATTTCGACGTTCCGTGCAACCTAGGCTTCACTCTAGGGCATTGCACCTCCAGGTCGAATAGTTAGCGCCTTAGAAGTCAGCGCCCGAAACATAAAATACAATAAAGATGCAACAGTTTTTCCATCGTATAACAGGAATAATTGCAACCAGTGTGAAAGTAATGGTAATTACTATGTTCCGGGTAGCCTAGGATTCACTCTAGGGCGTTGCTCCATGAGATCGCATAGCTAGGACCTTAGAAGTCATCGCCTGAAACATAAAATACAATAAAAGTACAACGGTTTCTGCATCGTATAGCATGAATACTTGCAACCAGTGTGAAATTAATGGTCACTTCTACGTTTCGGGCAACCTAGGCTTCACTCTAGGGCGTTGCTCCACCAGATCGAATAGCTAGGGACTTGGAGGTCAACGCCAAGAGCATAATATACAATAAAAATACAACAGTCTTTCCATCGTATAACAGTAATAATTGCTACCAGTGTGAAAGTAATGGGCACTTCGACGTTCCGTGCAACCTAGGCTTCACTCTAGGGCATTGCACCACCAGGTCGAATAGTTAGGGCCTTAGAATGCAACTCTAGACGCATAAAATACAATAAAAACACAACACTTTTTCCATCGTAAAAGAAGAATAATTGTAACCAGTGTGAAAGTAATGGTCATTTCTACGTTTCGGGCAACATACGCTTCACTCTTGAACGTTGCCCCACGTGATCGAATAGCTAGGACCTTAGAAGTCAACGCCAGAAACATAAAATACTATAAAAGTGCAACTGATTTTCCATCGTATAACAGAAATGACTGCAACCAGTGTGAAAGTACTGGTCATTTCCTCGTTTCGGGCAACCTAGACTTCACTCTAGGGCGTTTCCCCACCAAATCGAATAGCTAGGGCCTTAGAAGTCAACGCTCAAAGCATAAAATACAATAAAAGTACAACAGTTTTTCCATCGTATAAAAAGAATAATTGCAACCAGTGTGAACGTAATGGTCATTTCTACGTTTGGGGTAACCTAGGCTTCACTCTAGGGCGTTGCTCCACCAGATCGAATAGTTAGGGCCTAAGAAGTCAACGCCAGAAGCATAAAGTACAATCAATATGCAACAGTTTATCCATAGTATAGCATGAATAATTGCAACCAGTGTGACAGTAATGATCATTTCTACGTTTCGGGCAACATAGGCTTCACTCTTGGACGCTGCCCCCGAGATCGAATAGCTAGGTTCTTAGAAGTCAATGCCAGAAGGATAAAAGACAATAAAAATGCAGCAGTTTTTCCATCGTATAGCATGAATAATTGCAAGCAGTGTGAAAGTAATGGCCATTTCGACGTTTCAGGCAACCTAGGCTTCACTCTAGGGCGTTCCCCAGCCAGATCGAATAGCTACGACCTTAGAAGTCAACGCCTGAAGAATAAAATACAATATAAATGCAACAGTTTTTCCATCGTATAAAACGAATAGTTGCAACCAGTATGAACGTTATGGTCATTTCTACGTTTCGGGCAACCTAGGCTTCACTCTAGGGCGTGGCTCCGCCAGATCGAATAGTTAGGGCCTGAGAAGTCAGCACCAGAAGCATAAAATGCAATATAAATACAACATCTTTTCCAACGTATAACAGGAATAATTGCAACCAGTGTGAAAGTAATGGGCATTTCGACGTTCCGGGCAACCTAGACTTCACTCTAGGGCGTAGCTCCACCAAATCGTATAGCAAGGGCCTTAGAAGTCAACGCCCAAAGCATAAAATACAATAAAAGTACAACAGCTTTTCCATCGTATAAAAAAGTAATTGCAACCAGTGTGAATGTAATGGTCATTTCTACGTTTCGGGACACATACGCTTCACCCTTGGTCGCTGCCCCCGAAATCGAATAGCTAGGATCTTAGAAGTCAATGCCAGAAGCATAAAATACAATAAAAATACAGCAGTTTTCCCATCGTATAGCATGAATAATTGCAACCAGTGTGAAAGTAATGATCATTTCGACGTTTCGGGCAACCTAGGCTTCACTCTAGAGCGTTCCTCCGCCAGATCGAGTAGTTAGGGCCTAAGAAGTCAACGCCAGAAGCATAAAATACAATAAAAATACAACAGTTTTACCATCGTAAAAAAAGAATAATTGCAACCAGTGTGAAAGTAATGGTCATTTCTACGTTTCGGGCAACATACTCTTCACCCATGGGCGTTGCCCAACGACATCGAATAGCTAGGATCTTAGAAGTCAACGCCAGAAGCATAAAATACAATAAAAATACAACAGTTTTTCAATCGTATGGCATGAATAATTGCAAGCAGTGTGAAAGTAATGGTCATTTCGACGTTTCGGGCAACCTAGGCTTCACTCTAGGGCGTTCCCCCGCCAGATCGAATAGTTAGGGCCTAAGAAGTTAACGCTAGAAGCATAAAATACAATAAAAGTACAACAGCTTTTCCATCGTATAAAAAAATAATTGCAACCAGTGTGAATGTAATGGTCATTTGTACGTTTCGGGGCACATACGCCTCACCCTTGGTCGCTGCCCCCGAAATCGAATAGCTAGGATCTTAGAAGTCAATGCCAGAAGCATAAAATACAATAAAAATACAGCAGTTTTTCCACCGTATAGCATGAATAATTGCAACCAGAATGAAAGTAATGGTCATTTCGACGTTTAGGGCAACCTAGGCTTCACTCTAGAGCGTTCCCCCGCCAGATCGAATAGTTAGGGCCTAAGAAGTCAACGCCAGAAGCATAAAATACAATAAAAATACAACAGTTTTACCATCGTAAAAAAAGAATAATTGCAACCAGTGTGAATGTAATGGTCATTTCTACGTTTCGGGGCACATACGCCTCACCCTTGGTCGCTGCCCCCGAAATCGAATAGCTAGGATCTTAGAAGTCAATGCCAGAAGCATAAAATACAATAAAAATACAGCAGCTTTTCCATCGTATAGCATGAATTATTGCAACCAGTGTGAAATTACTGGTCATTTCTACGTTTCGGGCAACCTAGACTTCACTCTAGGGCGTTGCTCCACCAAGTCGAATAGCTAGGGCCTTAGAAGTCAACGCTCAAAACATAAAATACAATAACAGTGCAACAGTTTTTCCATCGTATAAAAAGAATAATTGCAACCAGTGTGAATGTAATGGTCATTTCTACGTTTCGGGCAACATACGCTTCACTCTTGGACGTTGCCCCCGAGATCGAATAGTTAGGGCCTAAGAAGTCAACGCCAGAAGCATAAAGTACAATAAAAATGCAACAGTTTTTCCATCGTATAGCATGAATAATTGCAACCAGTGTGACAGTAATGATCATTTCACCGTTTCGGCATCCTAGACTTAACTGTGAGGCATTGCTCCACCAGATCGAATACAAAGGGCCTTAGCAGTCAACGCCAGAATCATAAAATACTATAAAAATGCAATAGTTTTTCCATTGCATAACAGGAATAACTGCAACCAGTGTGAAAGTACAGGTCATTTCTACGTTCCGGGCAACCTAGACTTCACTGTAGGGCGTTGTTCCACCAAATCGAATAGCAAGGGCCTTAGAAGTCAACGCCCAAAGCATAAGATACAATAAAAGTACAACAGCTTTTCCATCGTATAAAAAAATAATTGCAACCAGTGTGAATGTAACGGTCATTTCTACGTTTCGGGACACATACGCTTCACCCTTGGTCACTGCCCCCGAAATCGAATAGCTAGGATCTTAGAAGTCAATGCCAGAAGCATAAAATACAATAAAAATACAGCAGTTTTTCCATCGTATAGCATGAATAATTGCAACCAGTGTGAAAGTAATGGTCATTTCTACGCTTCGGGCAACCTAGGCTTCACTTTAGGCCGTTGCGCAGCCAGATCGACTAGTTAGGGCCTTGGAAGCCAACGCCAGAAGCATAAAATACAATATAAATACAACAGTTTTTCCACCGTATAACAGGAATAATTACAACCAGTGAGAAAGTAATGGTCATTTCGACGTTGCGGGAAACCTAGGCTTCACTCTAGAGCGTTCCCCCGCCAGATCCAATAGTTAGGGCGCAAGAAGTCAACGCCAGAAGCATAAAATACAATAAAAATACAACAGTTTTACCATCGTAATGAAACAATAATTGCAACCAGTGTGAAAGTAATGGCCATTTCTACGTTTCGGGCAACATACGCTTCACTCTTGAACGTTGCCCCTCGAGATCGAATAGCTAGGACCTTAGAAGTCAACGCCAAAAACATAAAATACTATAAAAATGCAACAGCTTTTCCATCGTATAACAGGAATAATTGCAACGAGTGTGAAAGTCATGGTCATTTCTAGGTTCCGGGCAACCTAGGCTTCACTCTAGGGCGTTGCTCCACCAAATCGAATATCTAGGGCCTTAGCAGTCAACGCCCGAAGCATAAAATACAATAAAAAAACCACAGTTTTTCCATCGCATAACAGGAGTAATTGCAACCAGAGTGAAGGTGATGGTCATTTCTAGGATCCGGGCGACGTAGGCTTCACTCTGGGGCGTTGGTCCACAAGAGCGAATAGTTAGGGCCTAAGAAGTCAACGCCAGAAGCATAAAATACAAAATAAATACAACAGATTTTTCATCGTATAAAACAAATAATTGCAACGAGTGTGAAAGGTATGGTCATTTCTACGTTTCGGGCAACATACGCTTCACTCTTGAACGTTGCCCCTCGAGATCGAATAGCTAGGACCTTAGAAGTCAACGCCAAAAACATAAAATACTATAAAAATGCAACAGTTTTTCCATCGTATAACAGGAATAACTGCAGTCAGTGTGAAAGTACAGGACATTTCTACGTTTCGGGCAACCTAGACTTCACTCCAGTGCGTTGCTCCACCAAATCGAATAGCTAGGGCCTTAGAAGTCAACGCCAGAAGCATAAAATACAATAAAAATACAACAGTTTTTCAATCGTATGGCATGAATAATTGAAACCAGTATGAAAGCTATGGTCATTTCTACGTTCCGGGCATCCTAGACTTCAGCCTAGGGCGTTGCTCCACCAGACCGAATAGTTATGGCCTTAGAAGTCAACGCCCGAAGCATAAAATACAAAATAAATAGAGCAGATTTTCCATTGTATAATCTGAATACTTGCAACCAGTGTGAAAGTAATGGTCATTTCTGCGTTCCGGGCAACCTAGGCTTCACTCTATGCCGTTGCTCCACCAGGTAGAATAGTTAGGGCCTTAGAAGTCCACGCCCGAAGCATAAAACAAAATAAAAATGTAACAGTTTTTCCATCGTATAACACGAATAATTGCAACCAGTGTGAAAGTGATAGTCATTTCTACGTTCCGGGCAACCGATGCTTCATTCTAGGGCGTTGCTCCACCATATCGAAAAGTTAGGGCCTAAGAAGTCAACGCCAGAAGCATATAATAAAATAAAATTACAACAGTTTTTCCATCGCATAACAGGAATAATTGCAACCAGTGTGACAGGAATTGTCATTTCCACTCTACGGGCAACCTCGGCTTCACTCTAGGACGTTGCTGCACCACATCTGAACAGCTACGGCCTTAGAAGTCAACGCCAGAAGCAGAAAATACAATATAAATACAACAGTTCTTCCATCGTCTAAAATGAGTAATTGCAACCAGTGTGAAAGTAATAGGCATTTCTACGTTACGTGCAACCTAGGCTTCACTCTAGGGCGTTGCTCCACCACGTCGAATAGTTAGTGCTTTAGAAAACAACTCCAGACGCATAAAATACAATAAAAATACAACAGTTTTTCCATCGTATAACAGGAGTAATTGCAACCAGAGTGAAGGTGATGGTCATTTCTAGGATCTGGGCGACGTAGGCTTCACTCTGGGGCGTTGGTCCACAAGAGGGAATAGTTAGGGCCTAAGAAGTCAACGCCAGAAGCATAAAATTCAAAATAAATACAACAGCTTTTCCATCCTATAAAACGAATAATTGCAACCAGTGTGAAAGTTATGGTCATTTCTACATTCCGGGCAACCTAGGCTTCACTCTAGGGCGTTGGACCACCAGATCGAATAGCTAGGGCCTAAGATGTCAACGCCAGAAGAATAAAACACACAATAAATACAACAGCTTTTCCATCGTATAGAACGAATAATTGCAACCAGTGTGAAAGTTATGGTCATTCCTACATGCCAGGCAACCTAGGCTTCACTCTAGGGCGTTCATCCACCAGATCGAATAGTTAGGGCCTAAGACGTCAACGCCAGAAGCATAAAATACAAAATAAATACAACAGTTTTTCCACCGTATAAAACGGATAATTGAAACTGGTTTTAAAGTTACGGTCATTTCTACGTTCCGGGCAACCTAGGCTTCACTCTAGGGCGTTGCTCCACCAGATCGAATAGTTAGGGCCTTAGAAGTCAGCGCCAGAAGCATAAAATACAAAATAAAAAGAACAGTTTTTCCATTGTATAAAACGAATAATTGCAACCGGAGTGAAAGTTATGGTCATTTCTACGTTCCGGGCAACCTAGGCTTCATTCTAGGGCGTTGCTCCACTAGATCGAATAGTTAGGGCCTTAGAAGTCAACGCCAGAAGCATAAAATACCATTTAGATACAACAGTTTTTCCATCGTATAAAACGAATAATTGCAACCACTGTGAAAGTAAAGGCCATTTCTACGTTCCGGGCAACCCAGGCTTCACTCTAGGTCGTTGTTCCACCAGATCGAATAGTTAGGGCCTAAGAAGTCAACGCCAGAAGCATAAAATACAATAAAAATGGAACAGTCTTTTTATCATATAGAATGAATAATTGCAATCCGTGTGAAAGTAATGATCATTTCGACGTTTCGGGCATCCTAGATTTAACTCTGAGGCATTGCTCCACCAGATCGAATACGTAGGGCCTTGGAAGTCAACGCCAGAAGCATAAAGTACAATAAAAATGCAACAGTTTGTCCATCGTATAACAGGAATAATTGCAACCAGTGTGAAAGTGATAGTCATTTCTACGTTTCGGGCAACATAGGCTTCACTCTAGGGCGTTGCTCCGCCAGATCGAATAGTTAGGGCCTTAGAAGTCGACGCCCGAAACATAAAATACAAAATAAATAGAACAGCTTTTCCATTTTATAAAACGAATAATTGCAACGAGTGTGAAAGCTATGGTCATTTCTGTGTTCCGGGCAAACCTAGGCTTCACTGTAGGTCGTTGCTCCACCAGATCGAATAGTTAGGGCCTAAGAAGTCAACGCCAGAGGCATAAAATACAATATAAATACAGCAGTTTTTCCATTGTATAACCTGAATAATTGCAACCAGTGTGAAAGTAATGATCATTTCTACGTTCCGGGCAACCTAGGCTCCAACCTAGGGCGTTGCTCCACCACATCGAATAGCTACGGCCTTAGAAGTCAACGCCAGAAGCATAAAATACAATAAAATACAACAGTTCTTCCCTCGTATAGAATGAATAATTGCAAACAGTGTGAAAGTAATGGTCATTTCCATGTTGCGGGCAACCTAGACTTGACTCTAGGGCGTTGCTCCACCAGATCGAATAGTTAGGTCCTAAGAAGTCAACGCCAGAAGCATAAAGTGCAATAAAAATCCAACAGTTTGTCCACCGTATAACAGGAATAATTGCAACCAGTGTGATGGTAATGGTCATTTCTACGTTCCGGGAAACCTAGGCTTCACTCTAGGGCGCTGCTCCACCAGATCGAATAGCTAGGGACTTAGAAGTCAACGCCAGAAGCATAAAATAGAGTATAAATACAACAGTCTTTTCATCGCGTAACAGGAGTAATTGCAACCAGTGTGCAGGTAATGGTCATTACTACGTTCCGGGCAACCTAGTCTTCACTCTAGGGCGTTGCTCCACCATATCGAATAGTTAGGGCCTTAGAAGTCAATGCCCGAAGCATAAAATACAATATAAATGCAGCAGTTTTTCCATTGTATAACCTGAATAATTGCAACCGGTGTGAAAGTTATGGTCATTTCTACGATCCGAGCTGCCTAGGCTTCACTCTAGGGCGTTGCTCCACCACATTGAATAGCTACGGCCTTAGAAGTCAACGCCAGAAGCATAATATACAATATAAATACAACAGCTTTCCATCGTATAAGACGAATGTTTGCAAATATTGTGAAAGTAACGGTCATTTCTATGTTCCGGGCAACCTAGGCCTCACTCTAGGGCGTTGCTCCTACGGATCGAATAGATAGGGCCTAAGAAGTCAACGCCAGAAGCATAAGATACAAAAATACAACAGTCTTTCCATCGTGTGACAGGAATAATTGCAACCAGTTTGAAGGTAATAGTCATTTCTACGTTCCGGGCAACCTTGGCTTCACTCTAGGGCGTTGGTCCACCAGATCGAATAGTTAGGGCCTAAGAAGTCGACGCCAGAAGCATAAAATACAATAAAAATACAACAGTTTTTCCATCGTATAGCATGAATAATTGCAACCAGAGTGAAAGTAATGGTCATTTCTACGTTTCGGGCAACCTAGGCTTCACTCTATGTCTTTGCTCCAAAAGATCGAATAGCTAGGGCCTTAGAAGTCAATGGCAGAAGCATAAAATACAATAAAGATACAACAGTTTTGCCATCGTATAACAGGAACAATTGCAACCAGTGTGAAAGTGATGGTCATTTCTACGTTCCGGGCAACCTAGGCTTCACTCTAGGGCGTTGTTCCACCAGATCCAATAGGTGTGGCCTTAGAAGTCAACGCCCGAAGCATAAAATACAAAATAAATAGAACAGTTTTTCCATTGTATAAAACGAATAATTGCAACCAGTGTGAAAGTTATGGTCATTTCTACGTTCTGGGCAACCTAGGCTTCACGCTAGGGCGTTGATCCACCAGATCGAATAGTTAGGGCCTAAGAAGTCAACGCCAGAAGCATAAAATATAATATAAATACAACAGTTTTTCCATTGTATAAAACGAATAATTGCAACCAGTGTGAAAGTAATGGTCATTTCAACGTTCCGGGCAACCTAGGTTTCGCTCTAGGGCGATGCACCTCCACATCGAATACTTAGGGCCTTAGAAGTCAACGCTCGAAGCATAAAATACAAAATAAATAGAACAGTTTTTCCATTGTATAAATCGAATAATTGCGACCAGTGCGAAAGTTATGGTCATTTCTACGATCCGAGCTGCCTAGGCTTCACTCTAGGGCGTTGCTCCACCACATTGAATAGCTACGGCCTTAGAAGTCAACGCCAGAAGCATAAAATACAATATAAATACAACAGCTTTCCATCGTATAAGACGAATGCTTGCAAATATTGTGAAAGTAACAGTCATTTCTATGTTCCGGGCAACCTAGGCCTCATTCCAGGGCGTTGCTCCACCGGATCGAATAGTTAGGGCCTAAGAAGTCAACGCCAGAAGCATAAGATACAAAAATACAACAGTCTTTCCATCGTATAACAGGAATAACTACAACCAGTGTGATGGTAATAGTCATTTCTACGTTCCGGGCAACCTAGGCTTCACTCTAGGGCGTTGGTCCACCAGATCGAATAGTTAGGGCCTAAGAAGTCAACGCCAGAAGCATAAAATACAATAAAAATACAACTGTTTTTCAATCGTATAAAACGAATAATTGCATCTAGGGTGAAAGTTATGGTCATTTCTACGATTCGAGCTACCTAGGCTTCACTCTCGGGCGTTGCTCCACCAGATCGAATAGTTTGGACCTAAGAAGTCAACGCCAGAAGCATAAAATACAAAATAAATACGACAGTTTTTCCATCGTATAAAACGGATAATTGAAACTGGTTTGTAAGTTAGGGTCATTTGTACGTTCCGGGCTACCTAGGCTTCACTCTAGGGCGTTGCTCCACCAGATCGAATAGTTAGGGCCTTAGAAGTCTACGGCCGGAGCATAAAGTACAATAAAAATACAACAGTTTTTCCATCGTATAAAATGAATAATTGCAACCAGTTTGAATATTACGGTCATATCTACGTTCCGTGCAACCTAGGCTACACTCTAGGGCGTTGGTCAACCAGATCGAATAGTTAGGGCCTTCGAAGTCAACGCCAGAAGCATAAAATACAATAAAATACAATAGTTCTTCCCTCGTATAGAATGAATAACTGCAAACAGTGTGAAAGTTATGGTCATTTCTACATTCCCGGCAACCTGGGCTTCACTCTTGGGTGTTGCTCCATCAGATCGAATAGTTAGGGCCTTAGAAGTCAACGCCAGAAGCATAAAATACAAAATAAATACATCAGTTTTTCCATTGTATAAAACGAATAATTAAAACCGGTGTGAAAGTTATGGTCATTTCTACGTTCCCGGCAACCTAGGCTTCACTATAGACTGTTGCTCCATCAGGACGAATAGTTACTGCCTAAGAAGTCAACACCAGAAGCATAAAACACAATATAAATACAGCAACTTTTCCATCCTATAAAACGAATAATTGCAACCAGTGTGAAAGTTATGGTCATTTCTACATTCCGGGCAACCTAGGCTTCACTCTAGGGCGTTGGACCACCAGATCGAATAGCTAGGGCAAAAGATGTCAACGCCAGAAGAATAAAACACACAATAAATACAACAGCTTTTCCATCGTATAGAACGAATAATTGCAACCAGTGTGAAAGTTATGGTCATTTCTACATGCCAGGCAACCTAGGCTTCACTCTAGGGCGTTCATCCACCAGATCGAATAGTTAGGGCCTAAGAAGTCAACGCCAGAAGCATAAAATAGAAAATAAATACAACAGTTTTTCCACCGTATAAAACGGATAATTGAAACTGGTTTTAAAGTTATGGTCATTTCTACGTTCCCGGCAACATAGGCTTCACTCTATGGCGTTGCTCCACCAGATCGAATGGCTACGGACTTAGAAGTCAACTCCAGGAGCATAAAATACGAAATAAATACAACAGTTTTTCTATCGTATAGAACGAATAATTGCAACCAGTGTGAAAGTTATGGTCATTTCTACATGCCAGGCAACATAGGCTTCACTCTAGGGCGTTCATCCACCAGATCGAATAGTTAGGGCCTAAGAAGTCAGCGCCAGAAGCATAAAATGCAATATAAATACAACAGTTTTTCCATCGTATAAAACGAATAATTGAAACCAGTATGAAAGTAATGATCATTTCTACGTTCCGGGAAACCTAGGCTCCAACCCAGGGCGTTGCTCCACCACATCGAATAGCTACGGCCTTAGAAGTCAACGCCAGAAGCATAAAATACAATAAAATACAACAGTTCTTCCCTCGTATAGAATGAATAATTGCAAACAGTGTGAAAGTAATGGTCATTTCCATGTTGCGGGCAACCTAGACTTGACTCTAGGGCGTTGCTCCACCAGATCGAATAGTTAGGTCCTAAGAAGTCAACGCCAGAAGCATAAAGTGCAATAAAAATCCAACAGTTTGTCCACCGTATAACAGGAATAATTGCAACCAGTGTGATGGTAGTGGTCATTTCTACGTTCCGGGAAACCTAGGCTTCACTCTAGGGCGCTGCTCCACCAGATCGAATAGCTAGGGACTTAGAAGTCAACGCCAGAAGCATAAAATAGAGTATAAATACAACAGTCTTTTCATCGCGTAACAGGAGTAATTGCAACCAGTGTGCAGGTAATGGTCATTACTACGTTCCGGGCAACCTAGTCTTCACTCTAGGGCGTTGCTCCACCAGATCGAATAGTTAGGGCCTAAGAAGTGAACGCTAGAAGCATGAAATACAAAATAAATACAACAGCTTTCCATTGTATAAAACGAATAATTGCAACCAGTGTGAAAGTTATGGTAATTTCTACATTCCGGGCAACCTGCGCTTCACTCTACGGTGTTGCTCCAACAGATCGAATAGTTAGGGCCTAAGAAGTCACCGCCAGAAGCATAAAACACAACATAAATAAAACAGTTTTTCCATCGTATAAAACGAATAATTGCAATCAGTGTGAAAGTTATGGTCATTTCTACGTTTCGGTCAGCCTAGACTTAACTCTGAGGCATTGCTCAACCAGATCGAATACATAGGGCCTTAGAAGTCAAATCCAGAAGCAAAAAGTACAATAAAAAACCAACAGTTTGTCCATCGTATAACAGGAATAATTGCAACCAGTGTTAAAATAATGGTCATTTCTACGTTTCGGGCAACCTAGGATTCACTTTAGGCCGTTGCGCCGCCAGATCGAATAGTTAGGGCCCTGGAAGCCAACGCCAGAAGCATAAAATACAATATAAATACAACAGCTTTTCCATCGTATAACAGGAATAATTACAACCAGTCTGAAAGTAATGGTCATTTCTACGTTTCGGGCAACATGGGCTTCACTCTTGGACGTTGCCCCACGAGATCGCATAGCTAGGACCTTAGAAGTCAACGCCCGGAGCATTAAATACAAAATAAATAGAACAGTTTTCCATTGTATAAAACGAATAATTGCAACCAGTGTGAAAGTTATGGTAATTTCTACGTTCCGGGCAACCTAGGCTTAATTGTAGGGCGTTGTTCCAACAGATGGAATAGTTAGGGCCTAAGAAGTCAACGCCAGAAGCATAAAAAACAATAAAAATACAACAGTTTTTCAATCGTATGGCATGAATAATTGCAAGCAGTGTGAAAGTAATGGTCATTTCGACGTTTCGGGCAACCTAGGGTTCACTCTAGAGCGTTCCCCCGCCAGATCGAATAGTTAGGGCCAAAGAAGTTAACGATAGAAGCATAAAATACAATAAAAGTACAACAGCTTTTCCATCGTATAAAAAAATAATTGCAACCAGTGTGAATGTAATGGTCATTTCTACGTTTCGGGACACATACGCTTCACCCTTGGTCGCTGCCCCCGAAATCGAATAGCTAGGATCTTAGAAGTCAATGCCAGAAACATAAAATACAATAAAAATACAGCAGTTTTTCCACCGTATAGCATGAATAATTGCAACCAGAATGAAAGTAATGGTCATTTTGACGTTTCGGGCAACCTATGCTACACTCTAGAGCGTTCCCCCGCCAGATCGAATAGTTAGGGCCTAAGAAGTCAACGCCAGAAGCATAAAATACAATAAAAATACAACAGTCTTACCATCGTAAAAAAAGAATAATTGCAGCCAGTGTGAAAGTAATGGTCATTTCTACGTTTCGGGCAACATACTCTTCACTCATGGACGTTGCCCAACGACATGGAATAGCTAGGACCTTAGAAGTCAACGCCAGAAGCATAAAATACAATAAAAATACAGCAGCTTTTCCATCGTATAGCATGAATAATTGCAACCAGTGTGAAATTACTGGTCATTTCTACGTTTCGGGCAACCTAGACTTCACTCTAGGGCGTTGCTCCACCAAATCGAATAGCTAGGGCCTTAGAAGTCAACGCTCAAAACATAAAATGCAATAACAGTGCAACAGTTTTTCCATCGTTTAAAAAGAATAATTGCAACCAGTGTGAATGTAATGGTCATTTCTACGTTCCGGGCAACCTAGGTTTCACACTAGGGCGTTGCTCCTCTGGATCGAATAGTTAGGGCCTTGAAAGCCAAAACCAGAAGCATAAAATACAATATAAATACAACAGCTTTTCCATCGTATAGCAGGAATAATTACAACCAGTGTGAAAGTAATGGTCATTTCTACGTTTCGGGCAACCTAGGCTTCACTTTAGGCCGTTGCGCCGCCAGATCGAATAGTTAGGGCCTTGGAAGCCAACGCCAGAAGCATAAAATACAATATAAATACATCAGTTTTTCCACCGTATAACAGGAATAATTACAACCAGTGTGAAAGTAATGGTCATTTCGACGTTGCGGGAAACCTAGGCTTCACTCTAGAGCGTTCCCCCGCCAGATCCTATAGTTAGGGCGTAAGAAGTCAACGCAAGAAGCATAAAATACAATAAAAATACAACAGTTTTACCATCGTAATGAAACAATAATTGCAACCAGTGTGAAAGTAATGGTCATTTCTATGTTTCGGGCAACATACGCTTCACTCTTAAACGTTGCCCCACGAGATCGAATAGCTAGGACCTTAGAAGTCAACGCCAAAAACATAAAATACTATAAAAATGCAACAGTTTTTCCATCGTATAACAGGAATAACTGCAACCAGTGTGAAAGTACAGGACATTTCTACGTTTCGGGCAACCTGGACTTCACTCCAGTGCGTTGCTCCACCAAATCGAATAGCTAGGGCCTTAGAAGTCAACGCCAGAAGCATAAAATACGATATAGGTACAACAGTTTTTCCATCGTATAAAACGAATAATTGCAACCAGTGTGAATGTAATGGTCATTTCTACGTTTCGGGCAACACACGCTTCACACTTGGAAGCTGCCACCGAGATCGAATAGCTAGGATCTTGGAAGTCAATGCCAGAAGCATAAAATACAATAAAAATACAGCAGTTTCTCCATCGTATAGCATGAATAATTACAACCAGTGTGAAAGTAATGGTCATTTCGACGTTTCGGGCAATCTAGGCTTCACTCTAGAGCGTTCCCCCGCCAGATCGAATAGTTAGGGCCTAACAAGTCAACGCCAGCAGCATACAATACAATAAAAATACAACAGTTTTTCAATCGTATGGCATGAATAATTGCAAGCAGTGTGAAAGTAATGGTCATTTCGACGTTTCGGGCAACCTAGGCTTCACTCTAGGGCGTTCCCCCGCCAGATCGAATAGTTAGGGCCTAAGAAGTTAACGCTAGAAGCATGAAATACAAAATAAATACAACAGCTTTCCATTGTATAAAACGAATAATTGCAACCAGTGTGAAAGTTATGGTAATTTCTACTTTCCGGGCAACCTGCGCTTCACCCTTGGTCGCTGCCCCCGAAATCGAATAGCTAGGATCTTAGAAGTCAATGCCAGAAACATAAAATACAATAAAAATACAGCAGTTTTTCCACCGTATAGCATGAATAATTGCAACCAGAATGAAAGTAATGGTCATTTCGACGTTTCGGGCAAGCTAGGCTTCACTCTAGAGCGTTCCCCCGCCAGATCGAATAGTTAGGGCCTAAGAAGTCAACGCCAGAAGCATAAAATACAATAAAAATACAACAGTTTTACCATCGTAAAAAAAGAATAATTGCAGCCAGTGTGAAAGTAATGGTCATTTCTACGTTTCGGGCAACATACTCTTCACTCATGGACGTTGCCCAACGACATGGAATAGCTAGGACCTTAGAAGTCAACGCCAGAAGCATAAAATACAATAAAAATACAGCAGCTTTTCCATCGTATAGCATGTATAATTGCAACCAGTGTGAAATTACTGGTCATTTCTACGTTTCGGGCAACCTAGACTTCACCCTAGGGCGTTGCTCCACCAAATCGAATAGCTAGGGCCTTAGAAGTCAACGCTCAAAACATAAAATACAATAACAGTGCAACAGTTTTTCCATCGTATAGCATGAATAATTGCAACCAGTGTGACAGTAATGATCATTTCACCGTTTCGGCATCCTAGACTTAACTGTGAGGCATTGCTCCACCAGATCGAATACAAAGGGCCTTAGCAGTCAACGCCAGAAGCATAAAGTACAGAAAAATCCAACGGTTTGTCCATCGTATAACAGGAATATTGCAAAAAGTGTGAAAGTAATGGTCATTTCTACGTTTCGGGCAACCTAGGCTTCACTCTAGGGCGTTGCTCCACCACATCGAATAGCTACGACCTTAGAAGTCAACGACTGAAGCATAAAATGCAATATAAAGACAACAGCTTTTCCATCGTATAAAAAGAATATTTGCAACCAGTGAGAAAGTTATGGTCATTTCTACGTTCCGGGCAACCTAGGTTTCACACTAGGGCGTTGCTCCACTGGATCGAATAGTTAGGGCCTTGAAAGCCAAAACCAGAAGCATAAAATACAATATAAATACAACAGCTTTTCCATCGTATAACAGGAATAATTACAACCAGTGTGAAAGTAATGGTCATTTCTACGTATCGGGCAACCTAGGCTTCACTTTAGGCCGTTGCGCCGCCAGATCGAATAGTTAGGGCCTTGGAAGCCAACGCCAGAAGCATAAAATACAATATAAATACATCAGTTTTTCCACCGTATAACAGGAATAATTACAACCAGTGTGAAAGTAATGGTCATTTCGACGTTGCGGGAAACCTAGGCTTCACTCTAGAGCGTTCCCCCGCCAGATCCTATAGTTAGGGCGTAAGAAGTCAACGCAAGAAGCATAAAATACAATAAAAATACAACAGTTTTACCATCTTAATGAAACAATAATTGCAACCAGTGTGAAAGTAATGGTCATTTCTACGTTTCGGGCCACATACGCTTCACTCTTAAACGTTGCCCCACGAGATCGAATAGCTAGGACCTTAGAAGTCAACGCCAAAAACATAAAATACTATAAAAATGCAACAGTTTTTCCATCGTATAACAGGAATAACTGCAACCAGTGTGAAAGTACAGGACATTTCTACGTTTCGGGCAACCTAGACTTCACTCCAGTGCGTTGCTCCACCAAATCGAATAGCTAGGGCCTTAGAAGTCAACGCCAGAAGCATAAAATACGATATAGGTACAACAGTTTTTCCATCGTACAAAACGAATAATTGCAACCAGTGTGAATGTAATGGTCATTTCTACGTTTCGGGCAACACACGCTTCACACTTGGAAGCTGCCCCCGAGATCGAATAGCTAGGATCTTAGAAGTCAATGCCAGAAGCATAAAATACAATAAAAATACAGCAGTTTCTCCATCGTATAGCATGAATAATTACAACCAGTGTGAAAGTAATGGTCATTTCGACGTTTCGGGCAATCTAGGCTTCACTCTAGAGCGTTCCCCCGCCAGATCGAATAGTTAGGGCCTAAGAAGTCAACGCGAGAAGCATAAAATACAATATAAATACAACAGCTTTTCCATTGTATAAAACGAATAGTTGCAACCAGTGTGAAAGTTATGGTCATTTCTACGTTCCGGGCGACATAGGCTTGACTCTTGGCCGTTGCGCCACCAGATAGAATAGTTTGGGCCTTAGAAGTCAACGCTCGAATCATAAAATACAAAATAAATAGAACTGTTTTTCCATTGTATAAAACGAATAACTGCACCAGTATGAAAGTTATGGTCATTTCTACGTTCCCGGCAACATAGGCTTCGCTCTAGGGCGTTGCTCCACCAGATCGAATGGCTACGGACTTAGAAGTCAACTCCAGGAGCATAAAATACAAAATAAATCCAACAGTTTTTCCATCGTATAAAACGAATAATTGCAACCGGTGTGAATGTTATGGTCATTTCTACGTTCCGGGCAACCTAGGCTACACTCTATGGCGTTTCTCCACCAGACCGAATAGTTAGGGCCTAAGAAGTCAACTCCAGAGGCATAAAACACAATAAAAATAAAACAGCTTTTCCATCGTATAAGACGAATATTTGCAACCGGTGTGAAAGTTATGGTCGATTCTATGTTCCGGGCAAACCTAGGCTTCACTCTGGGGCGTTGCTCCACCAGATCGAATAGTTAGGGCCTAAGAAGTCAACGCCAGAGTCATAAAATACAATAAAAATACAACAGTTTTTCCATCGTGTAACAAGAATAATTGCAACCAGTGTGAACGATATGGTCACTTCTACCTTCCTGGCAACCTAGATTTCGCTCTAGGGCGTTGCTCCACCACATCGCAGAGTTAGGGCCTTAGGAGTCAATGCCCGAAGCATAAAATACAATATAGATACAGCAGCTTTTGCATCGTGTAACAGTAGTAATTGCAACCAGTGTGAAGGTAATGGTCATTTATACGTTCCGGGCAACCTAGGCTTCACTCTTGGGCGTTACTCCACCTGATCGAATAGTTAGGGCCTAAGAAGTCAACGCCAGAAGCATAAAATACAATAAAAATACAACAGTTTTTCCATCGTATAGAACGAATAATTGCAACCAGTGTGAAAGTTATGGTCATTTCTACATGCCAGGCAACCTAGGCTTCACTCTAGTGCGTTCATCCACCAGATCGAATAGTTAGGGCCTAAGAAGTCAACGCCAGAAGCATAAGATACAAAATAAATACAACAGTCTTTCCACCGTATAAAACGGATAATTGAAACTGGTTTGAAAGTTAGGGTCATTTCTACGTTCCGGGCAACCTAGGCTTCACTCAAGGGCGTTGCTCCTCCAGATCGAATAGCCAGGGCCTTAGAAGTCTATGCCCGGAGCATAAAATACAATAAAAATACAACTGTTTTTCCATTGTATAAAACGAATAATTGCAACCAGTGTGAAAGTTATGGTCATTTCTACGTTCCGGGCGACATAGGCTTGACTCTTGGACGTTGCCCCACCAGATAAAATAGTTTGGGCCTTAGAAGTCAACGCTCGAATCATAAAATACAAAATAAATAGAACTGTTTTTCCATTGTATAAAACGAATAACTGCACCAGTATGAAAGTTATGGTCATTTCTACGTTCCCGGCAACATAGGCTTCACTCTAGGGCGTTGCTCCACCAGATCGAATGGCTACGGACTTAGAAGTCAACTCCAGGAGCATAAAATACGAAATAAATACAACAGTTTTCCTATCGTATAAAACGAATAATTGCAACCGGTGTGAAAGTTATGGTCATTTCTACGTTCCGGGCAACCTAGGCTACACTCTATGGCGTTTCTCCACCAGACCGAATAGTTAGGGCCTAAGAAGTCAACTCCAGAGGCATAAAACACAATAAAAATAAAACAGTTTTTCCATCGTATAAGACGAATATTTGCAACCGGTGTGAAAGTTATGGTCAATTCTATGTTCCGGGCAAACCTAGGCTTCACTCTAGGGCGTTGCTCCACCAGATCGAATAGTTAGGGCCTAAGAAGACAACGCCAGAGGCATAAAATACAATAAAAATACAATAGTTTTTCCATCGTGTAACAGGAATAATTGCAACCAGTGTGAAGGATATGGTCATTTCTATGTTCCGGGCAAACCTAGGCTTCACTCTAGGGCGTTGCTCCACCAGATCGAATAGTTAGGGCCTAAGAAGTCAACGCCAGAGGCATAAAATACAATAAAAATACAACAGTTTTTCCATCGTGTAACAAGAATAATTGCAACCAGTGTGAACGATATGGTCATTTCTACCTTCCTGGCAACCTAGATTTCGCTCTAGGGCGTTGCTCCACCACATCGAATAGTTAGGGCCTTAGGAGTCAATGCCCGAAGCATAAAATACAATATAGATACAGCAGCTTTTGCATCGTGTAACAGTAGTAATTGCAACCAGTGTGAAGGTAATGGCCATTTCTACGTTCCGGGCAACCTAGACTTCACTCTTGGGCGTTACTCCACCAGATCGAATAGATACGGCCTTAGAAGTCAACGCCAGAAGCATAAAATACAAAATAAATACAACAGTGTTTCCATCGTATAAAACGGATAATTGAAACTGGTTTGAAAGTTAGGGTCATTTCTACGTTCCGGGCAACCTAGGCTTCACTCAAGGGCGTTGCTCCTCCAGATCGAATAGCCAGGGCCTTAGAAGTCTATGCCCGGAGCATAAAATACAATAAAAATACAACAGCTTTTCCATCGTATAAAATGAATAATTGCAACCAGCGTGATGGTAATGGTCATTTCTACGTTCCGGGAAACCTAGGCTTCACTCTAGGGCGCTGCTCCACCAGATCGTATAGCTAGGGACTTAGAAGTCAACGCCAGAAGCATAAAATACAATATAAATACAACAGCTTTTCCACTGTATAAAACGAATAATTGCAACCAGTGTGAAAGTTATGGTCATTTCTACGTTCCGGACAACCTAGGCTACACTCTATGGCGTTGCTCCACCCGATCGAATAGTTAGGGCCTAAGAAGTCAACTCCAGAGGCATAAAATACAATAAAAATACAACAGTTTTTCCCTCGTATAAGACGAATATTTGCAACCGGTGTGAAAGTTATGGTCATTTCTATGTTCCGGGCAAACCTAGGCTTCACTCTAGGGCGTTGCTCCACCAGATCGAATAGTTAGGGCCTAAGAAGTCAACGCCAGAGGCATAAAATACAAAATAAATACAACAGTTTTTCCACCGTATAAAACGGATAATTGAAACTGGTTTGAAAGTTAGGGTCATTTCTACGTTCCGGGCAACCTAGGCTTCACTCAAGGGCGTTGCTCCTCCAGATCGAATAGCCAGGGCCTTAGAAGTCTATGCCCGGAGCATAAAATACGAAATAAATACAACAGTTTTTCTATCGTATAAAACGAATAATTGCAACCGGTGTGAATGTTATGGTCATTTCTACGTTCCGGGCAACCTAGGCTACACTCTATGGCGTTTCTCCACCAGACCGAATAGTTAGGGCCTAAGAAGTCAACTCCAGAGGCATAAAACACAATAAAAATAAAACAGTTTTTCCATCGTATAAGACGAATATTTGCAACCGGTGTGAAAGTTATGGTCGATTCTATGTTCCGGGCAAACCTAGGCTTCACTCTGGGGCGTTGCTCCACCAGATCGAATAGTTAGGGCCTAAGAAGTCAACGCCAGAGTCATAAAATACATTAAAAATACAACAGTTTTTCCATCGTGTAACAGGAATAATTGCAACCTGTGTGAAGGATATGGTCATTTCTACGTTTCGGGCAACCTAGGCTTCACTCTAGGGCGTTGCTCCACCAGGTCGAATAGTTAGTGCTTTAGAAAACAACTCCAGGCGCATAAAATACAATAAAAATACAACAGTTTTTCCATCGTATAACAGGAGTAATTGCAACCAGAGTGAAGGTGATGGTCATTTCTAGGACCCGGGCGACGTAGGCTTCACTCTGGGGCGTTGGTCCACAAGAGCGAATAGTTAGGGCATAAGAAGTCAACGCCAGAAGCATAAAATACAAAATAAATACAACAGTTTTTCCATCGTATAAAACAAATAATTGCAACGAGTGTGAAAGGTATGGTCATATCTACGTTCCGGGCAACCTAGGCTTCACTCTAGGGCGTTGTTACACCAGATCGAAAAGTTAGGGCCTAAGAAGTCAACTCCAGAGGCATAAAACACAATATAAATACAACAGTCTTTCCATCGTAAAAAACAAATAATAGTAACCGGTGTGAACGATATGGTCATTTCTACCTTCCGGGCAACCTAGCCTACATTCTAGGGCGTTGCTCCACCAGATCGAATAGTTAGGGCCTTAGAAGAGTACGCCCGGAACATAAAGTACAATAAAAATACAACAGTTTTTCCATCGTATAAAATGAATAATTGCAACCAGTGTGATGGTAATGGTCATTTCTACATTTTGGGCAACCTGGGCTTCACTCTAGGGCGTTACTCAACCATATCGAATAGCTAGGGCCTAAGAAGTCAACCCCAGAAGCATAAAACATAATATAAATACAACAGCTTTTCCATCGTATAGAACGAATAATTGCAACCAGTGTGAAAGTTATTGTCATTTCTACATGCAGGGCAACCTAGGCTTCACTCTAGGGCGTTGGTCCACCAGATCGAATAGTTAGGGCATAGGAAGTCAAGGCCAGAAGCACCAAATACAAAATAAATAAAACAGCTTTTACATCGTAAAAAACGAATAATTGAAACTGGTGTGAAAGATATGGTCATTTCTACATTCCGGGCAACCTAGGCTCCACTCTAGGGTGTTACTCCACCACATCGAATAGCTACGGCCTTAGAACTCAACGCCAGAAGCATAAAATACAGTAAAATACAACAGTCCTTCACTCGTATAGAATGAATAACTGCAACCTATGTGAAGGTAATGGTCATTTCTACGTTCCGGGCAACCTAGGCTTCACTCTTGGGCGTTACTCCACCTGATCGAATAGATACGGCCTTAGAAGTCAACGCCAGAAGCATAAAATACAATATAAATACAACAGCTTTTCCATTGTATAAAACGAATAGTTGCAACCAGTGTGAAAGTTATGGTCATTTCTACGTTCCGGGCGACATAGGCTTGACTCTTGGCCGTTGCCCCACCAGATAGAATAGTTTGGGCCTTATAAGTCAACGCTCGTATCATAAAATACAAAATAAATAGAACTGTTTTTCCATTGTATAAAACGAATAACTGCACCAGTATGAAAGTTATGGTCATTTCTACGTTCCCGGCAACATAGGCTTCGCTCTAGGGCGTTGCTCCACCAGATCGAATGGCTACGGACTTAGAAGTCAACTCCAGGAGCATAAAATACAAAATAAATCCAACAGTTTTTCCATCGTATAAAACGAATAATTGCAACCGGTGTGAAAGTTATGGTCATTTCTACGTTCCGGGCAACCTAGACTACACTGTATAGCGTTTCTCCACCAGACCGAATAGTTAGGGCCTAAGAAGTCAACTCCAGATGCATGAAACACAATAAAAATAAAACAGTTTTTCCATCGTATAAGACGAATATTTGCAACCGGTGTGAAGGTTATGGTCATTTCTATGTTCCGGGCAAACCTAGGCTTCACTCTAGGGCGTTGCTCCACCAGATCGAATAGTTAGGGCCTAAGAAGTCAACGCCAGAGGCATAAAATACAATAAAAATACAACAGTTTTTCCATCGTGTAACAGGAATAATTGCAACCAGTGTGAAGGATATGGTCATTTCTATGTTCCGGGCAAACCTAGGCTTCACTCTAGGGCGTTGCTCCACCAGATCGAATAGTTAGGGCCTAAGAAGTCAACGCCAGAGGCATAAAATTCAATAAAAATACAACAGTTTTTCCATCGTATAGAACGAATAATTGCAACCAGTGTGAAAGTTATGGTCATTTCTACATGCCAGGCAACCTAGGCTTCACTCTAGTGCGTTCATCCACCAGATCGAATAGTTAGGGCCTAAGAAGTCAACGCCAGAAGCATAAAATACAAAATAAATACAACAGTTTTTCCACCGTATAAAACGGATAATTGAAACTGGTTTGAAAGTTAGGGTCATTTCTACGTTCCGGGCAACCTAGGCTTCACTCAAGGGCGTTGCTCCTCCAGATCGAATAGCCAGGGCCTTAGAAGTCTATGCCCGGAGCATAAAATACAATAAAAATACAACTGTTTTTCCATTGTATAAAACGAATAACTGCACTAGTATGAAAGTTATGGTCATTTCTACGTTCCCGGCAACCTAGGCTTCACTCTAGGGCGTTGCTCCACCAGATCGAATAGTTAGGGCCTAAGAAGTCAACTCCAGAGGCATAAAACACAATAAAAATAAAACAGTTTTTCCATCGTATAAGACGAATATTTGCAACCGGTGTGAAAGTTATGGTCCATTCTATGTTCCGGGCAAACCTAGGCTTCACTCTAGGGCATTGCTCCACCAGATCGAATAGTTAGGGCCTAAGAAGTCAACGCCAGAGGCATAAAATACAATAAAAATACAACAGTTTTTCCATCGTGTAACAAGAATAATTGCAACCAGTGTGAACGATATGGTCATTTCTACCTTCCTGGCAACCTAGATTTCGCTCTAGGGCGTTGCTCCACCACATCGAATAGTTAGGGCCTTAGGAGTCAATGCCCGAAGCATAAAATACAATATAGATACAGCAGCTTTTGCATCGTGTAACAGTAGTAATTGCAACCAGTGTGAAGGTAATGGTCATTTCTACGTTCCGGGCAACCTAGGCTTCACTCTTAGGCGTTACTCCACCTGATCGAATAGATACGGCCTTAGAAGTCAACGCCAGAAGCATAAAATACAATATAAATACAACAGCTTTTCCATTGTATAAAACGAATAGTTGCAACCAGTGTGAAAGTTATGGTCATTTCTACGTTCCAGGCGACATAGGCTTGACTCTTGGCCGTTGCCCCACCAGATAGAATAGTTTGGGCCTTATAAGTCAACGCTCGTATCATAAAATACAAAATAAATAGAACTGTTTTTCCATTGTATAAAACGAATAACTGCACCAGTATGAAAGTTATGGTCATTTCTACGTTCCCGGCAACATAGGCTTCGCTCTAGGGCGTTGCTCCACCAGATCGAATGGCTACGGACTTAGAAGTCAACTCCAGGAGCATAAAATACAAAATAAAGCCAACAGTTTTTCCATCGTATAAAACGAATAATTGCAACCGGTGTGAAAGTTATGGTCATTTCTACGTTCCGGGCAACCTAGGCTACACTGTATAGCGTTTCTCCACCAGACCGAATAGTTAGGGCCTAAGAAGTCAACTCCAGAGGCATAAAACACAATAAAAATAAAACAGTTTTTCCATCGTTTAAGACGAATATTTGCAACCGGTGTGAAAGTTATGGTCATTTCTATGTTCCGGGCAAACCTAGGCTTCACTCTAGGGCGTTGCTCCACCAGATCGAATAGTTAGGGCCTAAGAAGTCAACGCCAGAGGCATAAAATACAATAAAAATACAACAGTTTTTCCATCGTGTAACAGGAATAATTGCAACCAGTGTGAAGGATATGGTCATTTCTATGTTCCGGGCAAACCTAGGCTTCACTCTAGGGCGTTGCTCCACCAGATCGAATAGTTAGGGCCTAAGAAGTCAACGCCAGAGGCATAAAATACAATAAAAATACAACAGTTTTTCCATCGTATAGAACGAATAATTGCAACCAGTGTGAAAGTTATGGTCACTTCTACATGGCAGGCAACCTAGGCTTCACTCTAGTGCGTTCATCCACCAGATCGAATGGTTAGGGCCTAAGAAGTCAACGCCAGAAGCATAAAATACAAAATAAATACAACAGTTTTTCCACCGTATAAAACGGATAATTGAAACTGGTTTGAAAGTTAGGGTCATTTCTACGTTCCGGGCAACCTAGGCTTCACTCAAGGGCGTTGCTCCTCCAGATCGAATAGCCAGGGCCTTAGAAGTCTATGCCCGGAGCATAAAATACAATAAAAATACAACAGCTTTTCCATTGTATAAAACGAATAATTGCAACCAGTGTGAAAGTTATGGTCATTTCTACGTTCCGGGCGACATAGGCTTGACTCTTGGACGTTGCCCCACCAGATAGAATAGTTTGGGCCTTAGAAGTCAACGCTCGAATCATAAAATACAAAATAAATAGAACTGTTTTTCCATTGTATAAAACGAATAACTGCACCAGTATGAAAGTTATGGTCATTTCTACGTTCCCGGCAACATAGGCTTCACTCTAGGGCGTTGCTCCACCAGATCGAATGGCTACGGACTTAGAAGTCAACTCCAGGAGCATAAAATACGAAATAAATACAACAGTTTTTCTATCGTGTAAAACGAATAATTGCAACCGGTGTGAAAGTTATGGTCATTTCTACGTTCCGGGCAACCTAGGCTACACTCTATGGCGTTTCTCCACCAGACCGAATAGTTAGGGCCTAAGAAGTCAACTCCAGAGGCATAAAACACAATAAAAATAAAACAGTTTTTCCATCGTATAAGACGAATATTTGCAACCGGTGTGAAAGTTATGGTCAATTCTATGTTCCGGGCAAACCTAGGCTTCACTCTAGGGCGTTGCTCCACCAGATCGAATAGTTAGGGCCTAAGAAGACAACGCCAGAGGCATAAAATACAATAAAAATACAACAGTTTTTCCATCGTGTAACAGGAATAATTGCAACCAGTGTGAAGGATATGGTCATTTCTATGTTCCGGGCAAACCTAGGCTTCACTCTAGGGCGTTGCTCCACCAGATCGAATAGTTAGGGCCTAAGAAGTCAAAGCCAGAGGCATAAAATACAATAAAAATACAACAGTTTTTCCATCGTATAGAACGAATAATTGCAACCAGTGTGAAAGTTATGGTCATTTCTACATGCCAGGCAACCTAGGCTTCACTCTAGTGCGTTCATCCACCAGATCGAATAGTTAGGGCCTAAGAAGTCAACGCCAGAAGCATAAAATACAAAATAAATACAACAGTTTTTCCACCGTATAAAACGGATAATTGAAACTGGTTTGAAAGTTAGGGTCATTTCTACGTTCCGGGCAACCTAGGCTTCACTCAAGGGCGTTGCTCCTCCAGATCGAATAGCCAGGGCCTTAGAAGTCTATGCCCGGAGCATAAAATACAATAAAAATACAACTGTTTTTCCATTGTATAAAACGAATAATTGCAACCAGTGTGAAAGTTATGGTCATTTCTACGTTCCGGGCGACATAGGCTTGACTCTTGGACGTTGCCCCACCAGATAGAATAGTTTGGGCCTTAGAAGTCAACGCTCGAATCATAAAATACAAAATAAATAGAACTGTTTTTCCATTGTATAAAACGAATAACTGCACCAGTATGAAAGTTATGGTCATTTCTACGTTCCCGGCAACATAGGCTTCACTCTAGGGCGTTGCTCCACCAGATCGAATGGCTACGGACTTAGAAGTCAACTCCAGGAGCATAAAATACGAAATAAATACAACAGTTTTTCTATCGTATAAAACGAATAATTGCAACCGGTGTGAAAGTTATGGTCATTTCTACGTTCCGGGCAACCTAGGCTACACTCTATGGCGTTTCTCCACCAGACCGAATAGTTAGGGCCTAAGAAGTCAACTCCAGAGGCATAAAACACAATAAAAATAAAACAGTTTTTCATCGTATAAGACGAATATTTGCAACCGGTGTGAAAGTTATGGTCAATTCTATGTTCCGGGCAAACCTAGGCTTCACTCTAGGGCGTTGCTCCACCAGATCGAATAGTTAGGGCCTAAGAAGACAACGCCAGAGGCATAAAATACAATAAAAATACAACAGTTTTTCCATCGTGTAACAGGAATAATTGCAACCAGTGTGAAGGATATGGTCATTTCTATGTTCCGGGCAAACCTAGGCTTCACTCTAGGGCGTTGCTCCACCAGATCGAATAGTTAGGGCCTAAGAAGTCAACGCCAGAGGCATAAAATACAATAAAAATACAACAGTTTTTCCATCGTGTAACAAGAATAATTGCAACCAGTGTGAACGATATGGTCATTTCTACCTTCCTGGCAACCTAGGCTTCACTCTAGGGCGTTTCTCCACCAGATCGAATCGTTAGGGCCTTAGAAGTCAACGCCCGAAGCATAAAATACAAAATAAATAGAACAGGTTTTCCATTGTATAAAACGAATAATTGCAACCAGTGTGAAAGTTATGGTCATTTCTACGATCCGAGCTGCCTAGGCTTCACTCTAGGGCGTTGCTCCACAACATTGAATTCTACGGCCTTAGAAGTCTACGCCAGAAGCATAATATACAATATAAATACAACAGCTTTTCATCGTATAAGACGAATGTTTGCAAATATTGTGAAAGTAACGGTCATTTCTATGTTCCGGGCAACCTAGGCCTCACTCTAGGGCGTTGCTCCACCGGATCAAATAGATAGGGCCTACGAAGTCAACGCCAGAAGCATAAGATACAAAAATACAACAGTCTTTCCATCGTGTGACAGGAATAATTGCAACCAGTTTGAAGGTAATAGTCATTTCTACGTTCCGGGCAACCTTGGCTTCACTCTAGGGCGTTGGTCCACCAGATCGAATAGTTAGGGCCTAAGAAGTCGACGCCAGAAGCATAAAATACAATAAAAATACAACAGTTTTTCCATCGTATAGCATGAATAATTGCAACCAGAGTGAAAGTAATGGTCATTTCTACGTTTCGGGCAACCTAGGCTTCACTCTAGGTCTTTGCTCCAAAAGATCGAATAGCTAGGGCCTTAGAAGTTAATGGCCGAAGCATAAAATACCATAAAGATACAACAGTTTTGACATCGTATAAGAGGAACAATTGCAACCAGTGTGAAAGTGATGGTAATTTCTACGTTCCGGGCAACCTAGGCTTCACTCTAGGGCGTTGTTCCACCAGATAGAATAGTTAGGGCCTAAGAAGTCAACGCCAGAAGCATAAAATACAATATAAATACAACAGTTTTTCCATCGTATAAAACGAATAATTGAAACCAGTATGAAAGCTATGGTAATTTCTACGTTCCGCGCAACCTAGACTTCACCCTAGGGCGTTGCTCCACCAGATCGAATAGTTAGGGCCCAAAAAGTCGACGCCAGAAGCATAAAATACAATATAAATACAACAGTTTTTCCATCGTATAAGACGAGTAATTGCAAACAGTGTGAAAGTGATGGTCATTTCTACGTTCCGGGAAACCTAGGCATCACTCTAGGGCGTCGCTCCACCAGATCCAATAGGTATGGCCTTAGAAGTCAACGCCCGAAGCATAAAATACAATATAAATACAACAGCTTTCCATCGTATAAGACGAATGTTTGCAAATATTGTGAAAGTAACAGTCATTTCTATGTTCCGGGCAACCTAGGCCTCACTCTAGGGCGTTTCTCCACCAGACCGAATAGTTAGGGCCTAAGAAGTCAACTCCAGAGGCATAAAACACAATAAAAATAAAACAGTTTTTCCATCGTATAAGACGAATATTTGCTACCGGTGTGAAAGTTATGGTCAATTCTATGTTCCGGGCAAAACCTAGGCTTCACTCTAGGGCGTTGCTCCACCAGATCGAATAGTTAGGGCCTAAGAAGTCAACGCCAGAGGCATAAAATACAATAAAAATACAACAGTTTTTCCATCGTGTAACAGGAATAATTGCATCCAGTGTGAAGGATATGGTCATTTCTATGTTCCGGGCAAACCTAGGCTTCACTCTAGGGCGTTGCTCCACCAGATCGAATAGTTAGGGCCTAAGAAGTCAACGCCAGAGGCATAAAATACAATAAAAATACAACAGTTTTTCCATCGTGTAACAAGAATAATTGCAACCAGTGTTTACGATATGGTCATTTCTACCTTCCTGGCAACCTAGATTTCGCTCTAGGGCGTTGCTCCACCACATCGAATAGTTAGGGCCTTAGGAGTCAATGCCCGAAGCATAAAATACAATATAGATACAGCAGCTTTTGCATCGTGTAACAGTAGTAATTGCAACCAGTGTGAAGGTAATGGTCATTTCTACGTTCCGGGCAACCTAGGCTTCACTCTTGGGCGTTACTCCACCAGATCGAATAGATACGGCCTTAGAAGTCAACGCCAGAAGCATAAAATACAAAATAAATACAACAGTGTTTCCATCGTATAAAACGGATAATTGAAACTGGTTTGAAAGTTAGGGTCATTTCTACGTTCCGGGCAACCTAGACTTCACTCAAGGGCGTTGCTCCTCCAGATCGAATAGCCAGGGCCTTAGAAGTCTATGCCCGGAGCATAAAATGCAATAAAAATACAACAGCTTTTCCATCGTATAAAATGAATAATTGCAACCAGCGTGATGGTAATGGTCATTTCTACGTTCCGGGAAACCTAGGCTTCACTCTAGGGCGCTGCTCCACCAGATCGTATAGCTAGGGACTTAGAAGTCAACGCCAGAAGCATAAAATACAATATAAATACAACAGCTTTTCCACTGTATAAAACGAATAATTGCAACCAGTGTGAAAGTTATGCTCATTTCTACGTTCCGGACAACCTAGGCTACACTCTATGGCGTTGCTCCACCAGATCGAATAGTTAGGGCCTAAGAAGTCAACTCCAAGGCAAAAAACACAATATAAATAAAACAGTTTTTCCAACGTATAAAACGGATAATTGAAACTGGTTTGAAAGTTAGGGTCATTTCTACGTTCCGGGCAACCTATGCTTCACTCAAGGGCGTTGCTCCTCCAGATCGAATAGCCAGGGCCTTAGAAGTCTATGCCCGGAGCATAAAATACAATATAAATACAACAGCTTTTCCATTGTATAAAACGAATAACTGCACCAGTATGAAAGTTATGGTCATTTCTACGTTCCCGGCAACATAGGCTTCACTCTAGGGCGTTGCTCCACCAGATCGAATGGCTACGAACTTAGAAGTCAACTCCAGGAGCATAAAATACGAAATAAATACAACAGTTTTTCTATCGTATAAAACGAATAATTGCAACCGGTGTGAAAGTTATGGTCAATTCTACGTTCCGGGCAACCTAGGCTACACTCTATGGCGTTTCTCCATCAGACCGAATAGTTAGGGCCTAAGAAGTCAACTCCAGAGGCATAAAACACAATAAAAATAAAACAGTTTTTCCATCGTATAAGACGAATATTTGCAACCGGTGTGAAAGTTATGGTCAATTCTATGTTCCGGGCAAACCTAGGCTGCACTCTAGGGCGTTGCTCCACCAGATCGAATAGTTAGGGCCTTAGAAGTCAACGCCAGAGGCATAAAATACAATAAAAATACAACAGTTTTTCCATCGTGTAACAGGAATAATTGCATCCAGTGTGAAGGATATGGTCATTTCTATGTTCCGGGCAAACCTAGGCTTCACTCTAGGGCGTTGCTCCACCACATCGAATAGTTAGGGCCTTAGGAGTCAATGCCCGAAGCATAAAATACAATATAGATACAGCAGCTTTTGCATCGTGTAACAGTAGTAATTGCAACCAGTGTGAAGGTAATGGTCATTTCTACGTTCCGGGCAACCTAGGCTTCACTCTTGGGCGTTACTCCACCAGATCGAATAGATACGGCCTTAGAAGTCAACGCCAGAAGCATAAAATACAATATAAATACAACAGCTTTTCCACTGTATAAAACGAATAATTGCAACCAGTGTGAAAGTTATGGTCATTTCTACGTTCCGGACAACCTAGGCTACACTCTATGGCGTTGCTCCACCAGATCGAATAGTTAGGGCCTAAGAAGTCAACTCCAAGGCACAAAACACAATATAAATAAAACAGTTTTTCCATCGTATAAACCGAATATTTGCAACCGGTGTGAAGGTTATGGTCATTTCCATGTTCCGGGCAAACCTAGGCTTCACTCTAGGGCGTTGCTCCACCAGATCGAATAGTTAGGGCCTAAGAAGTCAACGCCAGAGGCATAAAATACAATAAAAATACAACAGCTTTTCCATCGTGTAACAGGAATAATTGCAACCTGTGTGAAGGATATGGTCATTTCGACGTTCCGGGCAACCTAGGCTTCACTCTAGGGCGTTGCTCCACCAGGTCGAATAGATAGTGCTTTAGAAAACAACTCCAGGCGCATAAAATACAATAAAAATACAACAGTTTTTCCATCGTATAACAGGAGTAATTGCAACCAGAGTGAAGGTGATGGTCATTTCCAGGACCCGGGCGACGTAGGCTTCACTCTGGGGCGTTGGTCCACAAGAGCGAATAGTTAGGGCATAAGAAGTCAACGCCAGAAGCATAAAATACAAAATAAATACAACAGTTTTTCCATCGTATAAAACAAATAATTGCAACGAGTGTGAAAGGTATGGTCATATCTACGTTCCGGGCAACCTAGGCTTCACTCTAGGGCGTTGTTACACCAGATCGAAAAGTTAGGGCCTAAGAAGTCAACTCCAGAGGCATAAAACACAATATAAATACAACAGTTTTTCCATCGTATAAGACGAGTAATTGCAAACAGTGTGAAAGTGATGGTCATTTCTACGTTCCGGGAAACCTAGGCATCACTCTAGGGCGTCGCTCCACCAGATCCAATAGGTATGGCCTTAAAAGTCAACGCCCGAAGCATAAAATACAAATTAAATAGAACAGTTTTTCCATTGTATAAAACGAATAATTGCAACCAGTGTGAAAGTTATGGTCATTTCTACGTTCTGGGCAACCTAGGCTTCACTCTAGGGCGTTGTTCCACCAGATCGAATAGTTAGGGCCTAAGAAGTCAACGCCAGAAGCATAAAATATAATATAAATACAACAGTTTTTCCCTCGTATAAAAAGGATAATTGCAATCAGTGCGAAAGTAATGGTCATTTCTACGTTCCGGGCAACCTAGGCTTCACTCTAGGGCGTTTCTCCACCAGATCGAATCGTTAGGGCCTTAGAAGTGTACGCCCGAAGCATAAGATACAAAATAAATAGATCAGTTTTTCCATTGTATAAAACGAATAATTGCAACCAGTGTGAAAGTTATGGTCATTTCTACGATCCGAGCTGCCTTGGCTTCACTCTAGGGCGTTGCTCCACCACATTGAATAGCTACGGCCTTAGAAGTCAACGCCAGAAGCATAATATACAATATAAATACAACAGCTTTCCATCGTATAAGACGAATGTTTGCAAATATTGTGAAAGTAACGGTCATTTCTATGTTCCGGGCAACCTAGGCCTCACTCTAGGGCGTTGCTCCACCGGATCGAATAGTTAGGGCCTAAGAAGTCAACGCCAGAAGCATAAGATACAAAAATACAACAGTCTTTCCATCGTGTGACAGGAATAATTGCAACCAGTTTGAAGGTAATAGTCATTTCTACGTTCCGGGCAACCTTGGCTTCACTCTAGGGCGTTGGTCTACCAGATCGAATAGTTAGGGCCTAAGAAGTCAACGCCAGAGGCATAAAATACAATAAAAATACAACAGTTTTTCCATCGTATAGAACGAATAATTGCAACCAGTGTGAAAGTTATGGTCATTTCTACATGCCAGGCAACCTAGGCTTCACTCTAGGGCGTTCATCCACCAGATCGAATAGTTAGGGCCTAAGAAGTCAACGCCAGAAGCATAAAATACAAAATAAATACAACAGTTTTTCCAACGTATAAAACGGATAATTGAAACTGGTTTGAAAGTTAGGGTCATTTCTACGTTCCGGGCAACCTATGCTTCACTCAAGGGCGTTGCTCCTCCAGATCGAATAGCCAGGGCCTTAGAAGTCTATGCCCGGAGCATAAAATACAATATAAATACAACAGCTTTTCCATCGTATAAAATGAATAATTGCAACCAGCGTGATGGTAATGGTCATTTCTACGTTCCGGGAAACCTAGGCTTCACTCTAGGGCGCTGCTCCACCAGATCGTATAGCTAGGGACTTAGAAGTCAACGCCAGAAGCATAAAATACAATATAAATACATCAGCTTTTCCACTGTATAAAACGAATAATTGCAACCAGTTTGAAAGTTATGGTCATTTCTACGTTCCGGACAACCTAGGCTACACTCTATGGCGTTGCTCCACCAGATCGAATAGTTAGGGCCTAAGAAGTCAACTCCAAGGCACAATACACAATATAAATAAAACAGTTTTTCCAACGTATAAAACGGATAATTGAAACTGGTTTGAAAGTTAGGGTCATTTCTACGTTCCGGGCAACCTATGCTTCACTCAAGGGCGTTGCTCCTCCAGATCGAATAGCCAGGGCCTTAGAAGTCTATGCCCGGAGCATAAAATACAATATAAATACAACAGCTTTTCCATTGTATAAAACGAATAACTGCACCAGCATGAAAGTTATGGTCATTTCTACGTTCCCGGCAACATAGGCTTCACTCTAGGGCGTTGCTCCACCAGATCGAATGGCTACGGACTTAGAAGTCAACTCCAGGAGCATAAAATACGAAATAAATAAAACAGTTTTTCCATCGTATAAAACGAATATTTGCAACCGGTGTGAAGGTTATGGTCATTTCCATGTTCCGGGCAAACCTAGGCTTCACTCTAGGGCGTTGCTCCACCAGATCGAATAGTTAGGGCCTAAGAAGTCAACGCCAGAGGCATAAAATACAATAAAAATACAACAGTTTTTCCATCGTGTAACAGGAATAATTGCAACCTGTGTGAAGGATATGGTCATTTCTACGTTCCGGGCAACCTAGGCTTCACTCTAGGGCGTTCCTCCACCAGGTCGAATAGTTAGTGCTTTAGAAAACAACTCCAGGCGCATAAAATACAATAAAAATACAAGAGTTTTTCCGTCGTATAACAGGAGTAATTGCAACCAGAGTGAAGGTGATGGTCATTTCTAGGACCCGGGCGACGTAGGCTTCACTCTGGGGCGTTGGTCCTCAAGAGCGAATAGTTAGGGCATAAGAAGTCAACGCCAGAAGCATAAAATACAAAATAAATACAACAGTTTTCCATCGTATAAAACAAATAATTGCAACGATTGTGAAAGGTATGGTCATATCTACGTTCCGGGCAACCTAGTATTCACTCTAGGGCGTTGTTACACCAGATCGAAAAGTTAGGGCCTAAGAAGTCAACTCCAGAGGCATAAAACACAGTATAAATACAACAGTCTTTCCATCGTAAAAAACAAATAATAGTAACCGGTGTGAAAGAGATGGTCATTTCTACCTTCCGGGCAACCTAGCCTACACTCTAGGGCGTTGCTCCACCAGATCGAAGAGTTAGTGCCTTAGAAGGCTACGCACGAAGCATATAATAAGATAAAAATGCAACAGTATTTCCATCGTATAACACGAATAATTGCAGCCAGTGTAGAAGATGTAGTCACTTCTACGTTCCGGGCAACCTAGGCTTCAGTCAAGGTCGCAGCTCCACCAGATCGAATAGCTAGGGCCTAAGAAGTCAACGCCAGAAGCATAAAGTACAATAAAATACAATAGTTCTTCCCTCGTATAGAATGAATAATTGCAAACAGTGTGAAAGATATGGTCATTTCTACCTTCCGGGCAACCTAGCCTACACTGTAGGGCGTTGCTCCACCAGATCGAATAGTTAGGGCCTTAGAAGTCTACGCCCGGAGCATAAAGTACAATAAAAATACAACAGCTTTTCCATCGTATAAAATGAATAATTGCAACCAGTGTGATGGTAATGGTCATTTCTACATTTTGGGCAACCTGGGCTTCACTCTAGGGCGTTACTCAACCAGATAGAATAGCTAGGGCCTAAGATGTCAACCCCAGAAGCATAAAACATAATATAAATACAACAGCTTTTCCATCGTATAGAACGAATAATTGCAACCAGTGTGAAAGTTATTGTCATTTCTACATGCCGGGCAACCTAGGCTTCACTCTAGGGCGTTCTTCCACCAGATCGAATAGTTAGGGCATAGGAAGTCAACGCTCGAATCATAAAATACAAAATAAATAGAACTGTTTTTCCATTGTATAAAACGAATAACTGCACCAGTATGAAAGTTATGGTCATTTCCAAGTTCCCGGCAACATAGGCTTCGCTCTAGGGCGTTGCTCCACCAGATCGAATGGCTACGGAATTAGAAGTCAACTCCAGGAGCATAAAATACAAAATAAATCCAACAGTTTTTCCATCGTATAAAACGAATAATTGCAACCGGTGTGAAAGTTATGGTCATTTCTACGTTCCGGGCAACCTAGGCTACACTCTATGGCGTTTCTCCACCAGACCGAATAGTTAGGGCCTAAGAAGTCAACTCCAGAGGCATAAAACACAATAAAAATAAAACAGTTTTTCCATCGTATAAGACGAATATTTGCAACCGGTGTGAAAGTTATGGTCATTTCTATGTTCCGGGCAAACCTAGGCTTCACTCTAGGGCGTTGCTCCACCAGATCGAATAGTTAGGGCCTAAAAAGTCAACGCCAGAGGCATAAAATACAATAAAAATACAACAGTTTTTCCATCGTGTCACAGGAATAATTGCAACGAGTGTGAAGGATGTGGTCATTTCTATGTTCCGGGCAAACCTAGGCTTCACTCTAGGGTGTTGCTCCACCAGATCGAATAGTTAGGACCTAAGAAGTCTATGCCCGGAGCATAAAATACAATATAAATACAACAGCTTTTCCATTGTATAAAACGAATAACTGCACCAGCATGAAAGTTATGGTCATTTCTACGTTCCCGGCAACATAGGCTTCACTCTAGGGCGTTGCTCCACCAGATCGAATGGCTACGGACTTAGAAGTCAACTCCAGGAGCATAAAATACGAAATAAATAAAACAGTTTTTCCATCGTATAAAACGAATATTTGCAACCGGTGTGAAGGTTATGGTCATTTCCATGTTCCGGGCAAACCTAGGCTTCACTCTAGGGCGTTGCTCCACCAGATCGAATAGTTAGGGCCTAAGAAGTCAACGCCAGAGGCATAAAATACAATAAAAATACAACAGTTTTTCCATCGTGTAACAGGAATAATTGCAACCTGTGTGAAGGATATGGTCATTTCTACGTTCCGGGCAACCTAGGCTTCACTCTAGGGCGTTCCTCCACCAGGTCGAATAGTTAGTGCTTTAGAAAACAACTCCAGGCGCATAAAATACAATAAAAATACAAGAGTTTTTCCGTCGTATAACAGGAGTAATTGCAACCAGAGTGAAGGTGATGGTCATTTCTAGGACCCGGGCGACGTAGGCTTCACTCTGGGGCGTTGGTCCTCAAGAGCGAATAGTTAGGGCATAAGAAGTCAACGCCAGAAGCATAAAATACAAAATAAATACAACAGTTTTCCATCGTATAAAACAAATAATTGCAACGATTGTGAAAGGTATGGTCATATCTACGTTCCGGGCAACCTAGTATTCACTCTAGGGCGTTGTTACACCAGATCGAAAAGTTAGGGCCTAAGAAGTCAACTCCAGAGGCATAAAACACAGTATAAATACAACAGTCTTTCCATCGTAAAAAACAAATAATAGTAACCGGTGTGAAAGAGATGGTCATTTCTACCTTCCGGGCAACCTAGCCTACACTCTAGGGCGTTGCTCCACCAGATCGAAGAGTTAGTGCCTTAGAAGGCTACGCACGAAGCATATAATAAGATAAAAATGCAACAGTATTTCCATCGTATAACACGAATAATTGCAGCCAGTGTAGAAGATGTAGTCACTTCTACGTTCCGGGCAACCTAGGCTTCAGTCAAGGTCGCAGCTCCACCAGATCGAATAGCTAGGGCCTAAGAAGTCAACGCCAGAAGCATAAAGTACAATAAAATACAATAGTTCTTCCCTCGTATAGAATGAATAATTGCAAACAGTGTGAAAGATATGGTCATTTCTACCTTCCGGGCAACCTAGCCTACACTGTAGGGCGTTGCTCCACCAGATCGAATAGTTAGGGCCTTAGAAGTCTACGCCCGGAGCATAAAGTACAATAAAAATACAACAGTTTTTCCATCGTATAAAATGAATAATTGCAACCAGTGTGATGGTAATGGTCATTTCTACATTTTGGGCAACCTGGGCTTCACTCTAGGGCGTTACTCAACCAGATAGAATAGCTAGGGCCTAAGAAGTCAACCCCAGAAGCATAAAACATAATATAAATACAACAGCTTTTCCATCGTATAGAACGAATAATTGCAACCAGTGTGAAAGTTATTGTCATTTCTACATGCCGGGCAACCTAGGCTTCACTCTAGGGCGTTCTTCCACCAGATCGAATAGTTAGGGCATAGGAAGTCAACGCTCGAATCATAAAATACAAAATAAATAGAACTGTTTTTCCATTGTATAAAACGAATAACTGCACCAGTATGAAAGTTATGGTCATTTCCAAGTTCCCGGCAACATAGGCTTCGCTCTAGGGCGTTGCTCCACCAGATCGAATGGCTACGGAATTAGAAGTCAACTCCAGGAGCATAAAATACAATATAAATAAAACAGTTTTTCCATCGTATAAAACGAATATTTGCAACCGGTGTGAAGGTTATGGTCATTTCCATGTTCCGGGCAAACCTAGGCTTCACTCTAGGGCGTTGCTCCACCAGATCGAATAGTTAGGGCCTAAGAAGTCAACGCCAGAGGCATAAAATACAATAAAAATGCAACAGTTTTTACATCGTATAAGACGAATATTTGCAACCGGTGTGAAAGTTATGGTCATTTCTATGTTCCGGGCAAACCTAGGCTTCACTCTATGGCGTTGCTCCACCAGATCGAATAGTTAGGGCCTAAGAAGTCAACGCCAGAGGCATAAAATACAATAAAAATACAACAGTTTTTCCATCGTGTCACAGGAATAATTGCAACCAGTGTGAAGGATGTGGTCATTTCTATGTTCCGGGCAAACCTAGGCTTCACTCTAGGGTGTTGCTCCACCAGATCGAATAGCTAGGACCTAAGAAGTCAACGCCAGAGGCATAAAATACAATAAAAATACAACAGTTTTGCCCTCGTATAAAAAGAATAATTGCAACCAGTGCGAAAGTAATGGTCATTTCTACGTTCCGGGCAACCTAGGCTTCACTCCAGGGCGTTTCTCCACCAGATCGAATCGTTAGGGCCTTAGAAGTCAACGCCCGAAGCATAAAATACAAAATAAATAGAACAGGTTTTCCATTGTATAAAACGAATAATTGCAACCAGTGTGAAAGTTATGGTCATTTCTACGATCCGAGCTGCCTAGGCTTCACTCTAGGGCGTTGCTCCACCACATTGAATAGCTACGGCTTTAGAAGTCAACGCCAGAAGCATAATATACAATATAAATACAACAGCTTTTCATCGTATAAGACGAATGTTTGCAAATATTGTGAAAGTAACGGTCATTTCTATGTTCCGGGCAACCTAGGCCTCACTCTAGGGCGTTGCTCCACCGGATCGAATAGATAGGGCCTAAGAAGTCAACGCCAGAAGCATAAGATACAAAAATACAACAGTCTTTCCATCGTGTGACAGGAATAATTGCAACCAGTTTGAAGGTAATAGTCATTTCTACGTTACGGGCAACCTTGGCTTCACTCTAGGGCGTTGGTCCACCAGATCGAATAGTTAGGGCCTAAGAAGTCGACGCCAGAAGCATAAAATACAATAAAAATACAACAGTTTTTCCATCGTATAGCATGAATAATTGCAACCAGAGTGAAAGTAATGGTCATTTCAACGTTCCGGGCAACCTAGGTTTCGCTCTAGGGCGATGCACCTCCACATCGAATACTGAGGGCCTTAGAAGTCAACGCCCGAAGCATAAAATACAAAATAAATAGAACAGTTTTTCCATTGTATAAATCGAATAATTGCGAACAGTGCGAAAGTTATGGTCATTTCTACGATCCGAGCGGCCTAGGCTTCACTCTAGGGCGTTGCTCCTCCAGATCGAATAGCCAGGGCCTTAGAAGTCTATGCCCGGAGCATAAAATACAATATAAATACAACAGCTTTTCCATTGTATAAAACGAATAATTGCAACCAGTGTGAAAGTTATGGTCATTTCTACGTTCCGCGCGACATAGGCTTGACTCTTGGACGTTGCCCCACCAGATAGAATAGTTTGGGCCTTAGAAGTCAACGCTCGAATCATAAAATACAAAATAAATAGAACTGTTTTGCCATTGTATAAAACGAATAACTGCACCAGTATGAAAGTTATGGTCATTTCTACGTTCCCGGCAACATAGGCTTCACTCTAGGGCGTTGCTCCACCAGATCGAATGGCTACGGACTTAGAAGTCAACTCCAGGAGCATAAAATACGAAATAAATACAACAGTTTTTCTATCGTATAAAACGAATAATTGCAACCGGTGTGAAAGTTGTGGTCATTTCTACGTTCCGGGCAACCTAGGCTACACTCTATGGCGTTTCTCCACCAGACCGAATAGTTAGGGCCTAAGAAGTCAACTTCAGAGGCACAAAACACAATATAAATAAAACAGTCTTTCCATCGTATAAAACGAATATTTGCAACCGGTGTGAAGGTTATGGTCATTTCCATGTTCCGGGCAAACCTAGGCTTCACTCTAGGGCGTTGCTCCACCAGATCGAATAGTTAGGGCCTAAGAAGTCAACGCCAGAGGCATAAAATACAATAAAAATACAACAGTTTTTCCATCGTGTAACAGGAATAATGCAACCTGTGTGAAGGATATGGTCATTTCTACGTTATGGGCAACCTATGCTTCACTCTAGGGCGTTGCTCCACCAGGTCGAATAGTTAGTGCTTTAGAAAACAACTCCAGGCGCATAAAATACAATAAAAATACAACAGTTTTTCCATCGTATAACGGGAGTAATTGCAACCAGAGTGAAGGTGATGGTCATTTCTAGGACCCGGGCGACGTAGGCTTCACTCTGGGGCGTTGGTCCACAAGAGCGAATAGTTAGGGCATAAGAAGTCAACGCCAGAAGCATAAAATACAAAATAAATACAACAGTTTTTCCATCGTATAAAACAAATAATTGCAACGAGTGTGAAAGGTATGGTCATATCTACGTTCCGGGCAACCTAGGCTTCACTCTAGGGCGTTGTTACACCAGATCGAAAAGTTAGGGCCTAAGAAGTCAACTCCAGAGGCATAAAACACAATATAAATACAACAGTCTTTCCATCGTAAAAAACAAATAATAGTAACCGGTGTGAAAGAGATGGTCATTTCTACCTTCGGGGCAACCTAGCCTACACTCTAGGGCGTTGCTCCACCAGATCGAATAGTTAGGGCCTAAGAAGTCAACGCCAGAGGCATGAAATACAATAAAAATACAACAGTTTTGCCATCGTGTAACAAGAATAATTGCAACCAGTGTGAACGATATGGTCATTTCTACCTTCCTGGCAACCTAGATTTCGCTCTAGGGCGTTGCTCCACCACATCGAATAGTTAGGGCCTTAGGAGTCAATGCCCGAAGCATAAAATACAATATAGATACAGCAGCTTTTGCATCGTGTAACAGTAGTAATTGCAACCAGTGTGAAGGTAATGGTCATTTCTACGTTCCGGGCAACCTAGGCTTCACTCTTGGGCGTTACTCCACCTGATCGAATAGATACGGCCTTTGAAGTCAACGCCAGAAGCATAAAATACAATATAAATACAACAGCTTTTCCATTGTATAAAACGAATAATTGCAACCGGTGTGAAAGTTATGGTCACTTCTACGTTCCGGGCAACCTAGGCTACACTGTATAGCGTTTCTCCACCAGACCGAATAGTTAGGGCCTAAGAAGTCAACTCCAGAGGCATAAAACACAATAAAAATAAAACAGTTTTTCCATCGTATAAGTCGAATATTTGCAACCGGTGTGAAAGTTATGGTCATTTCTATGTTCCGGGCAAACCTAGGCCTCACTCTAGGGCGTTGCTCCACCAGATCGAATAGTTAGGGCCTAAGAAGTCAACGCCAGAGGCATAAGATACAAAAATACAACAGTCTTTCCATCGTGTGACAGGAATAATTGCAACCAGTTTGAAGGTAATAGTCATTTCTACGTTCCGGGCAACCTTGGCTTCACTCTAGGGCGTTGGTCCACCAGATCGAATAGTTAGCGCCTAAGAAGTCAACGCCAGAGGCATAAAATGCAATAAAAATACAACAGTTTTTCCATCGTATAGAACGAATAATTGCAACCAGTGTGAAAGTTATGGTCATTTCTACATGCCAGGCAACCTAGGCTTCACTCTAGGGCGTTCATCCACCAGATCGAATAGCTAGGGCCTAAGAAGTCAACGCCAGAAGCATAAAATACAAAATAAATACAACAGTTTTTCCAACGTATAAAACGGATAATTGAAACTGGTTTGAATGTTAGGGTCATTTCTACGTTCCGGGCAACCTATGCTTCACTCAAGGGCGTTGCTCCTCCAGATCGAATAGCCAGGGCCTTAGAAGTCTATGCCCGGAGCATAAAATACAATATAAATACAACAGCTTTTCCATTGTATAAAACGAATAACTGCACCAGTATGAAAGTTATGGTCATTTCTACGTTCCCGGCAACATAGGCTTCACTCTAGGGCGTTGCTCCACCAGATCGAATGGCTACGGACTTAGAAGTCAACTCCAGGAGCATAAAATACGAAATAAATACAACAGTTTTTCTATCGTATAAAACGAATAATTGCAACCGGTGTGAAAGTTATGGTCATTTCTACGTTCCGGGCAACCTAGGCTACACTCTATGGCGTTTCTCCACCAGACCGAATAGTTAGGGCCTAAGAAGTCAACTCCAGAGGCATAAAACACAATAAAAATAAAACAGTTTTTCCATCGTATAAGACGAATATTTGCAACCGGTGTGAAAGTTATGGTCAATTCTATGCTCCGGGCAAACCTAGGCTTCACTCTAGGGCGTTGCTCCACCAGATCGAATAGTTAGGGCCTAAGAAGTCTACGCCAGAGGCATAAAATACAATAAAAATACAACAGTTTTTCCATCGTGTAACAGGAATAATTGCATCTAGTGTGAAGGATATGGTCATCTCTATGTTCCGGGCAAACCTAGGCTTCACTCTAGGGCGTTGCTCCACCAGGTCGAATAGTTAGTGCTTTAGAAAACAACTCCAGGCGCATAAAATACAATAAAAATACAACAGTTTTTCCATCGTATAACAGGAGTAATTGCAACCAGAGTGAAGGTGATGGTCATTTCTAGGACCCGGGCGACGTAGGCTTCACTCTGGGGCGTTGGTCCACAAGAGCGAATAGTTAGGGCATAAGAAGTCAACGCCAGAAGCATAAAATACAAAATAAATACAACAGTTTTTCCATCGTATAAAACAAATAATTGCAACGAGTGTGAAAGGTATGGTCATATCTACGTTCCGGGCAACCTAGGATTCACTCTAGGGCGTTGTTACACCAGATCGAAAAGTTAGGGCCTAAGAAGTCAACTCCAGAGGCATAAAACACAATATAAATACAACAGTCTTTCCATCGTAAAAAACAAATAATAGTAACCGGTGTGAAAGAGATGGTCATTTCTACCTTCCGGGCAACCTAGCCTACACTCTAGGGCGTTGCTCCACCAGATCGAATAGCTAGGGCCTAAGAAGTCAACGCCAGAAGCATAAAGTACAATAAAATACAACAGTTCTTCCCTCGTATAGAATGAATAATTGCAAACAGTGTGAAAGATATGGTCATTTCTACCTTCCGGGCAACCTAGCCTACACTCTAGGGCGTTGCTCCACCAGATCGAATAGTTAGGGCCTTAGAAGTCTACGCCCGGAGCATAAAGTACAATAAAAATACAACAGTTTTTCCATCGTATAAAATGAATAATTGCAACCAGTGTGATGGTAATGGTCATTTCTACATTTTGGGCAACCTGGGCTTCACTCTAGGGCGTTACTCAACCAGATCGAATAGCTAGGGCCTAAGAAGTCAACCCCAGAAGCATAAAACATAATATAAATACAACAGCTTTTCCATCGTATAGAACGAATAATTGCAACCAGTGTGAAAGTTATTGTCATTTCTACATGCCGGGAAACCTAGGCTTCACTCTAGGGCGTTGTTCCACCAGATCGAATAGTTAGGGCATAGGAAGTCAACGCTCGAATCATAAAATACAAAATAAATAGAACTGTTTTTCCATTGTATAAAACGAATAACTGCACCAGTATGAAAGTTATGGTCATTTCCAAGTTCCCGGCAACATAGGCTTCGCTCTAGGGCGTTGCTCCACCAGATCGAATGGCTACGGAATTAGAAGTCAACTCCAGGAGCATAAAATACAAAATAAATCCAACAGTTTTTCCATCGTATAAAACGAATAATTGCAACCGGTGTGAAAGTTATGGTCATTTCTACGTTCCGGGCAACCTAGGCTACACTCTATGGCGTTTCTCCACCAGACCGAATAGTTAGGGCCTAAGAAGTCAACTCCAGAGGCATAAAACACAATAAAAATAAAACAGTTTTTCCATCGTATAAGACGAATATCTGCAACCGGTGTGAAAGTTATGGTCATTTCTATGTTCCGGGCAAACCTAGGCTTCACTCTAGGGCGTTGCTCCACCAGATCGAATAGTTAGGGCCTAAGAAGTCAACGCCAGAGGCATAAAATACAATAAAAATACAACAGTTTTTCCATCGTGTCACAGGAATAATTGCAACCAGTGTGAAGGATGTGGTCATTTCTATGTTCCGGGCAAACCTAGGCTTCACTCTAGGGTGTTGCTCCACCAGATCGAATAGTTAGGACCTAAGAAGTCAACGCCAGAGGCATAAAATACAATAAAAATACAACAGTTTTGCCCTCGTATAAAAAGAATAATTGCAACCAGTGCGAAAGTAATGGTCATTTCTACGTTCCGGGCAACCTAGGCTTCACTCTAGGGCGTTTCTCCACCAGATCGAATCGTTAGGGCCTTAGAAGTCAACGCCCGAAGCATAAAATACAAAATAAATAGAACAGTTTTTCCATTGTATAAAACGAATAATTGCAACCAGTGTGAAAGTTATGGTCATTTCTACGATCCGAGCTGCCTAGGCTTCACTCTAGGGCGTTGCTCCACCACATTGAATAGCTACGGCTTTAGAAGTCAACGCCAGAAGCATAATATACAATATAAATACAACAGCTTTTCATCGTATAAGACGAATGTTTGCAAATATTGTGAAAGTAACGGTCATTTCTATGTTCCGGGCAACCTAGGCCTCACTCTAGGGCGTTGCTCCACCGGATCGAATAGATAGGGCCTAAGAAGTCAACGCCAGAAGCATAAGATACAAAAATACAACAGTCTTTCCATCGTGTGACAGGAATAATTGCAACCAGTTTGAAGGTAATAGTCATTTCTACGTTACGGGCAACCTTGGCTTCACTCTAGGGCGTTGGTCCACCAGATCGAATAGTTAGGGCCTAAGAAGTCGACGCCAGAAGCATAAAATACAATAAAAATACAACAGCTTTTCCATCGTATGAAATGAATAATTGCAACCAGTGTGAATGTTATGGTCATTTCTACGTTCCGGGCAACCTAGTCTTCACCTTAGGGCGTGTTCCACCAGATCGAATAGTTAGGGCCTAAGAAGTCAACGCCAGAGGAATAAAATACAATATAAATACAACAGCTTTTCCATCGTATGAAATGAATAATTGCAACCAGTGTGAAAGTAATGGTCATTTCTACGTTCCGGGCTACCCATGCTTCACTCTAGGGCGTTGCTCCACCAGATCCAATAGCTAGGGCCTTTGAAGCCAACGCCAGAAGCATAAAATAAAATAAAAATACAACAATGTTTCAATCGTATAACAGGAATAATTGCAACAAGTGTGACGGTAATGGTCATTTCTACGTTCCGGGAAACCTAGGCTTCACGATAGGTCGGTGTGCCACCACATCGAATCGCTATGGCCTTAGAAGTCAACGCCAGAATCATAAAATACAATATAATTGAACAGTTTTTCCATCGTATATAATGAATAATTGCAAACAGTGTGAAAGTAATGGTCATTTCTACATTCCGGGCAACCTAGGCTTCACTCTAGGGCGTTGCTCCACCAGATCGAATAGTTAGGGCCTAAGAAGTCAACGCCAGAAGAATAAAATACAATATAAGTACATCCGTTTTTCCATCATATAACAGGCATAAAGCAACCAGTTTGAAAGTGATGGTCATTTCTGCGTTCCGGGCAACCTAGGCTTGACTCTAGGGCGTTGCTACACCAGATGGAATAGTTACGGCCTTCGAAGTCAACGCCAGAAGCGTAAAATACAATATAAGTACAACAGTTTTTCCATCGTATAGCAGGATTAAATGCAGCCAATGTGAAAGTAATGGCCATTTCTACGTTCCGGACAACATAGGCTTCACTCTAGGGCGTTGCTCCACCACATCGAATAGATACGGCCTTCGAAGTCAACGCCAGAAGCATAAAATACAATATAAATACAACAGTCTTTCCATCGTATAACAGGAATAATTGCAACCAATGAGAGAGTAATGGCCATTTCTACGTTCCGGGCAACCTAGGCTTCAGTCTAGGGCGTTGCTCCACCATGTCAAATAGCTACGACCTTAGAAGACAACGCCTGAAGCATAAAACACAATAAATATACAACAGCTTTTCCATCGTATCAAACGAATAATTACAACCAGTGTGAAAGTTATGGACATTTCTACGTTCCGGGCAACCTAGGCTTCACTCTTGGGCGTTACTCCACCTGATCGAATAGATACGGCCTTAGAAGTCAACGCCAGAAGCATAAAATACAATATAAATACAACAGCTTTTCCATTGTATAAAACGAATAGTTGCAACCAGTGTGAAAGTTATGGTCATTTCTAAGTTCCGGGCGACATAGGCTTGACTCTTGGCCGTTGCCCCACCAGATAGAATAGTTTGGGCCTTAGAAGTCAACGCTCGAATCATAAAATACAAAATAAATGGAACTGTTTTTCCATTGTATAAAACGAATAACTGCACCAGTATGAAAGTTATGGTCATTTCTACGTTCCCGGCAACATAGGCTTCGCTCTAGGGCGTTGCTCCACCAGATCGAATGGCTACGGACTTAGAAGTCAACTCCAGGAGCATAAAATACAAAATAAATCCTACAGTTTTTCCATCGTATAAAACGAATAATTGCAACAGGTGTGAAAGTTATGGTCATTTCTACGTTCCGGGCAACCTAGGCTACACTGTATAGCGTTTCTCCACCAGACCGAATAGTTAGGGCCTAAGAAGTCAACTCCAGAGGCATAAAACACAATAAAAATAAAACAGTTTTTCCATCGTATAAGACGAATATTTGCAACCGGTGTGAAAGTTATGGTCATTTCTATGTTCCGGGCAAACCTAGGCTTCACTCTAGGGCGTTGCTCCACCAGATCGAATAGTTAGGACCTAAGAAGTCAGCGCCCGAAGCGTAAAATACAATATAAGTACAACAGTTTTTCCATCGTATAGCAGGATTAATTGCAGCCAATGTGAAAGTAATGGTCATTTCTACGTTCCGGGCAAGATAGGCTTCACTCTAGGGCGTTCCTCCACCACATCGAATAGATACGGCCTTCGAAGTCAACGCCAGAAGCATAAAATACAATATAAATACAACAGTCTTTCCATCGTATAACAGGAATAATTGCAACCAGTGTGAAAGTGATGGTCATTTCTACGTTCCGGGCACCCTAGGCTTCACTCTAGGGCATTGCTCCACCAGACCGAATAGTTAGGGCCTAAGAAGTCAACGCCGGAAGCATAAAATACAATATAAATACAACAGCTTTTCCATCGTATAAAACGAATAATTGCAACCAGTGTGAATGTTATGGTCATTTCTACGTTCCGGGCAACCTAGTCTTCACCTTAGGGCGTTGTTCCACCAGATCGAATAGTTAGGGCCTAAGAAGTCAACGCCAGAAGAATAAAATACAATATAAATACAACAGCTTTTCCATCGTATGAAATGAATAATTGCAACCAGTGTGAAAGTAATGGTCATTTCTACGTTCCGGGCTACCCAGGCTTCACTCTAGGGCGTTGCTCCACCAGATCCAATAGCTAGGGCCTTTGAAGCCAACGCCAGAAGCATAAAATAAAATAAAAATACAACAATGTTTCAATCGTATAACAGGAATAATTGCAACAAGTGTGACGGTAATGGTCATTTCTACGTTCCGGGAAACCTAGGCTTCACGATAGGTCGGTGTGCCACCACATCGAATCGCTATGGCCTTAGAAGTCAACGCCAGAATCATAAAATACAATATAATTGAACAGTTTTTCCATCGTATATAATGAATAATTGCAAACAGTGTGAAAGTAATGGTCATTTCTACATTCCGGGCAACCTAGGCTTCACTCTAGGGCGTTGCTCCACCAGATCGAATAGTTAGGGCCTAAGAAGTCAACGCCAGAAGAATAAAATACAATATAAGTACATCCGTTTTTCCATCATATAACAGGCATAAAGCAACCAGTTTGAAAGTGATGGTCATTTCTGCGTTCCGGGCAACCTAGGCTTGACTCTAGGGCGTTGCTACACCAGATGGAATAGTTACGGCCTTCGAAGTCAACGCCAGAAGCGTAAAATACAATATAAGTACGACAGTTTTTCCATCGTATAGCAGGATTAGATGCAGCCAATGTGAAAGTAATGGCCATTACTACGTTCCGGACAACATAGGCTTCACTCTAGGGCGTTGCTCCACCACATCGAATAGATACGGCCTTCGAAGTCAACGCCAGAAGCATAAAATACAATATAAATACAACAGTCTTTCCATCGTATAACAGGAATAATTGCAACCAATGAGAGAGTAATGGCCATTTCTACGTTCCGGGCAACCTAGGCTTCAGTCTAGGGCGTTGCTCCACCATGTCAAATAGCTACGACCTTAGAAGACAACGCCTGAAGCATAAAACACAATAAATATACAACAGCTTTTCCATCGTATCAAACAAATAATTACAACCAGTGTGAAAGTTATGGACATTTCTACGTTCCGGGCAACCTAGGCTTCACTCTTGGGCGTTACTCCACCTGATCGAATAGATACGGCCGTAGAAGTCAACGCCAGAAGCATAAAATACAATATAAATACAACAGCTTTTCCATTGTATAAAACGAATAGTTGCAACCAGTGTGAAAGTTATGGTCATTTCTAAGTTCCGGGCGACATAGGCTTGACTCTTGGCCGTTGCCCCACCAGATAGAATAGTTTGGGCCTTAGAAGTCAACGCTCGAATCATAAAATACAAAATAAATGGAACTGTTTTTCCATTGTATAAAACGAATAACTGCACCAGTATGAAAGTTATGGTCATTTCTACGTTCCCGGCAACATAGGCTTCGCTCTAGGGCGTTGCTCCACCAGATCGAATGGCTACGGACTTAGAAGTCAACTCCAGGAGCATAAAATACAAAATAAATCCAACAGTTTTTCCATCGTATAAAACGAATAATTGCAACCGGTGTGAAAGTTATGGTCATTTCTACGTTCCGGGCAACCTAGGCTACACTGTATAGCGTTTCTCCACCAGACCGAATAGTTAGGGCCTAAGAAGTCAACTCCAGAGGCATAAAACACAATAAAAATAAAACAGTTTTTCCATCGTATAAGACGAATATTTGCAACCGGTGTGAAAGTTATGGTCATTTCTATGTTCCGGGCAAACCTAGGCTTCACTCTAGGGCGTTGCTCCACCAGATCGAATAGTTAGGGCCTAAGAAGTCAACGCCAGAGGCATAAAATACAATAAAAATACAACAGTTTTTCCATCGTGTAACAGGAATAATTGCAACCAGTGTGAAGGATATGGTCATTTCTATGTTCCGGGCAAACCTAGGCTTCACTCTAGGGCGTTGCTCCACCAGATCGAATAGTTAGGGCCTAAGAAGTCAACGCCAGAGGCATAAAATACAATAAAAATACAACAGTTTTTCCATCGTGTAACAAGAATAATTGCAACCAGTGTGAACGATATGGTCATTTCTACCTTCCTGGCAACCTAGATTTCGCTCTAGGGCGTTGCTCCACCACATCGAATAGTTAGGGCCTTAGGACTCAATGCCCGAAGCATAAAATACAATATAGATACAGCAGCTTTTGCATCGTGTAACAGTAGTAATTGCAACCAGTGTGAAGGTAATGGTCATTTCTACGTTCCGGGCAACCTAGACTTCACTCTTGGGCGTTACTCCACCAGATCGAATAGATACGGCCTTAGAAGTCAACGCCAGAAGCATAAAATACAAAATAAATACAACAGTGTTTCCATCGTATAAAACGGATAATTGAAACTGGTTTGAAAGTTAGGGTCATTTCTACGTTCCGGGCAACCTAGGCTTCACTCAAGGGCGTTGCTCCTCCAGATCGAATAGCCAGGGCCTTAGAAGTCTATGCCCGGAGCATAAAATACAATAAAAATACAACAGCTTTTCCATCGTATAAAATGAATAATTGCAACCAGCGTGATGGTAATGGTCATTTCTACGTTCCGGGAAACCTAGGCTTCACTCTAGGGCGCTGCTCCACCAGATCGTATAGCTAGGGACTTAGAAGTCAACGCCAGAAGCATAAAATACAATATAAATACAACAGCTTTACCACTGTATAAAACGAATAATTGCAACCAGTGTGAAAGTTATGGTCATTTCTACGTTCCGGACAACCTAGGCTACACTCTATGGCGTTGCTCCACCAGATCGAATAGTTAGGGCCTAAGAAGTCAACTCCAGAGGCACAAAACACAATATAAATAAAACAGTTTTTCCATCGTATAAAACGAATATTTGCAACCGGTGTGAAGGTTATGGTCATTTCCATGTTCCGGGCAAACCTAGGCTTCACTCTAGGGCGTTGCTCCACCAGATCGAATAGTTAGGGCATAGGAAGTCAAGGCCAGAAGCACCAAATACAAAATAAATAAAACAGCTTTTACATCGTAAAAAACGAATAATTGAAACTGGTGTGAAAGATATGGTCATTTCTACATTCCGGGCAACCTAGGCTCCACTCTAGGCTGTTACTCCACCACATCGAATAGCTACGGCCTTAGAACTCAACGCCAGAAGCATAAAATACAGTAAAATACAACAGTTCTTCACTCGTATAGAATGAATAACTGCAACCTGTGTGAAGGTAATAGTCATTTCTACGTTCCCGCCAACCTAGGCTTCACTCTAGGGCGCTGCTCCACCAGATCGTACAGCTAGGGACTTAGAAGTCAACGCCAGAAGCATAAAATACAATATAAATACAACAGCTTTTCCATTGTATAGAACGAATAATTGCAACCAGTGTGAAAGTTATGGTCATCTCTACGTTCCGGGCGACATAGGCTTGACTCTTGGCCGTTGCCCCACCAGATAGAATAGTTTGGGCCTTAGAAGTCAACGCTCGAATCATAAAATACAAAATAAATAGAACTGTTTTTCCATTGTATAAAACGAATAACTGCACCAGTATGAAAGTTATGGTCATTTCTATGTTCCGGGCAAACCTAGGCTTCACTCTAGGGCGTTGCTCCACCAGATCGAGTAGTTAGGGCCTAAGAAGTCAACGCCAGAGGCATAAAATACAATAAAAATACAACAGTTTTTCCATCGTGTCACAGGAATAATTGCAACCAGTGTGAAGGATGTGGTCATTTCTATGTTCCGGGCAAACCTAGGCTTCACTCTAGGGTGTTGCTCCACCAGATCGAAGAGTTAGGGCCTAAGAAGTCAACGCCGGAAGCATAAAATACAATATAAATGCAGAAGTTTTTCCACTGCATAAAAGGAATTATTGCAACCATTGTGAAAGTACTGGCCATTTCTACGTTCCGGGCAACCTAGGTTTCACTCTAGGGCGTTGCTCCATCAGATTGAATAGCTAGGGCCTTCGAAGTCAATACCAGATGCATAAAATACAATAAAATACAACATTTTTTCCATGGTACAGCATCAATGATTGCAACAAGTGTGAAAGTAATGGTCATTTCTACGTTCCGGGCAACATAGGCTCCACTCTAGGGCGTTGCTCCACCAGATCGAAGAGTTAGGGCCTTAGAAGTCAACGCCAGAAGCATATAACACAATAAAAATACAACAGTTTTTCCATCGTATAAAGAGAAAAATTCCAACCAGTGTGAAAGTAAAGGTCATTTCTACGTTCCGGGCTACATAGGCTTCACTCTTGGACACTGCCCCAAGAGATCGAATAGCTAGGACCTTAGAGGGCAAAGCCAGAAACACAAAATACAATAAAATACAACAGTTTTTCCATCGAATAAAAGGAGTAATTGCAACCAGTGTGAATGTAATGGCCATTTCTACGATTCGGGCAACCTAGGCTTCACTCTAGGGCGTTGCCCCACCAGATCGAATAGCTGGGGCCTTAGGAGTCAACGCCCGAAGCATAAAATACATTAAAAATGCAACAGTTTTTCCATCGTATGACAGGAATGATTGCAACCAGTGTGAAATTAATGGTCATTGCAACGTTCCAGGCAACCTAGGCTTCACTTTAGGGCGTTGCTCCACCAGATCGAATACTTAGGGCCTTAGAAGTCAGCGCCCGAAGCATAAAACACAATATAAATACAACAGCTTTTCCATCGTATTAAACGAATAATTCCAACCAGTGTAAAAGTTATGGTCATTTCTACGTTCCGGGCAACCTAGGCTTGACTCTAGGGCGTTGCTACACCAGATGGAATAGTTATGGCCTTCGAAGTCCACGCCAGAAGCGTAAAATACAATATAAGTACAACAGTTTTTCCATCGTATAGCAGGATTAATTGCAGCCAATGTGAAAGTAATGGTCATTTCTACGTTCCGGGCAAGATAGGCTTCACTCTAGGGCGTTCCTCCACCACATCGAATAGATACGGCCTTCGAAGTCAACGCCAGAAGCATAAAATACAATATAAATACAACAGTCTTTCCATCGTATAACAGGAATAATTGCAACCAGTGTGAAAGTGATGGTCATTTCTACGTTCCGGGCAACCTACGCTTCACTGTATGGCGTTGCTCCACCAGACCGAATAGTTAGGGCCTTAGAAGTCAACTCCAGAAGCATAAAGTACAATAAAAATGTAACAGTTTTTCCATCGTATATAACGAGTAATTGCAAACAGTGTGATAGTTATGGTAAGTTCTACGTTTCGGGCAACCTAGGCTTCACTCTAGTGCGTTGCTCCACCAGATCGAATAGTTAGGGCCTTAGAAGTCAACGCCAGAAGCATAAAATACAATATAAATACAACTGTTTTTCCATTGTATAAAACGAATAAATGCAACCAGTGTGAAAGTGATGCCCATTTCAACGTTCCGGGCATCCTAGACTTAACTCTGAGGCATTGATCCACCAGGTCGAATAAATAGGGCCTTAGAAGTTAACGCCAGAAGCATAAGGCATATTAAAAGTCCAAAAGTTCTTCCATCGTATAAAATGAATAATTGCGAACAATGTAAAAGTTATGGTCACTTCTACGCTCCGGTCAACCTGGGCTTCACTCTAGGGCGTTGCTCCCCCAGATCGAATAGTTAGGGCCTTAGACGTCAACCCCAGAAGCATAAAACGCAATATAAATACAACAGTTTTTCCATCGTATATAACGAGTAATTGCAACCAGTGTGAATGTTATGGTCATTTCTACGTTCCGGGCAACCTAGGCTTCACTCTGGGGCGTTGCTCCACCAGATCGAATAGCTACGACCTTAGAAGTCAAAGCCAGAAGCATAAAATACAATAAAGATACAACAGTTTTTCCATCGTATAGCAGGAATAATTGCAACCAGTGTGAATGTTATGGTCGTTTCTACGTTCCGGGCAACCTAGGCTTCACCTTATGGCGTTGTTCCACCAGATCGAATAGTTAGGGCCTAAGAAGTCTACGCCAGAAGAATAAAATACAATATAAGTACATCAGTTTTTCCATCGTATAACAGGAATAAAGCAACCAGTTTGAAAGTGATGGTCATTTCTACGTTCCGGGCACCCTAGGCTTCACTCTAGGGCATTGCTCCACCAGATCGAATAGTTAGGGCCTAAGCAGTCAACGCCGGAAGCATAAAATACAATATAAATACAACAGCTTTTCCATCGTATAAAACGAATAATTGCAACCAGTGTGAATGTTATGGTCATTTCTACGTTCCGGGCAACCTAGTCTTCGCCTTAGGGCGTTGTTCCACCAGATCGAATAGTTAGGGCCTAAGAAGTCAACGCCAGAAGAATAAAATACAATATAAATACAACAGCTTTTCCATCGTTTGAAATGAATAATTGCAACCAGTGTGAAAGTAATGGTCATTTCTACGTTCCGGGCTACCCAGGCTTCACTCTAGGGCGTTGCTCCACCAGATCCAATAGCTAGGGCCTTTGAAGCCAACGCCAGAAGCATAAAATAAAATAAAAATACAACAATGTTTCAATCGTATAACAGGAATAATTGCAACAAGTGTGACGGTAATGGTCATTTCTACGTTCCGGGATACCTAGGCTTCACGATAGGTCGGTGTGCCACCACATCGAATCGCTATGGCCTTAGAAGTCAACGCCAGAATCATAAAATACAATATAATTGAACAGTTTTTCCATCGTATATAATGAATAATTGCAAACAGTGTGAAAGTAATGGTCATTTCTACATTCCGGGCAACCTAGGCTTCACTCTAGGGCGTTGCTCCACCAGATCGAATAGTTAGGGCCTAAGAAGTCAACGCCAGAAGAATAAAATACAATATAAGTACATCAGTTTTTCCATCATATAACAGGCATAAAGCAACCAGTTTGAAAGTGATGGTCATTTCTGCGTTCCGGGCAACCTAGGCTTGACTCTAGGGCGTTGCTACACCAGATGGAATAGTTACGGCCTTCGAAGTCAACGCCAGAAGCGTAAAATACAATATAAGTACAACAGTTTTTCCATCGTATAGCAGGATTAAATGCAGCCAATGTGAAAGTAATGGCCATTTCTACGTTCCGGACAACATAGGCTTCACTCTAGGGCGTTGCTCCACCACATCGAATAGATACGGCCGTCGAAGTCAACGCCAGAAGCATAAAATACAATATAAATACAACAGTCTTTCCATCGTATAACAGGAATAATTGCAACCAATGAGAGAGTAATGGCCATTTCTACGTTCCGGGCAACCTAGGCTTCACTCTAGGGCGTTGCTCCACCATGTCAAATAGCTACGACCTTAGAAGACAACGCCTGAAGCATAAAACACAATAAAAATACAACAGCTTTTCCATCGTATCAAACGAATAATTACAACCAGTGTGAAAGTTATGGACATTTCTACGTTTCGGGCAACCTAGGCTTGACTCTAGGGCGTCGGTCCACCAGATCGAATAGTTAGGGCCTTAGAAGTCAACCCCCGATGCATAAAATACAATAAAATTCCAACCGTTTTTCCATCGTATAACAGGAATAATTGCAACCAGAGTGAAAGTAATGGTCATTTCTAGGTTTCTTGCAACCTAGGCTTCACTCTGGGGCGTTGACCCAACAGATTCAATAGTTAGGGCCTAAGAAGTGAACGCCAGCAGCATAAAATACAATATAAATACAACAGTTCTTCCATCATATAAAACGAATAATTGCAACCAGTATGAAAGTTATGGTCATGTCTACGTTCCGGGCAACCTAGGCTTCACTCTATGGCGTTCTTCCATCAAATCGAATGGCTACGGCCTCAGAAGTCAACGCCTGAAGCATAAAATACAATTAAAATAGAACAGTCTTTCCATCCTATAACAGGAATAATTGCAACCCGTGTGAAAGTGATGGTCATTTGTACGTTTCAGGCAACCTAGGCTTCACTCTAGGGCGTTGTTCCACCAGATCGAATTGTTAGGGCCTAAGAAGTCAACGCCAGAAGCATAAGATACAATATAAATATAACAGTTTTTCCATCCTATAGAACGAATAATAGCAACCAGTGTGAAAGTTATGGTCATTTCTACGTTCCAGGCAACCTAGGCTTTACTCTAGGGCGTTGCTCCACCAGATAAAACAGTTAGGGCCTTAGAAGTCAACGCCCGAAGCATAAAATACAAAATAAATAGAACTGTTTTTCCATTGTATAAAACGAATAATTGCTACCAGTGTAAAAGTTATGGTCATTTCTACGTTCCGGGCAACCTAGGCTTCACCCTAGGGCATTTTTCCACCAGATCGAATAGTTAGGGCCTAAGAAGTGAACGCCAGAAGCATAAAATACAATATAAATACAACAGTTTTTCCATCATATAAAACGAGTAATTGCAACCAGTATGAAAGTTGTGGTCATTTCTACTTTCCGGGCAACCTAGGCTACACCCTAGGGCGTTGCTCCAACAGTTTGAATAGTTAGGGCCTTAGAAGTCAATGCCCGAAGCATAAAATGCAATAAAAATACAACAGTTTTTCCATCATATAACCGGAATAATTGCAACCAGTTTGAAAGTGATTGTCATTTCTACGTTCCGTGCAACCTCGGCTTCACTCTAGGGCGTTGCTCCACCAGATCGAATAGTTAGTGCCTAAGAAGTCAACGCCGGAAGCATAAAATGCAATAAAAATACAACAGTTTTTCCATTGTATAAAAGGATTAATTGCAACCCGTTTGAAAGTGATGGTCATTCCTACGTTCCGGGCAACCTAGGATTCACACTAGCGCGTTGCTCCACCAGATCGAATAGTTAGGGCCTTAGAAGTCAACGCCAGAAGCATAAAATACAATAAAGATGCAACATCTTTTCCATCATATAAAACGAATAATTTCAATCAGTGTGAATGTTATGGTCATTTCTACATTCCGAGCAACCTAGGCTTCACTCTGGGGCGTTGACCCAACAGATTGAATAGTTAGGGCCTAAGAAGTGAACGCCAGCAGCATAAAATACAATATAAGTACAACTGTTCTTCCATCATATAAAACGAATAATTGCAACCAGTATGAAAGTTATGGTCATGTCTACGTTCCGGGCAACCTAGGCTTCACTCTATGGCGTTCTTCCACCCCATCGAATGGCTACGGCCTCAGAAGTCAACGCCTGAAGCATAAAATACAATTAAAATAGAACAGTCTTTCCACCCTATAACAGGAATAATTGCAACCCGTGTGAAAGTGATGGTCATTTCTACGTACCGGGCAACCTAGGCTTCACCCTAGGGCGCTGCTCCACCAGATCGAATAGTTAGTGCCCTAGAAGTCAGCGCCAGAAGCATAAAATACAATATAAATACAACAGTTTTTCCATCGTATAAAACGAATAATTGCAACAAGTATGAAAGTTATGGTCATTTCTACTTTCCGGCAACCTAGGCTTCACCCTAGGGCGTTGTTCCAACAGATTGAATAGTTAGGGCCTTAGAAGTCAGCGCCCGAAGCATGAAATACAAAATAAATAGAACAGTTGTTCCATCGTATAAAACGAATAATTGCTATCAGTGTGAAACTTATGGTAATTTCTACGTTCCGGGCAACCTCGGTTTCACTCTAGGGCGTTGCTCCACCAGATCGCATAGCTAGGGACTTAGAACTCAACGCCATAAGAATAAAATACAATATGAGTACAACAGTTTTTCCATCGTATAAAATGAATAATTGGAAACATTGTGAAAGTAATGGTCATTTCTACGTTCCAGGCAACCTAGGCGTCACTCTAGGGCGTTACTCCACCACATCTAATAGCTACGGCCTTAGAAGTCAACGCCAGAAGCATATAATACAATATAAATACAACACCTTTTCCAGGGTATAAAATGAATAATAGCAAACAGTGTGAAAGTAATGGTCATTTCTACGTTCCGGACAACCTAGGCTTCGCTCTAGGGCGTTGCTCCACCACATCGAATAGCTACGGCCTTAGAAGTCAACGCTAGAAGCATAAAATACAATAAAAATGCAACAGTTTTTCCATCGTATAGCATGAATAATTGCAACCGGTGTGAATGTTATCTTCATTTCTACGTTCCGGGTAACCTAGGCTTGACTGTATGGTGTTGCTCCACCAGATCGAATAGGTAGGGCCATAGAAGTCAACGCCCGAAGCATAAAATACAAAATAAATAGAACAGTTTTTCCATTGTAAAAAACGAATAATTGCTACCAGTGTGAATGTTATGTTCATTTCTACGTTCCGGGCAACCCAGGCTTCACTCTAGGGCGTTGCTCCACCAGATCGAGAAGTTAGGGCCTAAGAAGTCAACGCCAGAAGCATAAAACACAAAATAAGTATAACAGTTTTTCCATCGTATAAAACGAATAATAGCAACCAGTGTGAAAGTTCTGGTCATTTTATACGTTCCGGGCAACCTAGGCTTCACTCCAGGGCGTTGCTCCACCGGATCGAACAGTTAGGGCCTTAGAAGTCAACGCCCGAAGCATAAAATACAAAATAAATAGAACAGTTTTTCCATTGTATAAAACGAATAATTGCTACCAGTGTGAAAGTTATGTTCATTTCTACGTTTCTGACAACTTAGGCTTCACTGTAGGGTGTTGCTCCACCAAATCGAATGGGTAGGGCCATAGAAGTCAACGCCCGAAGCATAAAATACAACAAATATACAAGAGTATTTCCATCGTATAACAGGAATAATTGCAACCAGTGTGAAAGTGATGGTCATTTCAACGTTCTGGGCAACCTAGGCTTCACTCTAGGGCGTCGGTCCACCAGATCGAATAGTTAGGGCCTAAGAAGTCAACGCCAGAAGCATAAAATACAATATAAATATAACAGTTTTTCCATCGTATAAAACGAATAATTGCAGCAAGGATGAAAGTTGTGGTTGTTTCTACGTTCCGGGCAACCTAGGCTTCACTCTAGGGCGTTGCTCCACCAGATCGAATAGTTAGGGCCTTAGAAGTCAACGCCCGATGCAAAAAATACAAAATAAATAGAACAGTTTTTCCATCGTATAAAACGAATAATTGCAACAAGTATGAAAGTTATGGTCATTTCTACTTTGCGGCAACCTAGGCTTCACCCTAGGGCGTTGTTCCAACAGATTGAATAGTTAGGGCCTTAGAAGACAGCGCCCGAAGCATGAAATACAAAATAAATAGAACAGTTGTTCCATCGTATAAAACGAATAATTGCTATCAGTGTGAAACTTATGGTAATTTCTACGTTCCGGGCAACCTCGGATTCACTCTAGGGCGTTGCTCCACCAGATCGCATAGCTAGGGACTTAGAATTCAACGCCATAAGAATAAAATACAATATGAGTATAACAGTTTTTCCATCGTATAAAATGAATAATTGGAAACATTGTGAAAGTAATGGTCATTTCTACGTTCCAGGCAACCTAGGCGTCACTCTAGGGCGTTACTCCACCACATCTAATAGCTACGGCCTTAGAAGTCAACGCCAGAAGCATATAATACAATATAAATACAACACCTTTTCCAGCGTATAAAATGAATAATAGCAAACAGTGTGAAAGTAATGGTCATTTCTACGTTCCGGACAACCTAGGCTTCACTCTAGGGCGTTGCTCCACCACATCGAATAGCTACGGCCTTAGAAGTCAACGCTAGAAGCATAAAATACAATAAAAATGCAACAGTTTTTCCATCGTATAGCATGAATAATTGCAACCGGTGTGAATGTTATCTTCATTTCTACGTTCCGGGCAACCTAGGCTTGACTGTAAGGTGTTGCTCCACCAGATCGAATAGGTAGGGCCATAGAAGTCAACGCCCGAAGCATAAAATACAAAATAAATAGAACAGTTTTTCCATTGTAAAAAACGAATAATTGCTACCAGTGTGAATGTTATGTTCATTTCTACGTTCCGGGCAACCCAGGCTTCACTCTAGGGCGTTGCTCCACCAGATCGAGAAGTTAGGGCCTAAGAAGTCAACGCCAGAAGCATAAAATACAAAATAAATATAACAGTTTTTCCATCGTATAAAACGAATAATAGCAACCAGTGTGAAAGTTCTGGTCATTTTATACGTTCCGGGCAACCTAGGCTTCACTCCAGGGCGTTGCTCCACCAGATCGAATAGTTAGGGCCTTAGAAGTCAACGACCGATGCAAAAAATACAAAATAAATAGAACAGTTTTTCCATTGTATAAAACGAATAATTGCTACCAGTGTGAAAGTTATGCTCATTTCTACGTTCCTGACAACCTAGGCTTCACTGTAGGGTGTTGCTCCACCAAATCCAATAGGTAGGGCCATAGAAGTCATGCCCGAAGCATAAAGTACAATCAATATACAAGAGTTTTTCCACCGTATAACAGGAATAATTGCCACCAGTGTGAAAGTGATGGTCATTTCTTCGTTCTGGGCAAACTAGGTTTTACTCTAGGGCGTTGCTCCACCAGATCGAATAGCGAGGGACTTGGTATTCTCCGCCAGAAGAATAAAATAAAATATAAGTACAACAGTTTTTCCATTGTATAAAATGAATAATTGCAAACATTTTGAAATTAATGGTCATTTCAACGTTCCGGGCATCCTAGGCGTCACTGTAGGGCGTTGCTCCACCACAGCTAATAGCTACGGCCTTAGAAGTCAACCCCAGAAGCATAAAATACAAAATAAATAGAACAGTTTTTCCATTGTATAAAACGAATAATAGCAACCAGTGTGAAAGGGATGGTCATTTCTACGTTCCGGGCAACATAGGCTTCACTGTAGGGCGTTGTTCCACCAGATCGAAAAGTTAGGGACTAAGAAGTCAACGCCAGAAGCATAAAATACAATATAAATATAACAGTTTTTCCATCGTATAAAACGAATAATTGCAGCAAGGATGAAAGTTGTGGTTGTTTCTACGTTCCGGGCAACCTAGGTTTCACTCTACGGCGTTGCTCCACCAGATCGAATAGTGAGGGCCTTAGAAGTAAATGCCCGAAGCATAAAATGCGATACAAATTACAACAGCTTTTCCATCGTATAAAACGAACAATTGCGACCAGTGTGAAAGTTACGGTCATTTCTACATTCAGAGCAACCTAGGTTTCGCTCTAGGGCGTTGCTCCACGAGATCGAATAGCTAGGGACTTGGAATTCAACGCCAGAAGAATAAAACATAATATAAGTACAACAGTTTTTCCATTGTATAAAATGAATAATTGAAAACATTGTGAAATTAATGGTCTTTCTACGTTCCGGGCAACCTAGGCGTCACTGTAGGGCGTTGCTCCACCACAGCTAATAGCTACGGCCTTAGAAGTCAACGCCAGAAGCGTAAAATACAATATCAATACAACAGCTTTTCCATCGTATAAAATGAATAGTTGCAAACAGTGTGAAAGTAATGGTCATTTCTACGTTCCGGGCAACCTAGGCTTCACTCTAGGGCGTTGCTCCACCACATCGAATAGCTACGGCCTTAGAAGTCAACGCCGGAAGCATAAAATACAATATAGATACAACAGTTTTTCCATTGTATAAAACGCGTAATTGCAACCAGTGTGAAAGTTATGGTCATTTCTGCGTTCCTGGCAACATAGGCTTCACTCTTGGCCGTTGCCCCACCACAGCTAATAGCTACGACCTTAGAAGTCAAAGCCAGAAGCTTAAAATACAATAAAGATGCAGCAGTTTTTCCATCGTATAACAGGAATAATTGCAACCAGTGTGAAAGTAATGGTCAGTTCTACGTTCCGGGCAAACTAGGTTTCACTCTAGGGCGTTGCTCCACCAGATCGAATAGTTAGGGCCTAAGAAGTCAACGCCAGAAACATAAAATACGATATAAATACCACAGCTTATCCATCGTATAAAATGAATAATTGCGAACAATGTAAAAGTTATGGTCACTTCTACGCTCCGGTCAACCTGGGCTTCACTCTAGGGCGTTGCTCCCCCAGATCGAATAGTTAGGGCCTTAGACGTCAACCCCAGAAGCATAAAACGCAATATAAATACAACAGTTTTTCCATCGTATATAACGAGTAATTGCAACCAGTGTGAATGTTATGGTCATTTCTACGTTCCGGGCAACCTAGGCTTCACTCTGGGGCGTTGCTCCACCAGATGGAATAGCTACGACCTTAGAAGTCAAAGCCAGAAGCATAAAATACAATAAAGATACAACAGTTTTTCCATCGTATAACAGGAATAATTGCAACCAGTGTGAATGTTATGGTCGTTTCTACGTTCCGGGCAACCTAGGCTTCACCTTATGGCGTTGTTCCACCAGATCGAATAGTTAGGGCCTAAGAAGTCTACGCCAGAAGAATAAAATACAATATAAGTACATCAGTTTTTCCATCGTATAACAGGAATAAAGCAACCAGTTTGAAAGTGATGGTCATTTCTACGTTCCGGGCACCCTAGGCTTCACTCTAGGGCATTGCTCCACCAGATCGAATAGTTAGGGCCTAAGCAGTCAACGCCGGAAGCATAAAATACAATATAAATACAACAGCTTTTCCATCGTATAAAACGAATAATTGCAACCAGTGTGAATGTTATGGTCATTTCTACGTTCCGGGCAACCTAGTCTTCGCCTTAGGGCGTTGTTCCACCAGATCGAATAGTTAGGGCCTAAGAAGTCAACGCCAGAAGAATAAAATACAATATAAATACAACAGCTTTTCCATCGTATGAAATGAATAATTGCAACCAGTGTGAAAGTAATGGTCATTTCTACGTTCCGGGCTACCCAGGCTTCACTCTAGGGCGTTGCTCCACCAGATCCAATAGCTAGGGCCTTTGAAGCCAACGCCAGAAGCATAAAATAAAATAAAAATACAACAACGTTTCAATCGTATAACAGGAATAATTGCAACAAGTGTGACGGTAATGGTCATTTCTACGTTCCGGGATACCTAGGCTTCACGATAGGTCGGTGTGCCACCACATCGAATCGCTATGGCCTTAGAAGTCAACGCCAGAATCATAAAATACAATATAATTGAACAGTTTTTCCATCGTATATAATGAATAATTGCAAACAGTGTGAAAGTAATGGTCATTTCTACATTCCGGGCAACCTAGGCTTCACTCTAGGGCGTTGCTCCACCAGATCGAATAGTTAGGGCCTAAGAAGTCAACGCCAGAAGAATAAAATACAATATAAGTACATCAGTTTTTCCATCATATAACAGGCATAAAGCAACCAGTTTGAAAGTGATGGTCATTTCTGCGTTCCGGGCAACCTAGGCTTGACTCTAGGGCGTTGCTACACCAGATGGAATAGTTACGGCCTTCGAAGTCAACGCCAGAAGCGTAAAATACAATATAAGTACAACAGTTTTTCCATCGTATAGCAGGATTAAATGCAGCCAATGTGAAAGTAATGGCCATTTCTACGTTCCGGACAACATAGGCTTCACTCTAGGGCGTTGCTCCACCACATCGAATAGATACGGCCGTCGAAGTCAACGCCAGAAGCATAAAATACAATATAAATACAACAGTCTTTCCATCGTATAACAGGAATAATTGCAACCAATGAGAGAGTAATGGCCATTTCTACGTTCCGGGCAACCTAGGCTTCACTCTAGGGCGTTGCTCCACCATGTCAAATAGCTACGACCTTAGAAGACAACGCCTGAAGCATAAAACACAATAAAAATACAACAGCTTTTCCATCGTATCAAACGAATAATTACAACCAGTGTGAAAGTTATGGACATTTCTACGTTTCGGGCAACCTAGGCTTGACTCTAGGGCGTCGGTCCACCAGATCGAATAGTTAGGGCCTTAGAAGTCAACCCCCGATGCATAAAATACAATAAAATTCCAACCGTTTTTCCATCGTATAACAGGAATAATTGCAACCAGAGTGAAAGTAATGGTCATTTCTAGGTTTCTTGCAACCTAGGCTTCACTCTGGGGCGTTGACCCAACAGATTCAATAGTTAGGGCCTAAGAAGTGAACGCCAGCAGCATAAAATACAATATAAATACAACAGTTCTTCCATCATATAAAACGAATAATTGCAACCAGTATGAAAGTTATGGTCATGTCTACGTTCCGGGCAACCTAGGCTTCACTCTATGGCGTTCTTCCATCAAATCGAATGGCTACGGCCTCAGAAGTCAACGCCTGAAGCATAAAATACAATTAAAATAGAACAGTCTTTCCATCCTAAAACAGGAATAATTGCAACCCGTGTGAAAGTGATGGTCATTTGTACGTTTCAGGCAACCTAGGCTTCACTCTAGGGCGTTGTTCCACCAGATCGAATTGTTAGGGCCTAAGAAGTCAACGCCAGAAGCATAAGATACAATATAAATATAACAGTTTTTCCATCCTATAGAACGAATAATAGCAACCAGTGTGAAAGTTATGGTCATTTCTACGTTCCAGGCAACCTAGGCTTTACTCTAGGGCGTTGCTCCACCAGATAAAACAGTTAGGGCCTTAGAAGTCAACGCCCGAAGCATAAAATACAAAATAAATAGAACTGTTTTTCCATTGTATAAAACGAATAATTGCTACCAGTGTAAAAGTTATGGTCATTTCTACGTTCCGGGCAACCTAGGCTTCACCCTAGGGCATTTTTCCACCAGATCGAATAGTTAGGGCCTAAGAAGTGAACGCCAGAAGCATAAAATACAATATAAATACAACAGTTTTTCCATCATATAAAACGAGTAATTGCAACCAGTATGAAAGTTGTGGTCATTTCTACTTTCCGGGCAACCTAGGCTACACCCTAGGGCGTTGCTCCAACAGTTTGAATAGTTAGGGCCTTAGAAGTCAATGCCCGAAGCATAAAATGCAATAAAAATACAACAGTTTTTCCATCATATAACCGGAATAATTGCAACCAGTTTGAAAGTGATTGTCATTTCTACGTTCCGTGCAACCTCGGCTTCACTCTAGGGCGTTGCTCCACCAGATCGAATAGTTAGTGCCTAAGAAGTCAACGCCGGAAGCATAAAATGCAATAAAAATACAACAGTTTTTCCATCGTATAAAAGGATTAATTGCAACCCGTTTGAAAGTGATGGTCATTCCTACGTTCCGGGCAACCTAGGATTCACACTAGCGCGTTGCTCCACCAGATCGAATAGTTAGGGCCTTAGAAGTCAACGCCAGAAGCATAAAATACAATAAAGATGCAACATCTTTTCCATCATATAAAACGAATAATTTCAATCAGTGTGAATGTTATGGTCATTTCTACATTCCGAGCAACCTAGGCTTCACTCTGGGGCGTTGACCCAACAGATTGAATAGTTAGGGCCTAAGAAGTGAACGCCAGCAGCATAAAATACAATATAAGTACAACTGTTCTTCCATCATATAAAACGAATAATTGCAACCAGTATGAAAGTTATGGTCATGTCTACGTTCCGGGCAACCTAGGCTTCACTCTATGGCGTTCTTCCACCCCATCGAATGGCTACGGCCTCAGAAGTCAACGCCTGAAGCATAAAATACAATTAAAATAGAACAGTCTTTCCACCCTATAACAGGAATAATTGCAACCCGTGTGAAAGTGATGGTCATTTGTACGTTTCAGGCAACCTAGGCTTCACTCTAGGGCGTTGTTCCACCAGATCGAATTGTTAGGGCCTAAGAAGTCAACGCCAGAAGCATAGGATACAATATAAATATAACAGTTTTTCCATCGTATAAAACGAATAATTGCTATCAGTGTGAAAGTTAGAGTAAATTCTACGTTCCGGGAAACCTAGGCTTTACTCTAGGGCGTTGCTCCACCAGATAAAACAGTTAGGGCCTTAGAAGTCAACGCCCGAAGCATAAAATACAAAATAAACAGAACTGTTTTTCCATTGTGTCAAACGAATAATTGCTACCAGTGTAAAAGTTATGGTCATTTCTACGTTCCGGGCAACCTAGGCCTCACCCTAGGCCGTTGTTCCACCAGATCGAATAGTTAGGGCCTAAGAAGTGAACGCCAGAAGCATAAAATACAATATAAATACAACAGTTTTTCCATCATATAAAACGAGTAATTGCAACCAGTATGAAAGTTGTGGTCATTTCTACTTACCGGGCAACCTAGGCTACACCCTAGGGCGTTACTCCAACAGTTTGAACAGTTAGGGCCTTAGAAGTCAATGCCCGAAGCATAAAATGCAATAAAAATACAACAGTTTTTCCATCATATAACCGGAATAATTGCTACCAGTATGGAAGTGATGGTCATTTCTACGTTCCGGGCAACCTAGGCCTCACTCTAGGGCGTTGTTCCACCAGATTGAATTGTTAGGGCCTAACAAATCAACGCCAGAAGCATAAAATTCAATATAAATATAACAGTTTTTCCATCGTATAAAACGAATAATTTCAACCAGTGTGAATGTTATGGCCATTTCTACATTCCGAGCAACCTAGGCTTCACTCTAGGGCGTTGATCCACCAGATAGAATAGTTAGGGACTTAGAAGTCAGCGCCAGAAGCATAAAATTCAATAAAGATGCAACTGTTTTTCCATCGCATAGCAGGAATAACTGCAAACAGTGTGAAAGTACTGGTCATTTCTACGTTCCGGGTAACCTAGGCTTCACTCTACGGCGTTGTTCCACCAGATCGAACAGTTAGGGCCTAAGAAGGCAACGCCAGAAGCATAAAACACAATATAAATATAACAGTTTTTCCATCGTATAAAACGAATAATAGCAACCAGTGTGAAAGTTCTGGTCATTTCTACGTTCCGGGCAACCTAGGCCTCACTCTAGGGCGTTGCACCACCAGATCGAATAGTTAGGGCCTTAGAAGTCAACGCCCGAAGCATAAACTACAAAATAAATAGAACAGTTTTTCCATTGTGTAAAACGAATAATTGCTACCAGTGTGAAAATTATGGTCATTTCTACGTGCCGGGCAACCTAGGCTTTACTCTAGGGCGTTGCTCCACCAGATCGAATAGTTAGGGCCTTAGAAGTCAACGCCAGAGGCATAAAATACAATAAAGATGCAACAGTTTTTCCATCGTATAAAAAGAATAATTGAAACCAGTGGAAAAGTAATGGTCATTTCTACGTACCGGGCAACCTAGGCTTCACCCTAGGGCGCTGCTCCACCAGATCGAATAGTTAGTGCCCTAGAAGTCAGCGCCAGAAGCATAAAATACAATATAAATACAACAGTTTTTCCATCGTATAAAACGAATAATTGCAACAAGTATGAAAGTTATGGTCATTTCTACATTCCGAGCAACCTAGGCTTTACTCTAGGGCGTTGCACCACCAGATCGAATAGTTAGGGCCTTAGAAGTCAACGCCCGAAGCATAAACTACAAAATAAATAGAACAGTTTTTCCATTGTGTAAAACGAATAATTGCTACCAGTGTGAAAGTAATGGTCAGTTCTACGTTCCGGGCAAACTAGGTTTCACTCTAGGGCGTTGCTCCACCAGATCGAATAGTTAGGGCCTAAGAAGTCAACGCCAGAAACATAAAATACGATATAAATACCACAGCTTATCCGTCGTATAAAACGAATAATTGCAACCAGTGTGGAAGTTATGGTCATTTCTACGTTCCGGGCAACCTAGGCTTCACTCTGGGGCGTTGCTCCACCAGATTGAATAGATAGGGCCTTAGAAGTCAACGCCAGAAGCATGAAATACAATAAAGATGCAACAGTTTTTCCATCGTATAACAGGAATAATTGCAACCAGTGTGAAGGGAATGGTATGTCCTACGTTCCGAGCAAGCTTAGCTTCACCCTAGGGTGTTGCTAAACCAGATCGAATAGTTAGGGCCTTAGAAGTCAACGGCAGAAGCATAAAATACAGTATAAATACAAAAGTTTTTCGATCGTATAAAACGAATAATTGCAACCAGTATGAAAGTTATGGTCATTTCTACGTTCCGGGCAACCTAGGCTTCACTCTAGGGCGTTGCACCACCAGAACGAATAGTTAGGGCATTAGAAGTCATCGCCCGAAGCATAAACTACAAAATAAATAGAACAGTTTTTTCCATTGTATTAAACGAATAATTGCTACCAGTTTGAAAGTTATGGTCATTTCAACGTTCCGGGCAACCTTGGCTTCACCCTGGTGCGTTGTTCCATCAGATCGAATAGTTAGGGCCTTAGAAGTCAACGCCCGAAGCATAAAATACAAAATAAATAGAACAGTTTTTCCATTGTATAAAACGAATAATTGCAACCAGTGTGAAAGTTATGGTTATTTCAACGTTCCGGGCAACCTAGGTTTCACTCTAGGGCGTTGCTCCACCACATCGAATAGTGAGGGCCTAAGAAGTCAACGCCAGAAGGATCAAATACAATATAAGTACAAGAGTTTTTCCATCGTATAAAATGAATAATTGCAGACATTGTGAAAGTAATGGTCATTTCTACGTTCCGGTCAACCTAGGCGTCACTCTAGGGCGTTGCTACACCACATCTAAAAGATACGGCCTTAGAAGTCAACGCCAGGAGCATAAAATACAATATAAATACAACAGCTTTTCCATCGTATAAAATGAATAATTGCAAACAGTGTGAAAGTAATGGTCATTTCTACGTTCCGGGTAACCTAGGCGTCACTCTAGGGCGTTGCCCCATCATATCTAATAGCTACGGCCTTAGAAGTCAACGCCAGAAGCACAAAATACAATAAAAATGCAGCAGTTTTTCCATCGTATAGCATGACTAATTGCAACCAGTGCGAAAGTAATGATCATATCGACATTTCGGGCACCCTAGACTTAACTCTGAGGCGCTGCTCCACCAGATCCAACAGTTAGGGCCTTAGAAGTCAACGCCAGAAGCATAAAATACGATATAAATACAACAGCTTTTCCATCGTATAAAACGAATAATGGTAACCAGTGTGAAAGTTATGGTCACTTCTACGTTCCGGTCGACCTAGGCTACACTCTAGGGCGTTGCTCCACCAGATCGAATAGCTAGGGCCTAAGAAGTCAACGCCTGAAGTATAAAATACAATAAAAATACAACAGTCTTTCCATTCTATAACAGGAATAATTGCAACCGGTGCGAAAGTGATGGTCAATTCTACGTTCGAGGCAACCTAGGCTTCACTCTAGGGCGTTGTTCCACAAGATCGAATAGTTAGGGCCTAAGAAGTCAACGCCAGGAGCATAAAATACGATAAAGATGCAACAGTTTTCCCATCGTATGAAACGAATAATTGCAACCAGTGTGAAAGTGATGGTCATTTCTACGTTCCGGGTAACCTAGCTTTCACTCTAGGGCGTTGATCCACCAGATAGAATAGCTAGGGACTTATAATTCAACGCCAGAAGAATAAAATACAATACAAGTACAACAGTTTTTCCATCGTATAAAATGTATATTTGCAAAAATTGTGAAAGTAATGGTCATTTCTACGTTCCGGGAAACCTATGCGACACTCAAGGGCGTTGCTCCACCACATCTAATAGCTACGGCCTTAAAAGTCAACGCCAGAAGCATAAAATACGATATAAATACAACAGCTTTTCCATCGCATAAAACGAATAATGGTAACCAGTGTGAAAGTTATAGTCGTTTCTACGTTCCAGTCAACCTAGGTTTCACTCTAGGGCGTTGATCCACCAGATAGAATAGCTAGGGACTTATAATTCAACGCCAGAAGAATAAAATACAATACAAGTACAACAGTTTTTCCATCGTATAAAATGTATATTTGCAAAAATTGTGAAAGTAATGGTCATTTCTACGTTCCGGGTAACCTAGGCGTCACTCTAGGGCGTTGCTCCACCATATCTAGTAGCTACGGCCTTAGAAGTCAACGCCAGAAGCACAAAATACAATAAAAATGCAGCAGTTTTTCCATCGTATAGCATGACTAATTGCAAACAGTGTGAAGGTAATGGTCGTTTCTACGTTCCTAGCAACCTAGGCTTCACTCTAGGGCGTTGCTCCACCAGATCGAATAGTTAGGGCCTTAGAAGTCAACGCCAGAAGCATAAAATACAATAAAGATGCAACAGTTTTTCCATCATACAACAGGAATAACTGCAACCAGTGTGAAAGTACTGGTCATTTCTATGTTCCGGCAACCTAGGCTTCACCCTAGGGCGTTGTTCCACCAGATGGAATAGTTAGGGCCTAAGAAGTCAACGCCAGAAGCATAAAATACGATATAAATACAACAGCTTTACCATCGTATAAAACGAATAATGGTAACCAGTGTGAAAGTTATGGTCATTTCTACGTTCCGGTCAACCTAGGCTTCACTCTAGGACGTTGCTCCACCAGATCGAATCGTTAGGGCCTATGAAGTCAACACCAGAAGCATAAAATACAATAAAGGTGCAACAGTTTTTCCTTTGTGTAACAGGAATAATTGCAACCAGTGTGATTGTAATGGTCATTTCTACTTCCCGGGCAACCTAGGCTTCACTCTAGGGCGTTGCTCCACCAGATCGAATAGTTAGGGCCTTAGAAGTCAGCGCCCGAAGCATAAAATGCAAAATAAATAGAACAGTTTTTCCACTGTATAAAACGAATAACTGCAACCAGTGTGAAAGTACTGGTCATTTCTACGTTCCGGGTAACCTAGGCTTCACTCTAGTGCGTTGGTCCACCAGATCGAATAGCTAGGGACTTATAATTCAACGCCAGAAGAATAAAATACAATACAAGTACAACAGTTTTTCCATCGTATAAAATGTATATTTGCAAAAATTGTGAAAGTAATGGTCATTTCTACGTTCCGGGTAACCTAGGCGTCACTCTAGGGCGTTGCTCCACCATATCTAGTAGCTACGGCCTTAGAAGTTAACGCCAGAAGCACAAAATACAATAAAAATGCAGCAGTTTTTCCATCGTATAGCATGACTAATTGCAAACAGTGTGAAGGTAATGGTTGTTTCTACGTTCCGAGCAACCTAGGCTTCACTCTAGGGCGTTGCTCCACCAGATCGAATAGTTAGGGCCTTAGAAGTCAACGCCAGAAGCATAAAATACAATAAAGATGCAACAGTTTTTCCATCATACAACAGGAATAACTGCAACCAGTGTGAAAGTACTGGTCATTTCTACTTCCCGGGCAACCTAGGCTTCACTCTAGGGCGTTGCTCCACCAGATCGAATAGTTAGGGCCTTAGAAGTCAACGCCCGAAGCATAAAATGCAAAATAAATAGAACAGTAGTTCCATCGTATAAAACGAATAATGGTAACCAGTGTGAAAGTTATGGTCACTTCTACGTTCCGGTCAACCTAGGCTACACTCTAGGGCGTTGCTCCACCAGATCGAATAGCTAGGGCCTTAGAAGTCAACGCCAGAAGAATAAAACACAATATATGTACAACAGTTCGTCCATCGTATAAAATGAATAATTGCTAACATTGTGAAGGTACTGGTCATTTCTACGTTCCGGCAACCTAGGCTTCACTCTAGGGCGTTGTTCCACCAGATCGAACAGTTAGGGCCTAAGAAGTCAACGCCAGAAGTATAAAATACAATGTAAATATAACAGTTTTTCCATCGTATAAATCGAATGATAGCAACCAGTGTGAAAGTTATGGTCATTTCTACGTTCCGGGCAACCTAGGCTTCACTCTAGGGCGTTGCCCCACCAGATCGAATAGTTAGGGCCTAAGAAGTCAACGCCAGAAGCATAAAATACAAAATAAATAGAACGGTTTTTCCATTGTATAAAACGAATAATTGCTACCAGTGTAAAAGCTATGGTCATTTCTACGTTCCGGGCAACCTAGGCTTCACCCTAGGGTGTTGTTCCACCAGATCGAATGGTTAGGGCCTAAGAAGTGAACGCCAGAAGCATAAAATACAATATAAATACAACAGTTTTTCCATCGTATAAACCGAATAATTGCAACCAGTATGACACTTATGGTCATTTCTACGTTCCGCGCAATCTGGGCTTTACCCTAGGGCGTTGTTCCACCAGATGGAATAGTTAGGGCCTAAGAAGTCAACGCCTGAAGTATAAAATACAATAAAAATACAACAGTCTTTCCATTCTATAACAGGAATAATTGCAACCGGTGCGAAAGTGATGGTCATTTCTACGTTCGAGGCAACCTAGGCTTCACTCTAGGGCGTTGTTCCACAAGATCGAATAGTTAGGGCCTAAGAAGTCAACGCCAGGAGCATAAAATACGATAAAGATGCAACAGTTTTCCCATCGTATGAAACGAATAATTGCAACCAGTGTGAAAGTGATGGTCATTTCTACGTTCCGGGTAACCTAGCTTTCACTCTAGGGCGTTGATCCACCAGATAGAATAGCTAGGGACTTATAATTCAACGCCAGAAGAATAAAATACAATACAAGTACAACAGTTTTTCCATCGTATAAAATGTATATTTGCAAAAATTGTGAAAGTAATGGTCATTTCTACGTTCCGGGAAACCTATGCGACACTCAAGGGCGTTGCTCCACCACATCTAATAGCTACGGCCTTAGAAGTCAACGCCAGAAGCATAAAATACGATATAAATACAACAGCTTTTCCATCGTATAAAAGGAATAATTGCAAACAGTGTGAAAGTAATGGTCATTTCTACGTTCGGCCAACCTAGGCTTCACTGTATGGCGTTCTTCCACCACATCGAATAGCTACGGCCTCAGAAGTCCACGCCTGAAGCATAAAATACAATAAAAATACAACAGTCTTTTCATCGCATAACAGGAATAATTGCAACAAGCGTGAAAGTAATGATCATTTCGGCGTTTCGGACATCCTAGACTTAACTCTGAGGCATTGCTCCACCAGATCGAATAAGTAGGGCCTGAGAGGTCAACGCCAGAAGCATAAAATACAATATAAATACAACAGTTTTTCCATCGTATAAAACAAGTAATTGCAACCAGTATGAAACTTATGGTCATTTCTACTTTCCGGCAACCTAGGCTTCACCCTAGGGCGTTGTTCCACCAGATCGAATAGTTAGGGCCTTAGAAGTCAACGCCAGAGGCATAAAATACAATAAAGATGCAACAGTTTTTCCATCGTATAAAAAGAATAATTGAAACCAGTGGAAAGGTAATGGTCATTTCTACGTACCGGGCAACCTAGGCTTCACCCTAGGGCGCTGCTCCACCAGATCGAATAGTTAGTGCCCTAGAAGTCAGCGCCAGAAGCATAAAATACAATATAAATACAACAGTTTTTCCATCGTATAAAACGAATAATTGCAACAAGTATGAGAGTTATGGTCATTTCTACTTTCCGGCAACCTAGGCTTCACCCTAGGGCGTTGTTCCAACAGATTGAATAGTTAGGGCCTTAGAAGTCAGCGCCCGAAGCATGAAATACAAAATAAATAGAACAGTTGTTCCATCGTATAAAACGAATAATTGCTATCAGTGTGAAACTTATGGTAATTTCTACGTTCCGGGCAACCTCGGTTTCACTCTAGGGCGTTGCTCCACCAGATCGCATAGCTAGGGACTTAGAATTCAACGCCATAAGAATAAAATACAATATGAGTACAACAGTTTTTCCATCGTATAAAATGAATAATTGGAAACATTGTGAAAGTAATGGTCATTTCTACGTTCCAGGCAACCTAGGCGTCACTCTAGGGCGTTACTCCACCACATCTATTAGCTACGGCCTTAGAAGTCAACGCCAGAAGCATATAATACAATATAAATACAACACCTTTTCCAGCGTATAAAATGAATAATAGCAAACAGTGTGAAAGTAATGGTCATTTCTACGTTCCGGACAACCTAGGCTTCACTCTAGGGCGTTGCTCCACCACATCGAATAGCTACGGCCTTAGAAGTCAACGCTAGAAGCATAAAATACAATAAAAATGCAACAGTTTTTCCATCGTATAGCATGAATAATTGCAACCGGTGTGAATGTTATCTTCATTTCTACGTTCCGGGCAACCTAGGCTTGACTGTATGGTGTTGCTCCACCAGATCGAATAGGTAGGGCCATAGAAGTCAACGCCCGAAGCATAAAATACAAAATAAATATAACAGTTTTTCCATCGTATAAAACGAATAATAGCAACCAGTGTGAAAGTTCTGGTCATTTTATACGTTCCGGGCAACCTAGGCTTCACTCCAGGGCGTTGCTCCACCAGATCGAATAGTTAGGGCCTTAGAAGTCAACGCCCGATGCAAAAAATACAAAATAAATAGAACAGTTTTTCCATTGTATAAAACGAATAATTGCTACCAGTGTGAAAGTTATGTTCATTTCTACGTTCCTGACAACCTAGGCTTCACTGTAGGGTGTTGCTCCACCAAATCCAATAGGTAGGGCCATAGAAGTCATGCCCGAAGCATAAAATACAATAAATATACAAGAGTTTTTCCACCGTATAACAGGAATAATTGCCACCAGTGTGAAAGTGATGGTCATTTCTACGTTCTGGGCAACCTAGGTTTTACTCTGGGGCGTTGCTCCACCAGATCGAATAGCTAGGGACTTGGAATTCTCCGCCAGAAGAATAAAATAATATATAAGTACAACAGTTTTTCCATTGTATAAAATGAATAATTGCAAAAATTTTGAAATTAATGGTCATTTCAGCGTTCCGGGCATCCTAGGCGTCACTGTAGGGCGTTGCTCCACCACAGCTAATAGCTACGGCCTTAGAAGTCAACCCCAGAAGCATAAAATACAAAATAAATAGAACAGTTTTTCCATTGTATAAAACGAATAATATCAACCACTGTGAAAGTGATGGTCATTTCTACGTTCCGGGCAACCTAGGCTTCACTGTAGGGCGTTGCTCCACCAAATCGAATAGGTAGGGCCATAGAAGTCAACGCCAGAAGCATAAAATACAATAAAGATGCAACAGTTTTTCCATCATACAACAGGAATAACTGCAACCAGTGTGAAAGTACTGGTCATTTCTATGTTCCGGCAACCTAGGCTTCACCCTAGGGCGTTGTTCCACCAGATGGAATAGTTAGGGCCTAAGAAGTCAACGCCAGAAGCATAAAATACGATATAAATACAACAGCTTTTCCATCGTATAAAACGAATAATTGCAAACAGTGTGAAAGTTATGGTCATTTCTACTTCCAGGGCAACCTAGGCTTCACTCTAGGGCGTTGCTCCACCAGATCGAATAGTTAAGGCGTTAGAAGTCAACGCCCGAAGCATAAAATGCAAAATAAATAGAACAGTAGTTCCATTGTATAAAACGAATACCTGCAACCAGTGTGAAAGTACTGGTCATTTCTACGTTCCGGAAACCTAGGCTTCACCCTAGGGCGTTGTTCCTCCAGATGGAATAGTTAGGGCCTAAGAAGTCAACGCCGGAAGCATAAAATACGATATAAATACAACAGCTTTTCCATCGTATAAAAGGAATAATTGCAAACAGTGTGAAAGTAATGGTCATTTCTACGTTCGGCCAACCTAGGCTTCACTGTATGGCGTTCTTCCACCACATCGAATAGCTACGGCCTCAGAAGTCCACGCCTGAAGCATAAAATACAATAAAAATACAACAGTCTTTTCATCGCATAACAGGAATAATTGCAACAAGCGTGAAAGTAATGATCATTTCGGCGTTTCGGACATCCTAGACTTAACTCTGAGGCATTGCTCCACCAGATCGAATAAGTAGGGCCTGAGAGGTCAACGCCAGAAGCATAAAATACAATATAAATACAACAGTTTTTCCATCGTATAAAACAAGTAATTGCAACCAGTATGAAACTTATGGTCATTTCTACTTTCCGGCAACCTAGGCTTCACCCTAGGGCGTTGTTCCACCAGATCGAATAGTTAGGGCCTTAGAAGTCAACGCCAGAGGCATAAAATACAATAAAGATGCAACAGTTTTTCCATCGTATAAAAAGAATAATTGAAACCAGTGGAAAGGTAATGGTCATTTCTACGTACTGGGCAACCTAGGCTTCACCCTAGGGCGCTGCTCCACCAGATCGAATAGTTAGTGCCCTAGAAGTCAGCGCCAGAAGCATAAAATACAATATAAATACAACAGTTTTTCCATCGTATAAAACGAATAATTGCAACAAGTATGAGAGTTATGGTCATTTCTACTTTCCGGCAACCTAGGCTTCACCCTAGGGCGTTGTTCCAACAGATTGAATAGTTAGGGCCTTAGAAGTCAGCGCCCGAAGCATGAAATACAAAATAAATAGAACAGTTGTTCCATCGTATAAAACGAATAATTGCTATCAGTGTGAAACTTATGGTAATTTCTACGTTCCGGGCAACCTCGGTTTCACTCTAGGGCGTTGCTCCACCAGATCGCATAGCTAGGGACTTAGAATTCAACGCCATAAGAATAAAATACAATATGAGTACAACAGTTTTTCCATCGTATAAAATGAATAATTGGAAACATTGTGAAAGTAATGGTCATTTCTACGTTCCAGGCAACCTAGGCGTCACTCTAGGGCGTTACTCCACCACATCTATTAGCTACGGCCTTAGAAGTCAACGCCAGAAGCATATAATACAATATAAATACAACACCTTTTCCAGCGTATAAAATGAATAATAGCAAACAGTGTGAAAGTAATGGTCATTTCTACGTTCCGGACAACCTAGGCTTCACTCTAGGGCGTTGCTCCACCACATCGAATAGCTACGGCCTTAGAAGTCAACGCTAGAAGCATAAAATACAATAAAAATGCAACAGTTTTTCCATCGTATAGCATGAATAATTGCAACCGGTGTGAATGTTATCTTCATTTCTACGTTCCGGGCAACCTAGGCTTGACTGTATGGTGTTGCTCCACCAGATCGAATAGGTAGGGCCATAGAAGTCAACGCCCGAAGCATAAAATACAAAATAAATATAACAGTTTTTCCATCGTATAAAACGAATAATAGCAACCAGTGTGAAAGTTCTGGTCATTTTATACGTTCCGGGCAACCTAGGCTTCACCCTAGGGCGTTGTTCCACCAGATCGAATAGTTAAGGCCTAAGAAGTCAACGCCAGAAGCATAAAATACAAAATAAATAGAACGGTTTTTCCATTGTATAAAACGAATAATTGCTACCAGTGTAAAAGCTATGGTCATTTCTACGTTCCGGGCAACCTAGGCTTCACCCTAGGGTGTTGTTCCACCAGATCGAATAGTTAGGGCCTAAGAAGTGAACGCCAGAAGCATAAAATACAATATAAATACAACAGTTTTTCCATCGTATAAACCGAATAATTGCAACCAGTATGACACTTATGGTCATTTCTACGTTCCGCGCAATCTGGGCTTTACCCTAGGGCGTTGTTCCACCAGATGGAATAGTTAGGGCCTAAGAAGTCAACGCCTGAAGTATAAAATACAATAAAAATACAACAGTCTTTCCATTCTATAACAGGAATAATTGCAACCGGTGCGAAAGTGATGGTCAATTCTACGTTCGAGGCAACCTAGGCTTCACTCTAGGGCGTTGTTCCACAAGATCGAATAGTTAGGGCCTAAGAAGTCAACGCCAGGAGCATAAAATACGATAAAGATGCAACAGTTTTCCCATCGTATGAAACGAATAATTGCAACCAGTGTGAAAGTGATGGTCATTTCTACGTTCCGGGTAACCTAGCTTTCACTCTAGGGCGTTGATCCACCAGATAGAATAGCTAGGGACTTATAATTCAACGCCAGAAGAATAAAATACAATACAAGTACAACAGTTTTTCCATCGTATAAAATGTATATTTGCAAAAATTGTGAAAGTAATGGTCATTTCTACGTTCCGGGAAACCTATGCGACACTCAAGGGCGTTGCTCCACCACATCTAATAGCTACGGCCTTAAAAGTCAACGCCAGAAGCATAAAATACGATATAAATACAACAGCTTTTCCATCGCATAAAATGAATAATGGTAACCAGTGTGAAAGTTATAGTCGTTTCTACGTTCCAGTCAACCTAGGTTTCACTCTAGGGCGTTGATCCACCAGATAGAATAGCTAGGGACTTATAATTCAACGCCAGAAGAATAAAATACAATACAAGTACAACAGTTTTTCCATCGTATAAAATGTATATTTGCAAAAATTGTGAAAGTAATGGTCATTTCTACGTTCCGGGTAACCTAGGCGTCACTCTAGGGCGTTGCTCCACCATATCTAGTAGCTACGGCCTTAGAAGTCAACGCCAGAAGCACAAAATACAATAAAAATGCAGCAGTTTTTCCATCGTATAGCATGACTAATTGCAAACAGTGTGAAGGTAATGGTCGTTTCTACGTTCCTAGCAACCTAGGCTTCACTCTAGGGCGTTGCTCCACCAGATCGAATAGTTAGGGCCTTAGAAGTCAACGCCAGAAGCATAAAATACAATAAAGATGCAACAGTTTTTCCATCATACAACAGGAATAACTGCAACCAGTGTGAAAGTACTGGTCATTTCTATGTTCCGGCAACCTAGGCTTCACCCTAGGGCGTTGTTCCACCAGATGGAATAGTTAGGGCCTAAGAAGTCAACGCCAGAAGCATAAAATACGATATAAATACAACAGCTTTACCATCGTATAAAACGAATAATGGTAACCAGTGTGAAAGTTATGGTCATTTCTACGTTCCGGTCAACCTAGGCTTCACTCTAGGACGTTGCTCCACCAGATCGAATCGTTAGGGCCTATGAAGTCAACACCAGAAGCATAAAATACAATAAAGGTGCAACAGTTTTTCCTTTGTGTAACAGGAATAATTGCAACCAGTGTGATTGTAATGGTCATTTCTACTTCCCGGGCAACCTAGGCTTCACTCTAGGGCGTTGCTCCACCAGATCGAATAGTTAGGGCCTTAGAAGTCAGCGCCCGAAGCATAAAATGCAAAATAAATAGAACAGTTTTTCCACTGTATAAAACGAATAACTGCAACCAGTGTGAAAGTACTGGTCATTTCTACGTTCCGGGTAACCTAGGCTTCACTCTAGTGCGTTGGTCCACCAGATCGAATAGCTAGGGACTTATAATTCAACGCCAGAAGAATAAAATACAATACAAGTACAACAGTTTTTCCATCGTATAAAATGTATATTTGCAAAAATTGTGAAAGTAATGGTCATTTCTACGTTCCGGGTAACCTAGGCGTCACTCTAGGGCGTTGCTCCACCATATCTAGTAGCTACGGCCTTAGAAGTTAACGCCAGAAGCACAAAATACAATAAAAATGCAGCAGTTTTTCCATCGTATAGCATGACTAATTGCAAACAGTGTGAAGGTAATGGTTGTTTCTACGTTCCGAGCAACCTAGGCTTCACTCTAGGGCGTTGCTCCACCAGATCGAATAGTTAGGGCCTTAGAAGTCAACGCCAGAAGCATAAAATACAATAAAGATGCAACAGTTTTTCCATCATACAACAGGAATAACTGCAACCAGTGTGAAAGTACTGGTCATTTCTACTTCCCGGGCAACCTAGGCTTCACTCTAGGGCGTTGCTCCACCAGATCGAATAGTTAGGGCCTTAGAAGTCAACGCCCGAAGCATAAAATGCAAAATAAATAGAACAGTAGTTCCATCGTATAAAACGAATAATGGTAACCAGTGTGAAAGTTATGGTCACTTCTACGTTCCGGTCAACCTAGGCTACACTCTAGGGCGTTGCTCCACCAGATCGAATAGCTAGGGCCTTAGAAGTCAACGCCAGAAGAATAAAACACAATATATGTACAACAGTTCGTCCATCGTATAAAATGAATAATTGCTAACATTGTGAAGGTACTGGTCATTTCTACGTTCCGGCAACCTAGGCTTCACTCTAGGGCGTTGTTCCACCAGATCGAACAGTTAGGGCCTAAGAAGTCAACGCCAGAAGTATAAAATACAATGTAAATATAACAGTTTTTCCATCGTATAAATCGAATGATAGCAACCAGTGTGAAAGTTATGGTCATTTCTACGTTCCGGGCAACCTAGGCTTCACTCTAGGGCGTTGATCCACCAGATAGAATAGCTAGGGACTTATAATTCAACGCCAGAAGAATAAAATACAATACAAGTACAACAGTTTTTCCATCGTATAAAATGTATATTTGCAAAAATTGTGAAAGTAATGGTCATTTCTACGTTCCGGGTAACCTAGGCGTCACTCTAGGGCGTTGCTCCACCATATCTAGTAGCTACGGCCTTAGAAGTCAACGCCAGAAGCGCAAAATACAATAAAAATGCAGCAGTTTTTCCATCGTATAGCATGACTAATTGCAAACAGTGTGAAGGTAATGGTCGTTTCTACGTTCCTAGCAACCTAGGCTTCACTCTAGGGCGTTGCTCCACCAGATCGAATAGTTAGGGCCTTAGAAGTCAACGCCAGAAGCATAAAATACAATAAAGATGCAACAGTTTTTCCATCATACAACAGGAATAACTGCAACCAGTGTGAAAGTACTGGTCATTTCTATGTTCCGGCAACCTAGGCTTCACCCTAGGGCGTTGTTCCACCAGATGGAATAGTTAGGGCCTAAGAAGTCAACGCCAGAAGCATAAAATACGATATAAATACAACAGCTTTACCATCGTATAAAACGAATAATGGTAACCAGTGTGAAAGTTATGGTCATTTCTACGTTCCGGTCAACCTAGGCTTCACTCTAGGACGTTGCTCCACCAGATCGAATCGTTAGGGCCTATGAAGTCAACACCAGAAGCATAAAATACAATAAAGGTGCAACAGTTTTTCCTTTGTGTAACAGGAATAATTGCAACCAGTGTGATTGTAATGGTCATTTCTACTTCCCGGGCAACCTAGGCTTCACTCTAGGGCGTTGCTCCACCAGATCGAATAGTTAGGGCCTTAGAAGTCAGCGCCCGAAGCATAAAATGCAAAATAAATAGAACAGTTTTTCCACTGTATAAAACGAATAACTGCAACCAGTGTGAAAGTACTGGTCATTTCTACGTTCCGGGTAACCTAGGCTTCACTCTAGTGCGTTGGTCCACCAGATCGAATAGCTAGGGACTTATAATTCAACGCCAGAAGAATAAAATACAATACAAGTACAACAGTTTTTCCATCGTATAAAATGTATATTTGCAAAAATTGTGAAAGTAATGGTCATTTCTACGTTCCGGGTAACCTAGGCGTCACTCTAGGGCGTTGCTCCACCATATCTAGTAGCTACGGCCTTAGAAGTTAACGCCAGAAGCACAAAATACAATAAAAATGCAGCAGTTTTTCCATCGTATAGCATGACTAATTGCAAACAGTGTGAAGGTAATGGTTGTTTCTACGTTCCGAGCAACCTAGGCTTCACTCTAGGGCGTTGCTCCACCAGATCGAATAGTTAGGGCCTTAGAAGTCAACGCCAGAAGCATAAAATACAATAAAGATGCAACAGTTTTTCCATCATACAACAGGAATAACTGCAACCAGTGTGAAAGTACTGGTCATTTCTACTTCCCGGGCAACCTAGGCTTCACTCTAGGGCGTTGCTCCACCAGATCGAATAGTTAGGGCCTTAGAAGTCAACGCCCGAAGCATAAAATGCAAAATAAATAGAACAGTAGTTCCATCGTATAAAACGAATAATGGTAACCAGTGTGAAAGTTATGGTCACTTCTACGTTCCGGTCAACCTAGGCTACACTCTAGGGCGTTGCTCCACCAGATCGAATAGCTAGGGCCTTAGAAGTCAACGCCAGAAGAATAAAACACAATATATGTACAACAGTTCGTCCATCGTATAAAATGAATAATTGCTAACATTGTGAAGGTACTGGTCATTTCTACGTTCCGGCAACCTAGGCTTCACTCTAGGGCGTTGTTCCACCAGATCGAACAGTTAGGGCCTAAGAAGTCAACGCCAGAAGTATAAAATACAATGTAAATATAACAGTTTTTCCATCGTATAAATCGAATGATAGCAACCAGTGTGAAAGTTATGGTCATTTCTACGTTCCGGGCAACCTAGGCTTCACTCTAGGGCGTTGCCCCACCAGATCGAATAGTTAGGGCCTAAGAAGTCAACGCCAGAAGCATAAAATACAAAATAAATAGAACGGTTTTTCCATTGTATAAAACGAATAATTGCTACCAGTGTAAAAGCTATGGTCATTTCTACGTTCCGGGCAACCTAGGCTTCACCCTAGGGTGTTGTTCCACCAGATCGAATGGTTAGGGCCTAAGAAGTGAACGCCAGAAGCATAAAATACAATATAAATACAACAGTTTTTCCATCGTATAAACCGAATAATTGCAACCAGTATGACACTTATGGTCATTTCTACGTTCCGCGCAATCTGGGCTTTACCCTAGGGCGTTGTTCCACCAGATGGAATAGTTAGGGCCTAAGAAGTCAACGCCTGAAGTATAAAATACAATAAAAATACAACAGTCTTTCCATTCTATAACAGGAATAATTGCAACCGGTGCGAAAGTGATGGTCATTTCTACGTTCGAGGCAACCTAGGCTTCACTCTAGGGCGTTGTTCCACAAGATCGAATAGTTAGGGCCTAAGAAGTCAACGCCAGGAGCATAAAATACGATAAAGATGCAACAGTTTTCCCATCGTATGAAACGAATAATTGCAACCAGTGTGAAAGTGATGGTCATTTCTACGTTCCGGGTAACCTAGCTTTCACTCTAGGGCGTTGATCCACCAGATAGAATAGCTAGGGACTTATAATTCAACGCCAGAAGAATAAAATACAATACAAGTACAACAGTTTTTCCATCGTATAAAATGTATATTTGCAAAAATTGTGAAAGTAATGGTCATTTCTACGTTCCGGGAAACCTATGCGACACTCAAGGGCGTTGCTCCACCACATCTAATAGCTACGGCCTTAAAAGTCAACGCCAGAAGCATAAAATACGATATAAATACATCAGCTTTTCCATCGTATAAAACGAATAATGGTAACCAGTGTGAAAGTTATAGTCGTTTCTACGTTCCAGTCAACCTAGGTTTCACTCTAGGGCGTTGATCCACCAGATAGAATAGCTAGGGACTTATAATTCAACGCCAGAAGAATAAAATACAATACAAGTACAACAGTTTTTCCATCGTATAAAATGTATATTTGCAAAAATTGTGAAAGTAATGGTCATTTCTACGTTCCGGGTAACCTAGGCGTCACTCTAGGGCGTTGCTCCACCATATCTAGTAGCTACGGCCTTAGAAGTCAACGCCAGAAGCACAAAATACAATAAAAATGCAGCAGTTTTTCCATCGTATAGCATGACTAATTGCAAACAGTGTGAAGGTAATGGTCGTTTCTACGTTCCTAGCAACCTAGGCTTCACTCTAGGGCGTTGCTCCACCAGATCGAATAGTTAGGGCCTTAGAAGTCAACGCCAGAAGCATAAAATACAATAAAGATGCAACAGTTTTTCCATCATACAACAGGAATAACTGCAACCAGTGTGAAAGTACTGGTCATTTCTATGTTCCGGCAACCTAGGCTTCACCCTAGGGCGTTGTTCCACCAGATGGAATAGTTAGGGCCTAAGAAGTCAACGCCAGAAGCATAAAATACGATATAAATACAACAGCTTTTCCATCGTATAAAACGAATAATTGCAAACAGTGTGAAAGTTATGGTCATTTCTACTTCCAGGGCAACCTAGGCTTCACTCTAGGGCGTTGCTCCACCAGATCGAATAGTTAGGGCGTTAGAAGTCAACGCCCGAAGCATAAAATGCAAAATAAATAGAACAGTAGTTCCATTGTATAAAACGAATACCTGCAACCAGTGTGAAAGTACTGGTCATTTCTACGTTCCGGAAACCTAGGCTTCACCCTAGGGCGTTGTTCCTCCAGATGGAATAGTTAGGGCCTAAGAAGTCAACGCCGGAAGCATAAAATACGATATAAATACAACAGCTTTTCCATCGTATAAAAGGAATAATTGCAAACAGTGTGAAAGTAATGGTCATTTCTACGTTCGGCCAACCTAGGCTTCACTGTATGGCGTTCTTCCACCACATCGAATAGCTACGGCCTCAGAAGTCCACGCCTGAAGCATAAAATACAATAAAAATACAACAGTCTTTTCATCGCATAACAGGAATAATTGCAACAAGCGTGAAAGTAATGATCATTTCGGCGTTTCGGACATCCTAGACTTAACTCTGAGGCATTGCTCCACCAGATCGAATAAGTAGGGCCTGAGAGGTCAACGCCAGATGCATAAAATACAATATAAATACAACAGTTTTTCCATCGTATAAAACAAGTAATTGCAACCAGTATGAAACTTATGGTCATTTCTACTTTCCGGCAACCTAGGCTTCACCCTAGGGCGTTGTTCCACCAGATCGAATAGTTAGGGCCTTAGAAGTCAACGCAAGAGGCATAAAATACAATAAAGATGCAACAGTTTTTCCATCGTATAAAAAGAATAATTGAAACCAGTGGAAAGGTAATGGTCATTTCTACGTACCGGGCAACCTAGGCTTCACCCTAGGGCGCTGCTCCACCAGATCGAATAGTTAGTGCCCTAGAAGTCAGCGCCAGAAGCATAAAATACAATATAAATACAACAGTTTTTCCATCGTATAAAACGAATAATTGCAACAAGTATGAGAGTTATGGTCATTTCTACTTTCCGGCAACCTAGGCTTCACCCTAGGGCGTTGTTCCAACAGATTGAATAGTTAGGGCCTTAGAAGTCAGCGCCCGAAGCATGAAATACAAAATAAATAGAACAGTTGTTCCATCGTATAAAACGAATAATTGCTATCAGTGTGAAACTTATGGTAATTTCTACGTTCCGGGCAACCTCGGTTTCACTCTAGGGCGTTGCTCCACCAGATCGCATAGCTAGGGACTTAGAATTCAACGCCATAAGAATAAAATACAATATGAGTACAACAGTTTTTCCATCGTATAAAATGAATAATTGGAAACATTGTGAAAGTAATGGTCATTTCTACGTTCCAGGCAACCTAGGCGTCACTCTAGGGCGTTACTCCACCACATCTATTAGCTACGGCCTTAGAAGTCAACGCCAGAAGCATATAATACAATATAAATACAACACCTTTTCCAGCGTATAAAATGAATAATAGCAAACAGTGTGAAAGTAATGGTCATTTCTACGTTCCGGACAACCTAGGCTTCACTCTAGGGCGTTGCTCCACCACATCGAATAGCTACGGCCTTAGAAGTCAACGCTAGAAGCATAAAATACAATAAAAATGCAACAGTTTTTCCATCGTATAGCATGAATAATTGCAACCGGTGTGAATGTTATCTTCATTTCTACGTTCCGGGCAACCTAGGCTTGACTGTATGGTGTTGCTCCACCAGATCGAATAGGTAGGGCCATAGAAGTCAACGCCCGAAGCATAAAATACAAAATAAATATAACAGTTTTTCCATCGTATAAAACGAATAATAGCAACCAGTGTGAAAGTTCTGGTCATTTTATACGTTCCGGGCAACCTAGGCTTCACCCTAGGGCGTTGTTCCACCAGATCGAATAGTTAAGGCCTAAGAAGTCAACGCCAGAAGCATAAAATACAAAATAAATAGAACGGTTTTTCCATTGTATAAAACGAATAATTGCTACCAGTGTAAAAGCTATGGTCATTTCTACGTTCCGGGCAACCTAGGCTTCACCCTAGGGTGTTGTTCCACCAGATCGAATAGTTAGGGCCTAAGAAGTGAACGCCAGAAGCATAAAATACAATATAAATACAACAGTTTTTCCATCGTATAAACCGAATAATTGCAACCAGTATGACACTTATGGTCATTTCTACGTTCCGCGCAATCTGGGCTTTACCCTAGGGCGTTGTTCCACCAGATGGAATAGTTAGGGCCTAAGAAGTCAACGCCTGAAGTATAAAATACAATAAAAATACAACAGTCTTTCCATTCTATAACAGGAATAATTGCAACCGGTGCGAAAGTGATGGTCAATTCTACGTTCGAGGCAACCTAGGCTTCACTCTAGGGCGTTGTTCCACAAGATCGAATAGTTAGGGCCTAAGAAGTCAACGCCAGGAGCATAAAATACGATAAAGATGCAACAGTTTTCCCATCGTATGAAACGAATAATTGCAACCAGTGTGAAAGTGATGGTCACTTCTACGTTCCGGGTAACCTAGCTTTCACTCTAGGGCGTTGATCCACCAGATAGAATAGCTAGGGACTTATAATTCAACGCCAGAAGAATAAAATACAATACAAGTACAACAGTTTTTCCATCGTATAAAATGTATATTTGCAAAAATTGTGAAAGTAATGGTCATTTCTACGTTCCGGGAAACCTATGCGACACTCAAGGGCGTTGCTCCACCACATATAATAGCTACGGCCTTAAAAGTCAACGCCAGAAGCATAAAATACGATATAAATACAACAGCTTTTCCATCGCATAAAACGAATAATGGTAACCAGTGTGAAAGTTATAGTCGTTTCTACGTTCCAGTCAACCTAGGTTTCACTCTAGGGCGTTGATCCACCAGATAGAATAGCTAGGGACTTATAATTCAACGCCAGAAGAATAAAATACAATACAAGTACAACAGTTTTTCCATCGTATAAAATGTATATTTGCAAAAATTGTGAAAGTAATGGTCATTTCTACGTGCCGGGTAACCTAGGCGTCACTCTAGGGCGTTGCTCCACCATATCTAGTAGCTACGGCCTTAGAAGTCAACGCCAGAAGCACAAAATACAATAAAAATGCAGCAGTTTTTCCATCGTATAGCATGACTAATTGCAAACAGTGTGAAGGTAATGGTCGTTTCTACGTTCCTAGCAACCTAGGCTTCACTCTAGGGCGTTGCTCCACCAGATCGAATAGTTAGGGCCTTAGAAGTCAACGCCAGAAGCATAAAATACGATATAAATACAACAGCTTTACCATCGTATAAAACGAATAATGGTAACCAGTGTGAAAGTTATGGTCATTTCTACGTTCCGGTCAACCTAGGCTTCACTCTAGGACGTTGCTCCACCAGATCGAATCGTTAGAGCCTATGAAGTCAACACCAGAAGCATAAAATACAATAAAGGTGCAACAGTTTTTCCTTTGTGTAACAGGAATAATTGCAACCAGTGTGATTGTAATGGTCATTTCTACTTCCCGGGCAACCTAGGCTTCACTCTAGGGCGTTGCTCCACCAGATCGAATAGTTAGGGCCTTAGAAGTCAGCGCCCGAAGCATAAAATGCAAAATAAATAGAACAGTTTTTCCACTGTATAAAACGAATAACTGCAACCAGTGTGAAAGTACTGGTCATTTCTACGTTCCGGGTAACCTAGGCTTCACTCTAGTGCGTTGGTCCACCAGATCGAATAGCTAGGGACTTATAATTCAACGCCAGAAGAATAAAATACAATACAAGTACAACAGTTTTTCCATCGTATAAAATGTATATTTGCAAAAATTGTGAAAGTAATGGTCATTTCTACGTTCCGGGTAACCTAGGCGTCACTCTAGGGCGTTGCTCCACCATATCTAGTAGCTACGGCCTTAGAAGTCAACGCCAGAAGCACAAAATACAATAAAAATGCAGCAGTTTTTCCATCGTATAGCATGACTAATTGCAAACAGTGTGAAGGTAATGGTCGTTTCTACGTTCCTAGCAACCTAGGCTTCACTCTAGGGCGTTGCTCCACCAGATCGAATAGTTAGGGCCTTAGAAGTCAACGCCAGAAGCATAAAATACAATAAAGATGCAACAGTTTTTCCATCATACAACAGGAATAACTGCAACCAGTGTGAAAGTACTGGTCATTTCTATGTTCCGGCAACCTAGGCTTCACCCTAGGGCGTTGTTCCACCAGATGGAATAGTTAGGGCCTAAGAAGTCAACGCCAGAAGCATAAAATACGATATAAATACAACAGCTTTTCCATCGTATAAAACGAATAATTGCAAACAGTGTGAAAGTTATGGTCATTTCTACTTCCAGGGCAACCTAGGCTTCACTCTAGGGCGTTGCTCCACCAGATCGAATAGTTAGGGCGTTAGAAGTCAACGCCCGAAGCATAAAATGCAAAATAAATAGAACAGTAGTTCCATTGTATAAAACGAATACCTGCAACCAGTGTGAAAGTACTGGTCATTTCTACGTTCCGGAAACCTAGGCTTCACCCTAGGGCGTTGTTCCTCCAGATGGAATAGTTAGGGCCTAAGAAGTCAACGCCGGAAGCATAAAATACGATATAAATACAACAGCTTTTCCATCGTATAAAAGGAATAATTGCAAACAGTGTGAAAGTAATGGTCATTTCTACGTTCGGCCAACCTAGGCTTCACTGTATGGCGTTCTTCCACCACATCGAATAGCTACGGCCTCAGAAGTCCACGCCTGAAGCATAAAATACAATAAAAATACAACAGTCTTTTCATCGCATAACAGGAATAATTGCAACAAGCGTGAAAGTAATGATCATTTCGGCGTTTCGGACATCCTAGACTTAACTCTGAGGCATTGCTCCACCAGATCGAATAAGTAGGGCCTGAGAGGTCAACGCCAGATGCATAAAATACAATATAAATACAACAGTTTTTCCATCGTATAAAACAAGTAATTGCAACCAGTATGAAACTTATGGTCATTTCTACTTTCCGGCAACCTAGGCTTCACCCTAGGGCGTTGTTCCACCAGATCGAATAGTTAGGGCCTTAGAAGTCAACGCAAGAGGCATAAAATACAATAAAGATGCAACAGTTTTTCCATCGTATAAAAAGAATAATTGAAACCAGTGGAAAGGTAATGGTCATTTCTACGTACCGGGCAACCTAGGCTTCACCCTAGGGCGCTGCTCCACCAGATCGAATAGTTAGTGCCCTAGAAGTCAGCGCCAGAAGCATAAAATACAATATAAATACAACAGTTTTTCCATCGTATAAAACGAATAATTGCAACAAGTATGAGAGTTATGGTCATTTCTACTTTCCGGCAACCTAGGCTTCACCCTAGGGCGTTGTTCCAACAGATTGAATAGTTAGGGCCTTAGAAGTCAGCGCCCGAAGCATGAAATACAAAATAAATAGAACAGTTGTTCCATCGTATAAAACGAATAATTGCTATCAGTGTGAAACTTATGGTAATTTCTACGTTCCGGGCAACCTCGGTTTCACTCTAGGGCGTTGCTCCACCAGATCGCATAGCTAGGGACTTAGAATTCAACGCCATAAGAATAAAATACAATATGAGTACAACAGTTTTTCCATCGTATAAAATGAATAATTGGAAACATTGTGAAAGTAATGGTCATTTCTACGTTCCAGGCAACCTAGGCGTCACTCTAGGGCGTTACTCCACCACATCTATTAGCTACGGCCTTAGAAGTCAACGCCAGAAGCATATAATACAATATAAATACAACACCTTTTCCAGCGTATAAAATGAATAATAGCAAACAGTGTGAAAGTAATGGTCATTTCTACGTTCCGGACAACCTAGGCTTCACTCTAGGGCGTTGCTCCACCACATCGAATAGCTACGGCCTTAGAAGTCAACGCTAGAAGCATAAAATACAATAAAAATGCAACAGTTTTTCCATCGTATAGCATGAATAATTGCAACCGGTGTGAATGTTATCTTCATTTCTACGTTCCGGGCAACCTAGGCTTGACTGTATGGTGTTGCTCCACCAGATCGAATAGGTAGGGCCATAGAAGTCAACGCCCGAAGCATAAAATACAAAATAAATATAACAGTTTTTCCATCGTATAAAACGAATAATAGCAACCAGTGTGAAAGTTCTGGTCATTTTATACGTTCCGGGCAACCTAGGCTTCACCCTAGGGCGTTGTTCCACCAGATCGAATAGTTAAGGCCTAAGAAGTCAACGCCAGAAGCATAAAATACAAAATAAATAGAACGGTTTTTCCATTGTATAAAACGAATAATTGCTACCAGTGTAAAAGCTATGGTCATTTCTACGTTCCGGGCAACCTAGGCTTCACCCTAGGGTGTTGTTCCACCAGATCGAATAGTTAGGGCCTAAGAAGTGAACGCCAGAAGCATAAAATACAATATAAATACAACAGTTTTTCCATCGTATAAACCGAATAATTGCAACCAGTATGACACTTATGGTCATTTCTACGTTCCGCGCAATCTGGGCTTTACCCTAGGGCGTTGTTCCACCAGATGGAATAGTTAGGGCCTAAGAAGTCAACGCCTGAAGTATAAAATACAATAAAAATACAACAGTCTTTCCATTCTATAACAGGAATAATTGCAACCGGTGCGAAAGTGATGGTCAATTCTACGTTCGAGGCAACCTAGGCTTCACTCTAGGGCGTTGTTCCACAAGATCGAATAGTTAGGGCCTAAGAAGTCAACGCCAGGAGCATAAAATACGATAAAGATGCAACAGTTTTCCCATCGTATGAAACGAATAATTGCAACCAGTGTGAAAGTGATGGTCACTTCTACGTTCCGGGTAACCTAGCTTTCACTCTAGGGCGTTGATCCACCAGATAGAATAGCTAGGGACTTATAATTCAACGCCAGAAGAATAAAATACAATACAAGTACAACAGTTTTTCCATCGTATAAAATGTATATTTGCAAAAATTGTGAAAGTAATGGTCATTTCTACGTTCCGGGAAACCTATGCGACACTCAAGGGCGTTGCTCCACCACATCTAATAGCTACGGCCTTAAAAGTCAACGCCAGAAGCATAAAATACGATATAAATACAACAGCTTTTCCATCGCATAAAACGAATAATGGTAACCAGTGTGAAAGTTATAGTCGTTTCTACGTTCCAGTCAACCTAGGTTTCACTCTAGGGCGTTGATCCACCAGATAGAATAGCTAGGGACTTATAATTCAACGCCAGAAGAATAAAATACATTACAAGTACAACAGTTTTTCCATCGTATAAAATGTATATTTGCAAAAATTGTGAAAGTAATGGTCATTTCTACGTGCCGGGTAACCTAGGCGTCACTCTAGGGCGTTGCTCCACCATATCTAGTAGCTACGGCCTTAGAAGTCAACGCCAGAAGCACAAAATACAATAAAAATGCAGCAGTTTTTCCATCGTATAGCATGACTAATTGCAAACAGTGTGAAGGTAATGGTCGTTTCTACGTTCCTAGCAACCTAGGCTTCACTCTAGGGCGTTGCTCCACCAGATCGAATAGTTAGGGCCTTAGAAGTCAACGCCAGAAGCATAAAATACAATAAAGATGCAACAGTTTTTCCATCATACAACAGGAATAACTGCAACGAGTGTGAAAGTACTGGTCATTTCTATGTTCCGGCAACCTAGGCTTCACCCTAGGGCGTTGTTCCACCAGATGGAATAGTTAGGGCCTAAGAAGTCAACGCCAGAAGCATAAAATACGATATAAATACAACAGCTTTACCATCGTATAAAACGAATAATGGTAACCAGTGTGAAAGTTATGGTCATTTCTACGTTCCGGTCAACCTAGGCTTCACTCTAGGACGTTGCTCCACCAGATCGAATCGTTAGGGCCTATGAAGTCAACACCAGAAGCATAAAATACAATAAAGGTGCAACAGTTTTTCCTTTGTGTAACAGGAATAATTGCAACCAGTGTGATTGTAATGGTCATTTCTACTTCCCGGGCAACCTAGGCTTCACTCTAGGGCGTTGCTCCACCAGATCGAATAGTTAGGGCCTTAGAAGTCAGCGCCCGAAGCATAAAATGCAAAATAAATAGAACAGTTTTTCCACTGTATAAAACGAATAACTGCAACCAGTGTGAAAGTACTGGTCATTTCTACGTTCCGGGTAACCTAGGCTTCACTCTAGTGCGTTGGTCCACCAGATCGAATAGCTAGGGACTTATAATTCAACGCCAGAAGAATAAAATACAATACAAGTACAACAGTTTTTCCATCGTATAAAATGTATATTTGCAAAAATTGTGAAAGTAATGGTCATTTCTACGTTCCGGGTAACCTAGGCGTCACTCTAGGGCGTTGCTCCACCATATCTAGTAGCTACGGCCTTAGAAGTTAACGCCAGAAGCACAAAATACAATAAAAATGCAGCAGTTTTTCCATCGTATAGCATGACTAATTGCAAACAGTGTGAAGGTAATGGTTGTTTCTACGTTCCGAGCAACCTAGGCTTCACTCTAGGGCGTTGCTCCACCAGATCGAATAGTTAGGGCCTTAGAAGTCAACGCCAGAAGCATAAAATACAATAAAGATGCAACAGTTTTTCCATCATACAACAGGAATAACTGCAACCAGTGTGAAAGTACTGGTCATTTCTACTTCCCGGGCAACCTAGGCTTCACTCTAGGGCGTTGTTCCACAAGATCGAATAGTTAGGGCCTAAGAAGTCAACGCCAGGAGCATAAAATACGATAAAGATGCAACAGTTTTCCCATCGTATGAAACGAATAATTGCAACCAGTGTGAAAGTGATGGTCATTTCTACGTTCCGGGTAACCTAGCTTTCACTCTAGGGCGTTGATCCACCAGATAGAATAGCTAGGGACTTATAATTCAACGCCAGAAGAATAAAATACAATACAAGTACAACAGTTTTTCCATCGTATAAAATGTATATTTGCAAAAATTGTGAAAGTAATGGTCATTTCTACGTTCCGGGAAACCTATGCGACACTCAAGGGCGTTGCTCCACCATATCTAGTAGCTACGGCCTTAGAAGTCAACGCCAGAAGCACAAAATACAATAAAAATGCAGCAGTTTTTCCATCGTATAGCATGACTAATTGCAAACAGTGTGAAGGTAATGGTCGTTTCTACGTTCCTAGCAACCTAGGCTTCACTCTAGGGCGTTGCTCCACCAGATCGAATAGTTAGGGCCTTAGAAGTCAACGCCAGAACCATAAAATACAATAAAGATGCAACAGTTTTTCCATCATACAACAGGAATAACTGCAACCAGTGTGAAAGTACTGGTCATTTCTATGTTCCGGCAACCTAGGCTTCACCCTAGGGCGTTGTTCCACCAGATGGAATAGTTAGGGCCTAAGAAGTCAACGCCAGAAGCATAAAATACGATATAAATACAACAGCTTTTCCATCGTATAAAACGAATAATTGCAAACAGTGTGAAAGTTATGGTCATTTCTACTTCCAGGGCAACCTAGGCTTCACTCTAGGGCGTTGCTCCACCAGATCGAATAGTTAGGGCGTTAGAAGTCAACGCCCGAAGCATAAAATGCAAAATAAATAGAACAGTAGTTCCATTGTATAAAACGAATACCTGCAACCAGTGTGAAAGTACTGGTCATTTCTACGTTCCGGAAACCTAGGCTTCACCCTAGGGCGTTGTTCCTCCAGATGGAATAGTTAGGGCCTAAGAAGTCAACGCCGGAAGCATAAAATACGATATAAATACAACAGCTTTTCCATCGTATAAAAGGAATAATTGCAAACAGTGTGAAAGTAATGGTCATTTCTACGTTCGGCCAACCTAGGCTTCACTGTATGGCGTTCTTCCACCACATCGAATAGCTACGGCCTCAGAAGTCCACGCCTGAAGCATAAAATACAATAAAAATACAACAGTCTTTTCATCGCATAACAGGAATAATTGCAACAAGCGTGAAAGTAATGATCATTTCGGCGTTTCGGACATCCTAGACTTAACTCTGAGGCATTGCTCCACCAGATCGAATAAGTAGGGCCTGAGAGGTCAACGCCAGAAGCATAAAATACAATATAAATACAACAGTTTTTCCATCGTATAAAACGAATAATTGCAACAAGTATGAGAGTTATGGTCATTTCTACTTTCCGGCAACCTAGGCTTCACCCTAGGGCGTTGTTCCAACAGATTGAATAGTTAGGGCCTTAGAAGTCAGCGCCCGAAGCATGAAATACAAAATAAATAGAACAGTTGTTCCATCGTATAAAACGAATAATTGCTATCAGTGTGAAACTTATGGTAATTTCTACGTTCCGGGCAACCTCGGTTTCACTCTAGGGCGTTGCTCCACCAGATCGCATAGCTAGGGACTTAGAATTCAACGCCATAAGAATAAAATACAATATGAGTACAACAGTTTTTCCATCGTATAAAATGAATAATTGGAAACATTGTGAAAGTAATGGTCATTTCTACGTTCCAGGCAACCTAGGCGTCACTCTAGGGCGTTACTCCACCACATCTATTAGCTACGGCCTTAGAAGTCAACGCCAGAAGCATATAATACAATATAAATACAACACCTTTTCCAGCGTATAAAATGAATAATAGCAAACAGTGTGAAAGTAATGGTCATTTCTACGTTCCGGACAACCTAGGCTTCACTCTAGGGCGTTGCTCCACCACATCGAATAGCTACGGCCTTAGAAGTCAACGCTAGAAGCATAAAATACAATAAAAATGCAACAGTTTTTCCATCGTATAGCATGAATAATTGCAACCGGTGTGAATGTTATCTTCATTTCTACGTTCCGGGCAACCTAGGCTTGACTGTATGGTGTTGCTCCACCAGATCGAATAGGTAGGGCCATAGAAGTCAACGCCCGAAGCATAAAATACAAAATAAATATAACAGTTTTTCCATCGTATAAAACGAATAATAGCAACCAGTGTGAAAGTTCTGGTCATTTTATACGTTCCGGGCAACCTAGGCTTCACTCCAGGGCGTTGCTCCACCAGATCGAATAGTTAGGGCCTTAGAAGTCAACGCCCGATGCAAAAAATACAAAATAAATAGAACAGTTTTTCCATTGTATAAAACGAATAATTGCTACCAGTGTGAAAGTTATGTTCATTTCTACGTTCCTGACAACCTAGGCTTCACTGTAGGGTGTTGCTCCACCAAATCCAATAGGTAGGGCCATAGAAGTCATGCCCGAAGCATAAAATACAATAAATATACAAGAGTTTTTCCACCGTATAACAGGAATAATTGCCACCAGTGTGAAAGTGATGGTCATTTCTACGTTTTGGGCAACCTAGGTTTTACTCTAGGGCGTTGCTCCACCAGATCGAATAGCTAGGGACTTGGAATTCTCCGCCAGAAGAATAAAATAATATATAAGTACAACAGTTTTTCCATTGTATAAAATGAATAATTGCAAAAATTTTGAAATTAATGGTCATTTCAGCGTTCCGGGCATCCTAGGCGTCACTGTAGGGCGTTGCTCCACCACAGCTAATAGCTACGGCCGTAGAAGTCAACCCCAGAAGCATAAAATACAAAATAAATAGAACAGTTTTTCCATTGTATAAAACGAATAATATCAACCACTGTGAAAGTGATGGTCATTTCTACGTTCCGGGCAACCTAGGCTTCACTGTAGGGCGTTGCTCCACCAAATCGAATAGGTAGGGCCATAGAAGTCAACGCCAGAAGCATAAAATACAATAAAGATGCAACAGTTTTTCCATCATACAACAGGAATAACTGCAACCAGTGTGAAAGTACTGGTCATTTCTATGTTCCGGCAACCTAGGCTTCACCCTAGGGCGTTGTTCCACCAGATGGAATAGTTAGGGCCTAAGAAGTCAACGCCAGAAGCATAAAATACGATATAAATACAACAGCTTTTCCATCGTATAAAACGAATAATTGCAAACAGTGTGAAAGTTATGGTCATTTCTACTTCCAGGGCAACCTAGGCTTCACTCTAGGGCGTTGCTCCACCAGATCGAATAGTTAAGGCGTTAGAAGTCAACGCCCGAAGCATAAAATGCAAAATAAATAGAACAGTAGTTCCATTGTATAAAACGAATACCTGCAACCAGTGTGAAAGTACTGGTCATTTCTACGTTCCGGAAACCTAGGCTTCACCCTAGGGCGTTGTTCCTCCAGATGGAATAGTTAGGGCCTAAGAAGTCAACGCCGGAAGCATAAAATACGATATAAATACAACAGCTTTTCCATCGTATAAAAGGAATAATTGCAAACAGTGTGAAAGTAATGGTCATTTCTACGTTCGGCCAACCTAGGCTTCACTGTATGGCGTTCTTCCACCACATCGAATAGCTACGGCCTCAGAAGTCCACGCCTGAAGCATAAAATACAATAAAAATACAACAGTCTTTTCATCGCATAACAGGAATAATTGCAACAAGCGTGAAAGTAATGATCATTTCGGCGTTTCGGACATCCTAGACTTAACTCTGAGGCATTGCTCCACCAGATGGAATAAGTAGGGCCTGAGAGGTCAACGCCAGAAGCATAAAATACAATATAAATACAACAGTTTTTCCATCGTATAAAACAAGTAATTGCAACCAGTATGAAACTTATGGTCATTTCTACTTTCCGGCAACCTAGGCTTCACTCTAGGGCGTTGCTCCACCAGATCGCATAGCTAGGGACTTAGAATTCAACGCCATAAGAATAAAATACAATATGAGTACAACAGTTTTTCCATCGTATAAAATGAATAATTGGAAACATTGTGAAAGTAATGGTCATTTCTACGTTCCAGGCAACCTAGGCGTCACTCTAGGGCGTTACTCCACCACATCTATTAGCTACGGCCTTAGAAGTCAACGCCAGAAGCATATAATACAATATAAATACAACACCTTTTCCAGCGTATAAAATGAATAATAGCAAACAGTGTGAAAGTAATGGTCATTTCTACGTTCCGGACAACCTAGGCTTCACTCTAGGGCGTTGCTCCACCACATCGAATAGCTACGGCCTTAGAAGTCAACGCTAGAAGCATAAAATACAATAAAAATGCAACAGTTTTTCCATCGTATAGCATGAATAATTGCAACCGGTGTGAATGTTATCTTCATTTCTACGTTCCGGGCAACCTAGGCTTGACTGTATGGTGTTGCTCCACCAGATCGAATAGGTAGGGCCATAGAAGTCAACGCCCGAAGCATAAAATACAAAATAAATATAACAGTTTTTCCATCGTATAAAACGAATAATAGCAACCAGTGTGAAAGTTCTGGTCATTTTATACGTTCCGGGCAACCTAGGCTTCACTCCAGGGCGTTGCTCCACCAGATCGAATAGTTAGGGCCTTAGAAGTCAACGCCCGATGCAAAAAATTCAAAATAAATAGAACAGTTTTTCCATTGTATAAAACGAATAATTGCTACCAGTGTGAAAGTTATGTTCATTTCTACGTTCCTGACAACCTAGGCTTCACTGTAGGGTGTTGCTCCACCAAATCCAATAGGTAGGGCCATAGAAGTCATGCCCGAAGCATAAAATACAATAAATATACAAGAGTTTTTCCACCGTATAACAGGAATAATTGCCACCAGTGTGAAAGTGATGGTCATTTCTACGTTCTGGGCAACCTAGGTTTTACTCTAGGGCGTTGTTCCTCCAGATGGAATAGTTAGGGCCTAAGAAGTCAACGCCGGAAGCATAAAATACGATATAAATACAACAGCTTTTCCATCGTATAAAAGGAATAATTGCAAACAGTGTGAAAGTAATGGTCATTTCTACGTTCGGCCAACCTAGGCTTCACTGTATGGCGTTCTTCCACCACATCGAATAGCTACGGCCTCAGAAGTCCACGCCTGAAGCATAAAATACAATAAAAATACAACAGTCTTTTCATCGCATAACAGGAATAATTGCAACAAGCGTGAAAGTAATGATCATTTCGGCGTTTCGGACATCCTAGACTTAACTCTGAGGCATTGCTCCACCAGATGGAATAAGTAGGGCCTGAGAGGTCAACGCCAGAAGCATAAAATACAATATAAATACAACAGTTTTTCCATCGTATAAAACAAGTAATTGCAACCAGTATGAAACTTATGGTCATTTCTACTTTCCGGCAACCTAGGCTTCACCCTAGGGCGTTGTTCCACCAGATCGAATAGTTAGGGCCTTAGAAGTCAACGCCAGAGGCATAAAATACAATAAAGATGCAACAGTTTTTCCATCGTATAAAAAGAATAATTGAAACCAGTGGAAAGGTAATGGTCATTTCTACGTACCGGGCAACCTAGGCTTCACCCTAGGGCGCTGCTCCACCAGATCGAATAGTTAGTGCCCTAGAAGTCAGCGCCAGAAGCATAAAATACAATATAAATACAACAGTTTTTCCATCGTATAAAACGAATAATTGCAACAAGTATGAGAGTTATGGTCATTTCTACTTTCCGGCAACCTAGGCTTCACCCTAGGGCGTTGTTCCAACAGATTGAATAGTTAGGGCCTTAGAAGTCAGCGCCCGAAGCATGAAATACAAAATAAATAGAACAGTTGTTCCATCGTATAAAACGAATAATTGCTATCAGTGTGAAACTTATGGTAATTTCTACGTTCCGGGCAACCTCGGTTTCACTCTAGGGCGTTGCTCCACCAGATCGCATAGCTAGGGACTTAGAATTCAACGCCATAAGAATAAAATACAATATGAGTACAACAGTTTTTCCATCGTATAAAATGAATAATTGGAAACATTGTGAAAGTAATGGTCATTTCTACGTTCCAGGCAACCTAGGCGTCACTCTAGGGCGTTACTCCACCACATCTATTAGCTACGGCCTTAGAAGTCAACGCCAGAAGCATATAATACAATATAAATACAACACCTTTTCCAGCGTATAAAATGAATAATAGCAAACAGTGTGAAAGTAATGGTCATTTCTACGTTCCGGACAACCTAGGCTTCACTCTAGGGCGTTGCTCCACCACATCGAATAGCTACGGCCTTAGAAGTCAACGCTAGAAGCATAAAATACAATAAAAATGCAACAGTTTTTCCATCGTATAGCATGAATAATTGCAACCGGTGTGAATGTTATCTTCATTTCTACGTTCCGGGCAACCTAGGCTTGACTGTATGGTGTTGCTCCACCAGATCGAATAGGTAGGGCCATAGAAGTCAACGCCCGAAGCATAAAATACAAAATAAATATAACAGTTTTTCCATCGTATAAAACGAATAATAGCAACCAGTGTGAAAGTTCTGGTCATTTTATACGTTCCGGGCAACCTAGGCTTCACTCCAGGGCGTTGCTCCACCAGATCGAATAGTTAGGGCCTTAGAAGTCAACGCCCGATGCAAAAAATACAAAATAAATAGAACAGTTTTTCCATTGTATAAAACGAATAATTGCTACCAGTGTGAAAGTTATGTTCATTTCTACGTTCCTGACAACCTAGGCTTCACTGTAGGGTGTTGCTCCACCAAATCCAATAGGTAGGGCCATAGAAGTCATGCCCGAAGCATAAAATACAATAAATATACAAGAGTTTTTCCACCGTATAACAGGAATAATTGCCACCAGTGTGAAAGTGATGGTCATTTCTACGTTCTGGGCAACCTAGGTTTTACTCTAGGGCGTTGCTCCACCAGATCGAATAGCTAGGGACTTGGAATTCTCCGCCAGAAGAATAAAATAATATATAAGTACAACAGTTTTTCCATTGTATAAAATGAATAATTGCAAAAATTTTGAAATTAATGGTCATTTCAGCGTTCCGGGCATCCTAGGCGTCACAGTAGGGCGTTGCTCCACCACAGCTAATAGCTACGGCCTTAGAAGTCAACCCCAGAAGCATAAAATACAAAATAAATAGAACAGTTTTTCCATTGTATAAAACGAATAATATCAACCACTGTGAAAGTGATGCTCATTTCTACGTTCCGGGCAACCTAGGCTTCACTGTAGGGCGTTGCTCCACCAAATCGAATAGGTAGGGCCATAGAAGTCAACGCCAGAAGCATAAAATACAATAAAGATGCAACAGTTTTTCCATCATACAACAGGAATAACTGCAACCAGTGTGAAAGTACTGGTCATTTCTATGTTCCGGCAACCTAGGCTTCACCCTAGGGCGTTGTTCCACCAGATGGAATAGTTAGGGCCTAAGAAGTCAACGCCAGAAGCATAAAATACGATATAAATACAACAGCTTTTCCATCGTATAAAACGAATAATTGCAAACAGTGTGAAAGTTATGGTCATTTCTACTTCCAGGGCAACCTAGGCTTCACTCTAGGGCGTTGCTCCACCAGATCGAATAGTTAGGGCGTTAGAAGTCAACGCCCGAAGCATAAAATGCAAAATAAATAGAACAGTAGTTCCATTGTATAAAACGAATACCTGCAACCAGTGTGAAAGTACTGGTCATTTCTACGTTCCGGAAACCTAGGCTTCACCCTAGGGCGTTGTTCCTCCAGATGGAATAGTTAGGGCCTAAGAAGTCAACGCCGGAAGCATAAAATACGATATAAATACAACAGCTTTTCCATCGTATAAAAGGAATAATTGCAAACAGTGTGAAAGTAATGGTCATTTCTACGTTCGGCCAACCTAGGCTTCACTGTATGGCGTTCTTCCACCACATCGAATAGCTACGGCCTCAGAAGTCCACGCCTGAAGCATAAAATACAATAAAAATACAACAGTCTTTTCATCGCATAACAGGAATAATTGCAACAAGCGTGAAAGTAATGATCATTTCGGCGTTTCGGACATCCTAGACTTAACTCTGAGGCATTGCTCCACCAGATCGAATAAGTAGGGCCTGAGAGGTCAACGCCAGAAGCATAAAATACAATATAAATACAACAGTTTTTCCATCGTATAAAACAAGTAATTGCAACCAGTATGAAACTTATGGTCATTTCTACTTTCCGGCAACCTAGGCTTCACCCTAGGGCGTTGTTCCACCAGATCGAATAGTTAGGGCCTTAGAAGTCAACGCCAGAGGCATAAAATACAATAAAGATGCAACAGTTTTTCCATCGTATAAAAAGAATAATTGAAACCAGTGGAAAGGTAATGGTCATTTCTACGTACCGGGCAACCTAGGCTTCACCCTAGGGCGCTGCTCCACCAGATCGAATAGTTAGTGCCCTAGAAGTCAGCGCCAGAAGCATAAAATACAATATAAATACAACAGTCTTTCCATCGTATAAAACGAATAATTGCAACAAGTATGAGAGTTATGGTCATTTCTACTTTCCGGCAACCTAGGCTTCACCCTAGGGCGTTGTTCCAACAGATTGAATAGTTAGGGCCTTAGAAGTCAGCGCCCGAAGCATGAAATACAAAATAAATAGAACAGTTGTTCCATCGTATAAAACGAATAATTGCTATCAGTGTGAACCTTATGGTAATTTCTACGTTCCGGGCAACCTCGGTTTCACTCTAGGGCGTTGCTCCACCAGATCGCATAGCTAGGGACTTAGAATTCAACGCCATAAGAATAAAATACAATATGAGTACAACAGTTTTTCCATCGTATAAAATGAATAATTGGAAACATTGTGAAAGTAATGGTCATTTCTACGTTCCAGGCAACCTAGGCGTCACTCTAGGGCGTTACTCCACCACATCTATTAGCTACGGCCTTAGAAGTCAACGCCAGAAGCATATAATACAATATAAATACAACACCTTTTCCAGCGTATAAAATGAATAATAGCAAACAGTGTGAAAGTAATGGTCATTTCTACGTTCCGGACAACCTAGGCTTCACTCTAGGGCGTTGCTCCACCACATCGAATAGCTACGGCCTTAGAAGTCAACGCTAGAAGCATAAAATACAATAAAAATGCAACAGTTTTTCCATCGTATAGCATGAATAATTGCAACCGGTGTGAATGTTATCTTCATTTCTACGTTCCGGGCAACCTAGGCTTGACTGTATGGTGTTGCTCCACCAGATCGAATAGGTAGGGCCATAGAAGTCAACGCCCGAAGCATAAAATACAAAATAAATAGAACAGTTTTTCCATTGTAAAAAACGAATAATTGCTACCAGTGTGAAAGTTCTGGTCATTTTATACGTTCCGGGCAACCTAGGCTTCACTCCAGGGCGTTGCTCCACCAGATCGAATAGTTAGGGCCTTAGAAGTCAACGCCCGATGCAAAAAATACAAAATAAATAGAACAGTTTTTCCATTGTATAAAACGAATAATTGCTACCAGTGTGAAAGTTATGTTCATTTCTACGTTCCTGACAACCTAGGCTTCACTGTAGGGTGTTGCTCCACCAAATCCAATAGGTAGGGCCATAGAAGTCATGCCCGAAGCATAAAATACAATAAATATACAAGAGTTTTTCCACCGTATAACAGGAATAATTGCCACCAGTGTGAAAGTGATGGTCATTTCTACGTTCTGGGCAACCTAGGTTTTACTCTAGGGCGTTGCTCCACCAGATCGAATAGCTAGGGACTTGGAATTCTCCGCCAGAAGAATAAAATAATATATAAGTACAACAGTTTTTCCATTGTATAAAATGAATAATTGCAAAAATTTTGAAATTAATGGTCATTTCAGCGTTCCGGGCATCCTAGGCGTCACTGTAGGGCGTTGCTCCACCACAGCTAATAGCTACGGCCTTAGAAGTCAACCCCAGAAGCATAAAATACAAAATAAATAGAACAGTTTTTCCATTGTATAAAACGAATAATATCAACCACTGTGAAAGTGATGGTCATTTCTACGTTCCGGGCAACCTAGGCTTCACTGTAGGGCGTTGCTCCACCAAATCGAATAGGTAGGGCCATAGAAGTCAACGCCCGAAGCATAAAATACAACAAATATACAAGAGTATTTCCATCGTATGACAGGAATAATTGCAACCAGTGTGAAAGTGATGGTCATTTCAACGTTCTGGGCAACCTAGGCTTCACTCTAGGGCGTCGGTCCACCAGATCGAATAGTTAGGGCCTAAGAAGTCAACGCCAGAAGCATAAAATACAGTATAAATATAACAGTTTTTCCATCGTATAAAACGAATAATTGCAGCAAGGATGAAAGTTGTGGTTGTTTCTACGTTCCGGGCAACCTAGGCTTCACTCTAGGGCGTTGCTCCACCAGATCGAATAGTTAGGGCCTTAGAAGTCAACGCCCGATGCAAAAAATACAAAATAAATAGAACAGTCTTTCCATCGTATAAAACGAATAATTGCAACAAGTATGAAAGTTATGGTCATTTCTACTTTCCGGCAACCTAGGCTTCACCCTAGGGCGTTGTTCCAACAGATTGAATAGTTAGGGCCTTAGAAGTCAGCGACCGAAGCATGAAATACAAAATAAATAGAACAGTTGTTCCATCGTATAAAACGAATAATTGCTATCAGTGTGAAACTTATGGTAATTTCTACGTTCCGGGCAACCTCGGTTTCACTCTAGGGCGTTGCTCCACCAGATCGCATAGCTAGGGACTTAGAATTCAACGCCATAAGAATAAAATACAATATGAGTACAACAGTTTTTCCATCGTATAAAATGAATAATTGGAAACATTGTGAAAGTAATGGACATTTCTACGTTCCAGGCAACCTAGGCGTCACTCTAGGGCGTTACTCCACCACATCTAATAGCTACGGCCTTAGAAGTCAACGCCAGAAGCATATAATACAATATAAATACAACACCCTTTCCAGCGTATAAAATGAATAATAGCAAACAGTGTGAAAGTGATGGTCGTTTCTACGTTCCGAGCAACCTAGGCTTCACTCTAGGGCGTTGCTCCACCAGATCGAATAGGTAGGGCCTTAGAAGTCAACGCCAGAAGCATAAAATACAATAAAGATGCAACAGTTTTTCCATCATACAACAGGAATAACTGCAAACAGTGTGAAAGTACTGGTCATTTCTACTTCACGGGCAACTTAGGCTTCACTCTAGGGCGTTGCTCCACCAGATCGAATAGTTAGGGCCTTAGAAGTCAGCGCCCGAAGCATAAAATGCAGAATAAATAGAACAGTTTTTCATTGTATAAAACGAATAACTGCAACCAGTGTGAAAGTACTGGTCATTTCTACTTCCCGGGCAACCTAGGCTTCACTCTAGGGCGTTGCTCCACCAGATCGAATAGTTAGGGCCTTAGAAGTCAGCGCCCGAAGCATAAAATGCAAAATAAATAGAACAGTTTTTCCATTGTATAAAACGAATAACTGCAACCAGTGTGAAAGTACTGGTCATTTCTACGTTCCGGGCAACCTAGGCTTCACTCTAGGGCGTTGCTCCACAAGATCGAATAGTTACGGCCTTAGAAGTCAACGCCCGAAGCATAAAGTGCAAAATAAATAGAACAGTTTTTCCACTGTATAAAACGAATAACTGCAACCAGTGTAAAAGTACTGGTCATTTCTACGTTCCGGGTAACCTAGGCTTCACTCTAGTGCGTTGGTCCACCAGATCGAATAGTTAGGGCCTAAGAAGTCAACGCCAGAAGCATAAAACACGATACAAATACAACAGCTTTTCTATCGTAGAAAACGAATAATTGCAGTCATTGTGAAATTAATGGTCGTTTCTACGTTCCGAGCAACCTAGGCTTCACTCTAGGGCGTTGCTCCACCAGATCGAATAGTCAGGGCCTTAGAAGTCAACGCCAGAAGCATAAAATACAATAAAAGGTGCAACAGTTTTTCCATCATACAACAGGAATAACTGCAAACAGTGTGAAAGTACTGGTCATTTCTACTTCCCGGGCAACCTAGGCTTCACTTTAGGGCGTTGCTCCACCAGATCGAATAGGTAGGGCCTTAGAAGTCAGCGCCCGAAGCATAAAATGCAAAATAAATAGAACAGTTTTTCATTGTATAAAACGAATAACTGCAACCAGTGTGAAAGTACTGGTCATTTCTACGTTCCGGGCAACCTAGACTTCACTCTTGGGCGTTGCTCTACCAGATCGAATAGTTAGGGCCTTAGAAGTCAACACCAGAAGCTTAAAATACAATAAAGATGCAACAGTTTTTCCATCGTACAACAGGAATAACTGCAAACAGTTTGAAAGTACTGGTCATTTCTACGTTCCGAGTAACCTAGGTTTCACTCTGGGGCGTTGCTCCACCAGATCGAATAGCTAGGGCCTTAGAAGTCAACGCCCGAAGCATAAAATACGATAAAGATGCAACAGTTTTTCCATCGTATAAAACGAATGATTGCAAGCAGTGTGAAAGTAATGGTCATTTCTACGTTCCGGGCAACCTAGGCTTCACTCTACGGCGTTGTTCCACCAGATCGAATAGTTAAGGCCTAAGAAGTCAACGCCAGAAGCATAAAATACAAAATAAATAGAACGGTTTTTCCATTGTATAAAACGAATAATTGCTACCAGTGTAAATGCTATGGTCATTTCTACGTTCCGGGCAACCTAGGCTTCACCCTAGGGTGTTGTTCCACCAGATCGAATAGATAGGGCCTTAGAAGTCAACGCCAGAAGCATAAAATACAAAATAAATAGAACAGTTTTTCCATTGTATAAAACGAATAATTGCAACCAGTATGAAAGTTATGGTTATTTCAACGTTACGGGCAACCTAGGTTTCACTCTAGGGCGTTGCTCCACCAGATCGAATAGTGAGGGCCTAAGAAGTCAACGCCAGAAGCATAAAATGCAATATAAATACAACAGCTTTTCCATCGTAGAAAACGAATAATTGCAACCGGTGTGAAAGTTATGGTCATTTCAACTTTCCGGGCAACCTAGGCTTCACCCTAGGGCGTTGTTCCACCAGATCGAATAGCTACGACCTTAAAAGTCGAAGCCAGAAGCAGAAAATACAATAAAAATGCAACAGTTATTCCATCGTATAGCATGACTAATTGCATCCAGTGCGAAAGTAATGGTCATTTCGACGTTTCGAGCATCCTAGACTTAACTCTGAAGCGTTGCTCCAGCAGATCGAATAGTTAGGGCCTTAGAAGTCAACGCCCGAAGCATAAAATGCAAAATAAATAGAACAGTTTTTCCACTGTATAAAACGAATAACTGCAACCAGGGTGAAAGTACTGGCCATTTCTACTTCCCGGGCAACCTAGGCTTCACTCTAGGGCGTTGCTCCACCAGATCGAATAGTTAGGGCCTTAGAAGTCAACGCCCGAAGCATAAAATGCAAAATAAATAGAACAGTTGTTCCATTGCATAAAACGAATAACTGCAACCAGTGTGAAAGTACTGGTCATTTCTACGTTCCGGGCATCCTAGGCTTCACCCTAGGGCGTTGTTCCACCAGATGGAATAGTTAGGGCCTAAGAAGTCAACGCCAGAAGCATAAAATACGATATAAATACAACAGCTTTACCATCGTATAAAACGAATAATGGTAACCAGTGTGAAAGTTATGGTCATTTCTACGTTCCGGTCAACCTAGGCTTCACTCTAGGACGTTGCTCCACCAGATCGAATCGTTAGGGCCTATGAAGTCAACACCAGAAGCATAAAATACAATAAAGGTGCAACAGTTTTTCCTTTGTGTAACAGGAATAATTGCAACCAGTGTGATTGTAATGGTCATTTCTACTTCCCGGGCAACCTAGGCTTCACTCTAGGGCGTTGCTCCACCAGATCGAATAGTTAGGGCCTTAGAAGTCAGCGCCCGAAGCATAAAATGCAAAATAAATAGAACAGTTTTTCCACTGTATAAAACGAATAACTGCAACCAGTGTGAAAGTACTGGTCATTTCTACGTTCCGGGTAACCTAGGCTTCACTCTAGTGCGTTGGTCCACCAGATCGAATAGCTAGGGACTTATAATTCAACGCCAGAAGAATAAAATACAATACAAGTACAACAGTTTTTCCATCGTATAAAATGTATATTTGCAAAACTTGTGAAAGTAATGGTCATTTCTACGTTCCGGGTAACCTAGGCGTCACTCTAGGGCGTTGCTCCACCATATCTAGTAGCTACGGCCTTAGAAGTTAACGCCAGAAGCACAAAATACAATAAAAATGCAGCAGTTTTTCCATCGTATAGCATGACTAATTGCAAACAGTGTGAAGGTAATGGTTGTTTCTACGTTCCGAGCAACCTAGGCTTCACTCTAGGGCGTTGCTCCACCAGATCGAATAGTTAGGGCCTTAGAAGTCAACGCCCGAAGCATAAAATGCAAAATAAATAGAACAGTAGTTCCATTGTATAAAACGAATAACTGCAACCAGTGTGAAAGTACTGGTAATTTCTACGTTCCGGCAACCTAGGCTTCACCCTAGGGCGTTGTTCCACCAGATGGAATAGTTAGGGCCTAAGGAGTCAACGCCAGAAGCATAAAATACGATATAAATACAACAGCTTTTCCATCGTATAAAACGAATAATAGCAATCAGTGTGAAGGTTATGGTCATTTCTACGTTCCGGTCTACCTAGGCTGCACTCTAGGGCGTTGCTCCACCAGATCGCATAGTTAGGGCCTGAGAAGTCAACGCCACAAGAATGAAACACAATATATGTACAACAGTTCGTCCATCGTATAAAATGAATAATTGCTAACATTGTCAAGGTACTGGTCATTTCTACGTTCCGGCAACCTAGGCTTCACTCTAGGGCGTTGTTCCACCAGATCGAACAGTTAGGGCATAAGAGGTCAATGCCAGAAGTATAAAATACAATGTAAATATAACAGTTTTTCCATCGTATAAATCGAATGATAGCAACCAGTGTGAAAGTTATGGTCATTTCTACGTTCCGGGCAACCTATTCTTCACTCTAGGGCGTTGCTCCACCAGATCGAATAGTTAGGGCCTTAGAAGTCAACGCCCGAAGCATAAAATGCAAAATAAATAGAACAGTAGTTCCATTGTATAAAACGAATAACTGCAACCAGTGTGAAAGTACTGGTAATTTCTACGTTCCGGCAACCTAGGCTTCACCCTAGGGCGTTGTTCCACCAAATGGAATAGTTAGGGCCTAAGGAGTCAACGCCAGAAGCATAAAATACGATATAAATACAACAGCCTTTACACCGTATAAAACCAATAATTGCAACCTGTGTGAAGGTTATGGTCATATCTACGTTAGGCGCAACCTAGGCTTCACTGTCGGGCGTTGCTCCACCAGATCGAAATGTTAGGGCCTAAGATGTCAACGCCCGTAGCATAAAATACGATATAAATACAACAGCATTTCCGTCGTATTAAATGAATAATTGCAAACAATGTGAAAATAGTGGACATTTATACGTTCCGGGCAACCTAGGCTTCACTGTATGGCGTTCTTCCACCACATCGAATAGCTACGGCCTCAGAAGTCCACGTCTGAAGCATAAAATACAATAAAAATACAACAGTCTTTTCATCGCATAACAGGAATAATTGCAACAAGCGTGAAAGTAATGATCATTTCGGCGTTTCCGGCATCCTAGACTTAACTCTGAGGCATTGCTCCACCAGATCGAATAATTAGGGCCTGAGAAGTCAACGCCAGAGGCATAAAATACAATATAAATACAACAGTATTTCCATCGTATAAAACGAATAATTGCAACCAGTATGAAACTTATGGTCATTTCTACTTTCCGAGCAACCTAGGCTTCACCCTAGGGCTTTGCTCCAACAGATTGAATAGCTATGGCCTTAGAAGTCAACGCCCGATGCATAGAATACAAAATAAATAGAACGGTTTTTCCATTGTATAAAACGAATAATTGCTACGAGTGTAAAAGCTATGGTCATTTCTACGTTCCGGGCAACCTAGGCTTCACCCTAGGGCGTTGTTCCACCAGATCGAATAGTTAAGGCCTAAGAAGTCAACGCCAGAAGCATAAAATACAAAATAAATAGAACGGTTTTTCCATTGTATAAAACGAATAATTGCTACCAGTGTAAAAGCTATGGTCATTTCTACGTTCCGGGCAACCTAGGCTTCACCCTAGCGTGTTGTTCCACCAGATCGAATAGTTAGGGCCTAAGAAGTGAACGCCAGAAGCATAAAATACAATATAAATACAACAGTTTTTCCATCGTATAAAATGAATAATTGCAAACAGTGTGAAAGTAATGGTCATTTCCACGTTCCGGGCAACCTAGTCTTCACTCCAGGGTGTTGCTCCAACAGATTGCATAGTTAGGGCCTTAGAAGTCAATGCCCGAAGCAAAAAATGCAATAAAAATACAACGGTTTTTCCATTGTATAAAACGAATAATTGCTACCAGTGTAAAAGTTATGGTCATTTCTACGTTCCGGGCAACCTAGGTTTCACTCCAGGGCGTTGATCCACCAGATCGAATAGTTAGGTCATGAGAAGTCAATGCCAGAAGCATAAAATACGATATAAATACAACAGCTTTTCCATCGTATAAAACGAATAATTGCAACCAGTGTGAAAGTAATGGTCATTTCTACGTTCCGAGCAAGCTAGGCGTCACTCTAGGGCGTTGCTCCACCAGATCGAATAGCTAGGGACTTAGAATTCATCGCTAAAAGCATAAAATACAATTAAAATACAACAGTTTTTCCATTGTATAACAGGAATAATTGCAACCAGTGTGAAAGGAATGGTCATTTCTACGTTCTGGGCAACGTAGTTTTCACTCTAGCGTGTTGATCCACCAGAGGGAATAGTTAGGGCCTAAGAAGCCAACGCCAGAAGCATAAAATACAATATAAATACAACAGCTTTTCAATCGTATAAAACGAATAATTGCAACCAGTGTGAAAGTTATGGACATTTCTACATTCCGGCCAACCTAGGCTTCACCCTAGGGCGTTACGCCACCAGATCGAATAGTTAGGGCCTTAGAAGTCAACGCCAGAAGCATAAAATACAATAAAGGTGCAACAGTGTTTCCATTGTTTTACAGGAATAACTGCAACCAGTGTGAATGTACTGGTCATTTCTACGTTCCGGATAACCTAGGCTTCACTCTAGGGCGTTGCTCCACCAGATCGGACAGTTAGGGCCTAAGAAGTCAACGCCAGAAGCATAAAATACGATATAAATACAACAGCTTTTCCATCGTACAAAAAGAACAATACCAAACAGTGTGAAAGTAATTGTCATTTCTACGTTCCGGGCAACCTAGGCATCACTCTAGGTGGTTGCTCCACCAGATCAAATGGCTCGCGACTTAGAATTAAACGCCAGAAGCATAGAATACAATAAAAATACAACAGTTTTTCCCTCGTATAACAGGAATAATTGCAACCAGTGTGAATGTAATGGTCATTTCTACATTCCGGGCAACCTAGGTTTCACTCTAGGGCGTTGCTCCACCAGGTCGAATAGTTAGGGCCTAAGAAGTCAACGCCAGAAGCATAAAATACGATATAAATACAACAGCTTTTACATCGTATAAAACGAATAATTGCAACCTGTGTGAGAGTTCTGGTCATTTCCACGTTCCGGGCAACCTAGTCTTCACTCCAGGGTGTTGCTCCAACAGATTGCATAGTTAGGGCCTTAGAAGTCAATGCCCGAAGCAAAAAATGCAATAAAAATACAACGGTTTTTCCATTGTATAAAACGAATAATTGCTACCAGTGTAAAAGTTATGGTCATTTCTACGTTCCGGGCAACCTAGGTTTCACTCCAGGGCGTTGATCCACCAGATCGAATAGTTAGGTCATAAGAAGTCAATGCCAGAAGCATAAAATACGATATAAATACAACAGCTTTTCCATCGTATAAAACGAATAATTGCAACCAGTGTGAAAGTAATGGTCATTTCTACGTTCCGAGCAAGCTAGGCGTCACTCTAGGGCGTTGCTCCACCAGATCGAATAGCTAGGGACTTAGAATTCATCGCTAAAAGCATAAAATACAATTAAAATACAACAGTTTTTCCATTGTATAACTGGAATAATTGCAACCAGTGTGAAAGGAATGGTCATTTCTACGTTCTGGGCAACGTAGTTTTCACTCTAGCGTGTTGATCCACCAGAGGGAATAGTTAGGGCCTAAGAAGCCAACGCCAGAAGCATAAAATACAATATAAATACAACAGCTTTTCAATCGTATAAAACGAATAATTGCAACCAGTGTGAAAGTTATGGACATTTCTACATTCCGGCCAACCTAGGCTTCACCCTAGGGCGTTACGCCACCAGATCGAATAGTTAGGGCCTTAGAAGTCAACGCCAGAAGCATAAAATACAATAAAGGTGCAACAGTGTTTCCATTGTTTTACAGGAATAACTGCAACCAGTGTGAATGTACTGGACATTTCTACGTTCCGGATAACCTAGGCTTCACTCTAGGGCGTTGTTCCACCAGATCGGACAGTTAGGGCCTAAGATGTCAACGCCAGAATCATAAAATACAGTATAAATATAACAGTTTTTCCATCGTATAAAACGAATGATAGCAACCACTGTGAAAGTTATTGTCATTTCTACGTTCCGGGCAACCTAGGCGTCACTCTAGGGCGTTGCTCCACTTCATCTAATATATACGGCCTTAGAAGTCAACGCCAGAGGCATAAAATACAATATAAATACAACAGCTTTTCCATCGTACAAAATGAATAATACCAAACAGTGTGAAAGTAATTGTCATTTCTACGTTCCGGGCAACCTAGGCATCACTCTAGGTCGTTGCTCCACCAGATCAAATAGCTAGCGACTTAGAATTAAACGCCAGAAGCATAGAATACAATAAAAATTCAACAGTTTTTCCATCGTATAACATGAATAATTGCAACCAGTGTGAATGTAATGGTCATTTCTACGTTCCGGGCAACCTAGCTTTCACTCTAGGGCGTTGCTCCACCAGGTCGAATAGTTAGGGCCTTAGAAGCCTACGCCTGAAGCATAAAGTACAATAAAAATACAACAGTCTTTTCATCGTATAACAGGAATAATTGCAACATGCGTGAAAGTAATGATCATTTCGGCGTTTCGGGCATCCTAGACTTAACTCTGAGGCATTGCTCCACCAGATCGAATAGTTAGGGCCTAAGGAGTCAACGCCAGAAGCATAAAATACAATATAAATGCATCAGCTTTGCCACCGTATAAAATGAATAATTGCAAACAGTGTGAAAGATATGGACATTTCTACGTTCCGGGCAAGCTAGGCTTCACTCTATGGCGTTCTTCCACAACATCGAATAGCTGCGGCCTCAGAAGTCAACGCCTGAAGCATAAAATACAATATAAATATAACAGTTTTTCCATCGTATAAAACGAATAATAGCAACCAGTGTGAAAGTTATGGTCATTTCTACGTTCCGGGCAACCTAGGCTTCACTCTAGGGCGTTGGTCCACCAGATCAAACAGTTAGGGCCTTAGAAGCCAACGCCCGAAGCATTAAATACAAAATAAATAGAACAGTTTTTCCATTGTATAAAACGAATAATTGCTACCTGTGTAAAAGTTATGGCCATTTCTACGTTGCGGGCAACCTAGGCTTCACCTTAGGCCGTTGTTCCACCAGATCGAATGGTTAGGGCCTAAGAAGTGAACGCCAGAAGCATAAAATACAATATAAATACAACAGCTTTTCCATCATATAAAACGAATAATTGCAACCAGTGTGAAAGCTATGGTCATTTCTACATTCCGAGCAACCTAGGATTCACTCTAGGGCGTTGCTCCAACAGATTGAATAGTCAGGGCCTTAGAAGTCAACGCCCGAAGCATAAAATGCAATGTAAATATAACAGCTTTTCCATCGTATAAATCGAATGTTAGCAACCAGTGTGAAAGTTATGGTCATTTCTACGTTCCGGGCAACCTAGGCTTCACACGAGGGCGTTCTTCCACCAGATCGAACAGTTAGGGCCTAAGAAGTCAACGCCAGAAGTATAAAATACAATATAAATACAACAGTTTTGCCATCGTAGAAAACGAATAATTGCATCAGTGTGAAAGTTATGGTCATTTCTATATTCCGAGCAACCTAGGCTTCACTCTAAGGCGGTGCTCCACCATATCGAATAGCTACGGCCTTAGAAGCCTACGCCTGAAGCATAAAATACAATAAAAATACAACGGTCTTTTCATCGTATAACAGGAATAATTGCAACAAGCGTGAAAGTAATGATCATTTCGACGTTTCGGGCATCCTAGACTTAACTCTGAGGCATTGCTCCACCAGATCGAATAGTTACGACCTAAGAAGTCAACGCCAGAAGCATAAAATACAATATAAATACAACAGCTTTTCCATCGTAAAAAACGAATAATTGCAACCAGTGTGAAAGTTATGGTTATTTCTACATTCCGAGCAACCTAGGGTTTACTCTAGGGCGTTTCTCCTCCAGATCGAATAGTTAGGTCCTTAGAACTCAACGCCAGAAGCATAAAATACGATATAACTACAACAGCTTTTGCATCGTATAAAAGGAATAATTGCAAACAGTGTGAAAGTAATTGTCATTTCTACGTTCCGGGCAAACCTAGGCTTCACTCTATGGCGTTGCTTCACCAGATCTAACAGTTAGGGACTAAGAAGTGAACGCCAGAAGCATTATATACAATATAAATACAACAGTTTTTTCATCGTATAAAACGAATAATTGCTACCAGTGTAAAAGTTATGGTCATTTCTACGTTCCGGGCTACCTAGACTTCACCCTAGGGCGTTGTTCCACCAGATCGAATAGTCAGGGCCTAAGAAGTGAACGCCAGAAGCATAAAATGCAATAAAAATACAACAGTCTTTCCATCCTATAACAGGAATAATTGCAACCCGTGTGAAAGTGATGGTCATTTGTACGTTCCGGGGAACCTAGGCTTCACTCTAGGGCGTTGCTCCACCAGATCGAATTGTTAGGGCCAAAGAAGTCAACGCCCGAAGCATAAAATACAAAATAAATAGAACAGCCTTTACACCGTATAAAACGAATAATTGCAACCTGTGTGAAGGTTATGGTCATATCTACGTTCCGGGCAACCTAGGCTTCACTGTAGGGCGTTGCTCCACCAGATCGAAGTGTTAGGGCCTAAGAAGTCAATGCCCGAAGCATAAAATACAATAGAAATACAACAGTTTTTCCATCGTATAAAACGAATAATTGCAACCATTATGAAACTTATGGTAATTTCTACCTTCCGGGCAACCTAGGCTTCACCCTAGGACGTTGTTCCACCAGATATAATAGTTAGGGCCTAAGAAGTGAACGCCAGAAGCATAAAATGCAATAAAAATACAACAGTTTTTCCATCGTATAACAGGATTAATTGCAACCAGTTTGAAAGTGATGCTCACTTCTACGTTCCGGGAAACCTAGGCTTCACTCTAGGGCGTTGCTCCACTAGATGGAATAGCTAGGGCCTTAGAAGTCAACGCCAGAAGCATAAAATACGATATAAATACAACAGCTTTTCCATCGTATAAAAGGAATAATTGCAAACAGTGTGAAAGTACTGGTCATATCTACGTTCCGGGTAACCTAGGTTTCACTCTAGGGCGTTGCTCCACCAGATCGAATAGCTAGGGACTTAGAATTCAACGCCATAAGAATAAAATACAATATAAACATAACAGTTTTTCCATCGTATAAAACGAATAATTGCAACCAGTGTGAAAGTAATGGTCATTTCTACGTTCCGAGCAAGCTAGGCGTCACTCTAGGGCGTTGCTCCACCAGATCGAATAGCTAGGGACATAGAATTCATCGCTCAAAGCATAAAATACAATTAAAATACAACAGTCTTTCCATTGTTTTACAGGAATAACTGCAACCAGTGTGAATGTACTGTCATTTCTACGTTCCGGATAACCTAGGCTTCACCCTAGGGCGTTGTTCCACCAGATCGAGCAGTTAGGGCCTAAGAAGTCAACGCCAGAAGCATAAAATGCAATACAAATATAACAGTTCTTCCATCGTATAAAACGAATGATAGCAACCAGTGTGAAAGTTATGGTCATTTCTACGTTCCGGGCAACCTAGGCGTCACTCAAGGGCGTTGCTCCACCGCATCTAATAGCTACGGCCTTAGAAGTCAACGCCAGAGGCATAAAATACAATATAAATACAACAGCTTTTCCATCGTACAAAATGAATGATACCAAACAGTGTGAAAGTAATTGTCATTTCTACGTTCCAGGCAACCTAGGCTTCACTCTAGGGCGTTGGTCCTCCAGATCAAACAGTTAGGGACTTCGAAGCCAACGCCCGAAGCATTAAGTACAAAATAAATAGAACAGTTTTTCCATTGTATAAAACGAATAATTGCTACCAGTGTAAAAGTTATGGTCATTTCTACGTTCCGGGCAACCTAGGCTTCACTCTAGGGCGGTGCTCCACCAGATGGAATAGTTAGGGCCTAAGAAGTGAACGCCAGAAGCATAAAATGCAATAAAAATACAACAGTCTTTCCATCCTATAACAGGAATAATTGCAACCCGTGTGAAAGATATGGAAATTTCTACGTTCCGGGCAACCTAGGCTTCACTCTATGGCGTTCTTCCACCACATCGAATAGCTACGGCCTCAGAAGTCAACGCCTGAAGCATAAAATACAATATAAATATAACAGTTTTTCCATCTTATACAACGAATAATAGCAACCAGTGTGAAAGTTATGGTCATTTCTACGTTCCGGGCAACCTAGGCTTCACTCTAGGGCGTTGGTCCTCCAGATCAAACAGTTAGGGCCTTCGAAGCCAACGCCCGAAGCATTAAATACAAAATAAATAGAACAGTTTTTCCATTGTATAAAACGAATAATTGCTACCAGTGTAAAAGTTATGGTCATTTCTACGTTCCGGGCAACCTAGGCTTCACTCTAGGGCGGTGCTCCACCAGATGGAATAGTTAGGGCCTAAGAAGTGAACGCCAGAAGCATAAAATGCAATAAAAATACAACAGTCTTTCCATCCTATAACAGGAATAATTGCAACCCGTGTGAAAGTGATGGTCATTTGTACGTTCCAGGCAACCTAGGCTTCACTCTAGGGCGTTGCTCCACCAGATCGAATTGTTAGGGCCAAAGAAGTCAACGCCCGAAGCATAAAATACAAATTAAATAGAACAGTTTTACCATTGTATAAAACGAATAATTGCTACCAGTGTAAAAGTTATGGTCATTTTTACGTTCCGGGCAACCTAGGCTTCACCCTAGGGCATTGCTCCATCAGATCGAATAGTTAGGCCCTAAGAAGTGAACGCCAGAAGCATAAAGAACAATATGAATACAACAGTATTTCCATCGTAGAAAACGAATAATTGCAACCAGTGTGAAAGTTATGGTCATTTCTATATTCCGAGCAACCTAGGCTTCACTCTAGGGCGGTGCTCCACCATATCCAATAGCTACGGCCTTAGAAGTCAACGCCAGAGGCATAAAATACAATATAAATACAACAGCTTTTACATCGTACAAAATGAATAATACCAAACAGTGTGAAAGTAATTGTCATTTCTACGTTCCGGGCAACCTAGGCATCACTCTAGGTCGTTGCTCCACCAGATCAAATAGCTAGCGAGTTAGAATTAAACGCCAGAAGCAGAGAATTCAATAAAAATGCAACAGTTTTTCCATCGCATAACAGGAATAATAGCAACCAGTGTGAATGTAATGGTCATTTCTACGTTCCGGCCAACCTAGGTTTCACTCTAGGTCGTTGCTCCACCAGGTCGCATAGTTAGGGCCTAAGAAGTCAACGCCAGAAGCATAAAATACGATATAAATACAACAGCTTTTACATCGTATAAAACGAATAATTGCAACCAGTATGAAAGTTATGGTCATTTCTACTTTCCGGGCAACCTAGGCTTCACCCTAGGGCGTTGCTCCAACAGATTGAATAGTTAGGGCCTTAGAAGTCAATGCCAGATGCATAAAATGCAATAAAAATACAACAGTTTTTCCATCATATAACACGAATAATTGCAACCATTTTGAAAGTGATGGTCATTTCTACGTACCGGGCAACGTAGGCTTCACTCTAGGGCGTTGCTCCACCAGATCGAATAGTTAGGGCCTTAGAAGTCAACGCCCGAAGCATAAAATACAAAATAAATAGAACAGTTTTTCCATCGTATAAAACGAATAATTGCTACCAGCGTGAAAGTTATGGCCATTTCTACTTTCCGGGCAACCTAGACTTCCCCCTAGGGCGTTGTTCCACCAGATGGAATAGTTAGGGCCTAAGAAGTCAACGCCAGAAGCATAAAATACGATATAAATACAACAGCTTTCCCATCGTATAAAAGGAATAATTGCAAACAGTGTGAAAGTAATGGTTATTCCTACGTTCCAGGCATCCTAGGCTTCACTCTACGGCGTTGTTCAACCAGATCGAATAGTTAGGACCTAAGAAATCAACGCCAGAAGCATAAAATACAATAAAGATGCATCAGTTTTTCCATTGTTTTACTGGAATAACTGCAACCAGTGTGAATGTACTGGTCATTTCTACGTTCCGGATAACCTAGGCTTCACTCTAGGGCGTTGCTCCACCAGATCGGACAGTTAGGGCCTAAGAAGTCAACGCCAGAAGCATAAAATACGATATAAATACAACAGCTTTTCCATCGTACAAAAAGAACAATACCAAACAGTGTGAAAGTAATTGTCATTTCTACGTTCCGGGCAACCTAGGCATCACTCTAGGTGGTTGCTCCACCAGATCAAACGGCTCGCGACTTAGAATTAAACGCCAGAAGCATAGAATACAATAAAAATACAACAGTTTTTCCATCGTATAACAGGAATAATTGCAACCAGTGTGAATGTAATGGTCATTTCTACATTCCGGGCAACCTAGGTTTCACTCTAGGGCGTTGCTCCACCAGGTCGAATAGTTAGGGCCTAAGAAGTCAACGCCAGAAGCATAAAATACGATATAAATACAACAGCTTTTCCATCGTACAAAAAGAACAATACCAAACAGTGTGAAAGTAATTGTCATTTCTACGTTCCGGGCAACCTAGGCATCACTCTAGGTGGTTGCTCCACCAGATCAAATGGCTCGCGACTTAGAATTAAACGCCAGAAGCATAGAATACAATAAAAATACAACAGTTATTCCATCGTATAACAGGAATAATTGCAACCAGTGTGAATGTAATGGTCATTTCTACATTCCGAGCAACCTAGGCTTCATTCTAGGGCGTTGCTCCACCAGACCGAATAGTTAGGTCCTTAGAGGTCAACGCCAGAAGCATAAAATACGATATAAATACAACAGCTTTTCCATCGTATAAAAGGAGTAATTGCAAACAGTGTGAAAGTAATGGTCATTTCTACGTTCCGGGCAACCTAGGCTTCACTGTATGGCGTTCTTCCACCACATCGAATAGCAACGGCCTCAGAAGTCAACGCCAGAAGCATAAAATACGATATAAATACAACAGTCTTTCCATCCTATAACAGGAATAATTGCAACCCGTGTGAAAGTGATGGGCATTTCTACGTTCCAGGCAACCTAGGCTTCACTCTAGGGCGTTGGTCCACCAGATCAAACAGTTAGGGCCTTAGAAGTCAACTCCCGAAGCATTAAATACAAAATAAATAGAACAGTTTTTCCATTGTATAAAACGAATAATTGCTACCAGTGTGAAAGTTATGGTCATTTCTACGTTCCGGGCAACCTAGGCTTCACCCTAGGGCGTTGCTCCAACAGATTGAATAGTTAGGGCCTTAGAAGTCAATGCTCGAAGCATAAAATGCAATAAAAATACAACAGCTTTTCCATCGTATAGCAGGAATAATTTGCAACCAGTGTGATAGTAGTGGTCATTTCTACGTTCCGGGCAACCTAGGTTTCACTCCAGGGCGGTGCTCCACCAGATCGAATAGTTACGGCCTAAGAAGTCATCGCCAGAAGCACAAAATACGATAAAGATGCAACAGTTTTTCAATCGTATAAAACGAATAATTGCAACAAGCGTGAATGTAATGATCATTTCGGCGTTTCGGGCATCCTAGACTTTACTCTGAGGCATCGCTCCCCCTGATCGAATAGTTAGGTCCTTAGAGGTCAACGCCAGAAGCATAAAATACGATATAAATACAACAGCTTTTCCATCGTATAAAAGGAGTAATTGCAAACAGTGTGAAAGTAATGGTCATTTCTACGTTCCGGGCAACCTAGGCTTCACTGTATGGCGTTCTTCCACCACATCGGATAGCTACGGCCGCAGCAGTCAACGCCTGAAGTATAAAATACAAAAAAATACAACAGTCTTTCCATTCTATAACAGGAATAATTGCAACCCGCGTGAAAGGGATGGTCATTACTACGTTGCAGGCAACCTAGGCTTCACTCTAGGGCGTTGCTCCACCAGATCAAACAGTTAGGGAATTAGAAGTCAACGCCCGAAGCATTAAATACAAAATAAATAGAACAGTTTTTCCGTTGTATAAAACGAATAATTGCTACCAGTGTAAAAGTTATGGTCATTTCTACGTTCCGGGCAACCTAGGCTTGACCCTAGGCCGTTGTTCCACCAGATCGAATAGTTAGGGCCTAACAAGTCAACGCCAGAAGCATAAAATACAATATAAATACTACAGCTTTGCCATCGTATAAAATGAATAATTGCAAACAGTGTGAAAGATATGGACATTTCTACGTTCCGGGCTACCTAGGCTTCACTCTATGGCGTTCTTCCACCACATCGAATAGCAACGGCCTCAGAAGTCAACGCCAGAAGCATAAAATACAATATAAATATAACGGCTTTTCCATCGTATAAAACGAGTAATAGCAACCAGTGTGAAGGTTATGGTCATTTCTACGGTCCGGGCAACCTAGGCTTCACTCTAGGGCGTTGCTCCACCAGATCAAACAGTTAGGGCCTTAGAAGTCAACGCCCGAAGCATAAAATACGATATAAATACAACAGCTTTTCCATCGTATGAAACAAATAATTGCAACCAGTGTGAAAGTTATGGTCATTTCTACGTTCCGGGCAACCTAGGCTTCACCCTAGGGCATTGCTCCATCAGATCGAATAGTTAGGCCCTAAGAAGTGAACGCCAGAAGCATAAAGAACAATATGAATACAACAGTTTTTCCATCGTAGAAAACGAATAATTGCAACCAGTGTGAAAGTTATGGTCATTTCTATATTCCGAGCAACCTAGGCTTCACTCTAGGGCGGTGCTCCACCATATCCAATAGCTACGGCCTTAGAAGTCAACGCCAGAGGCATAAAATACAATATAAATACAACAGCTTTTACATCGTACAAAATGAATAATACCAAACAGTGTGAAAGTAATTGTCATTTCTACGTTCCGGGCAACCTAGGCATCACTCTAGGTCGTTGCTCCACCAGATCAAATAGCTAGCGAGTTAGAATTAAACGCCAGAAGCAGAGAATTCAATAAAAATGCAACAGTTTTTCCATCGCATAACAGGAATAATAGCAACCAGTGTGAATGTAATGGTCATTTCTACGTTCCGGCCAACCTAGGTTTCACTCTAGGGCGTTGCTCCACCAGGTCGCATAGTTAGGGCCTAAGAAGTCAACGCCAGAAGCATAAAATACGATATAAATACAACAGCTTTTACATCGTATAAAACGAATAATTGCAACCAGTATGAAAGTTATGGTCATTTCTACTTTCCGGGCAACCTAGGCTTCACCCTAGGGCGTTGCTCCAACAGATTGAATAGTTAGGGCCTTAGAAGTCAATGCCAGAAGCATAAAATGCAATAAAAATACAACAGTTTTTCCATCATATAACACGAATAATTGCAACCATTTTGAAAGTGATGGTCATTTCTACGTACCGGGCAACGTAGGCTTCACTCTAGGGCGTTGCTCCACCAGATCGAATAGTTAGGGCCTTAGAAGTCAACGCCCGAAGCATAAAATACAAAATAAATAGAACAGTTTTTCCATCGTATAAAACGAATAATTGCTACCAGCGTGAAAGTTATGGCCATTTCTACTTTCCGGGCAACCTAGACTTCCCCCTAGGGCGTTGTTCCACCAGATGGAATAGTTAGGGCCTAAGAAGTCAACGCCAGAAGCATAAAATACGATATAAATACAACAGCTTTTCCATCGTATAAAAGGAATAATTGCAAACAGTGTGAAAGTAATGGTTATTCCTATGTTCCAGGCATCCTAGGCTTCACTCTACGGCGTTGTTCAACCAGATCGAATAGTTAGGACCTAAGAAATCAACGCCAGAAGCATAAAATACAATAAAGATGCATCAGTTTTTCCACTGTTTTACTGGAATAACTGCAACCAGTGTGAATGTACTGGTCATTTCTACGTTCCGGATAACCTAGGCTTCACTCTAGGGCGTTGCTCCACCAGATCGGACAGTTAGGGCCTAAGAAGTCAACGCCAGAAGCATAAAATACGATATAAATACAACAGCTTTTCCATCGTACAAAAAGAACAATACCAAACAGTGTGAAAGTAATTGTCATTTCTACGTTCCGGGCAACCTAGGCATCACTCTAGGTGGTTGCTCCACCAGATCAAATGGCTCGCGACTTAGAATTAAACGCCAGAAGCATAGAATACAATAAAAATACAACAGTTTTTCCATCGTATAACAGGAATAATTGCAACCAGTGTGAATGTAATGGTCATTTCTACATTCCGGGCAACCTAGGTTTCACTCTAGGGCGTTGCTCCACCAGGTCGAATAGTTAGGGCCTAAGAAGTCAACGCCAGAAGCATAAAATACAATAAAGATGCATCAGTTTTTCCATTGTTTTACTGGAATAACTGCAACCAGTGTGAATGTACTGGTCATTTCTACGTTCCGGATAACCTAGGCTTCACTCTAGGGCGTTGCTCCACCAGATCGGACAGTTAGGGCCTAAGAAGTCAACGCCAGAAGCATAAAATACGATATAAATACAACAGCTTTTCCATCGTACAAAAAGAACAATACCAAACAGTGTGAAAGTAATTGTCATTTCTACGTTCCGGGCAACCTAGGCATCACTCTAGGTGGTTGCTCCACCAGATCAAATGGCTCGCGACTTAGAATTAAACGCCAGAAGCATAGAATACAATAAAAATACAACAGTTTTTCCATCGTATAACAGGAATAATTGCAACCCGTGTGAATGTAATGGTCATTTCTACATTCCGAGCAACCTAGGCTTCATTCTAGGGCGTTGCTCCACCAGACCGAATAGTTAGGTCCTTAGAGGTCAACGCCAGAAGCATAAAATACGATATAAATACAACTGCTTTTCCATCGTATAAAAGGAGTAATTGCAAACAGTGTGAAAGTAATGGTCATTTCTACGTTCCGGGCAACCTAGGCTTCACTGTATGGCGTTCTTCCACCACATCGAATAGCAACGGCCTCAGAAGTCAACGCCAGAAGCATAAAATACGATATAAATACAACAGTCTTTCCATCCTATAACAGGAATAATTGCAACCCGTGTGAAAGTGATGGTCATTTCTACGTTCCAGGCAACCTAGGCTTCACTCTAGGGCGTTGGTCCACCAGATCAAACAGTTAGGGCCTTAGAAGTCAACTCCCGAAGCATTAAATACAAAATAAATAGAACAGTTTTTCCATTGTATAAAACGAATAATTGCTACCAGTGTGAAAGTTATGGTCATTTCTACGTTCCGGGCAACCTAGGCTTCACCCTAGGGCGTTGCTCCAACAGATTGAATAGTTAGGGCCTTAGAAGTCAGTGCTCGAAGCATAAAATGCAATAAAAATACAACAGCTTTTCCATCGTATAGCAGGAATAATTTGCAACCAGTGTGATAGTAGTGGTCATTTCTACGTTCCGGGCAACCTAGGTTTCACTCCAGGGCGGTGCTCCACCAGATCGAATAGTTACGGCCTAAGAAGTCATCGCCAGAAGCACAAAATACGATAAAGATGCAACAGTTTTTCAATCGTATAAAACGAATAATTGCAACAAGCGTGAATGTAATGATCATTTCGGCGTTTCGGGCATCCTAGACTTAACTCTGAGGCATCGCTCCCCCTGATCGAATAGTTAGGGCCTAAGAAGTCAACGCCAGAAGCATAAAATACAATATAAATACAACAGCTTTGCCATCGTATAAAATGGATAATTGCAAACAGTGTGAAAAATATGGACATTTCTACGTTCCGGGCTACCTAGGCTTCACTCTATGGCGTTCTTCCACCACATCGAATAGCAACGGCCTCCGAAGACAACGCCAGAAGCATAAAATACAATATAAATATAACGGCTTTTCAATCGTATAAAACGAGTAATAGCAACCAGTGTGATAGTTATGGTCATTTCTACGTTCCGGGCAACCTAGGCTTCACTCTAGGGCGTTGCTCCACCAGATCAAACAGTTAGGGCCTTAGAAGTCGTCGCCCGAAGCATAAAATACGATATAAACACAACAGCTTTTCCATCGTATAAAACAAATAATTGCAACCAGTGTGAAAGTTATGGTCATTTCTACGTTCCGGGCAACCTAGGCTTCACTGTATGGCGTTCTTCCACCACATCGGATAGCTACGGCCGCAGCAGTCAACGCCTGAAGTATAAAATACAAAAAAATACAACAGTCTTTCCATTCTATAACAGGAATAATTGCAACCCGCGTGAAAGGGATGGTCATTACTACGTTCCAGGCAACCTAGGCTTCACTCTAGGGCGTTGCTCCACCAGATCAAACAGTTAGGGCCTTAGAAGTCAACGCCCGAAGCATTAAATACAAAATAAATAGAACAGTTTTTCCGTTGTATAAAACGAATAATTGCTACCAGTGTAAAAGTTATGGTCATTTCTACGTTCCGGGCAACCTAGGCTTGACCCTAGGCCGTTGTTCCACCAGATCGAATAGTTAGGGCCTAAGAAGTCAACGCCAGAAGCATAAAATACAATATAAATACAACAGCTTTGCCATCGTATAAAATGAATAATTGCAAACAGTGTGAAAGATATGGACATTTCTACGTTCCGGGCTACCTAGGCTTCACTCTATGGCGTTCTTCCACCACATCGAATAGCAACGGCCTCAGAAGTCAACGCCAGAAGCATAAAATACAATATAAATATAACGGCTTTTCCATCGTATAAAACGAGTAATAGCAACCAGTGTGAAGGTTATGGTCATTTCTACGGTCCGGGCAACCTAGGCTTCACTCTAGGGCGTTGCTCCACCAGATCAAACAGTTAGGGCCTTAGAAGTCAACGCCCGAAGCATAAAATACGATATAAATACAACAGTTTTTCCATCGTATGAAACAAATAATTGCAACCAGTGTGAAAGTTATGGTCATTTCTACGTTCCGGGCAACCTAGGCTTCACCCTAGGGCATTGCTCCATCAGATCGAATAGTTAGGCCCTAAGAAGTGAACGCCAGAAGCATAAAGAACAATATGAATACAACAGTTTTTCCATCGTAGAAAACGAATAATTGCAACCAGTGTGAAAGTTATGGTCATTTCTATATTCCGAGCAACCTAGGCTTCACTCTAGGGCGGTGCTCCACCATATCCAATAGCTACGGCCTTAGAAGTCAACGCCAGAGGCATAAAATACAATATAAATACAACAGCTTTTACATCGTACAAAATGAATAATACCAAACAGTGTGAAAGTAATTGTCATTTCTACGTTCCGGGCAACCTAGGCATCACTCTAGGTCGTTGCTCCACCAGATCAAATAGCTAGCGAGTTAGAATTAAACGCCAGAAGCAGAGAATTCAATAAAAATGCAACAGTTTTTCCATTGCATAACAGGAATAATAGCAACCAGTGTGAATGTAATGGTCATTTCTACGTTCCGGCCAACCTAGGTTTCACTCTAGGGCGTTGCTCCACCAGGTCGCATAGTTAGGGCCTAAGAAGTCAACGCCAGAAGCATAAAATACGATATAAATACAACAGCTTTTACATCGTATAAAACGAATAATTGCAACCAGTATGAAAGTTATGGTCATTTCTACTTTCCGGGCAACCTAGGCTTCACCCTAGGGCGTTGCTCCAACAGATTGAATAGTTAGGGCCTTAGAAGTCAATGCCAGAAGCATAAAATGCAATAAAAATACAACAGTTTTTCCATCATATAACACGAATAATTGCAACCATTTTGAAAGTGATGGTCATTTCTACGTACCGGGCAACGTAGGCTTCACTCTAGGGCGTTGCTCCACCAGATCGAATAGTTAGGGCCTTAGAAGTCAACGCCCGAAGCATAAAATACAAAATTAATAGAACAGTTTTTCCATCGTATAAAACGAATAATTGCTACCAGCGTGAAAGTTATGGCCATTTCTACTTTCCGGGCAACCTAGACTTCCCCCTAGGGCGTTGTTCCACCAGATGGAATAGTTAGGGCCTAAGAAGTCAACGCCAGAAGCATAAAATACGATATAAATACAACAGCTTTTCCATCGTATAAAAGGAATAATTGCAAACAGTGTGAAAGTAATGGTTATTCCTACGTTCCAGGCATCCTAGGCTTCACTCTACGGCGTTGTTCAACCAGATCGAATAGTTAGGACCTAAGAAATCAACGCCAGAAGCATAAAATACAATAAAGATGCATCAGTTTTTCCATTGTTTTACTGGAATAACTGCAACCAGTGTGAATGTACTGGTCATTTCTACGTTCCGGATAACCTAGGCTTCACTCTAGGGCGTTGCTCCACCAAATCGGACAGTTAGGGCCTAAGAAGTCAACGCCAGAAGCATAAAATACGATATAAATACAACAGCTTTTCCATCGTACAAAAAGAACAATACCAAACAGTGTGAAAGTAATTGTCATTTCTACGTTCCGGGCAACCTAGGCATCACTCTAGGTGGTTGCTCCACCAGATCAAATGGCTCGCGACTTAGAATTAAACGCCAGAAGCATAGAATACAATAAAAATACAACAGTTTTTCCATCGTATAACAGGAATAATTGCAACCAGTGTGAATGTAATGGTCATTTCTACATTCCGGGCAACCTAGGTTTCACTCTAGGGCGTTGCTCCACCAGGTCGAATAGTTAGGGCCTAAGAAGTCAACGCCAGAAGCATAAAATACAATATAAATACAACAGCTTTTCCATCGTAAAAAACGAATAATTGCAACCAGTGTGAAAGTTATGGTTATTTCTACATTCCGAGCAACCTAGGGTTTACTCTAGGGCGTTTCTCCTCCAGATCGAATAGTTAGGTCCTTAGAACTCAACGCCAGAAGCATAAAATACGATATAACTACAACAGCTTTTGCATCGTATAAAAGGAATAATTGCAAACAGTGTGAAAGTAATTGTCATTTCTACGTTCCGGGCAAACCTAGGCTTCACTCTATGGCGTTGCTTCACCAGATCTAACAGTTAGGGACTAAGAAGTGAACGCCAGAAGCATTATATACAATATAAATACAACAGTTTTTTCATCGTATAAAACGAATAATTGCTACCAGTGTAAAAGTTATGGTCATTTCTACGTTCCGGGCTACCTAGACTTCACCCTAGGGCGTTGTTCCACCAGATCGAATAGTCAGGGCCTAAGAAGTGAACGCCAGAAGCATAAAATGCAATAAAAATACAACAGTCTTTCCATCCTATAACAGGAATAATTGCAACCCGTGTGAAAGTGATGGTCATTTGTACGTTCCGGGGAACCTAGGCTTCACTCTAGGGCGTTGCTCCACCAGATCGAATTGTTAGGGCCAAAGAAGTCAACGCCCGAAGCATAAAATACAAAATAAATAGAACAGCCTTTACACCGTATAAAACGAATAATTGCAACCTGTGTGAAGGTTATGGTCATATCTACGTTCCGGGCAACCTAGGCTTCACTGTAGGGCGTTGCTCCACCAGATCGAAGTGTTAGGGCCTAAGAAGTCAACGCCCGAAGCATAAAATACAATAGAAATACAACAGTTTTTCCATCGTATAAAACGAATAATTGCAACCATTATGAAACTTATGGTAATTTCTACCTTCCGGGCAACCTAGGCTTCACCCTAGGACGTTGTTCCACCAGATATAATAGTTAGGGCCTAAGAAGTGAACGCCAGAAGCATAAAATGCAATAAAAATACAACAGTTTTTCCATCGTATAACAGGATTAATTGCAACCAGTTTGAAAGTGATGCTCACTTCTACGTTCCGGGAAACCTAGGCTTCACTCTAGGGCGTTGCTCCACTAGATCGAATAGCTAGGGCCTTAGAAGTCAACGCCAGAAGCATAAAATACGATATAAATACAACAGCTTTTCCATCGTATAAAAGGAATAATTGCAAACAGTGTGAAAGTACTGGTCATATCTACGTTCCGGGTAACCTAGGTTTCACTCTAGGGCGTTGCTCCACCAGATCGAATAGCTAGGGACTTAGAATTCAACGCCATAAGAATAAAATACAATATAAACATAACAGTTTTTCCATCGTATAAAACGAATAATTGCAACCAGTGTGAAAGTAATGGTCATTTCTACGTTCCGAGCAAGCTAGGCGTCACTCTAGGGCGTTGCTCCACCAGATCGAATAGCTAGGGACATAGAATTCATCGCTCAAAGCATAAAATACAATTAAAATACAACAGTCTTTCCATTGTTTTACAGGAATAACTGCAACCAGTGTGAATGTACTGTCATTTCTACGTTCCGGATAACCTAGGCTTCACCCTAGGGCGTTGTTCCACCAGATCGAGCAGTTAGGGCCTAAGAAGTCAACGCCAGAAGCATAAAATGCAATACAAATATAACAGTTCTTCCATCGTATAAAACGAATGATAGCAACCAGTGTGAAAGTTATGGTCATTTCTACGTTCCGGGCAACCTAGGCGTCACTCAAGGGCGTTGCTCCACCGCATCTAATAGCTACGGCCTTAGAAGTCAACGCCAGAGGCATAAAATACAATATAAATACAACAGCTTTTCCATCGTACAAAATGAATGATACCAAACAGTGTGAAAGTAATTGTCATTTCTACGTTCCAGGCAACCTAGGCTTCACTCTAGGGCGTTGGTCCTCCAGATCAAACAGTTAGGGCCTTCGAAGCCAACGCCCGAAGCATTAAGTACAAAATAAATAGAACAGTTTTTCCATTGTATAAAACGAATAATTGCTACCAGTGTAAAAGTTATGGTCATTTCTACGTTCCGGGCAACCTAGGCTTCACTCGAGGGCGGTGCTCCACCAGATGGAATAGTTAGGGCCTAAGAAGTGAACGCCAGAAGCATAAAATGCAATAAAAATACAACAGTCTTTCCATCCTATAACAGGAATAATTGCAACCCGTGTGAAAGATATGGAAATTTCTACGTTCCGGGCAACCTAGGCTTCACTCTATGGCGTTCTTCCACCACATCGAATAGCTACGGCCTCAGAAGTCAACGCCTGAAGCATAAAATACAATATAAATATAACAGTTTTTCCATCTTATACAACGAATAATAGCAACCAGTGTGAAAGTTATGGTCATTTCTACGTTCCGGGCAACCTAGGCTTCACTCTAGGGCGTTGGTCCTCCAGATCAAACAGTTAGGGCCTTCGAAGCCAACGCCCGAAGCATTAAATACAAAATAAATAGAACAGTTTTTCCATTGTATAAAACGAATATTTGCTACCAGTGTAAAAGTTATGGTCATTTCTACGTTCCGGGCAACCTAGGCTTCACTCTAGGGCGGTGCTCCACCAGATGGAATAGTTAGGGCCTAAGAAGTGAACGCCAGAAGCATAAAATGCAATAAAAATACAACAGTCTTTCCATCCTATAACAGGAATAATTGCAACCCGTGTGAAAGTGATGGTCATTTGTACGTTCCAGGCAACCTAGGCTTCACTCTAGGGCGTTGCTCCACCAGATCGAATTGTTAGGGCCAAAGAAGTCAACGCCCGAAGCATAAAATACAAATTAAATAGAACAGTTTTACCATTGTATAAAACGAATAATTGCTACCAGTGTAAAAGTTATGGTCATTTTTACGTTCCGGGCAACCTAGGCTTCACCCTAGGGCATTGCTCCATCAGATCGAATAGTTAGGCCCTAAGAAGTGAACGCCAGAAGCATAAAGAACAATATGAATACAACAGTATTTCCATCGTAGAAAACGAATAATTGCAACCAGTCTGAAAGTTATGGTCATTTCTATATTCCGAGCAACCTAGGCTTCACTCTAGGGCGGTGCTCCACCATATCCAATAGCTACGGCCTTAGAAGTCAACGCCAGAGGCATAAAATACAATATAAATACAACAGCTTTTACATCGTACAAAATGAATAATACCAAACAGTGTGAAAGTAATTGTCATTTCTACGTTCCGGGCAACCTAGGCATCACTCTAGGTCGTTGCTCCACCAGATCAAATAGCTAGCGAGTTAGAATTAAACGCCAGAAGCAGAGAATTCAATAAAAATGCAACAGTTTTTCCATCGCATAACAGGAATAATAGCAACCAGTGTGAATGTAATGGTCATTTCTACGTTCCGGCCAACCTAGGTTTCACTCTAGGTCGTTGCTCCACCAGGTCGCATAGTTAGGGCCTAAGAAGTCAACGCCAGAAGCATAAAATACGATATAAATACAACAGCTTTTACATCGTATAAAACGAATAATTGCAACCAGTATGAAAGTTATGGTCATTTCTACTTTCCGGGCAACCTAGGCTTCACCCTAGGGCGTTGCTCCAACAGATTGAATAGTTAGGGCCTTAGAAGTCAATGCCAGATGCATAAAATGCAATAAAAATACAACAGTTTTTCCATCATATAACACGAATAATTGCAACCATTTTGAAAGTGATGGTCATTTCTACGTACCGGGCAACGTAGGCTTCACTCTAGGGCGTTGCTCCACCAGATCGAATAGTTAGGGCCTTAGAAGTCAACGCCCGAAGCATAAAATACAAAATAAATAGAACAGTTTTTCCATCGTATAAAACGAATAATTGCTACCAGCGTGAAAGTTATGGCCATTTCTACTTTCCGGGCAACCTAGACTTCCCCCTAGGGCGTTGTTCCACCAGATGGAATAGTTAGGGCCTAAGAAGTCAACGCCAGAAGCATAAAATACGATATAAATACAACAGCTTTTCCATCGTATAAAAGGAATAATTGCAAACAGTGTGAAAGTAATGGTTATTCCTACGTTCCAGGCATCCTAGGCTTCACTCTACGGCGTTGTTCAACCAGATCGAATAGTTAGGACCTAAGAAATCAACGCCAGAAGCATAAAATACAATAAAGATGCATCAGTTTTTCCATTGTTTTACTGGAATAACTGCAACCAGTGTGAATGTACTGGTCATTTCTACGTTCCGGATAACCTAGGCTTCACTCTAGGGCGTTGCTCCACCAGATCGGACAGTTAGGGCCTAAGAAGTCAACGCCAGAAGCATAAAATACGATATAAATACAACAGCTTTTCCATCGTACAAAAAGAACAATACCAAACAGTGTGAAAGTAATTGTCATTTCTACGTTCCGGGCAACCTAGGCATCACTCTAGGTGGTTGCTCCACCAGATCAAATGGCTCGCGACTTAGAATTAAACGCCAGAAGCATAGAATACAATAAAAATACAACAGTTTTTCCATCGTATAACAGGAATAATTGCAACCAGTGTGAATGTAATGGTCATTTCTACATTCCGGGCAACCTAGGTTTCACTCTAGGGCGTTGCTCCACCAGGTCGAATAGTTAGGGCCTAAGAAGTCAACGCCAGAAGCATAAAATACGATATAAATACAACAGCTTTTCCATCGTATAAAAGGAATAATTGCAAACAGTGTGAAAGTACTGGTTATATCTACGTTCCGGGTAACCTAGGTTTCACTCTAGGGCGTTGCTCCACCAGATCGAATAGCTAGGGACTTAGAATTCAACGCCATAAGAATAAAATACAATATAAACATAACAGTTTTTCCATCGTATAAAACGAATAATTGCAACCAGTGTGAAAGTAATGGTCATTTCTACGTTCCGAGCAAGCTAGGCGTCACTCTAGGGCGTTGCTCCACCAGATCGAATAGCTAGGGACATAGAATTCATCGCTAAAAGCATAAAATACAATTAAAATACAACAGTCTTTCCATTGTTTTACAGGAATAACTGCAACCAGTGTGAATGTACTGTCATTTCTACGTTCCGGATAACCTAGGCTTCACCCTAGGGCGTTGTTCCACCAGATCGAGCAGTTAGGGCCTAAGAAGTCAACGCCAGAAGCATAAAATGCAATACAAATATAACAGTTCTTCCATCGTATAAAACGAATGATAGCAACCAGTGTGAAAGTTATGGTCATTTCTACGTTCCGGGCAACCTAGGCGTCACTCTAGGGCGTTGCTCCACCGCATCTAATAGCTACGGCCTTAGAAGTCAACGCCAGAGGCATAAAATACAATATAAATACAACAGCTTTTCCATCGTACAAAATGAATGATACCAAACAGTGTGAAAGTAATTGTCATTTCTACGTTCCGGGCAACCTAGGCATCACTCTAGGTCGTTGCTCCACCAGATCAAATAGCTAGCGACTTAGAATTAAGCGCCAGAAGCATAGAATACAATAAAAATGCAACAGTTTTTCCATCGTATAACAGGTATAATTGCAACCAGTGTGAATGTAATGGTCATTTCTACGTTCCGGGCAACCTAGGTTTCACTCTAGGGCGGTGCTCCACCAGGTCGAATAGTTAGGGCCTAAGAAGTCAACGCCAGAAGCATAAAATACGATATAAATACAACAGCTTTTACATCGTATAAAACGAATAATTGCAACCAGTGTGAGAGTTCTGGTCATTTCGACGTTCCGGGCAACCTAGGCTTCACCCTAGGCCGTTTTTCCCCCAGATCGAATAGTTAGGTCCTAAGAAGTGAACGCCAGAAGCATAAAATGCACTAAAAATACAACAGTTTTTCCATCGTATAGTAGGAATAATTTGCAACCAGTGTGATAGTAGTGGTCATTTCTACGTTCCGGGCAACCTAGGCTTCACTCTAGGGCGTTGCTCCACCACATCTAACAGCTACGGCCTTAGAAGTCAACGCCAGAGGCATAAAATACAATATAAATACAACAGCTTTACCATCGTACAAAATGAATAATTGCAAACAGTGTGAAAGTAATGGCCATTTCTACGTTCCGGGCAACCTAGGCTTCAGTCTGGGTCGTTGCTCCACCAGATCGAATAGATAGCGACTTAGAATTAAACGCCAGAAGCGTAGAATGCAATAAAAATACAACAGTTTTTCCATCGTATAACCGGAATAATTGCAACCAGTGTGCATGTAATGGTCATTTCTACGTTCCGGGCAACATAGATTTCACTCTAGGGCGTTGTTCCACCAGCTCGAATTGTTATGGCCTAAGAAGTCAAAGCCAGAAGCATAAAATACGATATAAATACAACAGCTTTTCCATCGTATAACAGGAATAATTGCAACAAGCGTGAAGGTAATGGTCATTTCTACGTTCCGGGCAACCTAGGCTTCACCCTACGGCGTTGTTCCACCAGATCGAATAGTTAGGGCCTAAGAAGTGAACGCCAGAAGCATAAAATACAATATAAATACAACAGTTTTTTCATCTTATAAAACGAATAATTGCAACCAGTATGAAAGTTATGGTCATTTCTACTTTCCGGGCAACCTAGGCTTCACCCTAGGGAGTACCTCCCACAGATTGAATAGTTAGGGCCTTAGAAGTCAATGCCCGAAGCATAAAATGCAATAAAAATACAACAGTTTTTCCATCATATAACAGGAATGATCGCAACCAGTTTGAAAGTGATGGTCATTTCTACGTTCCGGGCAACCTAGGCTTCACTCTAGGGCGTTGCTCCACCAGATCGAACAGCTAGGCCCTTAGAAGTCAACGCCCGAAGCATAAAATACAAAATAAATATTACAGATTTTCAATCGTATAAAACGAATAATTTCTACCAGTGTGGAAGTTATGGGCATTTCTACTTTCCGGGCAACCTAGGCTTCACCCTATGGCGTTGTTCCACCAGATGGAATAGCTAGGGCCTAAGAAGTCAACGCCAGAAGCATAAAACACTTTATAAATACAACAGCTTTTCCATCGTATAAAGCGAATAATCGCAACCAGTATGAAAGTTATGGTCATTTCTACTTTCCGAGCAACCTAGGCTTCACCTTAGGGAGTTGCACCACCAGATCGAATAGTTAGGGCCTTAGAAGTCAACGCCCGAAGCATAAAATACAAAATATATAGAACAGTTTTTCCATCGTATAAAACGAATAATTGCTACCAGTGTGAAAGTTATGGTCATTTCTACTTTCCAGGCAACCTAGGCGTCACCCTAGGGCGTTGTTCCACCATATGGAATAGTTAGGGCCTAAGAAGTCAACGCCGGAAGCATAAAACACGATATAACTACGGCAGCTTTTCCATCGTATAAAACGAATAATTGCAACCAGTGTGATAGTTATGCTCATTTCTACGTTCCGGGCAACCTAGGCTTCACCCTAGGGCGTTGCTCCAACAGATTGAATAGTTAGGGCCTTAAAAGTCAATGCCCGAAGCATAAAATGCAATAAAAATACAACAGCTTTTCCATCGTATAAAACGAATAATTGCCACCAGTGTGAAAGTAATGGTCATTTCTACGTTCCGAGCAACCTAGGCGTCACTCTAGGGCGTTGCTCCGCCAGATCGAATAGCTAGGGTCTTAGAGTTCATCGATAAAAGCATAAAATAGAATTAAAATACAACAGTTTTTCCATCGTATAACAGGAATAATTGCAGCCAGTGTGAAAGGAATGGTCATTTCTACGTTCTGGGCAACGTAGGTTTCACTCTAGGGCCTTGATCCACCAGAGGGAATAGTTAGGGCCTAAGAAGTCAACGCCAGAAGCATAAAATACAATATAAATACAACAGCTTTTCAATCGTATAAAACGAATAATTGCAACCAGTGTGAAAGTTATGGACATTTCTGCATTCCGGCCAACCTAGGCTTCAATCTAGGGCGTTGCTCCACCAGATCGCATAGTTAGGGCCTTAGAAGTCAACGCCAGAAGCATAAAATACAATAAAGATGCAACAGTTTTTCCATCGTTTTACAGGAATAACTGCAACCAGTGATAATGTACTGGTCATTTCTACGTTCCGGATAACCTAGGCTTCACTCTAGGGCGTTCTTCCACCAGATCGAACAGTTAGGGCCTAAGAAGTCAACGCCAGAAGTATAAAATACAATGTAAATATAACAGTTTTTCCATCGTATAAATCGAATGATAGCAACCAGTGTGAAAGTTATGGTCATTTCTACGATCCGGGCAACCTAGGCTTCAGTCTAGGGCGTTGCTCCACCAGATCGAATAGATGGGGCCTTAGAAGTCAACGCCCGAAGCATAAAATACAAAATAAATAAAACAGTTTTTCCATCGTATAAAACGAATAATTGCTACCTGTGTGAAAGTTATGGTCATTTCTACGTTCCGCGCAACCTGGGCTTTACCCTAGGGCGTTGTTCCACGAGATGGAATAGCTAGGGACTTAGAATTCAACGCCATAAGAATAAAATACAATATAAGTACAACAGTTTTTCCATCGTATAAAATGAATAATTGCAACCAGTGTGAAAGTTATGGTCATTTCTACATTCCGAGGAACCTAGGCTTCACTCTAGGGCGTTGCTCCACCTGATCGAATAGTTAGCGCCTTAGAAGTCAACACCAGAAGCATAAAATACAATAATGATGCAACAGTTTTTCCATCGTATAACAGGAATAACTGCAAACAGTGTGAAAGTACTGGTCATATCTACGTTCCGGGTAACCTAGGTTTCACTCTAGGACGTTGCTCCACCAGATCGCATAGCTAGGGACTTACAATTCAACGCCATGAGAATAAAATACAATATAAACATAACAGTTTTTCCATCGCATAAAACGAGTAATAGCAACCAGTGTGAAAGTTATGGTCAGTTCAACGTTCCGGGCAACGTAGGCTTCACCCTAGGGCGTTGTTCCACCAGATCGAATAGTTAGGGCCACTGAATTGAACGCCAGAAGCATAAAATACAATAAAATTACAACAGTCTTTCCATCCTATAACCGGAATAATTGCAACCCGTGTGAAAGTTATGCTCATTTCTACGTTCCAGGCAACCTAGGCTTCACTCTAGGGCGTTGTTCCACCAGATGGAATAGTTAGGGCCTAAGACGTCAACGCCAGAAGCATAAAATACAATATAAATATAACAGTTTTTGTATCGTATAAAACGAATAATACAAACCAGTGTGAAGATAATGGTCATGTCTACGTTCCGGGCAACCTAGGCCTCACCCTAGGGCGTTGCACCAACAGATTGAATAGTTAGGGCCTCAGAAGTCAACGCCCGAAGCATAAAATACAAAATAAATAGAACAGTTTTTCCATCGAATAAAACGAATAGTTGCTACCGGTGTGAAAGTTATGGTCATTTCTACGTTCCGGGCAACCTAGGCCTCACCCTAGGGCGTTGCACCAACAGATTGAATAGTTAGGGCCTAAGAAGTCAACGCCAGAAGCATAAAATACAATATAAATACAACAGCTTTTCAATCGTGTAAAACGAATAATTGCAACCAGTGTGAAAGTTATGGACATTTCTGCATTCCGGCCAACCTAGGCTTCACACTAGGGCGTTGCTCCACCAGATCGAATAGTTAGGGCCTTATGTGTCAACGCCAGAAGCATAAAATACAATAAAGATGCAAAAGTTTTTCCATCGTTTTACAGGAATAACTGCAACCAGTGATAATGTACTGGTCATTTCTACGTTCCGGATAACCTAGGCTTGACTCTAGGGCGTTCTTCCACCAGATCGAACAGTTAGGGCCTAAGAAGTCAACGCCAGAAGTATAAAATACAATGTAAATATAACAGCTTTTCCATCGTATAAATCGAATGATAGCAACCAGTGTGAAAGTTATGGTCATTTCTACGTTCCGGGCAACCTAGGCTTCACTCTAGGGCGTTGCTCCACCAGATGGAATAGTTAGGGCCTTAGAAGTCAACGCCCGAAGCATAAAATACAAAATAAATAAAACAGTTTTTCCATCGTATAAAACGAATAATTGCTACCAGTGTGAAAGTTATGGTCATTTCTACGTTCCGGGCAACCTAGGCTTCACTCTACGGCATTGTTCCAGCAGATCGAATAGTTAGGGCCTAAGAAGTCAACACCAGAAGAATAAAATACAAAATAAATAGAACAGTAGTTCCATTGTATAAAACGACTAACTGCAACCAGTGTGAGAGTACTGGTGATTTCTACGTTCCGGCAACCTAGACTTCACCCTAGGACGTTGTTCCACCAGATGGAATAGTTAGGGCCTAAGGAGTCAACGCCAGAAGCATAAAATACGATATAAATACATCAGCTTTTCCTTCGTATAAAACGAATAATTGCAAACAGTGTGAAAGTAATGGTCATTTCTACGTTCCGGGTAACCTAGGCGTCACTCTAGGGCGTTACTCCAACAGATCGAATAGTTAGGGCCTTAGGTGTCAACGCCAGAAGCATAAAATACAATAAAGATGCAAAAGTTTTTCCATCGTTTTACAGGAATAACTGCAACCAGTGATAATGTACTGGTCATTTCTACGTTCCGGATAACCTAGGCTTGACTCTAGGGCGTTCTTCCACCAGATCGAACAGTTAGGGCCTAAGAAGTCAACGCCAGAAGTATAAAATACAATGTAAATATAACAGCTTTTCCATCGTATAAATCGAATGATAGCAACCAGTGTGAAAGTTATGGTCATTTCTACGTTCCGGGCAACCTAGGCTTCACTCTAGGGCGTTGCTCCACCAGATGGAATAGTTAGGGCCTTAGAAGTCAACGCCCGAAGCATAAAATACAAAATAAATAAAACAGTTTTTCCATCGTATAAAACGAATAATTGCTACCAGTGTGAAAGTTATGGTCATTTCTACGTTCCGGGCAACCTAGGCTTCACTCTACGGCATTGTTCCAGCAGATCGAATAGTTAGGGCCTAAGAAGTCAACACCAGAAGAATAAAATACAAAATAAATAGAACAGTAGTTCCATTGTATAAAACGAATAACTGCAACCAGTGTGAGAGTACTGGTGATTTCTACGTTCCGGGTAACCTAGGCGTCACTCTAGGGCGTTACTCCAACAGATCGAATAGTTAGGGCCTTAGAAGTCAACGCCAGAAGCATAAAATACAATAAAGATGCAACAGTTTTCCATCGTACAACAGGAATAACTGCAAACAGTGTGAAAGTTCTAGTCATATCTACGTTCCGGGCAACCTAGGCTTCACTCTAGGGCGTTGCTCCACCAGATCGAATAGTTAGGGCCTTAGAAATCAACGCCCGAAGGATAAAATACAATATAAGTACAACAGTTTTTCCATCGTATAAAATGAATAATTGCAGACATTGTGAAAGTAATGGTCATTTCTACGTTCCGGGTAACCTAGGCGTCACTCTAGGGCTTAGCCCCATCATATCTAATAGCTACGGCCTTAGAAGTCAACGCCAGAAGCACAAAATACAATAAAAATGCAGCAGTTTTTCCATCGTATAGCATGACTAATTGCAACCAGTGCGAAAGTAATGATCATATCGACATTTCGGGCACCCTAGACTTAACTCCGAGGCGCTGCTCCACCAGATCCAAGAGTTAGGGCCTTAGAAGTCAACGCCAGAAGCATAAACTACAAAATAAATACAACAGTCTTTCCATCGTATAAAACGAATAATTGCAACCTGTGTGATGGTTATGGACATATCTACGTTCCGGGCAACCTAGGCTTCACTGTAGGGCGTTGCTCCACCAAATCGAATAGTTAGGGCCTTAGAAGTCAACGTCCGAATCATAAAATACAATATAAGTACAACAGTTTTTCCATCTTATAGAATGAATGATTGCGAACATTGTGAAAGTAATGGTCATTTCTACGTTCCGGGCAACCTACGCGTCACTCTAGGGCGTTGCTGCTACACATCTGATAGCTACGCCCTTAGAAGTTAACGCCGGAAGCATAAAATACAATATAAATACAACAGCTTTGCCATGGTATAAAATGAATAATTGCAAACAGTGTGAAGGTAATGGTCGTTTCTACGTTCCGAGCAACCTAGGCTTCACTCTAGGGCGTTGCTCCACCAGATCGAATAGTTAGGGCCTTAGAAGTCAACGCCAGAAGCTTAAAATACAATAAAGATGCAACAGTTTTTCCATCATACAACAGGAATAACTGCAAACAGTGTGAAAGTACTGGTCATTTCTGCGTTCCGGGTAACCTAGGTTTCACTCTAGGGCGTTGCTCCACCAGATCGAATAGCTAGGGCCTTAGAAGTCAACGCCCGAAGCATAAAATGCAAAATAAATAGAACAGTTGTTCCATTGTATAAAACGAATAACTGCAACCAGTGTGAAAGTACTGGTCATTTCTACGTTCCGGGCAACCTAGGCTTCGCCCTAGGGCGTTGTTCCACCAGATGGAATAGTTAGGGCCTAAGAAGTCAACGCCAGAAGCATAAAATACGATACAAATACAACAGCTTTTCCATCGTATAAAACGAATAATGGTAACCAGTGTGAAAGTTATGGTCATTTCTACGTTCCGGGCCACCTAGGCTTCACTCTAGGATGTTTGTCCACCAGATCGAATAGTTAGGGCCTATGAAGTCAACGCCAGAAGCATAAAATACAATAAAGGTGCAACAGTTTTTCCATCGTATAACAGGAATAATTGCAACCAGTGTGAATGTAATGGTCATTTCTACGTTCCGGGCAACCTAGGTCTCACTCTAGGGCGTTGCTCCACCAGCTCGAATATTTAGGGCCTAAGAAGTCAACGCCAGAAGCATAAAATGCAATAAAAGTACAACAGTTTTTCCATCGTATAACAGGAATAATTGCAACCAGGGTGAAGGTAATCGTATGTTCTACGTTCCGGGCAACCTATGCGTTTGAAAGTGATGGTCATTTCTACGTTCCCGGCAACCTAGGTTTCGCTCTAGGGCGTCGTTCCAATAGGTCGAATAGCTAGGGACTTAGAATTCAACGCCAGAAGGATAGAATACAATATATGTACAACAGCTTTTTCATCGTATAAAATGAATAATTGCAAACATTGTGAAAGTTATGGTCATTTCTACTTTCCGGGCAACCTATGCTTTACCCTAGGGCGTTGTTACACCAGATCGAATAGTTAGGGCCTGAGAAGTTAACGCCAGAAGAATAAAACACAATATATGTACAACAGTTTTTCCATCGTATAAAATGAATAATTGCTAACATTGTGAAGGTACTGGTCATTTCTACGTTCCGGCAACCTAGGCTTCACTCTAGGGCGTTGCTCCACCAGATCGACTAGTTGGGGCCTTAGAAGTCAACGCCAGAAGCATAAAATACAATAAAGATGCAACAGTTTTTCCATCGTATAACAGGATTAATTGCAACCAGTTTGATAGTGATGGTCATTTCTACGTTCCGGGCAACCTAGGCTTAACTCTAGGGCGTTGCTCCACCAGATCAAACAGTTAGGGCCTTAGAAGTCAACGCCCGAAGCATAAAATACAAAATAAAAAGAACAGTTTTTCCATCGTATAACAGGAATAATTGCAGCCAGTGTGAAAGGAATGGTCATTTCTACGTTCCGTGCAACGTAGGTTTCACTCTAGGGCGTTGATCCACCTGAGGGAATAGTTAGGGCCTAAGAAGTCAACGCCAGAAGCATAAAATACAATATAAATACAACAGCTTTTCAATCGTGTAAAACGAATAATTGCAACCAGTGTGAAAGTTATGGACATTTCTGCATTCCGGCCAACCTAGGCTTCACACTAGGGCGTTGCTCCACCAGATAGAATAGTGAGGTCCTTAGAAATCAACGCCAGAAGCATAAAATTCAATAAAGATGCAACAGTTTTCCATCGTACAACAGGAATAATTGCAGACATTGTGAAAGTAATGGTCATTTCTACGTTCCGGTCAACCTAGGCGTCACTCTAGGGCGTTACCCCATCATATCTAATAGCTACGGCCTTAGAAGTCAGCGCCCGAAGCATAGAATGCAAAATAAATAGAACAGTTTTTCCATTCTATAAAACGAATAACTGCAACCAGTGTGAAATTACTGGTCATTTCTACGTTCCGGGTAACCTAGGCTTCACTTTAGTGCGTTGCTCCACCAGATCGAATGGCTAGGGACTTAGAATTCAACGCCAGAAGGATAAAATACAATATAAGTACAACAGTTTTTCCATCGTATAAAATGAATAATTGCAGACATTGTGAAAGTAATGGTCATTTCTACGTTCCGGTCAACCTAGGCTTCACTCTAGGGCGTTACTCCACCAGATGGAATAGTAAGGGCCTTAGAAGTCAACACAAGAAGAATAAAATACAAAATAAATACAACAGCCTTTACACCGTATAAAACGAATAATTGCAACCTGTGTGAATGTTATGGTCATTTCTACATTCCGAGCAACCTAGGCTTCACTCTAGGGAGTTGATCCACCAGATAGAATAGTGAGGTACTTAGAAATCAACGCCAGAAGCATAAAATTCAATAAAGATGCAACAGTTTTCCATCGTACAACAGGAATAATTGCAGACATTGTGAAAGTAATGGTCATTTCTACGTTCCGGTCAACCTAGGCGTCACTCTAGGGCGTTACCCCATCATATCTAATAGCTACGGCCTTAGAAGTCAATGCCAGAAGCACAAAATACAATAAAAATGCAGCAGTTTTTCCATCGTATAGCATGACTAATTGCAACCAGTGCGAAAGTAATGATCATATCGACATTTCGGGCACCCTAGACTTAACTCTGAGGCGCTGCTCCACCAGATCCAAGAGTTAGGGCCTTAGAAGTCAACGCCAGAAGCATAAACTACAAAATAAATACAACAGTCTTTCCATCGTATAAAACGAATAATTGCAACCTGTGTGATGTTTATGGACATATCTACGTTCCGGGCAACCTAGGCTGCACTGTAGGGCGTTGCTCCACCAAATCGAATAGTTAGGGCCTATGAAGTCAACGCCAGAAGCATAAAATACAATAAAGGCGCAACAGTTTTTCCATCGTGTAACAGGAATAATTGCAACCAGTGTGATTGTTATGGTCATTTCTACTTCCCGGGCAACCTAGGCTTCACTCTAGGGCGTTGCTCCACCAGATCGAATAGTTAGGGCCTTAGAAGTCAGCGCCCGAAGCATAGAATGCAAAATAAATAGAACAGTTTTTCCATTGTATAAAACGAATAACTGCAACCAGTGTGAAATTACTGGTCATTTCTACGTTCCGGGTAACCTAGGCTTCACTTTATTGCGTTGCTCCACCAGATCGAATAGCTAGGGACTTAGAATTCAACGCCAGAAGGATAAAATACAATATAAGTACAACAGTTTTTCCATCGTATAAAATGAATAATTGCAGACATTGTGAAAGTAATGGTCATTTCTACGTTCCGGTAAACCTACGCTTCATACTAGGGCGTTGCTGCTCCACATCTGATAGCTACGGCCTTAGAAGTTAAAGCCGGAAGGATAAAATACAATATAAATACAACAGCTTTGCCATCGTATAAAATGAATAATTGCAAACAGTGTGAAGGTAATGGTCGTTTGTACGTTCCGAGCAACCTAGGCATCACTCTAGGGCGTTGCTCCACCAGATCGAATAGTTAGGGCCTTAGAAGTCAACGCCAGTAGCATAAAATACAATAAAGATGCAACAGTTTTTCCATCATACAACAGGAATAACTGCAAACAGTGTGAAAGTACTGGTCATTTCTACGTTCCGGGTAACATAGGTTTCACTCTAGGGCGTTGCTCCACCAGATCGAATAGCTAGGGCCTTAGAAGTCAACGCCCGATGCATAAAATACAAAAAAATAGAACAGTTTTTCCATGTGTAAAACGAATAATTGCTACCAGTGTGAAAGTTATGGTCATTTCTACGTTCCGGGCAACCTATGCGACACTATAGGGCGTTGCTCCACCACATCTAATAGCTACGGCCTTAAAAGTCGACGCCAGAAGCATAAAATACGATATAAATACAACAGCTTGTCCATCGTATAGAACGAATAATGGTAACCAGTGTGAAAGTTATGGTCATTTCTACCTTCCAGTCAACCTAGGTTTCACTCTAGGACGTTGCTACACCAGATCGAATAGTTAGGGCCTATGAAGTCAACGCCAGAAGCATAAAATACAATAAAGGTACAACAGCTTTTCCATCGTATAACAGGAATAATTGCAACCAGTGTGAAGGTAATGGTATGTTCTACGTTCCGGGCAGCCTAGGCTTCACTCTAGGGCGGTGCTCCACCAAATCAAATAGTTAGGGCCTATGAAGTCAACGCCCGAAGCATAAAATGCAAAATAAATAGAACAGTAGTTCCATTGTATAAAACGAATAACTGCAACCAGTGTGAGAGTACTGGTGATTTCTACGTTCCGGCAACCTAGGCTTCACCCTAGGACGTTGTTCCACCAGATGGAATAGTTAGGGCCTATGGAGTCAACGCCAGAAGCATAAAATACGATATAAATACAACAGCTTTTCCATCGTATAAAACGAATAATTGCAAACAGAGTGAAAGTAATGGTCATTTCTACGTTCCGGGTAACCTAGGCGTCACTCTAGGGCGTTACTCCAACAGATCGAATAGTTAGGGCCTTAGAAGTCAACGCCAGAAGCATAAAATACAATAAAGATGCAACAGTTTTCCATCGTACAACAGGAATAACTGCAAACAGTGTGAAAGTTCTAGTCATATCTACGTTCCGGGCAACCTAGGCTTCACTCTAGGGCGTTGCTCCACCAGATCGAATAGTTAGGGCCTTAGAAATCAACGCCCGAAGGATAAAATACGATATAAGTACAACAGTTTTTCCATCGTATAAAATGAATAATTGCAGACATTGTGAAAGTAATGGTCATTTCTACGTTCCGGGTAACCTAGGCGTCACTCTAGGGCTTAGCCCCATCATATCTAATAGCTACGGCCTTAGAAGTCAACGCCAGAAGCACAAAATACAATAAAAATGCAGCAGTTTTTCCATCGTATAGCATGACTAATTGCAACCAGTGCGAAAGTAATGATCGTATCGACATTTCGGGCACCCTAGACTTAACTCCGAGGCGCTGCTCCACCAGATCCAAGAGTTAGGGCCTTAGAAGTCAACGCCAGAAGCATAAACTACAAAATAAATACAACAGTCTTTCCATCGTATAAAACGAATAATTGCAACCTGTGTGATGGTTATGGACATATCTACGTTCCGGGCAACCTAGGCTTCACTGTAGGGCGTTGCTCCACCAAATCGAATAGTTAGGGCCTTAGAAGTCAACGCCCGAATCATAAAATACAATATAAGTACAACAGTTTTTCCATCTTATAGAATGAATAATTGCAAACAGTGTGACGGTAATGGTCGTTTCTACGTTCCGAGCAACCTAGGCTTCACTCTAGGGCGTTGCTCCACTAGATCGAATAGTTAGGGCCTTAGAAGTCAACGCCAGAAGCTTAAAATACAATAAAGATGCAACAGTTTTTCCATCATACAACAGGAATAACTGCAAACAGTGTGAAAGTACTGGTCATTTCTGCGTTCCGGGTAACCTAGGTTTCACTCTAGGGCGTTGCTCCACCAGATCGAATAGCTAGGGCCTTAGAAGTCAACGCCCGAAACATAAAATGCGAAATAAATAGAACAGTTGTTCCATTGTATAAAACGAATAACTGCAACCAGTGTGAAAGTACTGGTCATTTCTACGTTCCGGGCAACCTAGGCTTCACTCTAGGGCGTTGTTCCACCAGTTGGAATAGTTAGGGCCTAAGAAGTCAACGCCAGAAGCATAAAATACGATATAAATACAACAGCTTTTGCATCGTATAAAAGGAATAATTGCAAACAGTGTGAAAGTAATTGTCACTTCTACGTTCCGGGCAACCTAGGCTTCACTCTAGGGCGTTCCTTCACCAGATCAAACAGTTAGGGCCTAAGAAGTGAACGCCAGAAGCATTAAATACAATATAAATACAACAGTTTTTCCATCGTATAAAACGAATAATTGCTACCAGTGTAAAAGTTATGGTCATTTCTACGTTCCGGGCAACCTAGGCTTCACCCAAGGGCGTTGTTCCACCAGATCGAATAGTGAGGGCCTAAGCAGTGAACGCCAGAAGCATAAAGTGCAATAAAAATACAACAGTCTTTCCATCCTATAAAACGAATAATAGCAACCAGTGTGAAAGTAATTGTCATTTCTACGTTGCGGGCAACCTAGGCTTCACTCTAGGGCGTTGCTCCACCAGATCAAACAGTTAGGGCGTTAGAAGTCAACGGCCGAAGCATAAAATACAAAATAAATAGAACAGTTTTTCCATTGTATAAAACGAATAATTGTTACCAGTGTAAAAGTTATGGTCATTTCTACGTTCCGGGCCACCTAGGCTTTACCCTAGGGCGTTGTTCCACCAGATCGAATAGTTAGGGCCTAAGAAGTGAACGCCAGAAGCATAAAATACAATATAAATACAACAGTTTTTCCATCGTATAACAGGAATAATTGCAACAAGCGTGAAAGTAATGATCATTTCGGCGTTTCGGGCATCCCAGACTTAACTCTGAGGCATTGCTCCACCAGATCGAATAGTTAGGGCCTATGAAGTCAACGCCAGAAGCATAAAATACAATATAAATACAACAGTTTTTCCATTGTATAAAACGAATAATTGCTACCAGTGTAAAAGTTATGGTCATTTCTACGTTCCGGGCAACCTAGGCTTCACCCTAGGGCGTTGTTCCACCTGGTCGAATAGTTAGGGCCTAAGAAGTAAACGCCAGATGCATAAAATACAATATAAATACAACAGTTTTTCCATCGTATAAAACGAATAATTGCAACCAGTGTGAAAGTTATGGTCATTTCTACATTCCGAACAACCTAGGCTTCACTCTAGGGCGTTGCTCCACCAGATCGAATAGTTAGGTCCTTAGAAGTCAACGCCAGAAGCATAAAATACGATATAAATACAACAGCTTTTGCATCGTATAAAAGGAATAATTGCAAACAGTGTGAAAGTAATTGTCATTTCTACGTTCCGGGCAACCTAGGCTTCACTCTAGGGCGTTGCTCCACGAGATCAAACAGTTAGGGCCTTAGAAGTCAACGCCCGAAGCATAAAATACAAAATAAATAGAACAGTTTTTCCATTGTATAAAACGAATAATTGCTACCAGTGTAAAAGTTATGGTCATTTCTACGTTCCGGGCAACCTAGGCTTCACCCTAGGGCGTTGATCCACCAGATCGAATAGTTAGGGCCTAAGAAGTGAACGCCAGAAGCATAAAATACAATATAAATACAACAGTTTTTCCATCGTATAAAACGAATAATTGCAACCAGTGTGAAAGCTATGGTCATTTCTACATTCCGAGCATCCTAGGCTTCACTCTAGGGCGTTGCTCCAACAGGTTGAATAGTCAGGGCCTTAGGAGTCAACGCCCGAAGCATAAAATGCAATAAAAATACAACAGCTTTTCCATCGTATAACAGGATTAATTGCAACCAGTTTGAAAGTGATGGTCATTTCTACGTTCAGGGCAACCTAGGCTTCACTCTAGGGCGTTGCTCCACTAGATCGAATAGCTAGGGCGTTAGAAGTCAACGCCAGAGGTATAAAATACAATATAAATACAACAGCTTTTCCATCGTAAAAAACGAATAATTGCAACCAGTGTGAAAGTTATGGTTATTTCTACATTCCGAGCAACCTAGGCTTCACTCGAGGGTGTTGCTCCACCAGATCGAATAGTTAGGTCCTTAGAAGTCAACGCCAGAAGCATAAAATACAACATAAATATAACAGTTTTTCCATCGTATAAAACGAATGATAGCAACCAGTGTGAAAGTTATGGTCATTTCTACGTTCCGGGCAACCTAGGCTTCACTCTAGGGCGTTGGTCCACCAGATCAAAAAGTTAGGGCCTTAGAAGTCAACGCCCGAAGAATAAAATACAAAATAAATAGAACAGTTTTTCCATTGTATAATACGAATAATTGCTACCAGTGTAAAAGTTATGGTCATTTCTACGTTCCGGGCAACCTAGGCTTCACCCTAGGGCGTTGTTCCACCAGGTCGAATAGTTAGGGCCTAAGAAGTAAACGCCAGAAGCATAAAATACAATATAAATACAACAGTTTTTCCATCGTATAAAACGAATAATTGCAACCAGTGTGAAAGTTATGGTCATTTCTACATTCCGAGCAACCTAGGCTTCACTCTAGGGCGTAGCTCCAACAGATTGAATAGTCAGGGCCTTAGAAGTCAACGCCCGAAGCATAAAATGCAATAAAAATACAACAGTTTTTCCATCGTATAACAGGATTAATTGCTACCAGTTTGAAAGTGATGGTCATTTCTACGTTCCGGTCAACCTAGGCTTCACTCTAGGGCGTTGCTCCACCAGATCGAATTGTTAGGTCCTTAGAAGTCAACGCCAGAAGCATAAAATACGATATAAATACAACAGCTTTTGCATCGTATAAAAGGAATAATTGTAAACAGTGTGAAAGTAATTGTCATTTCTACGTTCCGGGCAACCTAGGCTTCACTCTAGGGCGTTGCTCCACCAGATCGAATAGTTAGGGCCTTAGAAATCAACGCCCGAAGGATAAAATACGATATAAGTACAACAGTTTTTCCATCGTATAAAATGAATAATTGCAGACATTGTGAAAGTAATGGTCATTTCTACGTTCCGGGTAACCTAGGCGTCACTCTAGGGCTTAGCCCCATCATATCTAATAGCTACGGCCTTAGAAGTCAACGCCAGAAGCACAAAATACAATAAAAATGCAGCAGTTTTTCCATCGTATAGCATGACTAATTGCAACCAGTGCGAAAGTAATGATCGTATCGACATTTCGGGCACCCTAGACTTAACTCCGAGGCGCTGCTCCACCAGATCCAAGAGTTAGGGCCTTAGAAGTCAACGCCAGAAGCATAAACTACAAAATAAATACAACAGTCTTTCCATCGTATAAAACGAATAATTGCAACCTGTGTGATGGTTATGGACATATCTACGTTCCGGGCAACCTAGGCTTCACTGTAGGGCGTTGCTCCACCAAATCGAATAGTTAGGGCCTTAGAAGTCAACGCCCGAATCATAAAATACAATATAAGTACAACAGTTTTTCCATCTTATAGAATGAATAATTGCAAACAGTGTGACGGTAATGGTCGTTTCTACGTTCCGAGCAACCTAGGCTTCACTCTAGGGCGTTGCTCCACTAGATCGAATAGTTAGGGCCTTAGAAGTCAACGCCAGAAGCTTAAAATACAATAAAGATGCAACAGTTTTTCCATCATACAACAGGAATAACTGCAAACAGTGTGAAAGTACTGGTCATTTCTGCGTTCCGGGTAACCTAGGTTTCACTCTAGGGCGTTGCTCCACCAGATCGAATAGCTAGGGCCTTAGAAGTCAACGCCCGAAACATAAAATGCGAAATAAATAGAACAGTTGTTCCATTGTATAAAACGAATAACTGCAACCAGTGTGAAAGTACTGGTCATTTCTACGTTCCGGGCAACCTAGGCTTCACTCTAGGGCGTTGTTCCACCAGTTGGAATAGTTAGGGCCTAAGAAGTCAACGCCAGAAGCATAAAATACGATATAAATACAACAGCTTTTGCATCGTATAAAAGGAATAATTGCAAACAGTGTGAAAGTAATTGTCACTTCTACGTTCCGGGCAACCTAGGCTTCACTCTAGGGCGTTCCTTCACCAGATCAAACAGTTAGGGCCTAAGAAGTGAACGCCAGAAGCATTAAATACAATATAAATACAACAGTTTTTCCATCGTATAAAACGAATAATTGCTACCAGTGTAAAAGTTATGGTCATTTCTACGTTCCGGGCAACCTAGGCTTCACCCAAGGGCGTTGTTCCACCAGATCGAATAGTGAGGGCCTAAGCAGTGAACGCCAGAAGCATAAAGTGCAATAAAAATACAACAGTCTTTCCATCCTATAAAACGAATAATAGCAACCAGTGTGAAAGTAATTGTCATTTCTACGTTGCGGGCAACCTAGGCTTCACTCTAGGGCGTTGCTCCACCAGATCAAACAGTTAGGGCGTTAGAAGTCAACGGCCGAAGCATAAAATACAAAATAAATAGAACAGTTTTTCCATTGTATAAAACGAATAATTGTTACCAGTGTAAAAGTTATGGTCATTTCTACGTTCCGGGCCACCTAGGCTTTACCCTAGGGCGTTGTTCCACCAGATCGAATAGTTAGGGCCTAAGAAGTGAACGCCAGAAGCATAAAATACAATATAAATACAACAGTTTTTCCATCGTATAACAGGAATAATTGCAACAAGCGTGAAAGTAATGATCATTTCGGCGTTTCGGGCATCCCAGACTTAACTCTGAGGCATTGCTCCACCAGATCGAATAGTTAGGGCCTATGAAGTCAACGCCAGAAGCATAAAATACAATATAAATACAACAGTTTTTCCATTGTATAAAACGAATAATTGCTACCAGTGTAAAAGTTATGGTCATTTCTACGTTCCGGGCAACCTAGGCTTCACTCTAGGGCGTTGCTCCACCAGATCGAATAGTTAGGTCCTTAGAAGTCAACGCCAGAAGCATAAAATACGATATAAATACAACAGCTTTTGCATCGTATAAAAGGAATAATTGCAAACAGTGTGAAAGTAATTGTCATTTCTACGTTCCGGGCAACCTAGGCTTCACTCTAGGGCGTTGCTCCACGAGATCAAACAGTTAGGGCCTTAGAAGTCAACGCCCGAAGCATAAAATACAAAATAAATAGAACAGTTTTTCCATTGTATAAAACGAATAATTGCTACCAGTGTAAAAGTTATGGTCATTTCTACGTTCCGGGCAACCTAGGCTTCACCCTAGGGCGTTGATCCACCAGATCGAATAGTTAGGGCCTAAGAAGTGAACGCCAGAAGCATAAAATACAATATAAATACAACAGTTTTTCCATCGTATAAAACGAATAATTGCAACCAGTGTGAAAGCTATGGTCATTTCTACATTCCGAGCATCCTAGGCTTCACTCTAGGGCGTTGCTCCAACAGGTTGAATAGTCAGGGCCTTAGGAGTCAACGCCCGAAGCATAAAATGCAATAAAAATACAACAGCTTTTCCATCGTATAACAGGATTAATTGCAACCAGTTTGAAAGTGATGGTCATTTCTACGTTCAGGGCAACCTAGGCTTCACTCTAGGGCGTTGCTCCACTAGATCGAATAGCTAGGGCGTTAGAAGTCAACGCCAGAGGTATAAAATACAATATAAATACAACAGCTTTTCCATCGTAAAAAACGAATAATTGCAACCAGTGTGAAAGTTATGGTTATTTCTACATTCCGAGCAACCTAGGCTTCACTCGAGGGTGTTGCTCCACCAGATCGAATAGTTAGGTCCTTAGAAGTCAACGCCAGAAGCATAAAATACAACATAAATATAACAGTTTTTCCATCGTATAAAACGAATGATAGCAACCAGTGTGAAAGTTATGGTCATTTCTACGTTCCGGGCAACCTAGGCTTCACTCTAGGGCGTTGGTCCACCAGATCAAAAAGTTAGGGCCTTAGAAGTCAACGCCCGAAGAATAAAATACAAAATAAATAGAACAGTTTTTCCATTGTATAATACGAATAATTGCTACCAGTGTAAAAGTTATGGTCATTTCTACGTTCCGGGCAACCTAGGCTTCACCCTAGGGCGTTGTTCCACCAGGTCGAATAGTTAGGGCCTAAGAAGTAAACGCCAGAAGCATAAAATACAATATAAATACAACAGTTTTTCCATCGTATAAAACGAATAATTGCAACCAGTGTGAAAGTTATGGTCATTTCTACATTCCGAGCAACCTAGGCTTCACTCTAGGGCGTAGCTCCAACAGATTGAATAGTCAGGGCCTTAGAAGTCAACGCCCGAAGCATAAAATGCAATAAAAATACAACAGTTTTTCCATCGTATAACAGGATTAATTGCTACCAGTTTGAAAGTGATGGTCATTTCTACGTTCCGGTCAACCTAGGCTTCACTCTAGGGCGTTGCTCCACCAGATCGAATTGTTAGGTCCTTAGAAGTCAACGCCAGAAGCATAAAATACGATATAAATACAACAGCTTTTGCATCGTATAAAAGGAATAATTGTAAACAGTGTGAAAGTAATTGTCATTTCTACGTTCCGGGCAACCTAGGCTTCACTCTAGGGCGTTGCTCCACCAGATCAAACAGTTAGGGCCTTAGAAGTCAACGCCCGAAGCATAAAATACAAAATAAATAGAACAGTTTTTCCATTGTATAAAACGAATAATTGCTACCAGTGTAAAAGTTATGGTCATTTCTACGTTCCCGGCAACCTAGGCTTCACCCTAGGGCGTTGTTCCACCAGATCGAATAGTTAGGGCCTAAGAAGTCAACACCAGAAGAATAAAATACAAAATAGATACAACAATCTTTACACCGTATAAAACGAATAATTGCAACCTGTGTGAAGGTTATGGTCATATCTACGTACCGGGCAACCTAGGCTTCACTGTAGGGCGTTGCTCCACCAGATCGAAGTGTTAGGACCTAAGAAGTCAACGCCCGAAGCATAAAATACGCTATAAATACAACAGCTTTTCCATCGTATTAAATGAATAATTGCAAACTGTGTGAAAGTAGTGGTCATTTCTGCGTTCCGAGCAACCTAGGCTTCACTCTAGGGCGGGGCTCCACCATATCGAATAGCTACGGCCTTAGAAGCCTACGCCTGAAGCATAAAATACAATAAAAATACAACAGTCTTTTCATCGTATAACCGGAATAATTGCAACATGCATGAAAGTAATGACCATTTCGGCGTTTCGGGCATCCTAGACTTAACTCTGAGGCATTGCTCCACCAGATTGAATAGGTAGGGCCTAAGGAGTCAACGCCAGAAGCATAAAATACAATATAAATGCAACAGCTTTGCCACCGTATAAAATGAATAATTGCAAACAGTGTGAAAGATATGGACATTTCTACGTTCCGGGCAACCTAGGCTTCACTCTATGGCGTTCTTCCACCACATCGAATAGCTACGGCCTCAGAAGTCAACGCCTGAAGCTTAAAATACAATATAAATATAACAGTTTTTCCATCGTATAAAACGAATAATAGCAACCAGTGTGAAAGTAATTGTCATTTCTACGTTCCGGGCAACCTAGGCTTCACTCTAGGGCGTTGCTTCACCAGATCAAACAGTTAGGGCGTTAGAAGTCAACGCCCGAAGCATAAAATACAAAATAAATAGAACAGTTTTTCCATTGTATAAAACGAATAATTGCTACCAGTGTAAAAGTTATGGTCATTTCTACGTTCCGGGCCACCTAGGCTTCACCCTAGGGCGTTGTTCCACCAGATCGAATAGTTAGGGCCTACGAAGGGAACGCCAGAAGCTTAAAATACAATATAAATACAACAGTTTTTCAATCGTATAACAGGATTAGTTGCAACCAGTTTGAAAGTGATGGTCATTTCTACGTTCCGGGCAACCTAGGCTTCACTCTAGGGCGTTGCTCCACTAGATCGAATAGCTAGGGCCTTAGAAGTCAACGCCAGAGGCATAAAATACAATATAAATACAACAGCTTTTCCATCGTAAAGAACGAATAATTGCAACCAGTGTGAAAGTTATGGTTATTTCTACATTCCGAGCAACCTAGGCTTCACTCTAGAGCGTTCCTCCACCAGATCGAATAGTTAGGTCCTTAGAAGTCAACGCCAGAAGCATAATGTACAATATAAATATAACAGTTTTTCCATCGTATAAAACGAATAATAGCAACCAGTGTGAAAGTTATGGTCATTTCTACGTTCCGGGCAACCTAGGCTTCACTCTATGGCCTTTCTCCACCAGATCAAACAGTTAGGGCCTTAGAAGTCAACGCCCGAAGCATAAAATACAAAATAAATAGAACAGTTTTTCCATTGTATAAAACTAATAATTGCTACCAGTGTAAAAGTTATGGTCATTTCTACGTTCCGGGCAACCTAGGCTTCACCCAAGGGCGTTGTCCCACCAGATCGAATAGTTAGGGCCTAAGCAGTGAACGCCAGAAGCATAAAATACAATATAAATACAACAGTTTTTCCATCGTATAAAACGAATAATTGCAACCAGTGTGAAAGTTATGGTCATTTCTACATTCCGAACAACCTAGGCTTCACTCTAGGGCGTTGCTCCACCAGATCGAATAGTTAGGTCCTTAGAAGTCAACGCCAGAAGCATAAAATACGATATAAATACAACAGCTTTTGCATCGTATAAAAGGAATAAATGCAAACAGTGTGAAAGTAATTGTCATTTCTACGTTCCGGGCAACCTAGGCTTCACTCTAGGGCGTTGCTCCACGAGATCAAACAGCTAGGGCCTTAGAAGTCAACGCCCGAAGCATAAAGTACAAAATAAATAGAACAGTTTTTCCATTGTATAAAACGAATAATTGCTACCAGTGTAAAAGTTATGGTCATTTCTACGTTCCGGGCAACCTAGGCTTCACCCTAGGGCGTTGATCCACCAGATCGAATAGTTAGGGCCTAAGAAGTGAACGCCGGAAGCATAAAATACAATATAAATACAACAGTTTTTCCATCGTATAAAACGAATAATTGCAACCAGTGTGAAAGCTATGGTCATTTCTACATTCCGAGCATCCTAGGCTTCACTCTAGGGCTTTGCTCCAACAGGTTGAATAGTCAGGGCCTTAGAAGTCAACGCCCGAAGCATAAAATGCAATAAAAATACAACAGCTTTTCCATCGTATAACAGGATTAATTGCAACCAGTTTGAAAGTGATGGTCATTTCTACGTTCAGGGCAACCTAGGCTTCACTCTAGGGCGTTGCTCCACTAGATCGAATAGCTAGGGCGTTAGAAGTCAACGCCAGAGGTATAAAATACAATATAAATGCAACAGCTTTGCCACCGTATAAAATGAATAATTGCAAACAGTGTGAAAGATATGGACATTTCTACATTCCGGGCAACCTAGGCTTCACTCTATGGCGTTCTTCCACCACATCGAATAGCTACGGCCTCAGATGTCAACGCCTGAAGCTTAAAATACAATATAAATATAACAGTTTTTCCATCGTATAAAACGAATAATAGCAACCAGTGTGAAAGTAATTGTCATTTCTACGTTCCGGGCAACCTAGGCTTCACTCTAGGGCGTTGCTCCACCAGATCAAACAGTTAGGGCGTTAGAAGTCAACGCCCGAGGCATAAAATACAAAATAAATAGAACAGTTTTTCCATTGTATAAAACGAATAATTGCTACCAGTGTAAAAGTTATGGTCACTTCTACGTTCCGGGCCACCTAGGCTTCACCCTAGGGCGTTGTTCCACCAGATCGAATAGTTAGGGCCTACGAAGGGAACGCCAGAAGCATAAAATACAATATAAATACAACAGTTTTTCCATCGTATAACAGGATTAGTTGCAACCAGTTTGAAAGTGATGGTCATTTCTACGTTCCGGGCAACCTAGGCTTCACTCTAGGGCGTTGCTCCACTAGATCGAATAGCTAGGGCCTTAGAAGTCAACGCCAGAGGCATAAAATACAATATAAATACAACAGCTTTTCCATCGTAAAAAACGAATAATTGCAACCAGTGTGAAAGTTATGTTCATTTCTACGTTCCGGGCAACCTAGGCTTCACTCTAGAGCGTTCCTCCACCAGATCGAATAGTTAGGTCCTTAGAAGTCAACGCCAGAAGCATAATGTACAATATAAATATAACAGTTTTTCCATCGTATAAAACGAATAATAGCAACCAGTGTGAAAGTTATGGTCATTTCTACGTTCCGGGCAACCTAGGCTTCACTCTAGGGCGTTGCTCCACCAGATCAAACAGTTAGGGCCTTAGAAGTCAACGCCCGAAGCATAAAATACAAAATAAATAGAACAGTTTTTCCATTGTATAAAACTAATAATTGCTACCAGTGTAAAAGTTATGGTCATTTCTACGTTCCGGGCAACCTAGGCTTCACCCAAGGGCGTTGTCCCACCAGATCGAATAGTTAGGGCCTAAGCAGTGAACGCCAGAAGCATAAAATACAATATAAATACAACAGTTTTTCCATTGTATAAAACGAATAATTGCAACCAGTGTGAAAGCTATGGTCATTTATACATTCCGAGCAACCTAGGGTTCACTCTAGCGCGTAGCTCCAACAGATTGAATAGTCAGGGCCTTAGAAGTCAACGCCCGAAGCATAAAATGCAATAAAAATACAACAGTTTTTCCATCGTATAACAGGATTAATTGCAACCAGTTTGAAAGTGATGGTCAGTTCTACGTTCCGGGCAACCTAGGCTTAACTCTAGGGCGTTGTTCCACCAGATCAAACAGTTAGGGCCTTAGAAGTCAACGCCCGAAGCATAAAATACAAAATAAAAAGAACAGTTTTTCCATTGTATAAAACGAATAATTGCTACCAGTGTAAATGTTATGGTCATTTCTACGCTCCGGGCAACCTAGGCTTCATCCTAGGGCGCTGTTCCACCAGATCGAATAGTTAGGGCCCAAGAAGAGAACGGCAGAAGCATAAAATACAATATAAATACAACAGCTTTTCCATCGTATAAAACGAATAATTGCAACCAGTGTGAAAGTTATGGTCATTTCTACATTCCGAGCAGCCTAGGCTTCACTCTAGGGCGTAGCTCCAACAGATTGAATAGTCAGGGCCTTAGAAGTCAACGCCCGAAGCATAAAATGCAATAAAAATACAACAGTTTTTACATCGTATAACAGGATTAATTGCTACCAGTTTGAAAGTGATGGTCATTTCTACGTTCCGGTCAACCTAGGCTTCACTCTAGGGCGTTGCTCCACCAGATCGAATAGTTAGGTCCTTAGAAGTCAACGCCAGAAGCATAAAATACGATATAAATACAACAGCTTTTGCATCGTATAAAAGGAATAATTGCAAACAGTGTGAAAGTAATGGTCATTTCTACGTTCCGGGCAACCTAGGCTTCACTGTAGGGCGTTGTTCCACCAGATCGAAGTGTTAGGGCCTAAGAAGTCAACGCCCGAAGCATAAAATACAATAGAAATACAACAGATTTTCCATCGTATAAAACGAATAATTGCAACCATTATGAAACATATGGTAATTTCTAACTTCCGGGCAACCTAGGCTTCACCATAGGACGTTGTTCCACCAGATCGAATAGTTAGGGCCTAAGAAGTGAACGCCGGAAGCATAAAATGCAATAAAAATACAACAGTTTTTCCATCGTATAACAGGATTAATTGCAACCAGTTTGAAAGTGATGGTCATTTCTACGTTCCGCGAAACCTAGGCTTCACTCTAGGGCGTTGCTCCACCAGATCAAACAGTTAGGGCCTTAGAAGTCAACGCCCGAAGCATAAAATACAAAATAAATAGAACAGTTTTTCCATTGTATAAAACGAATAATTGCTACCAGTGTAATAGTTATGGTCATTTCTACGTTCCGGGCAACCTAGGCTTCACTCTAGGGCGGTGCTCCACCATATCGAATAGCTACGGCCTTAGAAGCCTACGCCTGAAGCATAAAATACAATAAAAATACAACGGTCTTTTCATCGTATAACAGGAATAATTGCAACAAGCGTGAAAGTAATGATCATTTCGGCGTTTCGGGCATCCTAGACTTAACTCTGAGGCATTGCTCCACCAGATCGAATAGTTAGGGCCTATGAAGTCAACGCCAGAAGCATAAAATACAATATAGATGCAACAGTTTTTAAATTGTTTAAAACGAATAATTGCTACCAGTGTAAAAGTTATGTTCATTTCTACGTTCCGGGCAACCTAGGCTTCACCCTAGGGCGTTGTTCCACCAGATCGAATAGTCAGGGCCTAAGAAGTGAACGCCAGAAGCATAAAATGCAATAAAAATACAACAGTCTTTCCATCCTATAACAGGAATAATTGCAACCCGTGTGAAAGTGATGGTCATTTGTACGTTCCAGGGAACCTAGGCTTCACTCTAGGGCGTTGCTCCACCAGATAGAATTGTTAGGGCCAAAGAACTCAACGCCCGAAGCATAAAATACAAAATAAATAGAACAGTTTTTCCATTGTGTAAAACGAATAATTGCTACCAGTGTAAAAGTTATGGTCATTTCTACGTTCCGGGCAACCTAGGCTTCACCCTAGGGCATTGTTCCATCAGATCGAATAGTTAGGCCCTAAGAAGTGAACGCCAGAAGCATAAAATACAATATAAATACAACAGTTTTTCCATCGTAGAAAACGAATAATTGCAACCAGTGTGAAAGTTATGGTCATTTCTATATTCCGAGCTACCTAGGCTTCACTCTAGGGCGGTGCTCCACCATATTGAATAGCTACGGCCTTAGAAGCCTACGCCTGAAGCATAAAATACAATAAAAATACAACGGTCTTTTCATCGTATAACAGGAATAATTGCAAACAGTGTGAAAGTAATGGTCATTTCTGCGTTCCGGGCAACCTAGGCTTCACTCTACGGCGTTGTTCCACCAGATCGAATAGTTCGGGCCTTAGAAGTCAACGCCCGAAGCATAAAATACAAAATAAAAAGAACAGTTTTTCCATTGTATAAAACGAATAATTGCTACCAGTGTAAATGTTATGGTCATTTCTACGCTCCGGGCAACCTAGGCTTCATCCTAGGGCGCTGTTCCACCAGATCGAATAGTTAGGGCCCAAGAAGTGAACGGCAGAAGCATAAAATACAATATAAATACAACAGCTTTTCCATCGTATAAAACGAATAATTGCAACCAGTGTGGAAGTTATGGTCATTTCTACATTCCGAGCAACCTAGGCTTCACTCTAGGGCGTTGCTCCACCAGATCGAATAGTTAGGTCCTTAGAAGTCAACGCCAGAAGCATAAAATACGATATAAATACAGCAGCTTTTCCATCGTATAAAAGGAATAATTGCAAACAGTGTGAAAGTAATGGTCATTTCTACGTTCCGGGCAACCTAGGCTTCACTCTACGGCGTTATTCCACCATATCGAATAGTTAGGGCCTAAGAAGTCAACACCAGAAGAATAAAATACAAAATAAATACAACAGCCTTTACACCGTATAAAACGAATAATTGCAACCATTATGAAACTTATGGTAATTTCTAACTTCCGGGCAACCTAGGCTTCACCATAGGACGTTGTTCCACCAGATCGAATAGTTAGGGCCTAAGAAGTGAACGCCAGAAGCATAAAATGCAATAAAAATACAACAGTTTTTCCATCGTATAACAGGATTAATTGCAACCAGTTTGAAAGTGTTGGTCATTTCTACGTTCCGGGCAACCTAGGCTTCACCCTACGGCGTTGTTCCACCAGATCGAATAGTTAGGGCCCAAGAAGTGAACGCCAGAAGCATAAAATACAATATAAATACAACAGTTTTTCCATCGTATAAAACGAATAATTGCAACCATTATGAAACTTATGGTAATTTCTACCTTCCGGGCAACCTAGGCTTCACCCTTGGACGTTGTTCCACCAGATCGAATAGTTAGGGCCTAAGAAGTGAACGCCGGAAGCATAAAATGCAATAAAAATACAACAGTTTTTCCATCGTATAACAGGATTAATTGCAACCAGTTTGAAAGTGATGGTCATTTCTACGTTCCGCGAAACCTAGGCTTCACTCTAGGGCGTTGCTCCACCAGATCAAACAGTTAGGGCCTTAGAAGTCAACGCCCGAAGCATAAAATACAAAATAAATAGAACAGTTTTTCCATTGTATAAAACGAATAATTGCTACCAGTGTAATAGTTATGGTCATTTCTACGTTCCGGGCAACCTAGGCTTCACTCTAGGGCGGTGCTCCACCATATCGAATAGCTACGGCCTTAGAAGCCTACGCCTGAAGCATAAAATACAATAAAAATACAACGGTCTTTTCATCGTATAACAGGAATAATTGCAACAAGCGTGAAAGTAATGATCATTTCGGCGTTTCGGGCATCCTAGACTTAACTCTGAGGCATTGCTCCACCAGATCGAATAGTTAGGGCCTATGAAGTCAACGCCAGAAGCATAAAATACAATATAAATGCAACAGTTTTTAAATTGTATAAAACGAATAATTGCTACCAGTGTAAAAGTTATGTTCATTTCTACGTTCCGGGCAACCTAGGCTTCACCCTAGGGCGTTGTTCCACCAGATCGAATAGTCAGGGCCTAAGAAGTGAACGCCAGAAGCATAAAATGCAATAAAAATACAACAGTCTTTCCATCCTATAACAGGAATAATTGCAACCCGTGTGAAAGTGATGGTCATTTGTACGTTCCAGGGAACCTAGGCTTCACTCTAGGGCGTTGCTCCACCAGATCGAATTGTTAGGGCCAAAGAACTCAACGCCCGAAGCATAAAATACAAAATAAATAGAACAGTTTTTCCATTGTGTAAAACGAATAATTGCTACCAGTGTAAAAGTTATGGTCATTTCTACGTTCCGGGCAACCTAGGCTTCACCCTAGGGCATTGTTCCATCAGATCGAATAGTTAGGCCCTAAGAAGTGAACGCCAGAAGCATAAAATACAATATAAATACAACAGTTTTTCCATCGTAGAAAACGAATAATTGCAACCAGTGTGAAAGTTATGGTCATTTCTATATTCCGAGCTACCTAGGCTTCACTCTAGGGCGGTGCTCCACCATATTGAATAGCTACGGCCTTAGAAGCCTACGCCTGAAGCATAAAATACAATAAAAATACAACGGTCTTTTCATCGTATAACAGGAATAATTGCAAACAGTGTGAAAGTAATGGTCATTTCTGCGTTCCGGGCAACCTAGGCTTCACTCTACGGCGTTGTTCCACCAGATCGAATAGTTCGGGCCTTAGAAGTCAACGCCCGAAGCATAAAATACAGTATAAATACAACAGCTTTTCCATCGTATAAAACGAATAATTGCAACCAGTGTGAAAGTTATGGTCATTTCTACATTCCGAGCAACCTAGGCTTCACTCTAGGGCGTTGCTCCACCAGATCGAATAGTTAGGTCCTTAGAAGTCAACGCCAGAAGCATAAAATACGATATAAATACAGCAGCTTTTCCATCGTATAAAAGGAATAATTGCAAACAGTGTGAAAGTAATGGTCATTTCTACGTTCCGGGCAACCTAGGCTTCACTCTACGGCGTTATTCCACCATATCGAATAGTTAGGGCCTAAGCAGTCAACACCAGAAGAATAAAATACAAAATAAATACAACAGCCTTTACACCGTATAAAACGAATAATTGCAACCTGTGTGAAGGTTATTATCATATCTACGTTCCGGGCAACCTAGGCTTCACTGTAGGGCGTTGTTCCACCAGATCGAAGTGTTAGGGCCTAAGAAGTCAACGCCCGAAGCATAAAATACAATAGAAATACAACAGATTTTCCATCGTATAAAACGAATAATTGCAACCATTATGAAACTTATGGTAATTTCTAACTTCCGGGCAACCTAGGCTTCACCATAGGACGTTGTTCCACCAGATCGAATAGTTAGGGCCTAAGAAGTGAACGCCAGAAGCATAAAATGCAATAAAAATACAACAGTTTTTCCATCGTATAACAGGATTAATTGCAACCAGTTTGAAAGTGTTGGTCATTTCTACGTTCCGGGCAACCTAGGCTTCACCCTACGGCGTTGTTCCACCAGATCGAATAGTTAGGGCCCAAGAAGTGAACGCCAGAAGCATAAAATACAATATAAATACAACAGTTTTTCCATCGTATAAAACGAATAATTGCAACCAGTGTGAAAGTTATGGTCATTTCTACATTCCGAGCAACCTAGGCTTCACTCTAGGGCGTTGCTCCACCAGATCGAATAGTTGGGTCCTTAGAAGTCAACGCCAGAAGCATAAAATACGATATAAATACAGCAGCTTTTCCATCGTATAAAAGGAATAATTGCAAACAGTGTGAAAGTAATGGTCATTTCTACGTTCCGGGCAACCTAGGCTTCACTCTACGGCGTTATTCCACCATATCGAATAGTTAGGGCCTAAGAAGTCAACACCAGAAGAATAAAATACAAAATAAATACAACAGCCTTTACACCGTATAAAACGAATAATTGCAACCTGTGTGAAGGTTATGGTCATATCTACGTTCCGGGCAACCTAGGCTTCACTGTAGGGCGTTGCTCCACCAGATCGAAGTGTTAGGGCCTAAGAAGTCAATGCCCGAAGCATAAAATACAATAGAAATACAACAGTTTTTCCATCGTATAAAACGAATAATTGCTACCATTATGAAACTTATGGTAATTTCTACCTTCCGGGCAACCTAGGCTTCACCCTAGGACGTTGTTCCACCAGATCGAATAGTTAGGGCCTAAGAAGTGAACGCCGGAAGCATAAAATGCAATAAAAATACAACAGTTTTTCCATCGTATAACAGGATTAATTGCAACCAGTTTGAAAGTGATGGTCATTTCTACGTTCCGCGAAACCTAGGCTTCACTCTAGGGCGTTGCTCCACCAGATGAAACAGTTAGGGCCTTAGAAGTCAACGCCCGAAGCATAAAATACAAAATAAATAGAACAGTTTTTCCATTGTATAAAACGAATAATTGCTACCAGTGTAATAGTTATCGTCATTTCTACGTTCCGGGCAACCTAGGCTTCACTCTAGGGCGGTGCTCCACCATATCGAATAGCTACGGCCTTAGAAGCCTACGCCTGAAGCATAAAATACAATAAAAATACAACGGTCTTTTCATCGTATAACAGGAGTAATTGCAACAAGCGTGAAAGTAATGATCATTTCGGCGTTTCGGGCATCCTAGACTTAACTCTGAGGCATTGCTCCACCAGATCGAATAGTTAGGGCCTATGAAGTCAACGCCAGAAGCATAAAATACAATATAAATACAACAGTTTTTAAATTGTATAATCGAATAATTGCTACCAGTGTAAAAGTTATGTTCATTTCTACGTTCCGGGCAACCTAGGCTTCACCCTAGGGCGTTGTTCCACCAGATCGAATAGTCAGGGCCTAAGAAGTGAACGCCAGAAGCATAAAATGCAATAAAAATACAACAGTCTTTCCATCCTATAACAGGAATAATTGCAACCCGTGTGAAAGTGATGGTCATTTGTACGTTCCAGTGAACCTAGGCTTCACTCTAGGGCGTTGCTCCACCAGATCGAATTGTTAGGGCCAAAGAAGTCAACGCCCGAAGCATAAAATACAAAATAAATAGAATAGTTTTTCCATTGTATAAAACGAATAATTGCTACCAGTGTAAAAGTTATGGTCACTTCTACGTTCCGGTCAACCTAGGCTACACTCTAGGGCGTTGCTCCACCAGATCGAATAGCTAGGGCCTTAGAAGTCAACGCCAGAAGAATAAAACACAATATATGTACAACAGTTCGTCCATCGTATAAAATGAATAATTGCTAACATTGTGAAGGTACTGGTCATTTCTACGTTCCGGCAACCTAGGCTTCACTCTAGGGCGTTGTTCCACCAGATCGAACAGTTAGGGCCTAAGAAGTCAACGCCAGAAGTATAAAATACAATGTAAATATAACAGTTTTTCCATCGTATAAATCGAATGATAGCAACCAGTGTGAAAGTTATGGTCATTTCTACGTTCCGGGCAACCTAGGCTTCACTCTAGGGCGTTGATCCACCAGATAGAATAGCTAGGGACTTATAATTCAACGCCAGAAGAATAAAATACAATACAAGTACAACAGTTTTTCCATCGTATAAAATGTATATTTGCAAAAATTGTGAAAGTAATGGTCATTTCTACGTTCCGGGTAACCTAGGCGTCACTCTAGGGCGTTGCTCCACCATATCTAGTAGCTACGGCCTTAGAAGTCAACGCCAGAAGCGCAAAATACAATAAAAATGCAGCAGTTTTTCCATCGTATAGCATGACTAATTGCAAACAGTGTGAAGGTAATGGTCGTTTCTACGTTCCTAGCAACCTAGGCTTCACTCTAGGGCGTTGCTCCACCAGATCGAATAGTTAGGGCCTTAGAAGTCAACGCCAGAAGCATAAAATACAATAAAGATGCAACAGTTTTTCCATCATACAACAGGAATAACTGCAACCAGTGTGAAAGTACTGGTCATTTCTATGTTCCGGCAACCTAGGCTTCACCCTAGGGCGTTGTTCCACCAGATGGAATAGTTAGGGCCTAAGAAGTCAACGCCAGAAGCATAAAATACGATATAAATACAACAGCTTTACCATCGTATAAAACGAATAATGGTAACCAGTGTGAAAGTTATGGTCATTTCTACGTTCCGGTCAACCTAGGCTTCACTCTAGGACGTTGCTCCACCAGATCGAATCGTTAGGGCCTATGAAGTCAACACCAGAAGCATAAAATACAATAAAGGTGCAACAGTTTTTCCTTTGTGTAACAGGAATAATTGCAACCAGTGTGATTGTAATGGTCATTTCTACTTCCCGGGCAACCTAGGCTTCACTCTAGGGCGTTGCTCCACCAGATCGAATAGTTAGGGCCTTAGAAGTCAGCGCCCGAAGCATAAAATGCAAAATAAATAGAACAGTTTTTCCACTGTATAAAACGAATAACTGCAACCAGTGTGAAAGTACTGGTCATTTCTACGTTCCGGGTAACCTAGGCTTCACTCTAGTGCGTTGGTCCACCAGATCGAATAGCTAGGGACTTATAATTCAACGCCAGAAGAATAAAATACAATACAAGTACAACAGTTTTTCCATCGTATAAAATGTATATTTGCAAAAATTGTGAAAGTAATGGTCATTTCTACGTTCCGGGTAACCTAGGCGTCACTCTAGGGCGTTGCTCCACCATATCTAGTAGCTACGGCCTTAGAAGTTAACGCCAGAAGCACAAAATACAATAAAAATGCAGCAGTTTTTCCATCGTATAGCATGACTAATTGCAAACAGTGTGAAGGTAATGGTTGTTTCTACGTTCCGAGCAACCTAGGCTTCACTCTAGGGCGTTGCTCCACCAGATCGAATAGTTAGGGCCTTAGAAGTCAACGCCAGAAGCATAAAATACAATAAAGATGCAACAGTTTTTCCATCATACAACAGGAATAACTGCAACCAGTGTGAAAGTACTGGTCATTTCTACTTCCCGGGCAACCTAGGCTTCACTCTAGGGCGTTGCTCCACCAGATCGAATAGTTAGGGCCTTAGAAGTCAACGCCCGAAGCATAAAATGCAAAATAAATAGAACAGTAGTTCCATCGTATAAAACGAATAATGGTAACCAGTGTGAAAGTTATGGTCACTTCTACGTTCCGGTCAACCTAGGCTACACTCTAGGGCGTTGCTCCACCAGATCGAATAGCTAGGGCCTTAGAAGTCAACGCCAGAAGAATAAAACACAATATATGTACAACAGTTCGTCCATCGTATAAAATGAATAATTGCTAACATTGTGAAGGTACTGGTCATTTCTACGTTCCGGCAACCTAGGCTTCACTCTAGGGCGTTGTTCCACCAGATCGAACAGTTAGGGCCTAAGAAGTCAACGCCAGAAGTATAAAATACAATGTAAATATAACAGTTTTTCCATCGTATAAATCGAATGATAGCAACCAGTGTGAAAGTTATGGTCATTTCTACGTTCCGGGCAACCTAGGCTTCACTCTAGGGCGTTGCCCCACCAGATCGAATAGTTAGGGCCTAAGAAGTCAACGCCAGAAGCATAAAATACAAAATAAATAGAACGGTTTTTCCATTGTATAAAACGAATAATTGCTACCAGTGTAAAAGCTATGGTCATTTCTACGTTCCGGGCAACCTAGGCTTCACCCTAGGGTGTTGTTCCACCAGATCGAATGGTTAGGGCCTAAGAAGTGAACGCCAGAAGCATAAAATACAATATAAATACAACAGTTTTTCCATCGTATAAACCGAATAATTGCAACCAGTATGACACTTATGGTCATTTCTACGTTCCGCGCAATCTGGGCTTTACCCTAGGGCGTTGTTCCACCAGATGGAATAGTTAGGGCCTAAGAAGTCAACGCCTGAAGTATAAAATACAATAAAAATACAACAGTCTTTCCATTCTATAACAGGAATAATTGCAACCGGTGCGAAAGTGATGGTCATTTCTACGTTCGAGGCAACCTAGGCTTCACTCTAGGGCGTTGTTCCACAAGATCGAATAGTTAGGGCCTAAGAAGTCAACGCCAGGAGCATAAAATACGATAAAGATGCAACAGTTTTCCCATCGTATGAAACGAATAATTGCAACCAGTGTGAAAGTGATGGTCATTTCTACGTTCCGGGTAACCTAGCTTTCACTCTAGGGCGTTGATCCACCAGATAGAATAGCTAGGGACTTATAATTCAACGCCAGAAGAATAAAATACAATACAAGTACAACAGTTTTTCCATCGTATAAAATGTATATTTGCAAAAATTGTGAAAGTAATGGTCATTTCTACGTTCCGGGAAACCTATGCGACACTCAAGGGCGTTGCTCCACCACATCTAATAGCTACGGCCTTAAAAGTCAACGCCAGAAGCATAAAATACGATATAAATACATCAGCTTTTCCATCGTATAAAACGAATAATGGTAACCAGTGTGAAAGTTATAGTCGTTTCTACGTTCCAGTCAACCTAGGTTTCACTCTAGGGCGTTGATCCACCAGATAGAATAGCTAGGGACTTATAATTCAACGCCAGAAGAATAAAATACAATACAAGTACAACAGTTTTTCCATCGTATAAAATGTATATTTGCAAAAATTGTGAAAGTAATGGTCATTTCTACGTTCCGGGTAACCTAGGCGTCACTCTAGGGCGTTGCTCCACCATATCTAGTAGCTACGGCCTTAGAAGTCAACGCCAGAAGCACAAAATACAATAAAAATGCAGCAGTTTTTCCATCGTATAGCATGACTAATTGCAAACAGTGTGAAGGTAATGGTCGTTTCTACGTTCCTAGCAACCTAGGCTTCACTCTAGGGCGTTGCTCCACCAGATCGAATAGTTAGGGCCTTAGAAGTCAACGCCAGAAGCATAAAATACAATAAAGATGCAACAGTTTTTCCATCATACAACAGGAATAACTGCAACCAGTGTGAAAGTACTGGTCATTTCTATGTTCCGGCAACCTAGGCTTCACCCTAGGGCGTTGTTCCACCAGATGGAATAGTTAGGGCCTAAGAAGTCAACGCCAGAAGCATAAAATACGATATAAATACAACAGCTTTTCCATCGTATAAAACGAATAATTGCAAACAGTGTGAAAGTTATGGTCATTTCTACTTCCAGGGCAACCTAGGCTTCACTCTAGGGCGTTGCTCCACCAGATCGAATAGTTAGGGCGTTAGAAGTCAACGCCCGAAGCATAAAATGCAAAATAAATAGAACAGTAGTTCCATTGTATAAAACGAATACCTGCAACCAGTGTGAAAGTACTGGTCATTTCTACGTTCCGGAAACCTAGGCTTCACCCTAGGGCGTTGTTCCTCCAGATGGAATAGTTAGGGCCTAAGAAGTCAACGCCGGAAGCATAAAATACGATATAAATACAACAGCTTTTCCATCGTATAAAAGGAATAATTGCAAACAGTGTGAAAGTAATGGTCATTTCTACGTTCGGCCAACCTAGGCTTCACTGTATGGCGTTCTTCCACCACATCGAATAGCTACGGCCTCAGAAGTCCACGCCTGAAGCATAAAATACAATAAAAATACAACAGTCTTTTCATCGCATAACAGGAATAATTGCAACAAGCGTGAAAGTAATGATCATTTCGGCGTTTCGGACATCCTAGACTTAACTCTGAGGCATTGCTCCACCAGATCGAATAAGTAGGGCCTGAGAGGTCAACGCCAGATGCATAAAATACAATATAAATACAACAGTTTTTCCATCGTATAAAACAAGTAATTGCAACCAGTATGAAACTTATGGTCATTTCTACTTTCCGGCAACCTAGGCTTCACCCTAGGGCGTTGTTCCACCAGATCGAATAGTTAGGGCCTTAGAAGTCAACGCAAGAGGCATAAAATACAATAAAGATGCAACAGTTTTTCCATCGTATAAAAAGAATAATTGAAACCAGTGGAAAGGTAATGGTCATTTCTACGTACCGGGCAACCTAGGCTTCACCCTAGGGCGCTGCTCCACCAGATCGAATAGTTAGTGCCCTAGAAGTCAGCGCCAGAAGCATAAAATACAATATAAATACAACAGTTTTTCCATCGTATAAAACGAATAATTGCAACAAGTATGAGAGTTATGGTCATTTCTACTTTCCGGCAACCTAGGCTTCACCCTAGGGCGTTGTTCCAACAGATTGAATAGTTAGGGCCTTAGAAGTCAGCGCCCGAAGCATGAAATACAAAATAAATAGAACAGTTGTTCCATCGTATAAAACGAATAATTGCTATCAGTGTGAAACTTATGGTAATTTCTACGTTCCGGGCAACCTCGGTTTCACTCTAGGGCGTTGCTCCACCAGATCGCATAGCTAGGGACTTAGAATTCAACGCCATAAGAATAAAATACAATATGAGTACAACAGTTTTTCCATCGTATAAAATGAATAATTGGAAACATTGTGAAAGTAATGGTCATTTCTACGTTCCAGGCAACCTAGGCGTCACTCTAGGGCGTTACTCCACCACATCTATTAGCTACGGCCTTAGAAGTCAACGCCAGAAGCATATAATACAATATAAATACAACACCTTTTCCAGCGTATAAAATGAATAATAGCAAACAGTGTGAAAGTAATGGTCATTTCTACGTTCCGGACAACCTAGGCTTCACTCTAGGGCGTTGCTCCACCACATCGAATAGCTACGGCCTTAGAAGTCAACGCTAGAAGCATAAAATACAATAAAAATGCAACAGTTTTTCCATCGTATAGCATGAATAATTGCAACCGGTGTGAATGTTATCTTCATTTCTACGTTCCGGGCAACCTAGGCTTGACTGTATGGTGTTGCTCCACCAGATCGAATAGGTAGGGCCATAGAAGTCAACGCCCGAAGCATAAAATACAAAATAAATATAACAGTTTTTCCATCGTATAAAACGAATAATAGCAACCAGTGTGAAAGTTCTGGTCATTTTATACGTTCCGGGCAACCTAGGCTTCACCCTAGGGCGTTGTTCCACCAGATCGAATAGTTAAGGCCTAAGAAGTCAACGCCAGAAGCATAAAATACAAAATAAATAGAACGGTTTTTCCATTGTATAAAACGAATAATTGCTACCAGTGTAAAAGCTATGGTCATTTCTACGTTCCGGGCAACCTAGGCTTCACCCTAGGGTGTTGTTCCACCAGATCGAATAGTTAGGGCCTAAGAAGTGAACGCCAGAAGCATAAAATACAATATAAATACAACAGTTTTTCCATCGTATAAACCGAATAATTGCAACCAGTATGACACTTATGGTCATTTCTACGTTCCGCGCAATCTGGGCTTTACCCTAGGGCGTTGTTCCACCAGATGGAATAGTTAGGGCCTAAGAAGTCAACGCCTGAAGTATAAAATACAATAAAAATACAACAGTCTTTCCATTCTATAACAGGAATAATTGCAACCGGTGCGAAAGTGATGGTCAATTCTACGTTCGAGGCAACCTAGGCTTCACTCTAGGGCGTTGTTCCACAAGATCGAATAGTTAGGGCCTAAGAAGTCAACGCCAGGAGCATAAAATACGATAAAGATGCAACAGTTTTCCCATCGTATGAAACGAATAATTGCAACCAGTGTGAAAGTGATGGTCACTTCTACGTTCCGGGTAACCTAGCTTTCACTCTAGGGCGTTGATCCACCAGATAGAATAGCTAGGGACTTATAATTCAACGCCAGAAGAATAAAATACAATACAAGTACAACAGTTTTTCCATCGTATAAAATGTATATTTGCAAAAATTGTGAAAGTAATGGTCATTTCTACGTTCCGGGAAACCTATGCGACACTCAAGGGCGTTGCTCCACCACATCTAATAGCTACGGCCTTAAAAGTCAACGCCAGAAGCATAAAATACGATATAAATACAACAGCTTTTCCATCGCATAAAACGAATAATGGTAACCAGTGTGAAAGTTATAGTCGTTTCTACGTTCCAGTCAACCTAGGTTTCACTCTAGGGCGTTGATCCACCAGATAGAATAGCTAGGGACTTATAATTCAACGCCAGAAGAATAAAATACAATACAAGTACAACAGTTTTTCCATCGTATAAAATGTATATTTGCAAAAATTGTGAAAGTAATGGTCATTTCTACGTGCCGGGTAACCTAGGCGTCACTCTAGGGCGTTGCTCCACCATATCTAGTAGCTACGGCCTTAGAAGTCAACGCCAGAAGCACAAAATACAATAAAAATGCAGCAGTTTTTCCATCGTATAGCATGACTAATTGCAAACAGTGTGAAGGTAATGGTCGTTTCTACGTTCCTAGCAACCTAGGCTTCACTCTAGGGCGTTGCTCCACCAGATCGAATAGTTAGGGCCTTAGAAGTCAACGCCAGAAGCATAAAATACAATAAAGATGCAACAGTTTTTCCATCATACAACAGGAATAACTGCAACGAGTGTGAAAGTACTGGTCATTTCTATGTTCCGGCAACCTAGGCTTCACCCTAGGGCGTTGTTCCACCAGATGGAATAGTTAGGGCCTAAGAAGTCAACGCCAGAAGCATAAAATACGATATAAATACAACAGCTTTACCATCGTATAAAACGAATAATGGTAACCAGTGTGAAAGTTATGGTCATTTCTACGTTCCGGTCAACCTAGGCTTCACTCTAGGACGTTGCTCCACCAGATCGAATCGTTAGGGCCTATGAAGTCAACACCAGAAGCATAAAATACAATAAAGGTGCAACAGTTTTTCCTTTGTGTAACAGGAATAATTGCAACCAGTGTGATTGTAATGGTCATTTCTACTTCCCGGGCAACCTAGGCTTCACTCTAGGGCGTTGCTCCACCAGATCGAATAGTTAGGGCCTTAGAAGTCAGCGCCCGAAGCATAAAATGCAAAATAAATAGAACAGTTTTTCCACTGTATAAAACGAATAACTGCAACCAGTGTGAAAGTACTGGTCATTTCTACGTTCCGGGTAACCTAGGCTTCACTCTAGTGCGTTGGTCCACCAGATCGAATAGCTAGGGACTTATAATTCAACGCCAGAAGAATAAAATACAATACAAGTACAACAGTTTTTCCATCGTATAAAATGTATATTTGCAAAAATTGTGAAAGTAATGGTCATTTCTACGTTCCGGGTAACCTAGGCGTCACTCTAGGGCGTTGCTCCACCATATCTAGTAGCTACGGCCTTAGAAGTCAACGCCAGAAGCACAAAATACAATAAAAATGCAGCAGTTTTTCCATCGTATAGCATGACTAATTGCAAACAGTGTGAAGGTAATGGTCGTTTCTACGTTCCTAGCAACCTAGGCTTCACTCTAGGGCGTTGCTCCACCAGATCGAATAGTTAGGGCCTTAGAAGTCAACGCCAGAAGCATAAAATACAATAAAGATGCAACAGTTTTTCCATCATACAACAGGAATAACTGCAACCAGTGTGAAAGTACTGGTCATTTCTATGTTCCGGCAACCTAGGCTTCACCCTAGGGCGTTGTTCCACCAGATGGAATAGTTAGGGCCTAAGAAGTCAACGCCAGAAGCATAAAATACGATATAAATACAACAGCTTTTCCATCGTATAAAACGAATAATTGCAAACAGTGTGAAAGTTATGGTCATTTCTACTTCCAGGGCAACCTAGGCTTCACTCTAGGGCGTTGCTCCACCAGATCGAATAGTTAGGGCGTTAGAAGTCAACGCCCGAAGCATAAAATGCAAAATAAATAGAACAGTAGTTCCATTGTATAAAACGAATACCTGCAACCAGTGTGAAAGTACTGGTCATTTCTACGTTCCGGAAACCTAGGCTTCACCCTAGGGCGTTGTTCCTCCAGATGGAATAGTTAGGGCCTAAGAAGTCAACGCCGGAAGCATAAAATACGATATAAATACAACAGCTTTTCCATCGTATAAAAGGAATAATTGCAAACAGTGTGAAAGTAATGGTCATTTCTACGTTCGGCCAACCTAGGCTTCACTGTATGGCGTTCTTCCACCACATCGAATAGCTACGGCCTCAGAAGTCCACGCCTGAAGCATAAAATACAATAAAAATACAACAGTCTTTTCATCGCATAACAGGAATAATTGCAACAAGCGTGAAAGTAATGATCATTTCGGCGTTTCGGACATCCTAGACTTAACTCTGAGGCATTGCTCCACCAGATCGAATAAGTAGGGCCTGAGAGGTCAACGCCAGATGCATAAAATACAATATAAATACAACAGTTTTTCCATCGTATAAAACAAGTAATTGCAACCAGTATGAAACTTATGGTCATTTCTACTTTCCGGCAACCTAGGCTTCACCCTAGGGCGTTGTTCCACCAGATCGAATAGTTAGGGCCTTAGAAGTCAACGCAAGAGGCATAAAATACAATAAAGATGCAACAGTTTTTCCATCGTATAAAAAGAATAATTGAAACCAGTGGAAAGGTAATGGTCATTTCTACGTACCGGGCAACCTAGGCTTCACCCTAGGGCGCTGCTCCACCAGATCGAATAGTTAGTGCCCTAGAAGTCAGCGCCAGAAGCATAAAATACAATATAAATACAACAGTTTTTCCATCGTATAAAACGAATAATTGCAACAAGTATGAGAGTTATGGTCATTTCTACTTTCCGGCAACCTAGGCTTCACCCTAGGGCGTTGTTCCAACAGATTGAATAGTTAGGGCCTTAGAAGTCAGCGCCCGAAGCATGAAATACAAAATAAATAGAACAGTTGTTCCATCGTATAAAACGAATAATTGCTATCAGTGTGAAACTTATGGTAATTTCTACGTTCCGGGCAACCTCGGTTTCACTCTAGGGCGTTGCTCCACCAGATCGCATAGCTAGGGACTTAGAATTCAACGCCATAAGAATAAAATACAATATGAGTACAACAGTTTTTCCATCGTATAAAATGAATAATTGGAAACATTGTGAAAGTAATGGTCATTTCTACGTTCCAGGCAACCTAGGCGTCACTCTAGGGCGTTACTCCACCACATCTATTAGCTACGGCCTTAGAAGTCAACGCCAGAAGCATATAATACAATATAAATACAACACCTTTTCCAGCGTATAAAATGAATAATAGCAAACAGTGTGAAAGTAATGGTCATTTCTACGTTCCGGACAACCTAGGCTTCACTCTAGGGCGTTGCTCCACCACATCGAATAGCTACGGCCTTAGAAGTCAACGCTAGAAGCATAAAATACAATAAAAATGCAACAGTTTTTCCATCGTATAGCATGAATAATTGCAACCGGTGTGAATGTTATCTTCATTTCTACGTTCCGGGCAACCTAGGCTTGACTGTATGGTGTTGCTCCACCAGATCGAATAGGTAGGGCCATAGAAGTCAACGCCCGAAGCATAAAATACAAAATAAATATAACAGTTTTTCCATCGTATAAAACGAATAATAGCAACCAGTGTGAAAGTTCTGGTCATTTTATACGTTCCGGGCAACCTAGGCTTCACCCTAGGGCGTTGTTCCACCAGATCGAATAGTTAAGGCCTAAGAAGTCAACGCCAGAAGCATAAAATACAAAATAAATAGAACGGTTTTTCCATTGTATAAAACGAATAATTGCTACCAGTGTAAAAGCTATGGTCATTTCTACGTTCCGGGCAACCTAGGCTTCACCCTAGGGTGTTGTTCCACCAGATCGAATAGTTAGGGCCTAAGAAGTGAACGCCAGAAGCATAAAATACAATATAAATACAACAGTTTTTCCATCGTATAAACCGAATAATTGCAACCAGTATGACACTTATGGTCATTTCTACGTTCCGCGCAATCTGGGCTTTACCCTAGGGCGTTGTTCCACCAGATGGAATAGTTAGGGCCTAAGAAGTCAACGCCTGAAGTATAAAATACAATAAAAATACAACAGTCTTTCCATTCTATAACAGGAATAATTGCAACCGGTGCGAAAGTGATGGTCAATTCTACGTTCGAGGCAACCTAGGCTTCACTCTAGGGCGTTGTTCCACAAGATCGAATAGTTAGGGCCTAAGAAGTCAACGCCAGGAGCATAAAATACGATAAAGATGCAACAGTTTTCCCATCGTATGAAACGAATAATTGCAACCAGTGTGAAAGTGATGGTCACTTCTACGTTCCGGGTAACCTAGCTTTCACTCTAGGGCGTTGATCCACCAGATAGAATAGCTAGGGACTTATAATTCAACGCCAGAAGAATAAAATACAATACAAGTACAACAGTTTTTCCATCGTATAAAATGTATATTTGCAAAAATTGTGAAAGTAATGGTCATTTCTACGTTCCGGGAAACCTATGCGACACTCAAGGGCGTTGCTCCACCACATCTAATAGCTACGGCCTTAAAAGTCAACGCCAGAAGCATAAAATACGATATAAATACAACAGCTTTTCCATCGCATAAAACGAATAATGGTAACCAGTGTGAAAGTTATAGTCGTTTCTACGTTCCAGTCAACCTAGGTTTCACTCTAGGGCGTTGATCCACCAGATAGAATAGCTAGGGACTTATAATTCAACGCCAGAAGAATAAAATACAATACAAGTACAACAGTTTTTCCATCGTATAAAATGTATATTTGCAAAAATTGTGAAAGTAATGGTCATTTCTACGTGCCGGGTAACCTAGGCGTCACTCTAGGGCGTTGCTCCACCATATCTAGTAGCTACGGCCTTAGAAGTCAACGCCAGAAGCACAAAATACAATAAAAATGCAGCAGTTTTTCCATCGTATAGCATGACTAATTGCAAACAGTGTGAAGGTAATGGTCGTTTCTACGTTCCTAGCAACCTAGGCTTCACTCTAGGGCGTTGCTCCACCAGATCGAATAGTTAGGGCCTTAGAAGTCAACGCCAGAAGCATAAAATACAATAAAGATGCAACAGTTTTTCCATCATACAACAGGAATAACTGCAACGAGTGTGAAAGTACTGGTCATTTCTATGTTCCGGCAACCTAGGCTTCACCCTAGGGCGTTGTTCCACCAGATGGAATAGTTAGGGCCTAAGAAGTCAACGCCAGAAGCATAAAATACGATATAAATACAACAGCTTTACCATCGTATAAAACGAATAATGGTAACCAGTGTGAAAGTTATGGTCATTTCTACGTTCCGGTCAACCTAGGCTTCACTCTAGGACGTTGCTCCACCAGATCGAATCGTTAGGGCCTATGAAGTCAACACCAGAAGCATAAAATACAATAAAGGTGCAACAGTTTTTCCTTTGTGTAACAGGAATAATTGCAACCAGTGTGATTGTAATGGTCATTTCTACTTCCCGGGCAACCTAGGCTTCACTCTAGGGCGTTGCTCCACCAGATCGAATAGTTAGGGCCTTAGAAGTCAGCGCCCGAAGCATAAAATGCAAAATAAATAGAACAGTTTTTCCACTGTATAAAACGAATAACTGCAACCAGTGTGAAAGTACTGGTCATTTCTACGTTCCGGGTAACCTAGGCTTCACTCTAGTGCGTTGGTCCACCAGATCGAATAGCTAGGGACTTATAATTCAACGCCAGAAGAATAAAATACAATACAAGTACAACAGTTTTTCCATCGTATAAAATGTATATTTGCAAAAATTGTGAAAGTAATGGTCATTTCTACGTTCCGGGTAACCTAGGCGTCACTCTAGGGCGTTGCTCCACCATATCTAGTAGCTACGGCCTTAGAAGTTAACGCCAGAAGCACAAAATACAATAAAAATGCAGCAGTTTTTCCATCGTATAGCATGACTAATTGCAAACAGTGTGAAGGTAATGGTTGTTTCTACGTTCCGAGCAACCTAGGCTTCACTCTAGGGCGTTGCTCCACCAGATCGAATAGTTAGGGCCTTAGAAGTCAACGCCAGAAGCATAAAATACAATAAAGATGCAACAGTTTTTCCATCATACAACAGGAATAACTGCAACCAGTGTGAAAGTACTGGTCATTTCTACTTCCCGGGCAACCTAGGCTTCACTCTAGGGCGTTGCTCCACCAGATCGAATAGTTAGGGCCTTAGAAGTCAACGCCCGAAGCATAAAATGCAAAATAAATAGAACAGTAGTTCCATCGTATAAAACGAATAATGGTAACCAGTGTGAAAGTTATGGTCACTTCTACGTTCCGGTCAACCTAGGCTACACTCTAGGGCGTTGCTCCACCAGATCGAATAGCTAGGGCCTTAGAAGTCAACGCCAGAAGAATAAAACACAATATATGTACAACAGTTCGTCCATCGTATAAAATGAATAATTGCTAACATTGTGAAGGTACTGGTCATTTCTACGTTCCGGCAACCTAGGCTTCACTCTAGGGCGTTGTTCCACCAGATCGAACAGTTAGGGCCTAAGAAGTCAACGCCAGAAGTATAAAATACAATGTAAATATAACAGTTTTTCCATCGTATAAATCGAATGATAGCAACCAGTGTGAAAGTTATGGTCATTTCTACGTTCCGGGCAACCTAGGCTTCACTCTAGGGCGTTGCCCCACCAGATCGAATAGTTAGGGCCTAAGAAGTCAACGCCAGAAGCATAAAATACAAAATAAATAGAACGGTTTTTCCATTGTATAAAACGAATAATTGCTACCAGTGTAAAAGCTATGGTCATTTCTACGTTCCGGGCAACCTAGGCTTCACCCTAGGGTGTTGTTCCACCAGATCGAATGGTTAGGGCCTAAGAAGTGAACGCCAGAAGCATAAAATACAATATAAATACAACAGTTTTTCCATCGTATAAACCGAATAATTGCAACCAGTATGACACTTATGGTCATTTCTACGTTCCGCGCAATCTGGGCTTTACCCTAGGGCGTTGTTCCACCAGATGGAATAGTTAGGGCCTAAGAAGTCAACGCCTGAAGTATAAAATACAATAAAAATACAACAGTCTTTCCATTCTATAACAGGAATAATTGCAACCGGTGCGAAAGTGATGGTCATTTCTACGTTCGAGGCAACCTAGGCTTCACTCTAGGGCGTTGTTCCACAAGATCGAATAGTTAGGGCCTAAGAAGTCAACGCCAGGAGCATAAAATACGATAAAGATGCAACAGTTTTCCCATCGTATGAAACGAATAATTGCAACCAGTGTGAAAGTGATGGTCATTTCTACGTTCCGGGTAACCTAGCTTTCACTCTAGGGCGTTGATCCACCAGATAGAATAGCTAGGGACTTATAATTCAACGCCAGAAGAATAAAATACAATACAAGTACAACAGTTTTTCCATCGTATAAAATGTATATTTGCAAAAATTGTGAAAGTAATGGTCATTTCTACGTTCCGGGAAACCTATGCGACACTCAAGGGCGTTGCTCCACCACATCTAATAGCTACGGCCTTAAAAGTCAACGCCAGAAGCATAAAATACGATATAAATACATCAGCTTTTCCATCGTATAAAACGAATAATGGTAACCAGTGTGAAAGTTATAGTCGTTTCTACGTTCCAGTCAACCTAGGTTTCACTCTAGGGCGTTGATCCACCAGATAGAATAGCTAGGGACTTATAATTCAACGCCAGAAGAATAAAATACAATACAAGTACAACAGTTTTTCCATCGTATAAAATGTATATTTGCAAAAATTGTGAAAGTAATGGTCATTTCTACGTTCCGGGTAACCTAGGCGTCACTCTAGGGCGTTGCTCCACCATATCTAGTAGCTACGGCCTTAGAAGTCAACGCCAGAAGCACAAAATACAATAAAAATGCAGCAGTTTTTCCATCGTATAGCATGACTAATTGCAAACAGTGTGAAGGTAATGGTCGTTTCTACGTTCCTAGCAACCTAGGCTTCACTCTAGGGCGTTGCTCCACCAGATCGAATAGTTAGGGCCTTAGAAGTCAACGCCAGAACCATAAAATACAATAAAGATGCAACAGTTTTTCCATCATACAACAGGAATAACTGCAACCAGTGTGAAAGTACTGGTCATTTCTATGTTCCGGCAACCTAGGCTTCACCCTAGGGCGTTGTTCCACCAGATGGAATAGTTAGGGCCTAAGAAGTCAACGCCAGAAGCATAAAATACGATATAAATACAACAGCTTTTCCATCGTATAAAACGAATAATTGCAAACAGTGTGAAAGTTATGGTCATTTCTACTTCCAGGGCAACCTAGGCTTCACTCTAGGGCGTTGCTCCACCAGATCGAATAGTTAGGGCGTTAGAAGTCAACGCCCGAAGCATAAAATGCAAAATAAATAGAACAGTAGTTCCATTGTATAAAACGAATACCTGCAACCAGTGTGAAAGTACTGGTCATTTCTACGTTCCGGAAACCTAGGCTTCACCCTAGGGCGTTGTTCCTCCAGATGGAATAGTTAGGGCCTAAGAAGTCAACGCCGGAAGCATAAAATACGATATAAATACAACAGCTTTTCCATCGTATAAAAGGAATAATTGCAAACAGTGTGAAAGTAATGGTCATTTCTACGTTCGGCCAACCTAGGCTTCACTGTATGGCGTTCTTCCACCACATCGAATAGCTACGGCCTCAGAAGTCCACGCCTGAAGCATAAAATACAATAAAAATACAACAGTCTTTTCATCGCATAACAGGAATAATTGCAACAAGCGTGAAAGTAATGATCATTTCGGCGTTTCGGACATCCTAGACTTAACTCTGAGGCATTGCTCCACCAGATCGAATAAGTAGGGCCTGAGAGGTCAACGCCAGAAGCATAAAATACAATATAAATACAACAGTTTTTCCATCGTATAAAACGAATAATTGCAACAAGTATGAGAGTTATGGTCATTTCTACTTTCCGGCAACCTAGGCTTCACCCTAGGGCGTTGTTCCAACAGATTGAATAGTTAGGGCCTTAGAAGTCAGCGCCCGAAGCATGAAATACAAAATAAATAGAACAGTTGTTCCATCGTATAAAACGAATAATTGCTATCAGTGTGAAACTTATGGTAATTTCTACGTTCCGGGCAACCTCGGTTTCACTCTAGGGCGTTGCTCCACCAGATCGCATAGCTAGGGACTTAGAATTCAACGCCATAAGAATAAAATACAATATGAGTACAACAGTTTTTCCATCGTATAAAATGAATAATTGGAAACATTGTGAAAGTAATGGTCATTTCTACGTTCCAGGCAACCTAGGCGTCACTCTAGGGCGTTACTCCACCACATCTATTAGCTACGGCCTTAGAAGTCAACGCCAGAAGCATATAATACAATATAAATACAACACCTTTTCCAGCGTATAAAATGAATAATAGCAAACAGTGTGAAAGTAATGGTCATTTCTACGTTCCGGACAACCTAGGCTTCACTCTAGGGCGTTGCTCCACCACATCGAATAGCTACGGCCTTAGAAGTCAACGCTAGAAGCATAAAATACAATAAAAATGCAACAGTTTTTCCATCGTATAGCATGAATAATTGCAACCGGTGTGAATGTTATCTTCATTTCTACGTTCCGGGCAACCTAGGCTTGACTGTATGGTGTTGCTCCACCAGATCGAATAGGTAGGGCCATAGAAGTCAACGCCCGAAGCATAAAATACAAAATAAATATAACAGTTTTTCCATCGTATAAAACGAATAATAGCAACCAGTGTGAAAGTTCTGGTCATTTTATACGTTCCGGGCAACCTAGGCTTCACTCCAGGGCGTTGCTCCACCAGATCGAATAGTTAGGGCCTTAGAAGTCAACGCCCGATGCAAAAAATACAAAATAAATAGAACAGTTTTTCCATTGTATAAAACGAATAATTGCTACCAGTGTGAAAGTTATGTTCATTTCTACGTTCCTGACAACCTAGGCTTCACTGTAGGGTGTTGCTCCACCAAATCCAATAGGTAGGGCCATAGAAGTCATGCCCGAAGCATAAAATACAATAAATATACAAGAGTTTTTCCACCGTATAACAGGAATAATTGCCACCAGTGTGAAAGTGATGGTCATTTCTACGTTTTGGGCAACCTAGGTTTTACTCTAGGGCGTTGCTCCACCAGATCGAATAGCTAGGGACTTGGAATTCTCCGCCAGAAGAATAAAATAATATATAAGTACAACAGTTTTTCCATTGTATAAAATGAATAATTGCAAAAATTTTGAAATTAATGGTCATTTCAGCGTTCCGGGCATCCTAGGCGTCACTGTAGGGCGTTGCTCCACCACAGCTAATAGCTACGGCCGTAGAAGTCAACCCCAGAAGCATAAAATACAAAATAAATAGAACAGTTTTTCCATTGTATAAAACGAATAATATCAACCACTGTGAAAGTGATGGTCATTTCTACGTTCCGGGCAACCTAGGCTTCACTGTAGGGCGTTGCTCCACCAAATCGAATAGGTAGGGCCATAGAAGTCAACGCCAGAAGCATAAAATACAATAAAGATGCAACAGTTTTTCCATCATACAACAGGAATAACTGCAACCAGTGTGAAAGTACTGGTCATTTCTATGTTCCGGCAACCTAGGCTTCACCCTAGGGCGTTGTTCCACCAGATGGAATAGTTAGGGCCTAAGAAGTCAACGCCAGAAGCATAAAATACGATATAAATACAACAGCTTTTCCATCGTATAAAACGAATAATTGCAAACAGTGTGAAAGTTATGGTCATTTCTACTTCCAGGGCAACCTAGGCTTCACTCTAGGGCGTTGCTCCACCAGATCGAATAGTTAAGGCGTTAGAAGTCAACGCCCGAAGCATAAAATGCAAAATAAATAGAACAGTAGTTCCATTGTATAAAACGAATACCTGCAACCAGTGTGAAAGTACTGGTCATTTCTACGTTCCGGAAACCTAGGCTTCACCCTAGGGCGTTGTTCCTCCAGATGGAATAGTTAGGGCCTAAGAAGTCAACGCCGGAAGCATAAAATACGATATAAATACAACAGCTTTTCCATCGTATAAAAGGAATAATTGCAAACAGTGTGAAAGTAATGGTCATTTCTACGTTCGGCCAACCTAGGCTTCACTGTATGGCGTTCTTCCACCACATCGAATAGCTACGGCCTCAGAAGTCCACGCCTGAAGCATAAAATACAATAAAAATACAACAGTCTTTTCATCGCATAACAGGAATAATTGCAACAAGCGTGAAAGTAATGATCATTTCGGCGTTTCGGACATCCTAGACTTAACTCTGAGGCATTGCTCCACCAGATGGAATAAGTAGGGCCTGAGAGGTCAACGCCAGAAGCATAAAATACAATATAAATACAACAGTTTTTCCATCGTATAAAACAAGTAATTGCAACCAGTATGAAACTTATGGTCATTTCTACTTTCCGGCAACCTAGGCTTCACTCTAGGGCGTTGCTCCACCAGATCGCATAGCTAGGGACTTAGAATTCAACGCCATAAGAATAAAATACAATATGAGTACAACAGTTTTTCCATCGTATAAAATGAATAATTGGAAACATTGTGAAAGTAATGGTCATTTCTACGTTCCAGGCAACCTAGGCGTCACTCTAGGGCGTTACTCCACCACATCTATTAGCTACGGCCTTAGAAGTCAACGCCAGAAGCATATAATACAATATAAATACAACACCTTTTCCAGCGTATAAAATGAATAATAGCAAACAGTGTGAAAGTAATGGTCATTTCTACGTTCCGGACAACCTAGGCTTCACTCTAGGGCGTTGCTCCACCACATCGAATAGCTACGGCCTTAGAAGTCAACGCTAGAAGCATAAAATACAATAAAAATGCAACAGTTTTTCCATCGTATAGCATGAATAATTGCAACCGGTGTGAATGTTATCTTCATTTCTACGTTCCGGGCAACCTAGGCTTGACTGTATGGTGTTGCTCCACCAGATCGAATAGGTAGGGCCATAGAAGTCAACGCCCGAAGCATAAAATACAAAATAAATATAACAGTTTTTCCATCGTATAAAACGAATAATAGCAACCAGTGTGAAAGTTCTGGTCATTTTATACGTTCCGGGCAACCTAGGCTTCACTCCAGGGCGTTGCTCCACCAGATCGAATAGTTAGGGCCTTAGAAGTCAACGCCCGATGCAAAAAATTCAAAATAAATAGAACAGTTTTTCCATTGTATAAAACGAATAATTGCTACCAGTGTGAAAGTTATGTTCATTTCTACGTTCCTGACAACCTAGGCTTCACTGTAGGGTGTTGCTCCACCAAATCCAATAGGTAGGGCCATAGAAGTCATGCCCGAAGCATAAAATACAATAAATATACAAGAGTTTTTCCACCGTATAACAGGAATAATTGCCACCAGTGTGAAAGTGATGGTCATTTCTACGTTCTGGGCAACCTAGGTTTTACTCTAGGGCGTTGCTCCACCAGATCGAATAGCTAGGGACTTGGAATTCTCCGCCAGAAGAATAAAATAATATATAAGTACAACAGTTTTTCCATTGTATAAAATGAATAATTGCAAAAATTTTGAAATTAATGGTCATTTCAGCGTTCCGGGCATCCTAGGCGTCACTGTAGGGCGTTGCTCCACCACAGCTAATAGCTACGGCCGTAGAAGTCAACCCCAGAAGCATAAAATACAAAATAAATAGAACAGTTTTTCCATTGTATAAAACGAATAATATCAACCACTGTGAAAGTGATGGTCATTTCTACGTTCCGGGCAACCTAGGCTTCACTGTAGGGCGTTGCTCCACCAAATCGAATAGGTAGGGCCATAGAAGTCAACGCCAGAAGCATAAAATACAATAAAGATGCAACAGTTTTTCCATCATACAACAGGAATAACTGCAACCAGTGTGAAAGTACTGGTCATTTCTATGTTCCGGCAACCTAGGCTTCACCCTAGGGCGTTGTTCCACCAGATGGAATAGTTAGGGCCTAAGAAGTCAACGCCAGAAGCATAAAATACGATATAAATACAACAGCTTTTCCATCGTATAAAACGAATAATTGCAAACAGTGTGAAAGTTATGGTCATTTCTACTTCCAGGGCAACCTAGGCTTCACTCTAGGGCGTTGCTCCACCAGATCGAATAGTTAAGGCGTTAGAAGTCAACGCCCGAAGCATAAAATGCAAAATAAATAGAACAGTAGTTCCATTGTATAAAACGAATACCTGCAACCAGTGTGAAAGTACTGGTCATTTCTACGTTCCGGAAACCTAGGCTTCACCCTAGGGCGTTGTTCCTCCAGATGGAATAGTTAGGGCCTAAGAAGTCAACGCCGGAAGCATAAAATACGATATAAATACAACAGCTTTTCCATCGTATAAAAGGAATAATTGCAAACAGTGTGAAAGTAATGGTCATTTCTACGTTCGGCCAACCTAGGCTTCACTGTATGGCGTTCTTCCACCACATCGAATAGCTACGGCCTCAGAAGTCCACGCCTGAAGCATAAAATACAATAAAAATACAACAGTCTTTTCATCGCATAACAGGAATAATTGCAACAAGCGTGAAAGTAATGATCATTTCGGCGTTTCGGACATCCTAGACTTAACTCTGAGGCATTGCTCCACCAGATGGAATAAGTAGGGCCTGAGAGGTCAACGCCAGAAGCATAAAATACAATATAAATACAACAGTTTTTCCATCGTATAAAACAAGTAATTGCAACCAGTATGAAACTTATGGTCATTTCTACTTTCCGGCAACCTAGGCTTCACCCTAGGGCGTTGTTCCACCAGATCGAATAGTTAGGGCCTTAGAAGTCAACGCCAGAGGCATAAAATACAATAAAGATGCAACAGTTTTTCCATCGTATAAAAAGAATAATTGAAACCAGTGGAAAGGTAATGGTCATTTCTACGTACCGGGCAACCTAGGCTTCACCCTAGGGCGCTGCTCCACCAGATCGAATAGTTAGTGCCCTAGAAGTCAGCGCCAGAAGCATAAAATACAATATAAATACAACAGTTTTTCCATCGTATAAAACGAATAATTGCAACAAGTATGAGAGTTATGGTCATTTCTACTTTCCGGCAACCTAGGCTTCACCCTAGGGCGTTGTTCCAACAGATTGAATAGTTAGGGCCTTAGAAGTCAGCGCCCGAAGCATGAAATACAAAATAAATAGAACAGTTGTTCCATCGTATAAAACGAATAATTGCTATCAGTGTGAAACTTATGGTAATTTCTACGTTCCGGGCAACCTCGGTTTCACTCTAGGGCGTTGCTCCACCAGATCGCATAGCTAGGGACTTAGAATTCAACGCCATAAGAATAAAATACAATATGAGTACAACAGTTTTTCCATCGTATAAAATGAATAATTGGAAACATTGTGAAAGTAATGGTCATTTCTACGTTCCAGGCAACCTAGGCGTCACTCTAGGGCGTTACTCCACCACATCTATTAGCTACGGCCTTAGAAGTCAACGCCAGAAGCATATAATACAATATAAATACAACACCTTTTCCAGCGTATAAAATGAATAATAGCAAACAGTGTGAAAGTAATGGTCATTTCTACGTTCCGGACAACCTAGGCTTCACTCTAGGGCGTTGCTCCACCACATCGAATAGCTACGGCCTTAGAAGTCAACGCTAGAAGCATAAAATACAATAAAAATGCAACAGTTTTTCCATCGTATAGCATGAATAATTGCAACCGGTGTGAATGTTATCTTCATTTCTACGTTCCGGGCAACCTAGGCTTGACTGTATGGTGTTGCTCCACCAGATCGAATAGGTAGGGCCATAGAAGTCAACGCCCGAAGCATAAAATACAAAATAAATATAACAGTTTTTCCATCGTATAAAACGAATAATAGCAACCAGTGTGAAAGTTCTGGTCATTTTATACGTTCCGGGCAACCTAGGCTTCACTCCAGGGCGTTGCTCCACCAGATCGAATAGTTAGGGCCTTAGAAGTCAACGCCCGATGCAAAAAATACAAAATAAATAGAACAGTTTTTCCATTGTATAAAACGAATAATTGCTACCAGTGTGAAAGTTATGTTCATTTCTACGTTCCTGACAACCTAGGCTTCACTGTAGGGTGTTGCTCCACCAAATCCAATAGGTAGGGCCATAGAAGTCATGCCCGAAGCATAAAATACAATAAATATACAAGAGTTTTTCCACCGTATAACAGGAATAATTGCCACCAGTGTGAAAGTGATGGTCATTTCTACGTTCTGGGCAACCTAGGTTTTACTCTAGGGCGTTGCTCCACCAGATCGAATAGCTAGGGACTTGGAATTCTCCGCCAGAAGAATAAAATAATATATAAGTACAACAGTTTTTCCATTGTATAAAATGAATAATTGCAAAAATTTTGAAATTAATGGTCATTTCAGCGTTCCGGGCATCCTAGGCGTCACTGTAGGGCGTTGCTCCACCACAGCTAATAGCTACGGCCTTAGAAGTCAACCCCAGAAGCATAAAATACAAAATAAATAGAACAGTTTTTCCATTGTATAAAACGAATAATATCAACCACTGTGAAAGTGATGGTCATTTCTACGTTCCGGGCAACCTAGGCTTCACTGTAGGGCGTTGCTCCACCAAATCGAATAGGTAGGGCCATAGAAGTCAACGCCCGAAGCATAAAATACAACAAATATACAAGAGTATTTCCATCGTATGACAGGAATAATTGCAACCAGTGTGAAAGTGATGGTCATTTCAACGTTCTGGGCAACCTAGGCTTCACTCTAGGGCGTCGGTCCACCAGATCGAATAGTTAGGGCCTAAGAAGTCAACGCCAGAAGCATAAAATACAGTATAAATATAACAGTTTTTCCATCGTATAAAACGAATAATTGCAGCAAGGATGAAAGTTGTGGTTGTTTCTACGTTCCGGGCAACCTAGGCTTCACTCTAGGGCGTTGCTCCACCAGATCGAATAGTTAGGGCCTTAGAAGTCAACGCCCGATGCAAAAAATACAAAATAAATAGAACAGTCTTTCCATCGTATAAAACGAATAATTGCAACAAGTATGAAAGTTATGGTCATTTCTACTTTCCGGCAACCTAGGCTTCACCCTAGGGCGTTGTTCCAACAGATTGAATAGTTAGGGCCTTAGAAGTCAGCGACCGAAGCATGAAATACAAAATAAATAGAACAGTTGTTCCATCGTATAAAACGAATAATTGCTATCAGTGTGAAACTTATGGTAATTTCTACGTTCCGGGCAACCTCGGTTTCACTCTAGGGCGTTGCTCCACCAGATCGCATAGCTAGGGACTTAGAATTCAACGCCATAAGAATAAAATACAATATGAGTACAACAGTTTTTCCATCGTATAAAATGAATAATTGGAAACATTGTGAAAGTAATGGACATTTCTACGTTCCAGGCAACCTAGGCGTCACTCTAGGGCGTTACTCCACCACATCTAATAGCTACGGCCTTAGAAGTCAACGCCAGAAGCATATAATACAATATAAATACAACACCCTTTCCAGCGTATAAAATGAATAATAGCAAACAGTGTGAAAGTGATGGTCGTTTCTACGTTCCGAGCAACCTAGGCTTCACTCTAGGGCGTTGCTCCACCAGATCGAATAGGTAGGGCCTTAGAAGTCAACGCCAGAAGCATAAAATACAATAAAGATGCAACAGTTTTTCCATCATACAACAGGAATAACTGCAAACAGTGTGAAAGTACTGGTCATTTCTACTTCACGGGCAACTTAGGCTTCACTCTAGGGCGTTGCTCCACCAGATCGAATAGTTAGGGCCTTAGAAGTCAGCGCCCGAAGCATAAAATGCAGAATAAATAGAACAGTTTTTCATTGTATAAAACGAATAACTGCAACCAGTGTGAAAGTACTGGTCATTTCTACTTCCCGGGCAACCTAGGCTTCACTCTAGGGCGTTGCTCCACCAGATCGAATAGTTAGGGCCTTAGAAGTCAGCGCCCGAAGCATAAAATGCAAAATAAATAGAACAGTTTTTCCATTGTATAAAACGAATAACTGCAACCAGTGTGAAAGTACTGGTCATTTCTACGTTCCGGGCAACCTAGGCTTCACTCTAGGGCGTTGCTCCACAAGATCGAATAGTTACGGCCTTAGAAGTCAACGCCCGAAGCATAAAGTGCAAAATAAATAGAACAGTTTTTCCACTGTATAAAACGAATAACTGCAACCAGTGTAAAAGTACTGGTCATTTCTACGTTCCGGGTAACCTAGGCTTCACTCTAGTGCGTTGGTCCACCAGATCGAATAGTTAGGGCCTAAGAAGTCAACGCCAGAAGCATAAAACACGATACAAATACAACAGCTTTTCTATCGTAGAAAACGAATAATTGCAGTCATTGTGAAATTAATGGTCGTTTCTACGTTCCGAGCAACCTAGGCTTCACTCTAGGGCGTTGCTCCACCAGATCGAATAGTCAGGGCCTTAGAAGTCAACGCCAGAAGCATAAAATACAATAAAAGGTGCAACAGTTTTTCCATCATACAACAGGAATAACTGCAAACAGTGTGAAAGTACTGGTCATTTCTACTTCCCGGGCAACCTAGGCTTCACTTTAGGGCGTTGCTCCACCAGATCGAATAGGTAGGGCCTTAGAAGTCAGCGCCCGAAGCATAAAATGCAAAATAAATAGAACAGTTTTTCATTGTATAAAACGAATAACTGCAACCAGTGTGAAAGTACTGGTCATTTCTACGTTCCGGGCAACCTAGACTTCACTCTTGGGCGTTGCTCTACCAGATCGAATAGTTAGGGCCTTAGAAGTCAACACCAGAAGCTTAAAATACAATAAAGATGCAACAGTTTTTCCATCGTACAACAGGAATAACTGCAAACAGTTTGAAAGTACTGGTCATTTCTACGTTCCGAGTAACCTAGGTTTCACTCTGGGGCGTTGCTCCACCAGATCGAATAGCTAGGGCCTTAGAAGTCAACGCCCGAAGCATAAAATACGATAAAGATGCAACAGTTTTTCCATCGTATAAAACGAATGATTGCAAGCAGTGTGAAAGTAATGGTCATTTCTACGTTCCGGGCAACCTAGGCTTCACTCTACGGCGTTGTTCCACCAGATCGAATAGTTAAGGCCTAAGAAGTCAACGCCAGAAGCATAAAATACAAAATAAATAGAACGGTTTTTCCATTGTATAAAACGAATAATTGCTACCAGTGTAAATGCTATGGTCATTTCTACGTTCCGGGCAACCTAGGCTTCACCCTAGGGTGTTGTTCCACCAGATCGAATAGATAGGGCCTTAGAAGTCAACGCCAGAAGCATAAAATACAAAATAAATAGAACAGTTTTTCCATTGTATAAAACGAATAATTGCAACCAGTATGAAAGTTATGGTTATTTCAACGTTACGGGCAACCTAGGTTTCACTCTAGGGCGTTGCTCCACCAGATCGAATAGTGAGGGCCTAAGAAGTCAACGCCAGAAGCATAAAATGCAATATAAATACAACAGCTTTTCCATCGTAGAAAACGAATAATTGCAACCGGTGTGAAAGTTATGGTCATTTCAACTTTCCGGGCAACCTAGGCTTCACCCTAGGGCGTTGTTCCACCAGATCGAATAGCTACGACCTTAAAAGTCGAAGCCAGAAGCAGAAAATACAATAAAAATGCAACAGTTATTCCATCGTATAGCATGACTAATTGCATCCAGTGCGAAAGTAATGGTCATTTCGACGTTTCGAGCATCCTAGACTTAACTCTGAAGCGTTGCTCCAGCAGATCGAATAGTTAGGGCCTTAGAAGTCAACGCCCGAAGCATAAAATGCAAAATAAATAGAACAGTTTTTCCACTGTATAAAACGAATAACTGCAACCAGGGTGAAAGTACTGGCCATTTCTACTTCCCGGGCAACCTAGGCTTCACTCTAGGGCGTTGCTCCACCAGATCGAATAGTTAGGGCCTTAGAAGTCAACGCCCGAAGCATAAAATGCAAAATAAATAGAACAGTTGTTCCATTGCATAAAACGAATAACTGCAACCAGTGTGAAAGTACTGGTCATTTCTACGTTCCGGGCATCCTAGGCTTCACCCTAGGGCGTTGTTCCACCAGATGGAATAGTTAGGGCCTAAGAAGTCAACGCCAGAAGCATAAAATACGATATAAATACAACAGCTTTACCATCGTATAAAACGAATAATGGTAACCAGTGTGAAAGTTATGGTCATTTCTACGTTCCGGTCAACCTAGGCTTCACTCTAGGACGTTGCTCCACCAGATCGAATCGTTAGGGCCTATGAAGTCAACACCAGAAGCATAAAATACAATAAAGGTGCAACAGTTTTTCCTTTGTGTAACAGGAATAATTGCAACCAGTGTGATTGTAATGGTCATTTCTACTTCCCGGGCAACCTAGGCTTCACTCTAGGGCGTTGCTCCACCAGATCGAATAGTTAGGGCCTTAGAAGTCAGCGCCCGAAGCATAAAATGCAAAATAAATAGAACAGTTTTTCCACTGTATAAAACGAATAACTGCAACCAGTGTGAAAGTACTGGTCATTTCTACGTTCCGGGTAACCTAGGCTTCACTCTAGTGCGTTGGTCCACCAGATCGAATAGCTAGGGACTTATAATTCAACGCCAGAAGAATAAAATACAATACAAGTACAACAGTTTTTCCATCGTATAAAATGTATATTTGCAAAACTTGTGAAAGTAATGGTCATTTCTACGTTCCGGGTAACCTAGGCGTCACTCTAGGGCGTTGCTCCACCATATCTAGTAGCTACGGCCTTAGAAGTTAACGCCAGAAGCACAAAATACAATAAAAATGCAGCAGTTTTTCCATCGTATAGCATGACTAATTGCAAACAGTGTGAAGGTAATGGTTGTTTCTACGTTCCGAGCAACCTAGGCTTCACTCTAGGGCGTTGCTCCACCAGATCGAATAGTTAGGGCCTTAGAAGTCAACGCCCGAAGCATAAAATGCAAAATAAATAGAACAGTAGTTCCATTGTATAAAACGAATAACTGCAACCAGTGTGAAAGTACTGGTAATTTCTACGTTCCGGCAACCTAGGCTTCACCCTAGGGCGTTGTTCCACCAGATGGAATAGTTAGGGCCTAAGGAGTCAACGCCAGAAGCATAAAATACGATATAAATACAACAGCTTTTCCATCGTATAAAACGAATAATAGCAATCAGTGTGAAGGTTATGGTCATTTCTACGTTCCGGTCTACCTAGGCTGCACTCTAGGGCGTTGCTCCACCAGATCGCATAGTTAGGGCCTGAGAAGTCAACGCCACAAGAATGAAACACAATATATGTACAACAGTTCGTCCATCGTATAAAATGAATAATTGCTAACATTGTCAAGGTACTGGTCATTTCTACGTTCCGGCAACCTAGGCTTCACTCTAGGGCGTTGTTCCACCAGATCGAACAGTTAGGGCATAAGAGGTCAATGCCAGAAGTATAAAATACAATGTAAATATAACAGTTTTTCCATCGTATAAATCGAATGATAGCAACCAGTGTGAAAGTTATGGTCATTTCTACGTTCCGGGCAACCTATTCTTCACTCTAGGGCGTTGCTCCACCAGATCGAATAGTTAGGGCCTTAGAAGTCAACGCCCGAAGCATAAAATGCAAAATAAATAGAACAGTAGTTCCATTGTATAAAACGAATAACTGCAACCAGTGTGAAAGTACTGGTAATTTCTACGTTCCGGCAACCTAGGCTTCACCCTAGGGCGTTGTTCCACCAAATGGAATAGTTAGGGCCTAAGGAGTCAACGCCAGAAGCATAAAATACGATATAAATACAACAGCCTTTACACCGTATAAAACCAATAATTGCAACCTGTGTGAAGGTTATGGTCATATCTACGTTAGGCGCAACCTAGGCTTCACTGTCGGGCGTTGCTCCACCAGATCGAAATGTTAGGGCCTAAGATGTCAACGCCCGTAGCATAAAATACGATATAAATACAACAGCATTTCCGTCGTATTAAATGAATAATTGCAAACAATGTGAAAATAGTGGACATTTATACGTTCCGGGCAACCTAGGCTTCACTGTATGGCGTTCTTCCACCACATCGAATAGCTACGGCCTCAGAAGTCCACGTCTGAAGCATAAAATACAATAAAAATACAACAGTCTTTTCATCGCATAACAGGAATAATTGCAACAAGCGTGAAAGTAATGATCATTTCGGCGTTTCCGGCATCCTAGACTTAACTCTGAGGCATTGCTCCACCAGATCGAATAATTAGGGCCTGAGAAGTCAACGCCAGAGGCATAAAATACAATATAAATACAACAGTATTTCCATCGTATAAAACGAATAATTGCAACCAGTATGAAACTTATGGTCATTTCTACTTTCCGAGCAACCTAGGCTTCACCCTAGGGCTTTGCTCCAACAGATTGAATAGCTATGGCCTTAGAAGTCAACGCCCGATGCATAGAATACAAAATAAATAGAACGGTTTTTCCATTGTATAAAACGAATAATTGCTACGAGTGTAAAAGCTATGGTCATTTCTACGTTCCGGGCAACCTAGGCTTCACCCTAGGGCGTTGTTCCACCAGATCGAATAGTTAAGGCCTAAGAAGTCAACGCCAGAAGCATAAAATACAAAATAAATAGAACGGTTTTTCCATTGTATAAAACGAATAATTGCTACCAGTGTAAAAGCTATGGTCATTTCTACGTTCCGGGCAACCTAGGCTTCACCCTAGGGTGTTGTTCCACCAGATCGAATAGTTAGGGCCTAAGAAGTGAACGCCAGAAGCATAAAATACAATATAAATACAACAGTTTTTCCATCGTATAAAATGAATAATTGCAAACAGTGTGAAAGTAATGGTCATTTCCACGTTCCGGGCAACCTAGTCTTCACTCCAGGGTGTTGCTCCAACAGATTGCATAGTTAGGGCCTTAGAAGTCAATGCCCGAAGCAAAAAATGCAATAAAAATACAACGGTTTTTCCATTGTATAAAACGAATAATTGCTACCAGTGTAAAAGTTATGGTCATTTCTACGTTCCGGGCAACCTAGGTTTCACTCCAGGGCGTTGATCCACCAGATCGAATAGTTAGGTCATGAGAAGTCAATGCCAGAAGCATAAAATACGATATAAATACAACAGCTTTTCCATCGTATAAAACGAATAATTGCAACCAGTGTGAAAGTAATGGTCATTTCTACGTTCCGAGCAAGCTAGGCGTCACTCTAGGGCGTTGCTCCACCAGATCGAATAGCTAGGGACTTAGAATTCATCGCTAAAAGCATAAAATACAATTAAAATACAACAGTTTTTCCATTGTATAACAGGAATAATTGCAACCAGTGTGAAAGGAATGGTCATTTCTACGTTCTGGGCAACGTAGTTTTCACTCTAGCGTGTTGATCCACCAGAGGGAATAGTTAGGGCCTAAGAAGCCAACGCCAGAAGCATAAAATACAATATAAATACAACAGCTTTTCAATCGTATAAAACGAATAATTGCAACCAGTGTGAAAGTTATGGACATTTCTACATTCCGGCCAACCTAGGCTTCACCCTAGGGCGTTACGCCACCAGATCGAATAGTTAGGGCCTTAGAAGTCAACGCCAGAAGCATAAAATACAATAAAGGTGCAACAGTGTTTCCATTGTTTTACAGGAATAACTGCAACCAGTGTGAATGTACTGGTCATTTCTACGTTCCGGATAACCTAGGCTTCACTCTAGGGCGTTGCTCCACCAGATCGGACAGTTAGGGCCTAAGAAGTCAACGCCAGAAGCATAAAATACGATATAAATACAACAGCTTTTCCATCGTACAAAAAGAACAATACCAAACAGTGTGAAAGTAATTGTCATTTCTACGTTCCGGGCAACCTAGGCATCACTCTAGGTGGTTGCTCCACCAGATCAAATGGCTCGCGACTTAGAATTAAACGCCAGAAGCATAGAATACAATAAAAATACAACAGTTTTTCCCTCGTATAACAGGAATAATTGCAACCAGTGTGAATGTAATGGTCATTTCTACATTCCGGGCAACCTAGGTTTCACTCTAGGGCGTTGCTCCACCAGGTCGAATAGTTAGGGCCTAAGAAGTCAACGCCAGAAGCATAAAATACGATATAAATACAACAGCTTTTACATCGTATAAAACGAATAATTGCAACCTGTGTGAGAGTTCTGGTCATTTCCACGTTCCGGGCAACCTAGTCTTCACTCCAGGGTGTTGCTCCAACAGATTGCATAGTTAGGGCCTTAGAAGTCAATGCCCGAAGCAAAAAATGCAATAAAAATACAACGGTTTTTCCATTGTATAAAACGAATAATTGCTACCAGTGTAAAAGTTATGGTCATTTCTACGTTCCGGGCAACCTAGGTTTCACTCCAGGGCGTTGATCCACCAGATCGAATAGTTAGGTCATAAGAAGTCAATGCCAGAAGCATAAAATACGATATAAATACAACAGCTTTTCCATCGTATAAAACGAATAATTGCAACCAGTGTGAAAGTAATGGTCATTTCTACGTTCCGAGCAAGCTAGGCGTCACTCTAGGGCGTTGCTCCACCAGATCGAATAGCTAGGGACTTAGAATTCATCGCTAAAAGCATAAAATACAATTAAAATACAACAGTTTTTCCATTGTATAACTGGAATAATTGCAACCAGTGTGAAAGGAATGGTCATTTCTACGTTCTGGGCAACGTAGTTTTCACTCTAGCGTGTTGATCCACCAGAGGGAATAGTTAGGGCCTAAGAAGCCAACGCCAGAAGCATAAAATACAATATAAATACAACAGCTTTTCAATCGTATAAAACGAATAATTGCAACCAGTGTGAAAGTTATGGACATTTCTACATTCCGGCCAACCTAGGCTTCACCCTAGGGCGTTACGCCACCAGATCGAATAGTTAGGGCCTTAGAAGTCAACGCCAGAAGCATAAAATACAATAAAGGTGCAACAGTGTTTCCATTGTTTTACAGGAATAACTGCAACCAGTGTGAATGTACTGGACATTTCTACGTTCCGGATAACCTAGGCTTCACTCTAGGGCGTTGTTCCACCAGATCGGACAGTTAGGGCCTAAGATGTCAACGCCAGAATCATAAAATACAGTATAAATATAACAGTTTTTCCATCGTATAAAACGAATGATAGCAACCACTGTGAAAGTTATTGTCATTTCTACGTTCCGGGCAACCTAGGCGTCACTCTAGGGCGTTGCTCCACTTCATCTAATATATACGGCCTTAGAAGTCAACGCCAGAGGCATAAAATACAATATAAATACAACAGCTTTTCCATCGTACAAAATGAATAATACCAAACAGTGTGAAAGTAATTGTCATTTCTACGTTCCGGGCAACCTAGGCATCACTCTAGGTCGTTGCTCCACCAGATCAAATAGCTAGCGACTTAGAATTAAACGCCAGAAGCATAGAATACAATAAAAATTCAACAGTTTTTCCATCGTATAACATGAATAATTGCAACCAGTGTGAATGTAATGGTCATTTCTACGTTCCGGGCAACCTAGCTTTCACTCTAGGGCGTTGCTCCACCAGGTCGAATAGTTAGGGCCTTAGAAGCCTACGCCTGAAGCATAAAGTACAATAAAAATACAACAGTCTTTTCATCGTATAACAGGAATAATTGCAACATGCGTGAAAGTAATGATCATTTCGGCGTTTCGGGCATCCTAGACTTAACTCTGAGGCATTGCTCCACCAGATCGAATAGTTAGGGCCTAAGGAGTCAACGCCAGAAGCATAAAATACAATATAAATGCATCAGCTTTGCCACCGTATAAAATGAATAATTGCAAACAGTGTGAAAGATATGGACATTTCTACGTTCCGGGCAAGCTAGGCTTCACTCTATGGCGTTCTTCCACAACATCGAATAGCTGCGGCCTCAGAAGTCAACGCCTGAAGCATAAAATACAATATAAATATAACAGTTTTTCCATCGTATAAAACGAATAATAGCAACCAGTGTGAAAGTTATGGTCATTTCTACGTTCCGGGCAACCTAGGCTTCACTCTAGGGCGTTGGTCCACCAGATCAAACAGTTAGGGCCTTAGAAGCCAACGCCCGAAGCATTAAATACAAAATAAATAGAACAGTTTTTCCATTGTATAAAACGAATAATTGCTACCTGTGTAAAAGTTATGGCCATTTCTACGTTGCGGGCAACCTAGGCTTCACCTTAGGCCGTTGTTCCACCAGATCGAATGGTTAGGGCCTAAGAAGTGAACGCCAGAAGCATAAAATACAATATAAATACAACAGCTTTTCCATCATATAAAACGAATAATTGCAACCAGTGTGAAAGCTATGGTCATTTCTACATTCCGAGCAACCTAGGATTCACTCTAGGGCGTTGCTCCAACAGATTGAATAGTCAGGGCCTTAGAAGTCAACGCCCGAAGCATAAAATGCAATGTAAATATAACAGCTTTTCCATCGTATAAATCGAATGTTAGCAACCAGTGTGAAAGTTATGGTCATTTCTACGTTCCGGGCAACCTAGGCTTCACACGAGGGCGTTCTTCCACCAGATCGAACAGTTAGGGCCTAAGAAGTCAACGCCAGAAGTATAAAATACAATATAAATACAACAGTTTTGCCATCGTAGAAAACGAATAATTGCATCAGTGTGAAAGTTATGGTCATTTCTATATTCCGAGCAACCTAGGCTTCACTCTAAGGCGGTGCTCCACCATATCGAATAGCTACGGCCTTAGAAGCCTACGCCTGAAGCATAAAATACAATAAAAATACAACGGTCTTTTCATCGTATAACAGGAATAATTGCAACAAGCGTGAAAGTAATGATCATTTCGACGTTTCGGGCATCCTAGACTTAACTCTGAGGCATTGCTCCACCAGATCGAATAGTTACGACCTAAGAAGTCAACGCCAGAAGCATAAAATACAATATAAATACAACAGCTTTTCCATCGTAAAAAACGAATAATTGCAACCAGTGTGAAAGTTATGGTTATTTCTACATTCCGAGCAACCTAGGGTTTACTCTAGGGCGTTTCTCCTCCAGATCGAATAGTTAGGTCCTTAGAACTCAACGCCAGAAGCATAAAATACGATATAACTACAACAGCTTTTGCATCGTATAAAAGGAATAATTGCAAACAGTGTGAAAGTAATTGTCATTTCTACGTTCCGGGCAAACCTAGGCTTCACTCTATGGCGTTGCTTCACCAGATCTAACAGTTAGGGACTAAGAAGTGAACGCCAGAAGCATTATATACAATATAAATACAACAGTTTTTTCATCGTATAAAACGAATAATTGCTACCAGTGTAAAAGTTATGGTCATTTCTACGTTCCGGGCTACCTAGACTTCACCCTAGGGCGTTGTTCCACCAGATCGAATAGTCAGGGCCTAAGAAGTGAACGCCAGAAGCATAAAATGCAATAAAAATACAACAGTCTTTCCATCCTATAACAGGAATAATTGCAACCCGTGTGAAAGTGATGGTCATTTGTACGTTCCGGGGAACCTAGGCTTCACTCTAGGGCGTTGCTCCACCAGATCGAATTGTTAGGGCCAAAGAAGTCAACGCCCGAAGCATAAAATACAAAATAAATAGAACAGCCTTTACACCGTATAAAACGAATAATTGCAACCTGTGTGAAGGTTATGGTCATATCTACGTTCCGGGCAACCTAGGCTTCACTGTAGGGCGTTGCTCCACCAGATCGAAGTGTTAGGGCCTAAGAAGTCAATGCCCGAAGCATAAAATACAATAGAAATACAACAGTTTTTCCATCGTATAAAACGAATAATTGCAACCATTATGAAACTTATGGTAATTTCTACCTTCCGGGCAACCTAGGCTTCACCCTAGGACGTTGTTCCACCAGATATAATAGTTAGGGCCTAAGAAGTGAACGCCAGAAGCATAAAATGCAATAAAAATACAACAGTTTTTCCATCGTATAACAGGATTAATTGCAACCAGTTTGAAAGTGATGCTCACTTCTACGTTCCGGGAAACCTAGGCTTCACTCTAGGGCGTTGCTCCACTAGATGGAATAGCTAGGGCCTTAGAAGTCAACGCCAGAAGCATAAAATACGATATAAATACAACAGCTTTTCCATCGTATAAAAGGAATAATTGCAAACAGTGTGAAAGTACTGGTCATATCTACGTTCCGGGTAACCTAGGTTTCACTCTAGGGCGTTGCTCCACCAGATCGAATAGCTAGGGACTTAGAATTCAACGCCATAAGAATAAAATACAATATAAACATAACAGTTTTTCCATCGTATAAAACGAATAATTGCAACCAGTGTGAAAGTAATGGTCATTTCTACGTTCCGAGCAAGCTAGGCGTCACTCTAGGGCGTTGCTCCACCAGATCGAATAGCTAGGGACATAGAATTCATCGCTCAAAGCATAAAATACAATTAAAATACAACAGTCTTTCCATTGTTTTACAGGAATAACTGCAACCAGTGTGAATGTACTGTCATTTCTACGTTCCGGATAACCTAGGCTTCACCCTAGGGCGTTGTTCCACCAGATCGAGCAGTTAGGGCCTAAGAAGTCAACGCCAGAAGCATAAAATGCAATACAAATATAACAGTTCTTCCATCGTATAAAACGAATGATAGCAACCAGTGTGAAAGTTATGGTCATTTCTACGTTCCGGGCAACCTAGGCGTCACTCAAGGGCGTTGCTCCACCGCATCTAATAGCTACGGCCTTAGAAGTCAACGCCAGAGGCATAAAATACAATATAAATACAACAGCTTTTCCATCGTACAAAATGAATGATACCAAACAGTGTGAAAGTAATTGTCATTTCTACGTTCCAGGCAACCTAGGCTTCACTCTAGGGCGTTGGTCCTCCAGATCAAACAGTTAGGGACTTCGAAGCCAACGCCCGAAGCATTAAGTACAAAATAAATAGAACAGTTTTTCCATTGTATAAAACGAATAATTGCTACCAGTGTAAAAGTTATGGTCATTTCTACGTTCCGGGCAACCTAGGCTTCACTCTAGGGCGGTGCTCCACCAGATGGAATAGTTAGGGCCTAAGAAGTGAACGCCAGAAGCATAAAATGCAATAAAAATACAACAGTCTTTCCATCCTATAACAGGAATAATTGCAACCCGTGTGAAAGATATGGAAATTTCTACGTTCCGGGCAACCTAGGCTTCACTCTATGGCGTTCTTCCACCACATCGAATAGCTACGGCCTCAGAAGTCAACGCCTGAAGCATAAAATACAATATAAATATAACAGTTTTTCCATCTTATACAACGAATAATAGCAACCAGTGTGAAAGTTATGGTCATTTCTACGTTCCGGGCAACCTAGGCTTCACTCTAGGGCGTTGGTCCTCCAGATCAAACAGTTAGGGCCTTCGAAGCCAACGCCCGAAGCATTAAATACAAAATAAATAGAACAGTTTTTCCATTGTATAAAACGAATAATTGCTACCAGTGTAAAAGTTATGGTCATTTCTACGTTCCGGGCAACCTAGGCTTCACTCTAGGGCGGTGCTCCACCAGATGGAATAGTTAGGGCCTAAGAAGTGAACGCCAGAAGCATAAAATGCAATAAAAATACAACAGTCTTTCCATCCTATAACAGGAATAATTGCAACCCGTGTGAAAGTGATGGTCATTTGTACGTTCCAGGCAACCTAGGCTTCACTCTAGGGCGTTGCTCCACCAGATCGAATTGTTAGGGCCAAAGAAGTCAACGCCCGAAGCATAAAATACAAATTAAATAGAACAGTTTTACCATTGTATAAAACGAATAATTGCTACCAGTGTAAAAGTTATGGTCATTTTTACGTTCCGGGCAACCTAGGCTTCACCCTAGGGCATTGCTCCATCAGATCGAATAGTTAGGCCCTAAGAAGTGAACGCCAGAAGCATAAAGAACAATATGAATACAACAGTATTTCCATCGTAGAAAACGAATAATTGCAACCAGTGTGAAAGTTATGGTCATTTCTATATTCCGAGCAACCTAGGCTTCACTCTAGGGCGGTGCTCCACCATATCCAATAGCTACGGCCTTAGAAGTCAACGCCAGAGGCATAAAATACAATATAAATACAACAGCTTTTACATCGTACAAAATGAATAATACCAAACAGTGTGAAAGTAATTGTCATTTCTACGTTCCGGGCAACCTAGGCATCACTCTAGGTCGTTGCTCCACCAGATCAAATAGCTAGCGAGTTAGAATTAAACGCCAGAAGCAGAGAATTCAATAAAAATGCAACAGTTTTTCCATCGCATAACAGGAATAATAGCAACCAGTGTGAATGTAATGGTCATTTCTACGTTCCGGCCAACCTAGGTTTCACTCTAGGTCGTTGCTCCACCAGGTCGCATAGTTAGGGCCTAAGAAGTCAACGCCAGAAGCATAAAATACGATATAAATACAACAGCTTTTACATCGTATAAAACGAATAATTGCATACCAGTATGAAAGTTATGGTCATTTCTACTTTCCGGGCAACCTAGGCTTCACCCTAGGGCGTTGCTCCAACAGATTGAATAGTTAGGGCCTTAGAAGTCAATGCCAGATGCATAAAATGCAATAAAAATACAACAGTTTTTCCATCATATAACACGAATAATTGCAACCATTTTGAAAGTGATGGTCATTTCTACGTACCGGGCAACGTAGGCTTCACTCTAGGGCGTTGCTCCACCAGATCGAATAGTTAGGGCCTTAGAAGTCAACGCCCGAAGCATAAAATACAAAATAAATAGAACAGTTTTTCCATCGTATAAAACGAATAATTGCTACCAGCGTGAAAGTTATGGCCATTTCTACTTTCCGGGCAACCTAGACTTCCCCCTAGGGCGTTGTTCCACCAGATGGAATAGTTAGGGCCTAAGAAGTCAACGCCAGAAGCATAAAATACGATATAAATACAACAGCTTTCCCATCGTATAAAAGGAATAATTGCAAACAGTGTGAAAGTAATGGTTATTCCTACGTTCCAGGCATCCTAGGCTTCACTCTACGGCGTTGTTCAACCAGATCGAATAGTTAGGACCTAAGAAATCAACGCCAGAAGCATAAAATACAATAAAGATGCATCAGTTTTTCCATTGTTTTACTGGAATAACTGCAACCAGTGTGAATGTACTGGTCATTTCTACGTTCCGGATAACCTAGGCTTCACTCTAGGGCGTTGCTCCACCAGATCGGACAGTTAGGGCCTAAGAAGTCAACGCCAGAAGCATAAAATACGATATAAATACAACAGCTTTTCCATCGTACAAAAAGAACAATACCAAACAGTGTGAAAGTAATTGTCATTTCTACGTTCCGGGCAACCTAGGCATCACTCTAGGTGGTTGCTCCACCAGATCAAACGGCTCGCGACTTAGAATTAAACGCCAGAAGCATAGAATACAATAAAAATACAACAGTTTTTCCATCGTATAACAGGAATAATTGCAACCAGTGTGAATGTAATGGTCATTTCTACATTCCGGGCAACCTAGGTTTCACTCTAGGGCGTTGCTCCACCAGGTCGAATAGTTAGGGCCTAAGAAGTCAACGCCAGAAGCATAAAATACGATATAAATACAACAGCTTTTCCATCGTACAAAAAGAACAATACCAAACAGTGTGAAAGTAATTGTCATTTCTACGTTCCGGGCAACCTAGGCATCACTCTAGGTGGTTGCTCCACCAGATCAAATGGCTCGCGACTTAGAATTAAACGCCAGAAGCATAGAATACAATAAAAATACAACAGTTATTCCATCGTATAACAGGAATAATTGCAACCAGTGTGAATGTAATGGTCATTTCTACATTCCGAGCAACCTAGGCTTCATTCTAGGGCGTTGCTCCACCAGACCGAATAGTTAGGTCCTTAGAGGTCAACGCCAGAAGCATAAAATACGATATAAATACAACAGCTTTTCCATCGTATAAAAGGAGTAATTGCAAACAGTGTGAAAGTAATGGTCATTTCTACGTTCCGGGCAACCTAGGCTTCACTGTATGGCGTTCTTCCACCACATCGAATAGCAACGGCCTCAGAAGTCAACGCCAGAAGCATAAAATACGATATAAATACAACAGTCTTTCCATCCTATAACAGGAATAATTGCAACCCGTGTGAAAGTGATGGGCATTTCTACGTTCCAGGCAACCTAGGCTTCACTCTAGGGCGTTGGTCCACCAGATCAAACAGTTAGGGCCTTAGAAGTCAACTCCCGAAGCATTAAATACAAAATAAATAGAACAGTTTTTCCATTGTATAAAACGAATAATTGCTACCAGTGTGAAAGTTATGGTCATTTCTACGTTCCGGGCAACCTAGGCTTCACCCTAGGGCGTTGCTCCAACAGATTGAATAGTTAGGGCCTTAGAAGTCAATGCTCGAAGCATAAAATGCAATAAAAATACAACAGCTTTTCCATCGTATAGCAGGAATAATTTGCAACCAGTGTGATAGTAGTGGTCATTTCTACGTTCCGGGCAACCTAGGTTTCACTCCAGGGCGGTGCTCCACCAGATCGAATAGTTACGGCCTAAGAAGTCATCGCCAGAAGCACAAAATACGATAAAGATGCAACAGTTTTTCAATCGTATAAAACGAATAATTGCAACAAGCGTGAATGTAATGATCATTTCGGCGTTTCGGGCATCCTAGACTTTACTCTGAGGCATCGCTCCCCCTGATCGAATAGTTAGGTCCTTAGAGGTCAACGCCAGAAGCATAAAATACGATATAAATACAACAGCTTTTCCATCGTATAAAAGGAGTAATTGCAAACAGTGTGAAAGTAATGGTCATTTCTACGTTCCGGGCAACCTAGGCTTCACTGTATGGCGTTCTTCCACCACATCGGATAGCTACGGCCGCAGCAGTCAACGCCTGAAGTATAAAATACAAAAAAATACAACAGTCTTTCCATTCTATAACAGGAATAATTGCAACCCGCGTGAAAGGGATGGTCATTACTACGTTGCAGGCAACCTAGGCTTCACTCTAGGGCGTTGCTCCACCAGATCAAACAGTTAGGGAATTAGAAGTCAACGCCCGAAGCATTAAATACAAAATAAATAGAACAGTTTTTCCGTTGTATAAAACGAATAATTGCTACCAGTGTAAAAGTTATGGTCATTTCTACGTTCCGGGCAACCTAGGCTTGACCCTAGGCCGTTGTTCCACCAGATCGAATAGTTAGGGCCTAACAAGTCAACGCCAGAAGCATAAAATACAATATAAATACTACAGCTTTGCCATCGTATAAAATGAATAATTGCAAACAGTGTGAAAGATATGGACATTTCTACGTTCCGGGCTACCTAGGCTTCACTCTATGGCGTTCTTCCACCACATCGAATAGCAACGGCCTCAGAAGTCAACGCCAGAAGCATAAAATACAATATAAATATAACGGCTTTTCCATCGTATAAAACGAGTAATAGCAACCAGTGTGAAGGTTATGGTCATTTCTACGGTCCGGGCAACCTAGGCTTCACTCTAGGGCGTTGCTCCACCAGATCAAACAGTTAGGGCCTTAGAAGTCAACGCCCGAAGCATAAAATACGATATAAATACAACAGCTTTTCCATCGTATGAAACAAATAATTGCAACCAGTGTGAAAGTTATGGTCATTTCTACGTTCCGGGCAACCTAGGCTTCACCCTAGGGCATTGCTCCATCAGATCGAATAGTTAGGCCCTAAGAAGTGAACGCCAGAAGCATAAAGAACAATATGAATACAACAGTTTTTCCATCGTAGAAAACGAATAATTGCAACCAGTGTGAAAGTTATGGTCATTTCTATATTCCGAGCAACCTAGGCTTCACTCTAGGGCGGTGCTCCACCATATCCAATAGCTACGGCCTTAGAAGTCAACGCCAGAGGCATAAAATACAATATAAATACAACAGCTTTTACATCGTACAAAATGAATAATACCAAACAGTGTGAAAGTAATTGTCATTTCTACGTTCCGGGCAACCTAGGCATCACTCTAGGTCGTTGCTCCACCAGATCAAATAGCTAGCGAGTTAGAATTAAACGCCAGAAGCAGAGAATTCAATAAAAATGCAACAGTTTTTCCATCGCATAACAGGAATAATAGCAACCAGTGTGAATGTAATGGTCATTTCTACGTTCCGGCCAACCTAGGTTTCACTCTAGGGCGTTGCTCCACCAGGTCGCATAGTTAGGGCCTAAGAAGTCAACGCCAGAAGCATAAAATACGATATAAATACAACAGCTTTTACATCGTATAAAACGAATAATTGCAACCAGTATGAAAGTTATGGTCATTTCTACTTTCCGGGCAACCTAGGCTTCACCCTAGGGCGTTGCTCCAACAGATTGAATAGTTAGGGCCTTAGAAGTCAATGCCAGAAGCATAAAATGCAATAAAAATACAACAGTTTTTCCATCATATAACACGAATAATTGCAACCATTTTGAAAGTGATGGTCATTTCTACGTACCGGGCAACGTAGGCTTCACTCTAGGGCGTTGCTCCACCAGATCGAATAGTTAGGGCCTTAGAAGTCAACGCCCGAAGCATAAAATACAAAATAAATAGAACAGTTTTTCCATCGTATAAAACGAATAATTGCTACCAGCGTGAAAGTTATGGCCATTTCTACTTTCCGGGCAACCTAGACTTCCCCCTAGGGCGTTGTTCCACCAGATGGAATAGTTAGGGCCTAAGAAGTCAACGCCAGAAGCATAAAATACGATATAAATACAACAGCTTTTCCATCGTATAAAAGGAATAATTGCAAACAGTGTGAAAGTAATGGTTATTCCTATGTTCCAGGCATCCTAGGCTTCACTCTACGGCGTTGTTCAACCAGATCGAATAGTTAGGACCTAAGAAATCAACGCCAGAAGCATAAAATACAATAAAGATGCATCAGTTTTTCCACTGTTTTACTGGAATAACTGCAACCAGTGTGAATGTACTGGTCATTTCTACGTTCCGGATAACCTAGGCTTCACTCTAGGGCGTTGCTCCACCAGATCGGACAGTTAGGGCCTAAGAAGTCAACGCCAGAAGCATAAAATACGATATAAATACAACAGCTTTTCCATCGTACAAAAAGAACAATACCAAACAGTGTGAAAGTAATTGTCATTTCTACGTTCCGGGCAACCTAGGCATCACTCTAGGTGGTTGCTCCACCAGATCAAATGGCTCGCGACTTAGAATTAAACGCCAGAAGCATAGAATACAATAAAAATACAACAGTTTTTCCATCGTATAACAGGAATAATTGCAACCAGTGTGAATGTAATGGTCATTTCTACATTCCGGGCAACCTAGGTTTCACTCTAGGGCGTTGCTCCACCAGGTCGAATAGTTAGGGCCTAAGAAGTCAACGCCAGAAGCATAAAATACAATAAAGATGCATCAGTTTTTCCATTGTTTTACTGGAATAACTGCAACCAGTGTGAATGTACTGGTCATTTCTACGTTCCGGATAACCTAGGCTTCACTCTAGGGCGTTGCTCCACCAGATCGGACAGTTAGGGCCTAAGAAGTCAACGCCAGAAGCATAAAATACGATATAAATACAACAGCTTTTCCATCGTACAAAAAGAACAATACCAAACAGTGTGAAAGTAATTGTCATTTCTACGTTCCGGGCAACCTAGGCATCACTCTAGGTGGTTGCTCCACCAGATCAAATGGCTCGCGACTTAGAATTAAACGCCAGAAGCATAGAATACAATAAAAATACAACAGTTTTTCCATCGTATAACAGGAATAATTGCAACCCGTGTGAATGTAATGGTCATTTCTACATTCCGAGCAACCTAGGCTTCATTCTAGGGCGTTGCTCCACCAGACCGAATAGTTAGGTCCTTAGAGGTCAACGCCAGAAGCATAAAATACGATATAAATACAACTGCTTTTCCATCGTATAAAAGGAGTAATTGCAAACAGTGTGAAAGTAATGGTCATTTCTACGTTCCGGGCAACCTAGGCTTCACTGTATGGCGTTCTTCCACCACATCGAATAGCAACGGCCTCAGAAGTCAACGCCAGAAGCATAAAATACGATATAAATACAACAGTCTTTCCATCCTATAACAGGAATAATTGCAACCCGTGTGAAAGTGATGGTCATTTCTACGTTCCAGGCAACCTAGGCTTCACTCTAGGGCGTTGGTCCACCAGATCAAACAGTTAGGGCCTTAGAAGTCAACTCCCGAAGCATTAAATACAAAATAAATAGAACAGTTTTTCCATTGTATAAAACGAATAATTGCTACCAGTGTGAAAGTTATGGTCATTTCTACGTTCCGGGCAACCTAGGCTTCACCCTAGGGCGTTGCTCCAACAGATTGAATAGTTAGGGCCTTAGAAGTCAGTGCTCGAAGCATAAAATGCAATAAAAATACAACAGCTTTTCCATCGTATAGCAGGAATAATTTGCAACCAGTGTGATAGTAGTGGTCATTTCTACGTTCCGGGCAACCTAGGTTTCACTCCAGGGCGGTGCTCCACCAGATCGAATAGTTACGGCCTAAGAAGTCATCGCCAGAAGCACAAAATACGATAAAGATGCAACAGTTTTTCAATCGTATAAAACGAATAATTGCAACAAGCGTGAATGTAATGATCATTTCGGCGTTTCGGGCATCCTAGACTTAACTCTGAGGCATCGCTCCCCCTGATCGAATAGTTAGGGCCTAAGAAGTCAACGCCAGAAGCATAAAATACAATATAAATACAACAGCTTTGCCATCGTATAAAATGGATAATTGCAAACAGTGTGAAAAATATGGACATTTCTACGTTCCGGGCTACCTAGGCTTCACTCTATGGCGTTCTTCCACCACATCGAATAGCAACGGCCTCCGAAGACAACGCCAGAAGCATAAAATACAATATAAATATAACGGCTTTTCAATCGTATAAAACGAGTAATAGCAACCAGTGTGATAGTTATGGTCATTTCTACGTTCCGGGCAACCTAGGCTTCACTCTAGGGCGTTGCTCCACCAGATCAAACAGTTAGGGCCTTAGAAGTCGTCGCCCGAAGCATAAAATACGATATAAACACAACAGCTTTTCCATCGTATAAAACAAATAATTGCAACCAGTGTGAAAGTTATGGTCATTTCTACGTTCCGGGCAACCTAGGCTTCACTGTATGGCGTTCTTCCACCACATCGGATAGCTACGGCCGCAGCAGTCAACGCCTGAAGTATAAAATACAAAAAAATACAACAGTCTTTCCATTCTATAACAGGAATAATTGCAACCCGCGTGAAAGGGATGGTCATTACTACGTTCCAGGCAACCTAGGCTTCACTCTAGGGCGTTGCTCCACCAGATCAAACAGTTAGGGCCTTAGAAGTCAACGCCCGAAGCATTAAATACAAAATAAATAGAACAGTTTTTCCGTTGTATAAAACGAATAATTGCTACCAGTGTAAAAGTTATGGTCATTTCTACGTTCCGGGCAACCTAGGCTTGACCCTAGGCCGTTGTTCCACCAGATCGAATAGTTAGGGCCTAAGAAGTCAACGCCAGAAGCATAAAATACAATATAAATACAACAGCTTTGCCATCGTATAAAATGAATAATTGCAAACAGTGTGAAAGATATGGACATTTCTACGTTCCGGGCTACCTAGGCTTCACTCTATGGCGTTCTTCCACCACATCGAATAGCAACGGCCTCAGAAGTCAACGCCAGAAGCATAAAATACAATATAAATATAACGGCTTTTCCATCGTATAAAACGAGTAATAGCAACCAGTGTGAAGGTTATGGTCATTTCTACGGTCCGGGCAACCTAGGCTTCACTCTAGGGCGTTGCTCCACCAGATCAAACAGTTAGGGCCTTAGAAGTCAACGCCCGAAGCATAAAATACGATATAAATACAACAGTTTTTCCATCGTATGAAACAAATAATTGCAACCAGTGTGAAAGTTATGGTCATTTCTACGTTCCGGGCAACCTAGGCTTCACCCTAGGGCATTGCTCCATCAGATCGAATAGTTAGGCCCTAAGAAGTGAACGCCAGAAGCATAAAGAACAATATGAATACAACAGTTTTTCCATCGTAGAAAACGAATAATTGCAACCAGTGTGAAAGTTATGGTCATTTCTATATTCCGAGCAACCTAGGCTTCACTCTAGGGCGGTGCTCCACCATATCCAATAGCTACGGCCTTAGAAGTCAACGCCAGAGGCATAAAATACAATATAAATACAACAGCTTTTACATCGTACAAAATGAATAATACCAAACAGTGTGAAAGTAATTGTCATTTCTACGTTCCGGGCAACCTAGGCATCACTCTAGGTCGTTGCTCCACCAGATCAAATAGCTAGCGAGTTAGAATTAAACGCCAGAAGCAGAGAATTCAATAAAAATGCAACAGTTTTTCCATTGCATAACAGGAATAATAGCAACCAGTGTGAATGTAATGGTCATTTCTACGTTCCGGCCAACCTAGGTTTCACTCTAGGGCGTTGCTCCACCAGGTCGCATAGTTAGGGCCTAAGAAGTCAACGCCAGAAGCATAAAATACGATATAAATACAACAGCTTTTACATCGTATAAAACGAATAATTGCAACCAGTATGAAAGTTATGGTCATTTCTACTTTCCGGGCAACCTAGGCTTCACCCTAGGGCGTTGCTCCAACAGATTGAATAGTTAGGGCCTTAGAAGTCAATGCCAGAAGCATAAAATGCAATAAAAATACAACAGTTTTTCCATCATATAACACGAATAATTGCAACCATTTTGAAAGTGATGGTCATTTCTACGTACCGGGCAACGTAGGCTTCACTCTAGGGCGTTGCTCCACCAGATCGAATAGTTAGGGCCTTAGAAGTCAACGCCCGAAGCATAAAATACAAAATTAATAGAACAGTTTTTCCATCGTATAAAACGAATAATTGCTACCAGCGTGAAAGTTATGGCCATTTCTACTTTCCGGGCAACCTAGACTTCCCCCTAGGGCGTTGCTCCAACAGATTGAATAGTTAGGGCCTTAGAAGTCAGTGCTCGAAGCATAAAATGCAATAAAAATACAACAGCTTTTCCATCGTATAGCAGGAATAATTTGCAACCAGTGTGATAGTAGTGGTCATTTCTACGTTCCGGGCAACCTAGGTTTCACTCCAGGGCGGTGCTCCACCAGATCGAATAGTTACGGCCTAAGAAGTCATCGCCAGAAGCACAAAATACGATAAAGATGCAACAGTTTTTCAATCGTATAAAACGAATAATTGCAACAAGCGTGAATGTAATGATCATTTCGGCGTTTCGGGCATCCTAGACTTAACTCTGAGGCATCGCTCCCCCTGATCGAATAGTTAGGGCCTAAGAAGTCAACGCCAGAAGCATAAAATACAATATAAATACAACAGCTTTGCCATCGTATAAAATGGATAATTGCAAACAGTGTGAAAAATATGGACATTTCTACGTTCCGGGCTACCTAGGCTTCACTCTATGGCGTTCTTCCACCACATCGAATAGCAACGGCCTCCGAAGACAACGCCAGAAGCATAAAATACAATATAAATATAACGGCTTTTCAATCGTATAAAACGAGTAATAGCAACCAGTGTGATAGTTATGGTCATTTCTACGTTCCGGGCAACCTAGGCTTCACTCTAGGGCGTTGCTCCACCAGATCAAACAGTTAGGGCCTTAGAAGTCGTCGCCCGAAGCATAAAATACGATATAAACACAACAGCTTTTCCATCGTATAAAACAAATAATTGCAACCAGTGTGAAAGTTATGGTCATTTCTACGTTCCGGGCAACCTAGGCTTCACTGTATGGCGTTCTTCCACCACATCGGATAGCTACGGCCGCAGCAGTCAACGCCTGAAGTATAAAATACAAAAAAATACAACAGTCTTTCCATTCTATAACAGGAATAATTGCAACCCGCGTGAAAGGGATGGTCATTACTACGTTCCAGGCAACCTAGGCTTCACTCTAGGGCGTTGCTCCACCAGATCAAACAGTTAGGGCCTTAGAAGTCAACGCCCGAAGCATTAAATACAAAATAAATAGAACAGTTTTTCCGTTGTATAAAACGAATAATTGCTACCAGTGTAAAAGTTATGGTCATTTCTACGTTCCGGGCAACCTAGGCTTGACCCTAGGCCGTTGTTCCACCAGATCGAATAGTTAGGGCCTAAGAAGTCAACGCCAGAAGCATAAAATACAATATAAATACAACAGCTTTGCCATCGTATAAAATGAATAATTGCAAACAGTGTGAAAGATATGGACATTTCTACGTTCCGGGCTACCTAGGCTTCACTCTATGGCGTTCTTCCACCACATCGAATAGCAACGGCCTCAGAAGTCAACGCCAGAAGCATAAAATACAATATAAATATAACGGCTTTTCCATCGTATAAAACGAGTAATAGCAACCAGTGTGAAGGTTATGGTCATTTCTACGGTCCGGGCAACCTAGGCTTCACTCTAGGGCGTTGCTCCACCAGATCAAACAGTTAGGGCCTTAGAAGTCAACGCCCGAAGCATAAAATACGATATAAATACAACAGTTTTTCCATCGTATGAAACAAATAATTGCAACCAGTGTGAAAGTTATGGTCATTTCTACGTTCCGGGCAACCTAGGCTTCACCCTAGGGCATTGCTCCATCAGATCGAATAGTTAGGCCCTAAGAAGTGAACGCCAGAAGCATAAAGAACAATATGAATACAACAGTTTTTCCATCGTAGAAAACGAATAATTGCAACCAGTGTGAAAGTTATGGTCATTTCTATATTCCGAGCAACCTAGGCTTCACTCTAGGGCGGTGCTCCACCATATCCAATAGCTACGGCCTTAGAAGTCAACGCCAGAGGCATAAAATACAATATAAATACAACAGCTTTTACATCGTACAAAATGAATAATACCAAACAGTGTGAAAGTAATTGTCATTTCTACGTTCCGGGCAACCTAGGCATCACTCTAGGTCGTTGCTCCACCAGATCAAATAGCTAGCGAGTTAGAATTAAACGCCAGAAGCAGAGAATTCAATAAAAATGCAACAGTTTTTCCATTGCATAACAGGAATAATAGCAACCAGTGTGAATGTAATGGTCATTTCTACGTTCCGGCCAACCTAGGTTTCACTCTAGGGCGTTGCTCCACCAGGTCGCATAGTTAGGGCCTAAGAAGTCAACGCCAGAAGCATAAAATACGATATAAATACAACAGCTTTTACATCGTATAAAACGAATAATTGCAACCAGTATGAAAGTTATGGTCATTTCTACTTTCCGGGCAACCTAGGCTTCACCCTAGGGCGTTGCTCCAACAGATTGAATAGTTAGGGCCTTAGAAGTCAATGCCAGAAGCATAAAATGCAATAAAAATACAACAGTTTTTCCATCATATAACACGAATAATTGCAACCATTTTGAAAGTGATGGTCATTTCTACGTACCGGGCAACGTAGGCTTCACTCTAGGGCGTTGCTCCACCAGATCGAATAGTTAGGGCCTTAGAAGTCAACGCCCGAAGCATAAAATACAAAATTAATAGAACAGTTTTTCCATCGTATAAAACGAATAATTGCTACCAGCGTGAAAGTTATGGCCATTTCTACTTTCCGGGCAACCTAGACTTCCCCCTAGGGCGTTGTTCCACCAGATGGAATAGTTAGGGCCTAAGAAGTCAACGCCAGAAGCATAAAATACGATATAAATACAACAGCTTTTCCATCGTATAAAAGGAATAATTGCAAACAGTGTGAAAGTAATGGTTATTCCTACGTTCCAGGCATCCTAGGCTTCACTCTACGGCGTTGTTCAACCAGATCGAATAGTTAGGACCTAAGAAATCAACGCCAGAAGCATAAAATACAATAAAGATGCATCAGTTTTTCCATTGTTTTACTGGAATAACTGCAACCAGTGTGAATGTACTGGTCATTTCTACGTTCCGGATAACCTAGGCTTCACTCTAGGGCGTTGCTCCACCAAATCGGACAGTTAGGGCCTAAGAAGTCAACGCCAGAAGCATAAAATACGATATAAATACAACAGCTTTTCCATCGTACAAAAAGAACAATACCAAACAGTGTGAAAGTAATTGTCATTTCTACGTTCCGGGCAACCTAGGCATCACTCTAGGTGGTTGCTCCACCAGATCAAATGGCTCGCGACTTAGAATTAAACGCCAGAAGCATAGAATACAATAAAAATACAACAGTTTTTCCATCGTATAACAGGAATAATTGCAACCAGTGTGAATGTAATGGTCATTTCTACATTCCGGGCAACCTAGGTTTCACTCTAGGGCGTTGCTCCACCAGGTCGAATAGTTAGGGCCTAAGAAGTCAACGCCAGAAGCATAAAATACAATATAAATACAACAGCTTTTCCATCGTAAAAAACGAATAATTGCAACCAGTGTGAAAGTTATGGTTATTTCTACATTCCGAGCAACCTAGGGTTTACTCTAGGGCGTTTCTCCTCCAGATCGAATAGTTAGGTCCTTAGAACTCAACGCCAGAAGCATAAAATACGATATAACTACAACAGCTTTTGCATCGTATAAAAGGAATAATTGCAAACAGTGTGAAAGTAATTGTCATTTCTACGTTCCGGGCAAACCTAGGCTTCACTCTATGGCGTTGCTTCACCAGATCTAACAGTTAGGGACTAAGAAGTGAACGCCAGAAGCATTATATACAATATAAATACAACAGTTTTTTCATCGTATAAAACGAATAATTGCTACCAGTGTAAAAGTTATGGTCATTTCTACGTTCCGGGCTACCTAGACTTCACCCTAGGGCGTTGTTCCACCAGATCGAATAGTCAGGGCCTAAGAAGTGAACGCCAGAAGCATAAAATGCAATAAAAATACAACAGTCTTTCCATCCTATAACAGGAATAATTGCAACCCGTGTGAAAGTGATGGTCATTTGTACGTTCCGGGGAACCTAGGCTTCACTCTAGGGCGTTGCTCCACCAGATCGAATTGTTAGGGCCAAAGAAGTCAACGCCCGAAGCATAAAATACAAAATAAATAGAACAGCCTTTACACCGTATAAAACGAATAATTGCAACCTGTGTGAAGGTTATGGTCATATCTACGTTCCGGGCAACCTAGGCTTCACTGTAGGGCGTTGCTCCACCAGATCGAAGTGTTAGGGCCTAAGAAGTCAACGCCCGAAGCATAAAATACAATAGAAATACAACAGTTTTTCCATCGTATAAAACGAATAATTGCAACCATTATGAAACTTATGGTAATTTCTACCTTCCGGGCAACCTAGGCTTCACCCTAGGACGTTGTTCCACCAGATATAATAGTTAGGGCCTAAGAAGTGAACGCCAGAAGCATAAAATGCAATAAAAATACAACAGTTTTTCCATCGTATAACAGGATTAATTGCAACCAGTTTGAAAGTGATGCTCACTTCTACGTTCCGGGAAACCTAGGCTTCACTCTAGGGCGTTGCTCCACTAGATCGAATAGCTAGGGCCTTAGAAGTCAACGCCAGAAGCATAAAATACGATATAAATACAACAGCTTTTCCATCGTATAAAAGGAATAATTGCAAACAGTGTGAAAGTACTGGTCATATCTACGTTCCGGGTAACCTAGGTTTCACTCTAGGGCGTTGCTCCACCAGATCGAATAGCTAGGGACTTAGAATTCAACGCCATAAGAATAAAATACAATATAAACATAACAGTTTTTCCATCGTATAAAACGAATAATTGCAACCAGTGTGAAAGTAATGGTCATTTCTACGTTCCGAGCAAGCTAGGCGTCACTCTAGGGCGTTGCTCCACCAGATCGAATAGCTAGGGACATAGAATTCATCGCTCAAAGCATAAAATACAATTAAAATACAACAGTCTTTCCATTGTTTTACAGGAATAACTGCAACCAGTGTGAATGTACTGTCATTTCTACGTTCCGGATAACCTAGGCTTCACCCTAGGGCGTTGTTCCACCAGATCGAGCAGTTAGGGCCTAAGAAGTCAACGCCAGAAGCATAAAATGCAATACAAATATAACAGTTCTTCCATCGTATAAAACGAATGATAGCAACCAGTGTGAAAGTTATGGTCATTTCTACGTTCCGGGCAACCTAGGCGTCACTCAAGGGCGTTGCTCCACCGCATCTAATAGCTACGGCCTTAGAAGTCAACGCCAGAGGCATAAAATACAATATAAATACAACAGCTTTTCCATCGTACAAAATGAATGATACCAAACAGTGTGAAAGTAATTGTCATTTCTACGTTCCAGGCAACCTAGGCTTCACTCTAGGGCGTTGGTCCTCCAGATCAAACAGTTAGGGCCTTCGAAGCCAACGCCCGAAGCATTAAGTACAAAATAAATAGAACAGTTTTTCCATTGTATAAAACGAATAATTGCTACCAGTGTAAAAGTTATGGTCATTTCTACGTTCCGGGCAACCTAGGCTTCACTCGAGGGCGGTGCTCCACCAGATGGAATAGTTAGGGCCTAAGAAGTGAACGCCAGAAGCATAAAATGCAATAAAAATACAACAGTCTTTCCATCCTATAACAGGAATAATTGCAACCCGTGTGAAAGATATGGAAATTTCTACGTTCCGGGCAACCTAGGCTTCACTCTATGGCGTTCTTCCACCACATCGAATAGCTACGGCCTCAGAAGTCAACGCCTGAAGCATAAAATACAATATAAATATAACAGTTTTTCCATCTTATACAACGAATAATAGCAACCAGTGTGAAAGTTATGGTCATTTCTACGTTCCGGGCAACCTAGGCTTCACTCTAGGGCGTTGGTCCTCCAGATCAAACAGTTAGGGCCTTCGAAGCCAACGCCCGAAGCATTAAATACAAAATAAATAGAACAGTTTTTCCATTGTATAAAACGAATATTTGCTACCAGTGTAAAAGTTATGGTCATTTCTACGTTCCGGGCAACCTAGGCTTCACTCTAGGGCGGTGCTCCACCAGATGGAATAGTTAGGGCCTAAGAAGTGAACGCCAGAAGCATAAAATGCAATAAAAATACAACAGTCTTTCCATCCTATAACAGGAATAATTGCAACCCGTGTGAAAGTGATGGTCATTTGTACGTTCCAGGCAACCTAGGCTTCACTCTAGGGCGTTGCTCCACCAGATCGAATTGTTAGGGCCAAAGAAGTCAACGCCCGAAGCATAAAATACAAATTAAATAGAACAGTTTTACCATTGTATAAAACGAATAATTGCTACCAGTGTAAAAGTTATGGTCATTTTTACGTTCCGGGCAACCTAGGCTTCACCCTAGGGCATTGCTCCATCAGATCGAATAGTTAGGCCCTAAGAAGTGAACGCCAGAAGCATAAAGAACAATATGAATACAACAGTATTTCCATCGTAGAAAACGAATAATTGCAACCAGTCTGAAAGTTATGGTCATTTCTATATTCCGAGCAACCTAGGCTTCACTCTAGGGCGGTGCTCCACCATATCCAATAGCTACGGCCTTAGAAGTCAACGCCAGAGGCATAAAATACAATATAAATACAACAGCTTTTACATCGTACAAAATGAATAATACCAAACAGTGTGAAAGTAATTGTCATTTCTACGTTCCGGGCAACCTAGGCATCACTCTAGGTCGTTGCTCCACCAGATCAAATAGCTAGCGAGTTAGAATTAAACGCCAGAAGCAGAGAATTCAATAAAAATGCAACAGTTTTTCCATCGCATAACAGGAATAATAGCAACCAGTGTGAATGTAATGGTCATTTCTACGTTCCGGCCAACCTAGGTTTCACTCTAGGTCGTTGCTCCACCAGGTCGCATAGTTAGGGCCTAAGAAGTCAACGCCAGAAGCATAAAATACGATATAAATACAACAGCTTTTACATCGTATAAAACGAATAATTGCAACCAGTATGAAAGTTATGGTCATTTCTACTTTCCGGGCAACCTAGGCTTCACCCTAGGGCGTTGCTCCAACAGATTGAATAGTTAGGGCCTTAGAAGTCAATGCCAGATGCATAAAATGCAATAAAAATACAACAGTTTTTCCATCATATAACACGAATAATTGCAACCATTTTGAAAGTGATGGTCATTTCTACGTACCGGGCAACGTAGGCTTCACTCTAGGGCGTTGCTCCACCAGATCGAATAGTTAGGGCCTTAGAAGTCAACGCCCGAAGCATAAAATACAAAATAAATAGAACAGTTTTTCCATCGTATAAAACGAATAATTGCTACCAGCGTGAAAGTTATGGCCATTTCTACTTTCCGGGCAACCTAGACTTCCCCCTAGGGCGTTGTTCCACCAGATGGAATAGTTAGGGCCTAAGAAGTCAACGCCAGAAGCATAAAATACGATATAAATACAACAGCTTTTCCATCGTATAAAAGGAATAATTGCAAACAGTGTGAAAGTAATGGTTATTCCTACGTTCCAGGCATCCTAGGCTTCACTCTACGGCGTTGTTCAACCAGATCGAATAGTTAGGACCTAAGAAATCAACGCCAGAAGCATAAAATACAATAAAGATGCATCAGTTTTTCCATTGTTTTACTGGAATAACTGCAACCAGTGTGAATGTACTGGTCATTTCTACGTTCCGGATAACCTAGGCTTCACTCTAGGGCGTTGCTCCACCAGATCGGACAGTTAGGGCCTAAGAAGTCAACGCCAGAAGCATAAAATACGATATAAATACAACAGCTTTTCCATCGTACAAAAAGAACAATACCAAACAGTGTGAAAGTAATTGTCATTTCTACGTTCCGGGCAACCTAGGCATCACTCTAGGTGGTTGCTCCACCAGATCAAATGGCTCGCGACTTAGAATTAAACGCCAGAAGCATAGAATACAATAAAAATACAACAGTTTTTCCATCGTATAACAGGAATAATTGCAACCAGTGTGAATGTAATGGTCATTTCTACATTCCGGGCAACCTAGGTTTCACTCTAGGGCGTTGCTCCACCAGGTCGAATAGTTAGGGCCTAAGAAGTCAACGCCAGAAGCATAAAATACGATATAAATACAACAGCTTTTCCATCGTATAAAAGGAATAATTGCAAACAGTGTGAAAGTACTGGTTATATCTACGTTCCGGGTAACCTAGGTTTCACTCTAGGGCGTTGCTCCACCAGATCGAATAGCTAGGGACTTAGAATTCAACGCCATAAGAATAAAATACAATATAAACATAACAGTTTTTCCATCGTATAAAACGAATAATTGCAACCAGTGTGAAAGTAATGGTCATTTCTACGTTCCGAGCAAGCTAGGCGTCACTCTAGGGCGTTGCTCCACCAGATCGAATAGCTAGGGACATAGAATTCATCGCTAAAAGCATAAAATACAATTAAAATACAACAGTCTTTCCATTGTTTTACAGGAATAACTGCAACCAGTGTGAATGTACTGTCATTTCTACGTTCCGGATAACCTAGGCTTCACCCTAGGGCGTTGTTCCACCAGATCGAGCAGTTAGGGCCTAAGAAGTCAACGCCAGAAGCATAAAATGCAATACAAATATAACAGTTCTTCCATCGTATAAAACGAATGATAGCAACCAGTGTGAAAGTTATGGTCATTTCTACGTTCCGGGCAACCTAGGCGTCACTCTAGGGCGTTGCTCCACCGCATCTAATAGCTACGGCCTTAGAAGTCAACGCCAGAGGCATAAAATACAATATAAATACAACAGCTTTTCCATCGTACAAAATGAATGATACCAAACAGTGTGAAAGTAATTGTCATTTCTACGTTCCGGGCAACCTAGGCATCACTCTAGGTCGTTGCTCCACCAGATCAAATAGCTAGCGACTTAGAATTAAGCGCCAGAAGCATAGAATACAATAAAAATGCAACAGTTTTTCCATCGTATAACAGGTATAATTGCAACCAGTGTGAATGTAATGGTCATTTCTACGTTCCGGGCAACCTAGGTTTCACTCTAGGGCGGTGCTCCACCAGGTCGAATAGTTAGGGCCTAAGAAGTCAACGCCAGAAGCATAAAATACGATATAAATACAACAGCTTTTACATCGTATAAAACGAATAATTGCAACCAGTGTGAGAGTTCTGGTCATTTCGACGTTCCGGGCAACCTAGGCTTCACCCTAGGCCGTTTTTCCCCCAGATCGAATAGTTAGGTCCTAAGAAGTGAACGCCAGAAGCATAAAATGCACTAAAAATACAACAGTTTTTCCATCGTATAGTAGGAATAATTTGCAACCAGTGTGATAGTAGTGGTCATTTCTACGTTCCGGGCAACCTAGGCTTCACTCTAGGGCGTTGCTCCACCACATCTAACAGCTACGGCCTTAGAAGTCAACGCCAGAGGCATAAAATACAATATAAATACAACAGCTTTACCATCGTACAAAATGAATAATTGCAAACAGTGTGAAAGTAATGGCCATTTCTACGTTCCGGGCAACCTAGGCTTCAGTCTGGGTCGTTGCTCCACCAGATCGAATAGATAGCGACTTAGAATTAAACGCCAGAAGCGTAGAATGCAATAAAAATACAACAGTTTTTCCATCGTATAACCGGAATAATTGCAACCAGTGTGCATGTAATGGTCATTTCTACGTTCCGGGCAACATAGATTTCACTCTAGGGCGTTGTTCCACCAGCTCGAATTGTTATGGCCTAAGAAGTCAAAGCCAGAAGCATAAAATACGATATAAATACAACAGCTTTTCCATCGTATAACAGGAATAATTGCAACAAGCGTGAAGGTAATGGTTATTTCTACGTTCCGGGCAACCTAGGCTTCACCCTACGGCGTTGTTCCACCAGATCGAATAGTTAGGGCCTAAGAAGTGAACGCCAGAAGCATAAAATACAATATAAATACAACAGTTTTTTCATCTTATAAAACGAATAATTGCAACCAGTATGAAAGTTATGGTCATTTCTACTTTCCGGGCAACCTAGGCTTCACCCTAGGGAGTACCTCCCACAGATTGAATAGTTAGGGCCTTAGAAGTCAATGCCCGAAGCATAAAATGCAATAAAAATACAACAGTTTTTCCATCATATAACAGGAATGATCGCAACCAGTTTGAAAGTGATGGTCATTTCTACGTTCCGGGCAACCTAGGCTTCACTCTAGGGCGTTGCTCCACCAGATCGAACAGCTAGGCCCTTAGAAGTCAACGCCCGAAGCATAAAATACAAAATAAATATTACAGATTTTCAATCGTATAAAACGAATAATTTCTACCAGTGTGGAAGTTATGGGCATTTCTACTTTCCGGGCAACCTAGGCTTCACCCTATGGCGTTGTTCCACCAGATGGAATAGCTAGGGCCTAAGAAGTCAACGCCAGAAGCATAAAACACTTTATAAATACAACAGCTTTTCCATCGTATAAAGCGAATAATCGCAACCAGTATGAAAGTTATGGTCATTTCTACTTTCCGAGCAACCTAGGCTTCACCTTAGGGAGTTGCACCACCAGATCGAATAGTTAGGGCCTTAGAAGTCAACGCCCGAAGCATAAAATACAAAATATATAGAACAGTTTTTCCATCGTATAAAACGAATAATTGCTACCAGTGTGAAAGTTATGGTCATTTCTACTTTCCAGGCAACCTAGGCGTCACCCTAGGGCGTTGTTCCACCATATGGAATAGTTAGGGCCTAAGAAGTCAACGCCGGAAGCATAAAACACGATATAAATACGGCAGCTTTTCCATCGTATAAAACGAATAATTGCAACCAGTATGATAGTTATGCTCATTTCTACGTTCCGGGCAACCTAGGCTTCACCCTAGGGCGTTGCTCCAACAGATTGAATAGTTAGGGCCTTAAAAGTCAATGCCCGAAGCATAAAATGCAATAAAAATACAACAGCTTTTCCATCGTATAAAACGAATAATTGCCACCAGTGTGAAAGTAATGGTCATTTCTACGTTCCGAGCAACCTAGGCGTCACTCTAGGGCGTTGCTCCGCCAGATCGAATAGCTAGGGTCTTAGAGTTCATCGATAAAAGCATAAAATAGAATTAAAATACAACAGTTTTTCCATCGTATAACAGGAATAATTGCAGCCAGTGTGAAAGGAATGGTCATTTCTACGTTCTGGGCAACGTAGGTTTCACTCTAGGGCCTTGATCCACCAGAGGGAATAGTTAGGGCCTAAGAAGTCAACGCCAGAAGCATAAAATACAATATAAATACAACAGCTTTTCAATCGTATAAAACGAATAATTGCAACCAGTGTGAAAGTTATGGACATTTCTGCATTCCGGCCAACCTAGGCTTCAATCTAGGGCGTTGCTCCACCAGATCGCATAGTTAGGGCCTTAGAAGTCAACGCCAGAAGCATAAAATACAATAAAGATGCAACAGTTTTTCCATCGTTTTACAGGAATAACTGCAACCAGTGATAATGTACTGGTCATTTCTACGTTCCGGATAACCTAGGCTTCACTCTAGGGCGTTCTTCCACCAGATCGAACAGTTAGGGCCTAAGAAGTCAACGCCAGAAGTATAAAATACAATGTAAATATAACAGTTTTTCCATCGTATAAATCGAATGATAGCAACCAGTGTGAAAGTTATGGTCATTTCTACGATCCGGGCAACCTAGGCTTCAGTCTAGGGCGTTGCTCCACCAGATCGAATAGATGGGGCCTTAGAAGTCAACGCCCGAAGCATAAAATACAAAATAAATAAAACAGTTTTTCCATCGTATAAAACGAATAATTGCTACCTGTGTGAAAGTTATGGTCATTTCTACGTTCCGCGCAACCTGGGCTTTACCCTAGGGCGTTGTTCCACGAGATGGAATAGCTAGGGACTTAGAATTCAACGCCATAAGAATAAAATACAATATAAGTACAACAGTTTTTCCATCGTATAAAATGAATAATTGCAACCAGTGTGAAAGTTATGGTCATTTCTACATTCCGAGGAACCTAGGCTTCACTCTAGGGCGTTGCTCCACCTGATCGAATAGTTAGCGCCTTAGAAGTCAACACCAGAAGCATAAAATACAATAATGATGCAACAGTTTTTCCATCGTATAACAGGAATAACTGCAAACAGTGTGAAAGTACTGGTCATATCTACGTTCCGGGTAACCTAGGTTTCACTCTAGGACGTTGCTCCACCAGATCGCATAGCTAGGGACTTACAATTCAACGCCATGAGAATAAAATACAATATAAACATAACAGTTTTTCCATCGCATAAAACGAGTAATAGCAACCAGTGTGAAAGTTATGGTCAGTTCAACGTTCCGGGCAACGTAGGCTTCACCCTAGGGCGTTGTTCCACCAGATCGAATAGTTAGGGCCACTGAATTGAACGCCAGAAGCATAAAATACAATAAAATTACAACAGTCTTTCCATCCTATAACCGGAATAATTGCAACCCGTGTGAAAGTTATGCTCATTTCTACGTTCCAGGCAACCTAGGCTTCACTCTAGGGCGTTGTTCCACCAGATGGAATAGTTAGGGCCTAAGACGTCAACGCCAGAAGCATAAAATACAATATAAATATAACAGTTTTTGTATCGTATAAAACGAATAATACAAACCAGTGTGAAGATAATGGTCATGTCTACGTTCCGGGCAACCTAGGCCTCACCCTAGGGCGTTGCACCAACAGATTGAATAGTTAGGGCCTCAGAAGTCAACGCCCGAAGCATAAAATACAAAATAAATAGAACAGTTTTTCCATCGAATAAAACGAATAGTTGCTACCGGTGTGAAAGTTATGGTCATTTCTACGTTCCGGGCAACCTAGGCCTCACCCTAGGGCGTTGCACCAACAGATTGAATAGTTAGGGCCTAAGAAGTCAACGCCAGAAGCATAAAATACAATATAAATACAACAGCTTTTCAATCGTGTAAAACGAATAATTGCAACCAGTGTGAAAGTTATGGACATTTCTGCATTCCGGCCAACCTAGGCTTCACACTAGGGCGTTGCTCCACCAGATCGAATAGTTAGGGCCTTATGTGTCAACGCCAGAAGCATAAAATACAATAAAGATGCAAAAGTTTTTCCATCGTTTTACAGGAATAACTGCAACCAGTGATAATGTACTGGTCATTTCTACGTTCCGGATAACCTAGGCTTGACTCTAGGGCGTTCTTCCACCAGATCGAACAGTTAGGGCCTAAGAAGTCAACGCCAGAAGTATAAAATACAATGTAAATATAACAGCTTTTCCATCGTATAAATCGAATGATAGCAACCAGTGTGAAAGTTATGGTCATTTCTACGTTCCGGGCAACCTAGGCTTCACTCTAGGGCGTTGCTCCACCAGATGGAATAGTTAGGGCCTTAGAAGTCAACGCCCGAAGCATAAAATACAAAATAAATAAAACAGTTTTTCCATCGTATAAAACGAATAATTGCTACCAGTGTGAAAGTTATGGTCATTTCTACGTTCCGGGCAACCTAGGCTTCACTCTACGGCATTGTTCCAGCAGATCGAATAGTTAGGGCCTAAGAAGTCAACACCAGAAGAATAAAATACAAAATAAATAGAACAGTAGTTCCATTGTATAAAACGACTAACTGCAACCAGTGTGAGAGTACTGGTGATTTCTACGTTCCGGCAACCTAGACTTCACCCTAGGACGTTGTTCCACCAGATGGAATAGTTAGGGCCTAAGGAGTCAACGCCAGAAGCATAAAATACGATATAAATACATCAGCTTTTCCTTCGTATAAAACGAATAATTGCAAACAGTGTGAAAGTAATGGTCATTTCTACGTTCCGGGTAACCTAGGCGTCACTCTAGGGCGTTACTCCAACAGATCGAATAGTTAGGGCCTTAGGTGTCAACGCCAGAAGCATAAAATACAATAAAGATGCAAAAGTTTTTCCATCGTTTTACAGGAATAACTGCAACCAGTGATAATGTACTGGTCATTTCTACGTTCCGGATAACCTAGGCTTGACTCTAGGGCGTTCTTCCACCAGATCGAACAGTTAGGGCCTAAGAAGTCAACGCCAGAAGTATAAAATACAATGTAAATATAACAGCTTTTCCATCGTATAAATCGAATGATAGCAACCAGTGTGAAAGTTATGGTCATTTCTACGTTCCGGGCAACCTAGGCTTCACTCTAGGGCGTTGCTCCACCAGATGGAATAGTTAGGGCCTTAGAAGTCAACGCCCGAAGCATAAAATACAAAATAAATAAAACAGTTTTTCCATCGTATAAAACGAATAATTGCTACCAGTGTGAAAGTTATGGTCATTTCTACGTTCCGGGCAACCTAGGCTTCACTCTACGGCATTGTTCCAGCAGATCGAATAGTTAGGGCCTAAGAAGTCAACACCAGAAGAATAAAATACAAAATAAATAGAACAGTAGTTCCATTGTATAAAACGAATAACTGCAACCAGTGTGAGAGTACTGGTGATTTCTACGTTCCGGGTAACCTAGGCGTCACTCTAGGGCGTTACTCCAACAGATCGAATAGTTAGGGCCTTAGAAGTCAACGCCAGAAGCATAAAATACAATAAAGATGCAACAGTTTTCCATCGTACAACAGGAATAACTGCAAACAGTGTGAAAGTTCTAGTCATATCTACGTTCCGGGCAACCTAGGCTTCACTCTAGGGCGTTGCTCCACCAGATCGAATAGTTAGGGCCTTAGAAATCAACGCCCGAAGGATAAAATACAATATAAGTACAACAGTTTTTCCATCGTATAAAATGAATAATTGCAGACATTGTGAAAGTAATGGTCATTTCTACGTTCCGGGTAACCTAGGCGTCACTCTAGGGCTTAGCCCCATCATATCTAATAGCTACGGCCTTAGAAGTCAACGCCAGAAGCACAAAATACAATAAAAATGCAGCAGTTTTTCCATCGTATAGCATGACTAATTGCAACCAGTGCGAAAGTAATGATCATATCGACATTTCGGGCACCCTAGACTTAACTCCGAGGCGCTGCTCCACCAGATCCAAGAGTTAGGGCCTTAGAAGTCAACGCCAGAAGCATAAACTACAAAATAAATACAACAGTCTTTCCATCGTATAAAACGAATAATTGCAACCTGTGTGATGGTTATGGACATATCTACGTTCCGGGCAACCTAGGCTTCACTGTAGGGCGTTGCTCCACCAAATCGAATAGTTAGGGCCTTAGAAGTCAACGTCCGAATCATAAAATACAATATAAGTACAACAGTTTTTCCATCTTATAGAATGAATGATTGCGAACATTGTGAAAGTAATGGTCATTTCTACGTTCCGGGCAACCTACGCGTCACTCTAGGGCGTTGCTGCTACACATCTGATAGCTACGCCCTTAGAAGTTAACGCCGGAAGCATAAAATACAATATAAATACAACAGCTTTGCCATGGTATAAAATGAATAATTGCAAACAGTGTGAAGGTAATGGTCGTTTCTACGTTCCGAGCAACCTAGGCTTCACTCTAGGGCGTTGCTCCACCAGATCGAATAGTTAGGGCCTTAGAAGTCAACGCCAGAAGCTTAAAATACAATAAAGATGCAACAGTTTTTCCATCATACAACAGGAATAACTGCAAACAGTGTGAAAGTACTGGTCATTTCTGCGTTCCGGGTAACCTAGGTTTCACTCTAGGGCGTTGCTCCACCAGATCGAATAGCTAGGGCCTTAGAAGTCAACGCCCGAAGCATAAAATGCAAAATAAATAGAACAGTTGTTCCATTGTATAAAACGAATAACTGCAACCAGTGTGAAAGTACTGGTCATTTCTACGTTCCGGGCAACCTAGGCTTCGCCCTAGGGCGTTGTTCCACCAGATGGAATAGTTAGGGCCTAAGAAGTCAACGCCAGAAGCATAAAATACGATACAAATACAACAGCTTTTCCATCGTATAAAACGAATAATGGTAACCAGTGTGAAAGTTATGGTCATTTCTACGTTCCGGGCCACCTAGGCTTCACTCTAGGATGTTTGTCCACCAGATCGAATAGTTAGGGCCTATGAAGTCAACGCCAGAAGCATAAAATACAATAAAGGTGCAACAGTTTTTCCATCGTATAACAGGAATAATTGCAACCAGTGTGAATGTAATGGTCATTTCTACGTTCCGGGCAACCTAGGTCTCACTCTAGGGCGTTGCTCCACCAGCTCGAATATTTAGGGCCTAAGAAGTCAACGCCAGAAGCATAAAATGCAATAAAAGTACAACAGTTTTTCCATCGTATAACAGGAATAATTGCAACCAGGGTGAAGGTAATCGTATGTTCTACGTTCCGGGCAACCTATGCGTTTGAAAGTGATGGTCATTTCTACGTTCCCGGCAACCTAGGTTTCGCTCTAGGGCGTCGTTCCAATAGGTCGAATAGCTAGGGACTTAGAATTCAACGCCAGAAGGATAGAATACAATATATGTACAACAGCTTTTTCATCGTATAAAATGAATAATTGCAAACATTGTGAAAGTTATGGTCATTTCTACTTTCCGGGCAACCTATGCTTTACCCTAGGGCGTTGTTACACCAGATCGAATAGTTAGGGCCTGAGAAGTTAACGCCAGAAGAATAAAACACAATATATGTACAACAGTTTTTCCATCGTATAAAATGAATAATTGCTAACATTGTGAAGGTACTGGTCATTTCTACGTTCCGGCAACCTAGGCTTCACTCTAGGGCGTTGCTCCACCAGATCGACTAGTTGGGGCCTTAGAAGTCAACGCCAGAAGCATAAAATACAATAAAGATGCAACAGTTTTTCCATCGTATAACAGGATTAATTGCAACCAGTTTGATAGTGATGGTCATTTCTACGTTCCGGGCAACCTAGGCTTAACTCTAGGGCGTTGCTCCACCAGATCAAACAGTTAGGGCCTTAGAAGTCAACGCCCGAAGCATAAAATACAAAATAAAAAGAACAGTTTTTCCATCGTATAACAGGAATAATTGCAGCCAGTGTGAAAGGAATGGTCATTTCTACGTTCCGTGCAACGTAGGTTTCACTCTAGGGCGTTGATCCACCAGAGGGAATAGTTAGGGCCTAAGAAGTCAACGCCAGAAGCATAAAATACAATATAAATACAACAGCTTTTCAATCGTGTAAAACGAATAATTGCAACCAGTGTGAAAGTTATGGACATTTCTGCATTCCGGCCAACCTAGGCTTCACACTAGGGCGTTGCTCCACCAGATAGAATAGTGAGGTCCTTAGAAATCAACGCCAGAAGCATAAAATTCAATAAAGATGCAACAGTTTTCCATCGTACAACAGGAATAATTGCAGACATTGTGAAAGTAATGGTCATTTCTACGTTCCGGTCAACCTAGGCGTCACTCTAGGGCGTTACCCCATCATATCTAATAGCTACGGCCTTAGAAGTCAGCGCCCGAAGCATAGAATGCAAAATAAATAGAACAGTTTTTCCATTCTATAAAACGAATAACTGCAACCAGTGTGAAATTACTGGTCATTTCTACGTTCCGGGTAACCTAGGCTTCACTTTAGTGCGTTGCTCCACCAGATCGAATGGCTAGGGACTTAGAATTCAACGCCAGAAGGATAAAATACAATATAAGTACAACAGTTTTTCCATCGTATAAAATGAATAATTGCAGACATTGTGAAAGTAATGGTCATTTCTACGTTCCGGTCAACCTAGGCTTCACTCTAGGGCGTTACTCCACCAGATGGAATAGTAAGGGCCTTAGAAGTCAACGCCCGAAGCATAAAATACAAAATAAATAAAACAGTTTTTCCATCGTATAAAACGGATAATTGCTACCAGTGTGAAAGTTATGGTCATTTCTACGTTCCGTGCAACCTGGGCTTTACCCTAGGGCGTTGTTCCTCGAGATGGAATAGCTAGGGACTTAGAATTCAACGCCATAAGAATAAAATACAATATAAGTACAACAGTTTTTCCATCGTATAAAATGAATAATTGCAACCAGTGTGAAAGTTATGGTCATTTCTACGTTCCGGGCAACCTAGGCTTCACTCTACGGCATTGTTCCAGCAGATCGAATAGTTAGGGCCTAAGAAGTCAACACAAGAAGAATAAAATACAAAATAAATACAACAGCCTTTACACCGTATAAAACGAATAATTGCAACCTGTGTGAATGTTATGGTCATTTCTACATTCCGAGCAACCTAGGCTTCACTCTAGGGAGTTGATCCACCAGATAGAATAGTGAGGTACTTAGAAATCAACGCCAGAAGCATAAAATTCAATAAAGATGCAACAGTTTTCCATCGTACAACAGGAATAATTGCAGACATTGTGAAAGTAATGGTCATTTCTACGTTCCGGTCAACCTAGGCGTCACTCTAGGGCGTTACCCCATCATATCTAATAGCTACGGCCTTAGAAGTCAATGCCAGAAGCACAAAATACAATAAAAATGCAGCAGTTTTTCCATCGTATAGCATGACTAATTGCAACCAGTGCGAAAGTAATGATCATATCGACATTTCGGGCACCCTAGACTTAACTCTGAGGCGCTGCTCCACCAGATCCAAGAGTTAGGGCCTTAGAAGTCAACGCCAGAAGCATAAACTACAAAATAAATACAACAGTCTTTCCATCGTATAAAACGAATAATTGCAACCTGTGTGATGTTTATGGACATATCTACGTTCCGGGCAACCTAGGCTGCACTGTAGGGCGTTGCTCCACCAAATCGAATAGTTAGGGCCTATGAAGTCAACGCCAGAAGCATAAAATACAATAAAGGCGCAACAGTTTTTCCATCGTGTAACAGGAATAATTGCAACCAGTGTGATTGTTATGGTCATTTCTACTTCCCGGGCAACCTAGGCTTCACTCTAGGGCGTTGCTCCACCAGATCGAATAGTTAGGGCCTTAGAAGTCAGCGCCCGAAGCATAGAATGCAAAATAAATAGAACAGTTTTTCCATTGTATAAAACGAATAACTGCAACCAGTGTGAAATTACTGGTCATTTCTACGTTCCGGGTAACCTAGGCTTCACTTTATTGCGTTGCTCCACCAGATCGAATAGCTAGGGACTTAGAATTCAACGCCAGAAGGATAAAATACAATATAAGTACAACAGTTTTTCCATCGTATAAAATGAATAATTGCAGACATTGTGAAAGTAATGGTCATTTCTACGTTCCGGTAAACCTACGCTTCATACTAGGGCGTTGCTGCTCCACATCTGATAGCTACGGCCTTAGAAGTTAAGGCCGGAAGGATAAAATACAATATAAATACAACAGCTTTGCCATCGTATAAAATGAATAATTGCAAACAGTGTGAAGGTAATGGTCGTTTGTACGTTCCGAGCAACCTAGGCATCACTCTAGGGCGTTGCTCCACCAGATCGAATAGTTAGGGCCTTAGAAGTCAACGCCAGTAGCATAAAATACAATAAAGATGCAACAGTTTTTCCATCATACAACAGGAATAACTGCAAACAGTGTGAAAGTACTGGTCATTTCTACGTTCCGGGTAACATAGGTTTCACTCTAGGGCGTTGCTCCACCAGATCGAATAGCTAGGGCCTTAGAAGTCAACGCCCGATGCATAAAATACAAAAAAATAGAACAGTTTTTCCATGTGTAAAACGAATAATTGCTACCAGTGTGAAAGTTATGGTCATTTCTACGTTCCGGGCAACCTATGCGACACTATAGGGCGTTGCTCCACCACATCTAATAGCTACGGCCTTAAAAGTCGACGCCAGAAGCATAAAATACGATATAAATACAACAGCTTGTCCATCGTATAGAACGAATAATGGTAACCAGTGTGAAAGTTATGGTCATTTCTACCTTCCAGTCAACCTAGGTTTCACTCTAGGACGTTGCTACACCAGATCGAATAGTTAGGGCCTATGAAGTCAACGCCAGAAGCATAAAATACAATAAAGGTACAACAGCTTTTCCATCGTATAACAGGAATAATTGCAACCAGTGTGAAGGTAATGGTATGTTCTACGTTCCGGGCAGCCTAGGCTTCACTCTAGGGCGGTGCTCCACCAAATCAAATAGTTAGGGCCTATGAAGTCAACGCCCGAAGCATAAAATGCAAAATAAATAGAACAGTAGTTCCATTGTATAAAACGAATAACTGCAACCAGTGTGAGAGTACTGGTGATTTCTACGTTCCGGCAACCTAGGCTTCACCCTAGGACGTTGTTCCACCAGATGGAATAGTTAGGGCCTATGGAGTCAACGCCAGAAGCATAAAATACGATATAAATACAACAGCTTTTCCATCGTATAAAACGAATAATTGCAAACAGAGTGAAAGTAATGGTCATTTCTACGTTCCGGGTAACCTAGGCGTCACTCTAGGGCGTTACTCCAACAGATCGAATAGTTAGGGCCTTAGAAGTCAACGCCAGAAGCATAAAATACAATAAAGATGCAACAGTTTTCCATCGTACAACAGGAATAACTGCAAACAGTGTGAAAGTTCTAGTCATATCTACGTTCCGGGCAACCTAGGCTTCACTCTAGGGCGTTGCTCCACCAGATCGAATAGTTAGGGCCTTAGAAATCAACGCCCGAAGGATAAAATACGATATAAGTACAACAGTTTTTCCATCGTATAAAATGAATAATTGCAGACATTGTGAAAGTAATGGTCATTTCTACGTTCCGGGTAACCTAGGCGTCACTCTAGGGCTTAGCCCCATCATATCTAATAGCTACGGCCTTAGAAGTCAACGCCAGAAGCACAAAATACAATAAAAATGCAGCAGTTTTTCCATCGTATAGCATGACTAATTGCAACCAGTGCGAAAGTAATGATCGTATCGACATTTCGGGCACCCTAGACTTAACTCCGAGGCGCTGCTCCACCAGATCCAAGAGTTAGGGCCTTAGAAGTCAACGCCAGAAGCATAAACTACAAAATAAATACAACAGTCTTTCCATCGTATAAAACGAATAATTGCAACCTGTGTGATGGTTATGGACATATCTACGTTCCGGGCAACCTAGGCTTCACTGTAGGGCGTTGCTCCACCAAATCGAATAGTTAGGGCCTTAGAAGTCAACGCCCGAATCATAAAATACAATATAAGTACAACAGTTTTTCCATCTTATAGAATGAATAATTGCAAACAGTGTGACGGTAATGGTCGTTTCTACGTTCCGAGCAACCTAGGCTTCACTCTAGGGCGTTGCTCCACTAGATCGAATAGTTAGGGCCTTAGAAGTCAACGCCAGAAGCTTAAAATACAATAAAGATGCAACAGTTTTTCCATCATACAACAGGAATAACTGCAAACAGTGTGAAAGTACTGGTCATTTCTGCGTTCCGGGTAACCTAGGTTTCACTCTAGGGCGTTGCTCCACCAGATCGAATAGCTAGGGCCTTAGAAGTCAACGCCCGAAACATAAAATGCGAAATAAATAGAACAGTTGTTCCATTGTATAAAACGAATAACTGCAACCAGTGTGAAAGTACTGGTCATTTCTACGTTCCGGGCAACCTAGGCTTCACTCTAGGGCGTTGTTCCACCAGTTGGAATAGTTAGGGCCTAAGAAGTCAACGCCAGAAGCATAAAATACGATATAAATACAACAGCTTTTGCATCGTATAAAAGGAATAATTGCAAACAGTGTGAAAGTAATTGTCACTTCTACGTTCCGGGCAACCTAGGCTTCACTCTAGGGCGTTCCTTCACCAGATCAAACAGTTAGGGCCTAAGAAGTGAACGCCAGAAGCATTAAATACAATATAAATACAACAGTTTTTCCATCGTATAAAACGAATAATTGCTACCAGTGTAAAAGTTATGGTCATTTCTACGTTCCGGGCAACCTAGGCTTCACCCAAGGGCGTTGTTCCACCAGATCGAATAGTGAGGGCCTAAGCAGTGAACGCCAGAAGCATAAAGTGCAATAAAAATACAACAGTCTTTCCATCCTATAAAACGAATAATAGCAACCAGTGTGAAAGTAATTGTCATTTCTACGTTGCGGGCAACCTAGGCTTCACTCTAGGGCGTTGCTCCACCAGATCAAACAGTTAGGGCGTTAGAAGTCAACGGCCGAAGCATAAAATACAAAATAAATAGAACAGTTTTTCCATTGTATAAAACGAATAATTGTTACCAGTGTAAAAGTTATGGTCATTTCTACGTTCCGGGCCACCTAGGCTTTACCCTAGGGCGTTGTTCCACCAGATCGAATAGTTAGGGCCTAAGAAGTGAACGCCAGAAGCATAAAATACAATATAAATACAACAGTTTTTCCATCGTATAACAGGAATAATTGCAACAAGCGTGAAAGTAATGATCATTTCGGCGTTTCGGGCATCCCAGACTTAACTCTGAGGCATTGCTCCACCAGATCGAATAGTTAGGGCCTATGAAGTCAACGCCAGAAGCATAAAATACAATATAAATACAACAGTTTTTCCATTGTATAAAACGAATAATTGCTACCAGTGTAAAAGTTATGGTCATTTCTACGTTCCGGGCAACCTAGGCTTCACCCTAGGGCGTTGTTCCACCTGGTCGAATAGTTAGGGCCTAAGAAGTAAACGCCAGATGCATAAAATACAATATAAATACAACAGTTTTTCCATCGTATAAAACGAATAATTGCAACCAGTGTGAAAGTTATGGTCATTTCTACATTCCGAACAACCTAGGCTTCACTCTAGGGCGTTGCTCCACCAGATCGAATAGTTAGGTCCTTAGAAGTCAACGCCAGAAGCATAAAATACGATATAAATACAACAGCTTTTGCATCGTATAAAAGGAATAATTGCAAACAGTGTGAAAGTAATTGTCATTTCTACGTTCCGGGCAACCTAGGCTTCACTCTAGGGCGTTGCTCCACGAGATCAAACAGTTAGGGCCTTAGAAGTCAACGCCCGAAGCATAAAATACAAAATAAATAGAACAGTTTTTCCATTGTATAAAACGAATAATTGCTACCAGTGTAAAAGTTATGGTCATTTCTACGTTCCGGGCAACCTAGGCTTCACCCTAGGGCGTTGATCCACCAGATCGAATAGTTAGGGCCTAAGAAGTGAACGCCAGAAGCATAAAATACAATATAAATACAACAGTTTTTCCATCGTATAAAACGAATAATTGCAACCAGTGTGAAAGCTATGGTCATTTCTACATTCCGAGCATCCTAGGCTTCACTCTAGGGCGTTGCTCCAACAGGTTGAATAGTCAGGGCCTTAGGAGTCAACGCCCGAAGCATAAAATGCAATAAAAATACAACAGCTTTTCCATCGTATAACAGGATTAATTGCAACCAGTTTGAAAGTGATGGTCATTTCTACGTTCAGGGCAACCTAGGCTTCACTCTAGGGCGTTGCTCCACTAGATCGAATAGCTAGGGCGTTAGAAGTCAACGCCAGAGGTATAAAATACAATATAAATACAACAGCTTTTCCATCGTAAAAAACGAATAATTGCAACCAGTGTGAAAGTTATGGTTATTTCTACATTCCGAGCAACCTAGGCTTCACTCGAGGGTGTTGCTCCACCAGATCGAATAGTTAGGTCCTTAGAAGTCAACGCCAGAAGCATAAAATACAACATAAATATAACAGTTTTTCCATCGTATAAAACGAATGATAGCAACCAGTGTGAAAGTTATGGTCATTTCTACGTTCCGGGCAACCTAGGCTTCACTCTAGGGCGTTGGTCCACCAGATCAAAAAGTTAGGGCCTTAGAAGTCAACGCCCGAAGAATAAAATACAAAATAAATAGAACAGTTTTTCCATTGTATAATACGAATAATTGCTACCAGTGTAAAAGTTATGGTCATTTCTACGTTCCGGGCAACCTAGGCTTCACCCTAGGGCGTTGTTCCACCAGGTCGAATAGTTAGGGCCTAAGAAGTAAACGCCAGAAGCATAAAATACAATATAAATACAACAGTTTTTCCATCGTATAAAACGAATAATTGCAACCAGTGTGAAAGTTATGGTCATTTCTACATTCCGAGCAACCTAGGCTTCACTCTAGGGCGTAGCTCCAACAGATTGAATAGTCAGGGCCTTAGAAGTCAACGCCCGAAGCATAAAATGCAATAAAAATACAACAGTTTTTCCATCGTATAACAGGATTAATTGCTACCAGTTTGAAAGTGATGGTCATTTCTACGTTCCGGTCAACCTAGGCTTCACTCTAGGGCGTTGCTCCACCAGATCGAATTGTTAGGTCCTTAGAAGTCAACGCCAGAAGCATAAAATACGATATAAATACAACAGCTTTTGCATCGTATAAAAGGAATAATTGTAAACAGTGTGAAAGTAATTGTCATTTCTACGTTCCGGGCAACCTAGGCTTCACTCTAGGGCGTTGCTCCACCAGATCGAATAGTTAGGGCCTTAGAAATCAACGCCCGAAGGATAAAATACGATATAAGTACAACAGTTTTTCCATCGTATAAAATGAATAATTGCAGACATTGTGAAAGTAATGGTCATTTCTACGTTCCGCGTAACCTAGGCGTCACTCTAGGGCTTAGCCCCATCATATCTAATAGCTACGGCCTTAGAAGTCAACGCCAGAAGCACAAAATACAATAAAAATGCAGCAGTTTTTCCATCGTATAGCATGACTAATTGCAACCAGTGCGAAAGTAATGATCGTATCGACATTTCGGGCACCCTAGACTTAACTCCGAGGCGCTGCTCCACCAGATCCAAGAGTTAGGGCCTTAGAAGTCAACGCCAGAAGCATAAACTACAAAATAAATACAACAGTCTTTCCATCGTATAAAACGAATAATTGCAACCTGTGTGATGGTTATGGACATATCTACGTTCCGGGCAACCTAGGCTTCACTGTAGGGCGTTGCTCCACCAAATCGAATAGTTAGGGCCTTAGAAGTCAACGCCCGAATCATAAAATACAATATAAGTACAACAGTTTTTCCATCTTATAGAATGAATAATTGCAAACAGTGTGACGGTAATGGTCGTTTCTACGTTCCGAGCAACCTAGGCTTCACTCTAGGGCGTTGCTCCACTAGATCGAATAGTTAGGGCCTTAGAAGTCAACGCCAGAAGCTTAAAATACAATAAAGATGCAACAGTTTTTCCATCATACAACAGGAATAACTGCAAACAGTGTGAAAGTACTGGTCATTTCTGCGTTCCGGGTAACCTAGGTTTCACTCTAGGGCGTTGCTCCACCAGATCGAATAGCTAGGGCCTTAGAAGTCAACGCCCGAAACATAAAATGCGAAATAAATAGAACAGTTGTTCCATTGTATAAAACGAATAACTGCAACCAGTGTGAAAGTACTGGTCATTTCTACGTTCCGGGCAACCTAGGCTTCACTCTAGGGCGTTGTTCCACCAGTTGGAATAGTTAGGGCCTAAGAAGTCAACGCCAGAAGCATAAAATACGATATAAATACAACAGCTTTTGCATCGTATAAAAGGAATAATTGCAAACAGTGTGAAAGTAATTGTCACTTCTACGTTCCGGGCAACCTAGGCTTCACTCTAGGGCGTTCCTTCACCAGATCAAACAGTTAGGGCCTAAGAAGTGAACGCCAGAAGCATTAAATACAATATAAATACAACAGTTTTTCCATCGTATAAAACGAATAATTGCTACCAGTGTAAAAGTTATGGTCATTTCTACGTTCCGGGCAACCTAGGCTTCACCCAAGGGCGTTGTTCCACCAGATCGAATAGTGAGGGCCTAAGCAGTGAACGCCAGAAGCATAAAGTGCAATAAAAATACAACAGTCTTTCCATCCTATAAAACGAATAATAGCAACCAGTGTGAAAGTAATTGTCATTTCTACGTTGCGGGCAACCTAGGCTTCACTCTAGGGCGTTGCTCCACCAGATCAAACAGTTAGGGCGTTAGAAGTCAACGGCCGAAGCATAAAATACAAAATAAATAGAACAGTTTTTCCATTGTATAAAACGAATAATTGTTACCAGTGTAAAAGTTATGGTCATTTCTACGTTCCGGGCCACCTAGGCTTTACCCTAGGGCGTTGTTCCACCAGATCGAATAGTTAGGGCCTAAGAAGTGAACGCCAGAAGCATAAAATACAATATAAATACAACAGTTTTTCCATCGTATAACAGGAATAATTGCAACAAGCGTGAAAGTAATGATCATTTCGGCGTTTCGGGCATCCCAGACTTAACTCTGAGGCATTGCTCCACCAGATCGAATAGTTAGGGCCTATGAAGTCAACGCCAGAAGCATAAAATACAATATAAATACAACAGTTTTTCCATTGTATAAAACGAATAATTGCTACCAGTGTAAAAGTTATGGTCATTTCTACGTTCCGGGCAACCTAGGCTTCACTCTAGGGCGTTGCTCCACCAGATCGAATAGTTAGGTCCTTAGAAGTCAACGCCAGAAGCATAAAATACGATATAAATACAACAGCTTTTGCATCGTATAAAAGGAATAATTGCAAACAGTGTGAAAGTAATTGTCATTTCTACGTTCCGGGCAACCTAGGCTTCACTCTAGGGCGTTGCTCCACGAGATCAAACAGTTAGGGCCTTAGAAGTCAACGCCCGAAGCATAAAATACAAAATAAATAGAACAGTTTTTCCATTGTATAAAACGAATAATTGCTACCAGTGTAAAAGTTATGGTCATTTCTACGTTCCGGGCAACCTAGGCTTCACCCTAGGGCGTTGATCCACCAGATCGAATAGTTAGGGCCTAAGAAGTGAACGCCAGAAGCATAAAATACAATATAAATACAACAGTTTTTCCATCGTATAAAACGAATAATTGCAACCAGTGTGAAAGCTATGGTCATTTCTACATTCCGAGCATCCTAGGCTTCACTCTAGGGCGTTGCTCCAACAGGTTGAATAGTCAGGGCCTTAGGAGTCAACGCCCGAAGCATAAAATGCAATAAAAATACAACAGCTTTTCCATCGTATAACAGGATTAATTGCAACCAGTTTGAAAGTGATGGTCATTTCTACGTTCAGGGCAACCTAGGCTTCACTCTAGGGCGTTGCTCCACTAGATCGAATAGCTAGGGCGTTAGAAGTCAACGCCAGAGGTATAAAATACAATATAAATACAACAGCTTTTCCATCGTAAAAAACGAATAATTGCAACCAGTGTGAAAGTTATGGTTATTTCTACATTCCGAGCAACCTAGGCTTCACTCGAGGGTGTTGCTCCACCAGATCGAATAGTTAGGTCCTTAGAAGTCAACGCCAGAAGCATAAAATACAACATAAATATAACAGTTTTTCCATCGTATAAAACGAATGATAGCAACCAGTGTGAAAGTTATGGTCATTTCTACGTTCCGGGCAACCTAGGCTTCACTCTAGGGCGTTGGTCCACCAGATCAAAAAGTTAGGGCCTTAGAAGTCAACGCCCGAAGAATAAAATACAAAATAAATAGAACAGTTTTTCCATTGTATAATACGAATAATTGCTACCAGTGTAAAAGTTATGGTCATTTCTACGTTCCGGGCAACCTAGGCTTCACCCTAGGGCGTTGTTCCACCAGGTCGAATAGTTAGGGCCTAAGAAGTAAACGCCAGAAGCATAAAATACAATATAAATACAACAGTTTTTCCATCGTATAAAACGAATAATTGCAACCAGTGTGAAAGTTATGGTCATTTCTACATTCCGAGCAACCTAGGCTTCACTCTAGGGCGTAGCTCCAACAGATTGAATAGTCAGGGCCTTAGAAGTCAACGCCCGAAGCATAAAATGCAATAAAAATACAACAGTTTTTCCATCGTATAACAGGATTAATTGCTACCAGTTTGAAAGTGATGGTCATTTCTACGTTCCGGTCAACCTAGGCTTCACTCTAGGGCGTTGCTCCACCAGATCGAATTGTTAGGTCCTTAGAAGTCAACGCCAGAAGCATAAAATACGATATAAATACAACAGCTTTTGCATCGTATAAAAGGAATAATTGTAAACAGTGTGAAAGTAATTGTCATTTCTACGTTCCGGGCAACCTAGGCTTCACTCTAGGGCGTTGCTCCACCAGATCAAACAGTTAGGGCCTTAGAAGTCAACGCCCGAAGCATAAAATACAAAATAAATAGAACAGTTTTTCCATTGTATAAAACGAATAATTGCTACCAGTGTAAAAGTTATGGTCATTTCTACGTTCCCGGCAACCTAGGCTTCACCCTAGGGCGTTGTTCCACCAGATCGAATAGTTAGGGCCTAAGAAGTCAACACCAGAAGAATAAAATACAAAATAGATACAACAATCTTTACACCGTATAAAACGAATAATTGCAACCTGTGTGAAGGTTATGGTCATATCTACGTACCGGGCAACCTAGGCTTCACTGTAGGGCGTTGCTCCACCAGATCGAAGTGTTAGGACCTAAGAAGTCAACGCCCGAAGCATAAAATACGCTATAAATACAACAGCTTTTCCATCGTATTAAATGAATAATTGCAAACTGTGTGAAAGTAGTGGTCATTTCTGCGTTCCGAGCAACCTAGGCTTCACTCTAGGGCGGGGCTCCACCATATCGAATAGCTACGGCCTTAGAAGCCTACGCCTGAAGCATAAAATACAATAAAAATACAACAGTCTTTTCATCGTATAACCGGAATAATTGCAACATGCGTGAAAGTAATGACCATTTCGGCGTTTCGGGCATCCTAGACTTAACTCTGAGGCATTGCTCCACCAGATTGAATAGGTAGGGCCTAAGGAGTCAACGCCAGAAGCATAAAATACAATATAAATGCAACAGCTTTGCCACCGTATAAAATGAATAATTGCAAACAGTGTGAAAGATATGGACATTTCTACGTTCCGGGCAACCTAGGCTTCACTCTATGGCGTTCTTCCACCACATCGAATAGCTACGGCCTCAGAAGTCAACGCCTGAAGCTTAAAATACAATATAAATATAACAGTTTTTCCATCGTATAAAACGAATAATAGCAACCAGTGTGAAAGTAATTGTCATTTCTACGTTCCGGGCAACCTAGGCTTCACTCTAGGGCGTTGCTTCACCAGATCAAACAGTTAGGGCGTTAGAAGTCAACGCCCGAAGCATAAAATACAAAATAAATAGAACAGTTTTTCCATTGTATAAAACGAATAATTGCTACCAGTGTAAAAGTTATGGTCATTTCTACGTTCCGGGCCACCTAGGCTTCACCCTAGGGCGTTGTTCCACCAGATCGAATAGTTAGGGCCTACGAAGGGAACGCCAGAAGCTTAAAATACAATATAAATACAACAGTTTTTCAATCGTATAACAGGATTAGTTGCAACCAGTTTGAAAGTGATGGTCATTTCTACGTTCCGGGCAACCTAGGCTTCACTCTAGGGCGTTGCTCCACTAGATCGAATAGCTAGGGCCTTAGAAGTCAACGCCAGAGGCATAAAATACAATATAAATACAACAGCTTTTCCATCGTAAAGAACGAATAATTGCAACCAGTGTGAAAGTTATGGTTATTTCTACATTCCGAGCAACCTAGGCTTCACTCTAGAGCGTTCCTCCACCAGATCGAATAGTTAGGTCCTTAGAAGTCAACGCCAGAAGCATAATGTACAATATAAATATAACAGTTTTTCCATCGTATAAAACGAATAATAGCAACCAGTGTGAAAGTTATGGTCATTTCTACGTTCCGGGCAACCTAGGCTTCACTCTATGGCCTTTCTCCACCAGATCAAACAGTTAGGGCCTTAGAAGTCAACGCCCGAAGCATAAAATACAAAATAAATAGAACAGTTTTTCCATTGTATAAAACTAATAATTGCTACCAGTGTAAAAGTTATGGTCATTTCTACGTTCCGGGCAACCTAGGCTTCACCCAAGGGCGTTGTCCCACCAGATCGAATAGTTAGGGCCTAAGCAGTGAACGCCAGAAGCATAAAATACAATATAAATACAACAGTTTTTCCATCGTATAAAACGAATAATTGCAACCAGTGTGAAAGTTATGGTCATTTCTACATTCCGAACAACCTAGGCTTCACTCTAGGGCGTTGCTCCACCAGATCGAATAGTTAGGTCCTTAGAAGTCAACGCCAGAAGCATAAAATACGATATAAATACAACAGCTTTTGCATCGTATAAAAGGAATAAATGCAAACAGTGTGAAAGTAATTGTCATTTCTACGTTCCGGGCAACCTAGGCTTCACTCTAGGGCGTTGCTCCACGAGATCAAACAGCTAGGGCCTTAGAAGTCAACGCCCGAAGCATAAAGTACAAAATAAATAGAACAGTTTTTCCATTGTATAAAACGAATAATTGCTACCAGTGTAAAAGTTATGGTCATTTCTACGTTCCGGGCAACCTAGGCTTCACCCTAGGGCGTTGATCCACCAGATCGAATAGTTAGGGCCTAAGAAGTGAACGCCGGAAGCATAAAATACAATATAAATACAACAGTTTTTCCATCGTATAAAACGAATAATTGCAACCAGTGTGAAAGCTATGGTCATTTCTACATTCCGAGCATCCTAGGCTTCACTCTAGGGCTTTGCTCCAACAGGTTGAATAGTCAGGGCCTTAGAAGTCAACGCCCGAAGCATAAAATGCAATAAAAATACAACAGCTTTTCCATCGTATAACAGGATTAATTGCAACCAGTTTGAAAGTGATGGTCATTTCTACGTTCAGGGCAACCTAGGCTTCACTCTAGGGCGTTGCTCCACTAGATCGAATAGCTAGGGCGTTAGAAGTCAACGCCAGAGGTATAAAATACAATATAAATGCAACAGCTTTGCCACCGTATAAAATGAATAATTGCAAACAGTGTGAAAGATATGGACATTTCTACATTCCGGGCAACCTAGGCTTCACTCTATGGCGTTCTTCCACCACATCGAATAGCTACGGCCTCAGATGTCAACGCCTGAAGCTTAAAATACAATATAAATATAACAGTTTTTCCATCGTATAAAACGAATAATAGCAACCAGTGTGAAAGTAATTGTCATTTCTACGTTCCGGGCAACCTAGGCTTCACTCTAGGGCGTTGCTCCACCAGATCAAACAGTTAGGGCGTTAGAAGTCAACGCCCGAGGCATAAAATACAAAATAAATAGAACAGTTTTTCCATTGTATAAAACGAATAATTGCTACCAGTGTAAAAGTTATGGTCACTTCTACGTTCCGGGCCACCTAGGCTTCACCCTAGGGCGTTGTTCCACCAGATCGAATAGTTAGGGCCTACGAAGGGAACGCCAGAAGCATAAAATACAATATAAATACAACAGTTTTTCCATCGTATAACAGGATTAGTTGCAACCAGTTTGAAAGTGATGGTCATTTCTACGTTCCGGGCAACCTAGGCTTCACTCTAGGGCGTTGCTCCACTAGATCGAATAGCTAGGGCCTTAGAAGTCAACGCCAGAGGCATAAAATACAATATAAATACAACAGCTTTTCCATCGTAAAAAACGAATAATTGCAACCAGTGTGAAAGTTATGTTCATTTCTACGTTCCGGGCAACCTAGGCTTCACTCTAGAGCGTTCCTCCACCAGATCGAATAGTTAGGTCCTTAGAAGTCAACGCCAGAAGCATAATGTACAATATAAATATAACAGTTTTTCCATCGTATAAAACGAATAATAGCAACCAGTGTGAAAGTTATGGTCATTTCTACGTTCCGGGCAACCTAGGCTTCACTCTAGGGCGTTGCTCCACCAGATCAAACAGTTAGGGCCTTAGAAGTCAACGCCCGAAGCATAAAATACAAAATAAATAGAACAGTTTTTCCATTGTATAAAACTAATAATTGCTACCAGTGTAAAAGTTATGGTCATTTCTACGTTCCGGGCAACCTAGGCTTCACCCAAGGGCGTTGTCCCACCAGATCGAATAGTTAGGGCCTAAGCAGTGAACGCCAGAAGCATAAAATACAATATAAATACAACAGTTTTTCCATTGTATAAAACGAATAATTGCAACCAGTGTGAAAGCTATGGTCATTTATACATTCCGAGCAACCTAGGGTTCACTCTAGCGCGTAGCTCCAACAGATTGAATAGTCAGGGCCTTAGAAGTCAACGCCCGAAGCATAAAATGCAATAAAAATACAACAGTTTTTCCATCGTATAACAGGATTAATTGCAACCAGTTTGAAAGTGATGGTCAGTTCTACGTTCCGGGCAACCTAGGCTTAACTCTAGGGCGTTGTTCCACCAGATCAAACAGTTAGGGCCTTAGAAGTCAACGCCCGAAGCATAAAATACAAAATAAAAAGAACAGTTTTTCCATTGTATAAAACGAATAATTGCTACCAGTGTAAATGTTATGGTCATTTCTACGCTCCGGGCAACCTAGGCTTCATCCTAGGGCGCTGTTCCACCAGATCGAATAGTTAGGGCCCAAGAAGAGAACGGCAGAAGCATAAAATACAATATAAATACAACAGCTTTTCCATCGTATAAAACGAATAATTGCAACCAGTGTGAAAGTTATGGTCATTTCTACATTCCGAGCAGCCTAGGCTTCACTCTAGGGCGTAGCTCCAACAGATTGAATAGTCAGGGCCTTAGAAGTCAACGCCCGAAGCATAAAATGCAATAAAAATACAACAGTTTTTACATCGTATAACAGGATTAATTGCTACCAGTTTGAAAGTGATGGTCATTTCTACGTTCCGGTCAACCTAGGCTTCACTCTAGGGCGTTGCTCCACCAGATCGAATAGTTAGGTCCTTAGAAGTCAACGCCAGAAGCATAAAATACGATATAAATACAACAGCTTTTGCATCGTATAAAAGGAATAATTGCAAACAGTGTGAAAGTAATGGTCATTTCTACGTTCCGGGCAACCTAGGCTTCACTGTAGGGCGTTGTTCCACCAGATCGAAGTGTTAGGGCCTAAGAAGTCAACGCCCGAAGCATAAAATACAATAGAAATACAACAGATTTTCCATCGTATAAAACGAATAATTGCAACCATTATGAAACATATGGTAATTTCTAACTTCCGGGCAACCTAGGCTTCACCATAGGACGTTGTTCCACCAGATCGAATAGTTAGGGCCTAAGAAGTGAACGCCGGAAGCATAAAATGCAATAAAAATACAACAGTTTTTCCATCGTATAACAGGATTAATTGCAACCAGTTTGAAAGTGATGGTCATTTCTACGTTCCGCGAAACCTAGGCTTCACTCTAGGGCGTTGCTCCACCAGATCAAACAGTTAGGGCCTTAGAAGTCAACGCCCGAAGCATAAAATACAAAATAAATAGAACAGTTTTTCCATTGTATAAAACGAATAATTGCTACCAGTGTAATAGTTATGGTCATTTCTACGTTCCGGGCAACCTAGGCTTCACTCTAGGGCGGTGCTCCACCATATCGAATAGCTACGGCCTTAGAAGCCTACGCCTGAAGCATAAAATACAATAAAAATACAACGGTCTTTTCATCGTATAACAGGAATAATTGCAACAAGCGTGAAAGTAATGATCATTTCGGCGTTTCGGGCATCCTAGACTTAACTCTGAGGCATTGCTCCACCAGATCGAATAGTTAGGGCCTATGAAGTCAACGCCAGAAGCATAAAATACAATATAGATGCAACAGTTTTTAAATTGTTTAAAACGAATAATTGCTACCAGTGTAAAAGTTATGTTCATTTCTACGTTCCGGGCAACCTAGGCTTCACCCTAGGGCGTTGTTCCACCAGATCGAATAGTCAGGGCCTAAGAAGTGAACGCCAGAAGCATAAAATGCAATAAAAATACAACAGTCTTTCCATCCTATAACAGGAATAATTGCAACCCGTGTGAAAGTGATGGTCATTTGTACGTTCCAGGGAACCTAGGCTTCACTCTAGGGCGTTGCTCCACCAGATAGAATTGTTAGGGCCAAAGAACTCAACGCCCGAAGCATAAAATACAAAATAAATAGAACAGTTTTTCCATTGTGTAAAACGAATAATTGCTACCAGTGTAAAAGTTATGGTCATTTCTACGTTCCGGGCAACCTAGGCTTCACCCTAGGGCATTGTTCCATCAGATCGAATAGTTAGGCCCTAAGAAGTGAACGCCAGAAGCATAAAATACAATATAAATACAACAGTTTTTCCATCGTAGAAAACGAATAATTGCAACCAGTGTGAAAGTTATGGTCATTTCTATATTCCGAGCTACCTAGGCTTCACTCTAGGGCGGTGCTCCACCATATTGAATAGCTACGGCCTTAGAAGCCTACGCCTGAAGCATAAAATACAATAAAAATACAACGGTCTTTTCATCGTATAACAGGAATAATTGCAAACAGTGTGAAAGTAATGGTCATTTCTGCGTTCCGGGCAACCTAGGCTTCACTCTACGGCGTTGTTCCACCAGATCGAATAGTTCGGGCCTTAGAAGTCAACGCCCGAAGCATAAAATACAAAATAAAAAGAACAGTTTTTCCATTGTATAAAACGAATAATTGCTACCAGTGTAAATGTTATGGTCATTTCTACGCTCCGGGCAACCTAGGCTTCATCCTAGGGCGCTGTTCCACCAGATCGAATAGTTAGGGCCCAAGAAGTGAACGGCAGAAGCATAAAATACAATATAAATACAACAGCTTTTCCATCGTATAAAACGAATAATTGCAACCAGTGTGGAAGTTATGGTCATTTCTACATTCCGAGCAACCTAGGCTTCACTCTAGGGCGTTGCTCCACCAGATCGAATAGTTAGGTCCTTAGAAGTCAACGCCAGAAGCATAAAATACGATATAAATACAGCAGCTTTTCCATCGTATAAAAGGAATAATTGCAAACAGTGTGAAAGTAATGGTCATTTCTACGTTCCGGGCAACCTAGGCTTCACTCTACGGCGTTATTCCACCATATCGAATAGTTAGGGCCTAAGAAGTCAACACCAGAAGAATAAAATACAAAATAAATACAACAGCCTTTACACCGTATAAAACGAATAATTGCAACCATTATGAAACTTATGGTAATTTCTAACTTCCGGGCAACCTAGGCTTCACCATAGGACGTTGTTCCACCAGATCGAATAGTTAGGGCCTAAGAAGTGAACGCCAGAAGCATAAAATGCAATAAAAATACATCAGTTTTTCCATCGTATAACAGGATTAATTGCAACCAGTTTGAAAGTGTTGGTCATTTCTACGTTCCGGGCAACCTAGGCTTCACCCTACGGCGTTGTTCCACCAGATCGAATAGTTAGGGCCCAAGAAGTGAACGCCAGAAGCATAAAATACAATATAAATACAACAGTTTTTCCATCGTATAAAACGAATAATTGCAACCATTATGAAACTTATGGTAATTTCTACCTTCCGGGCAACCTAGGCTTCACCCTTGGACGTTGTTCCACCAGATCGAATAGTTAGGGCCTAAGAAGTGAACGCCGGAAGCATAAAATGCAATAAAAATACAACAGTTTTTCCATCGTATAACAGGATTAATTGCAACCAGTTTGAAAGTGATGGTCATTTCTACGTTCCGCGAAACCTAGGCTTCACTCTAGGGCGTTGCTCCACCAGATCAAACAGTTAGGGCCTTAGAAGTCAACGCCCGAAGCATAAAATACAAAATAAATAGAACAGTTTTTCCATTGTATAAAACGAATAATTGCTACCAGTGTAATAGTTATGGTCATTTCTACGTTCCGGGCAACCTAGGCTTCACTCTAGGGCGGTGCTCCACCATATCGAATAGCTACGGCCTTAGAAGCCTACGCCTGAAGCATAAAATACAATAAAAATACAACGGTCTTTTCATCGTATAACAGGAATAATTGCAACAAGCGTGAAAGTAATGATCATTTCGGCGTTTCGGGCATCCTAGACTTAACTCTGAGGCATTGCTCCACCAGATCGAATAGTTAGGGCCTATGAAGTCAACGCCAGAAGCATAAAATACAATATAAATGCAACAGTTTTTAAATTGTATAAAACGAATAATTGCTACCAGTGTAAAAGTTATGTTCATTTCTACGTTCCGGGCAACCTAGGCTTCACCCTAGGGCGTTGTTCCACCAGATCGAATAGTCAGGGCCTAAGAAGTGAACGCCAGAAGCATAAAATGCAATAAAAATACAACAGTCTTTCCATCCTATAACAGGAATAATTGCAACCCGTGTGAAAGTGATGGTCATTTGTACGTTCCAGGGAACCTAGGCTTCACTCTAGGGCGTTGCTCCACCAGATCGAATTGTTAGGGCCAAAGAACTCAACGCCCGAAGCATAAAATACAAAATAAATAGAACAGTTTTTCCATTGTGTAAAACGAATAATTGCTACCAGTGTAAAAGTTATGGTCATTTCTACGTTCCGGGCAACCTAGGCTTCACCCTAGGGCATTGTTCCATCAGATCGAATAGTTAGGCCCTAAGAAGTGAACGCCAGAAGCATAAAATACAATATAAATACAACAGTTTTTCCATCGTAGAAAACGAATAATTGCAACCAGTGTGAAAGTTATGGTCATTTCTATATTCCGAGCTACCTAGGCTTCACTCTAGGGCGGTGCTCCACCATATTGAATAGCTACGGCCTTAGAAGCCTACGCCTGAAGCATAAAATACAATAAAAATACAACGGTCTTTTCATCGTATAACAGGAATAATTGCAAACAGTGTGAAAGTAATGGTCATTTCTGCGTTCCGGGCAACCTAGGCTTCACTCTACGGCGTTGTTCCACCAGATCGAATAGTTCGGGCCTTAGAAGTCAACGCCCGAAGCATAAAATACAGTATAAATACAACAGCTTTTCCATCGTATAAAACGAATAATTGCAACCAGTGTGAAAGTTATGGTCATTTCTACATTCCGAGCAACCTAGGCTTCACTCTAGGGCGTTGCTCCACCAGATCGAATAGTTAGGTCCTTAGAAGTCAACGCCAGAAGCATAAAATACGATATAAATACAGCAGCTTTTCCATCGTATAAAAGGAATAATTGCAAACAGTGTGAAAGTAATGGTCATTTCTACGTTCCGGGCAACCTAGGCTTCACTCTACGGCGTTATTCCACCATATCGAATAGTTAGGGCCTAAGCAGTCAACACCAGAAGAATAAAATACAAAATAAATACAACAGCCTTTACACCGTATAAAACGAATAATTGCAACCTGTGTGAAGGTTATTATCATATCTACGTTCCGGGCAACCTAGGCTTCACTGTAGGGCGTTGTTCCACCAGATCGAAGTGTTAGGGCCTAAGAAGTCAACGCCCGAAGCATAAAATA